>NW_022589713.1:1420983-2063538 GCF_004348235.1 Phoca vitulina | reverse complement strand
CCCCTCTAAAACCCTCAGTTTGTTTCTCAGAGTCCATAGACTCTCATGGTTCATCTATCCCTCCGATTCCCCCCCCCCTTCCTTTTTCATTCCTTCTCCTAATGTCCTCCATGCTGTTCCTTATGTTCCACAAATAAGTGAAACCATATGATAATTGACTTTCTCTGCTTGACTTATTTCACTTAGCATAATCTCCTCCAGTCCCATCCATGTTGATGTAAAAGTTGGGTATTCATCCTTTCTGATGGCTGAGTAATATTCCATTGTATATATGGACCACATCTTCTTTATCCATTCATCTCTTGAAGGGAACTCGACTCTTTCCACAGTTTGGCTATTATGGACATTGCTGCTACAAACATTGGGGTGCATATAGCTCTTCTTTTCACTACATCTGCAAGTTGGTACAGCCACTTTGGAAAACAGTGTGGAGGTTCCTCAAAAATTTAAAAATAGAGCTACCCTATGACCCAGCAATTGCACTACTGGGTATTTACCCCAAAGACACAGGGTCCTGGGATCGCGCCCGTGGTTGGGCTCCCTGCTCAGCAGGGAAGTCTGCTTCTCCCTCTTCCTTTGCCCCTCCCCCCACCCGTGCACTCTCCCTCTCTTAAATAAATAAATAAATAAAATCTTAAAAAACCAAGCAAAAAACAAAACAAAACAAAACAAAACAAACCCCCGAAAGATCCATAGGATAAAAATCATATGCTCATTTTAATAAATGTAGTAAAAGCATTTGACAACATTCAACATCCATTCATGATAAAAACTCTCAAAAAATGGGGTTAGAGGAAACACACCTCAACATAACAAAGGCATATATAGAAAACCCACTGCTAACAACATCCTCAATGGTGAAAACTGAGAGCTTTCCCTTAAGGTCAGGGAACAAGACAAGTATGTCCACTCTCACCACTTTTATTCAACATATTACTAGAAGTCCTAGCCATAGCTATCAGACAAGAAAAAGAAATAAGAGGCATCCATATTGGTATAGAAGAAGTAAAACTTTCACTATTTGCAGATGACATATTATATAGAGAAAATCCTAATGATTCCACCAAAAATCTACTAGAAGTAATACATAAATTCAGTGAAGTGGCAGAATATAAAATTAATACATAGAAATCAGTAGCATTTCTATACACTAACAATGAAGTCACAGAAAGGAAAATTTAAAAAGTAACACCATTTATTAATTGTACCAAAAAGAATAAAATACCTAGGAATAAACTTAAGCAAAGAAGTAAAAGACCTGCACTCTGAAAACTATAAAATACTGATGAAAGAAACTGAAGATGACACAAACAAATGGAAAGATATTCCATGCTCATGAACCAATTTTGATACACTGTTATGAACTTAAGTCCATAGTTTATTCAGATTTCCTTAGTTTATTCTTAGTGTCCTTTTTCTGTTCCAAGATCCCATTCAAGATACTGTGTGACATTTATTCATTATGTATCTTCAGGCTCTTCTTGGCTGTGGCAAGTTCTCAGACTTTCCTTGTTTGTTTTTCAAGATTTTATTTATTTGACAGAGAGAGACACAGCGAGAAAGGGAACACAGCAGGGGAAGTGGGAGAGGGAGAAGCAGGCTTCCCATGGAGCAGGGAGCCAGATGCAGGGCTCGATCCCAGGACCCTGGGATCATGATCTGAGCCGAAGGCAGACGCTTAACTGACTGAGCCAGCCAGGTGCCCCAGACTTTCCTTGTTTTTGATGACATCAACTGTTTTGAGGAATTTCTTTGGTATGTATTTTTTGGGATGTCCCTCAGATGGGGTTTGGCTGTTTTTCTCTTATGATTAGATTGAAATTTTGAGTTTTGGGGAGGAAGACCACAGAGGTAAACTGCTATTTTCATCATATCATATCAAGAGTATATTTGATCAGCATAACTTAATAACTACTGATGTTGACCTTGATCACCTGGCTGAGGTAAGGTTTACCAGGTTTCTCTAAAGTTACTCTTTTTCCCCCCCACTTTCCAATTTATACTCTTTCAAAGCAAGTCATTCTGTGTAGCACACACTTAAGGACTGTGGAGTCAGCTCCACCTCCTTGTGGGCAGAATAGCTACATAAATTATGTAGGATTCTGCACATATCTGTGTCTTCCTCCTTCAGTTATTTCATTCAAATGATTTATTAATTTTTTCTATCAGTATATACTCATGGATATTTATATTTCAGTACTATTTTATTTATCTTGTTGCTCTAATTGTTTCAGCCTTGGCCATTGGCAGCTCTTTCAGCTGGCTCCTGTGTTCATTTGATGTACCCCCATCATTGTGTGTGTGTGGTTTTGTTTTGCTTTGGTTTTGAGCACTTCCTTACTTTCTGGCACTAAAAGACGCTTTAGGCTCATCATGATTGCTTTCTGCCCTGTTATAGAATCAACTGTTTCTCTAAGGAGTCCTTTTTATTGGAGAATAGTGTTAAAAACTAAGATCTGGGTACTAGGATATCTTTTGCTACTGGGGTGTCATTGCTCCTTGGCCCTCTCAGCTGACAAAACAAGGAAATTATGTGTGTACACTAACCTGGGTATTTATACATGTCTATAAGTATTTCCATATATAGCCATCTGCATCTATGTTAAGCTAAACATGGGTTCATGTCAATGACTTCAGTTCATTACCATATGGGTCATTCTAGCCTCCTCTCCTTGCTTATCTGAAAATTCCCACTTCAACAGTGAGGTGCCTGGCTCTCACTCTGTTAGCATTTTTATCTGTCTACTAGAAAAGGTAGAGTTCTCTCCCTCCCTTCCGTTCCTCCTTTCTGTCTTTCTTTCCTAAAAATCTTTGTATATTTAGCATCTACTATAGTGCCTGGTATAGAGAGGCTTACCTCAAAACATAACAATGATAATTTATTACACTCTTTCTGTTCCTTCTGGAACAACAAAGATAAAATCAGTAGGATAACCCTATGAACATAATGAGAAATTATAACAGTAATAATACAATATTAGCTTCTACATTGAAATTTTATTTCACTTTGAACAATCCACAATGTCATATCTAACATGAAAGATACATTTGTTAATGTGAACATTCTACCTTAGTTTAGCCACTTGTATTTTAGCTGTATTCCAGATGCCAGTATCTTATGATCTTGGTAAATAAATCCTTCTTTATTTGATTCATGGCTGTAAAATGCTAAAAAAATATCTAAAAAGTATACCAATTAACATTTTAGAAAACATAAAATTAGAAATGGTCCTAAATGACATCCTGAAATTTCAGAAAGGAGTTATAATTTTATAGTAATATTTTAAAAGTCTAGTGGAAATTTTAAATCAAGCAAAACTATAATCAAAAATAAACATTAGATTTTAGTTTGCATGTGTGAGTATATGTGAATTACTTGAAATATTAGAGTAAGTCAATGTGTGAAATAACAAAATGAGTATTTACTCTTGTACGAATCTTTTGTTAGATGTTTTATATAATTCAATCAACCATTCAATCCTTATAATTATCTATGATTATCTCTTTTCACTTAAAGAGATTAAAGGGTCAGAGTCAAGTGACTTAATCAAGTAAGATGTGGAACTATGATTTGGACTTATTATAATGCCAAAACCATGCTTTGTTCATAAAGAGATACTACCTCCTTCAAAGTCACATTGTCTAATAGACTTGAATCTGCCTCCACAGCTGAGCTATCTATAATTTTTGCAGGGACAGGATGAACAATCCAAAATAAATTTCCAGTATCTTTAACAAGACCACATAAGTTGTCCAGCTCTAGAAATGTAACCTAAGGCTTTAATTTCTATGCAATTACTATATAGTCAACATAATTTTCTAACTTGGAAGTAGGACAAATCTTCATAAATCTAAAGAGCTGTGGCAAATCTATAAAGAGAAGTTCTTCACAGGCCTTTGTAAAATGGGAATAATTGGTCTCTTTTATCTTCAGATGTGCTAAGAATAAGCAGGAGAGGTTCTAAACCCCATTGGAATAATTAAAATGACTATGCTTAGGGTTCCTTGAGGTGGACAAAACTGTGGAATCAGGTGAAAGAGGATTGTGGTGGTAACTTTAATGCCCCATGATCCTCTGCTAGCAGCTGACAAGTGCGACCTTTTTCTAAATATCTATATTGGATCTGAGAAACACGTCATTCTTCTTGGGAGACTAGATACTTATAACACGTCACCCAGGGTGGTTCTTATATATAATCTATGCCATTATATACTTTTTATTTAGAGATAAATGCCTTTTAAGAATAAATAGAGAATACAGTTTTGACTTCTTTTTTATATAGCTAGTAGAAATATCAAAGAGTTGGCTTTATTTTTTGGAAAAAAAGAACAAGTTAGCCCTTGTTTTGAATTCTTTACTGAACTTCCACTTGGAAACTTCTCTCCCAGCTAAATAAGGATCAAATAAATGTATCTGGCTCATTTCCCAGGTATTTTAGTTGAGCCATTTGTCTCCATATCCAAACTATATTTCTAGAACGATTTGTAAAAACTCAAACACAAGGATATATTTGCTGAAATTGCTAGACTGAAAGTATTCACACATTGAATATAACATATATATGCAACAAATTGAGAGAAGGCATTTTGAGGGACTTAGCATCAAGGGAGCCAATTTTCATTGACTCCTTACTTTGTACAAAGGTGTACATAACAAATCAGACCTTTATGAAGTAGATCTTGTTATCCCCGTTTTACGGAGAAGGAAATTTCAAGATCAAACTTCCAGGAAGCAATTGAGCTGAAATTTGAACCCAGGTTCCAAAGCCCTTCTCTTTCCACTATATTATTGAATGGTGCAGATAAAACAGAAGTAATAGAAGTACCTCAAAAAGGAAGTATGGTTCAATGGAAAGATCATTGGCCTAGAAGTCAGACCACCAGGGTCTTAGTGGGTAGCCTCCTATTATCTTTTCTCTCTGTCCTCTGGCTTCTTATCTGTAAAACGGGGGCCAACCAAAAGCTGATCCAGAAAGTACTTTTTAAATTTTACATTTTTATTTGCTTATTATCTTTCTCTCTCCTAGATTGTAAGCTCTATGAGGGTAAAGCTTCTTTTATTGTGGTAAAATGTATATAACATGAAATGGACCATTTTAACCATTTTTTAGCTATACAGTTCAATGGCAATAAGTACATTCATATTGTTGTACAATCATCACCACTATCCATCTCCAGAACTTTTCCATCTTCCCCAACTGACACTCCCCATTTCCCTTTCCCCCCAGGCCCTGGCAACCACCATTCTACTTTATGTCTTTATGGATTTGACTACTGTAGGTATCTTGTGTAGAATCATACAATATTTATCCTTTTGTGTCTGGCTTATTTCATTTAGCATAATGTCTTCAAGGTTCATTTATGTTCTAGGTTATATCAGAATTTCATTCCTCTTCAAGGCTGAATAATTTTCATTGTATGTATATACCACATTTTGTTTATCCATTCATCCACTGATGGGCAATTGGATTGTTTCCACTTTTTGGCTATTGTGAATAGTGCTGCTATGAACATGTGTGTATAAATATCTCTTTTAGACCCTGATTTCAATTCTTTTGAGTACGTACCCGGAAGTGGGATTGCAAGGTCACATGGTAATTCTCTGATTAATTTTTGGGGAACCACCCTACTAGAATGTACGTTTTAGCTCTGAAATTCTATGATTCAGTGAAAGGCTACAGAAGCCCATGAAGGTATCTGTGATGACCTCCCAAATTAAGGTTGGATGTTTGCCCAGGGCTATCAGGACTTGCTCTCAGTACTCAATGCAGGAGAGATGGCAACAAGGTCTGTGAGAGATTTCCTCCTCCTACCTGATACTAGACAGACAGGAACCAATGATGCCATTTCTTCTATCTCCCATATAATTCTCCTCTGATGTATTTCAAAGACATGAAATTCAAAATACTAAATCAGAATTAATAAATAAAGCTGTCATTTCACTGTGTAAATATCCTAAATTAGAAAAAAAGTAGGAGGAAATGGGGGCGCCTGGGTGGCTCAGTCGTTAAGCGTCTGCCTTCGGCTCAGGTCATGATCCCAGGGTCCTGGGATCAAGCCCCACATCAGGCTCCCTGCTCCGCGGGAAGCCTGCTTCTCCCTCTCCCACTCCCCATGCTTGTGTTCCCTCTCTCGCTGTGTCTCTCTCTGTCAAATAAATAAATAAAATCTTTAAAAAAAAAAAAAGTAGGAGGAAATGAAATTGGTAATTTGTCTCATGGGAGCTTTTCCAAAGCAGGTAAAATAAAGCATGTTTTTGAAGTCCATCATAAATTAAAATTTTGCAAAAAAATGTAGAACATGCTTATTACTTTAAATTACTTTTGCTTTTGGGGTGCCTGGGTGGCTCAGTCGGTTAAGGGTCTGACTTGATTTCAGTTCAGGTCATGAGCTCAGGGTTATGAACGCAGGGTTGGGAGACTGAGCCCCATGTGGGGCTCTGCACTCAGGGGGGATTCTGCTTGAGATTCTCTCATTCTCCCTCTGACCCTCCCCCTGCTTGTGCGCTCCCTCACTCTCTCTCTAAAATAAATAAATAAAATCTTTAAAAAATAAAATAATTTTGCTTTTGTTTGAAAAAAATGGAAGAAGGCTTAACAACCTGTATGGACCACTTATTAAACTTTAATTCCATATGATTTGCAAATACATATATTTATTTTAGACTAAAATTGTACTATCACTCCCAAATTAAAATTTACATGTTTTGAACAGGATAACCACTATTTTATAACTTTGATGTAGGAAATAGAAGAAAAGATATTCCAAGGTAATAATAAAGTATATTATTACATATATTGTATGACATTATATGTCATACAATATATATATTATTATATAAATAATAAAAAAATAGACTCTGAAAAACAAAGATGAATTTCTGAAATGACTTTGAAATGAGTAGACATTGCTTTAATAATAATTCTTTCAGAGTAGACATTGCTTTAATCATTGTGGTATTTCCAGGGCTTGGTTCTGCAGCAGGTGCTCAGAAGTGTGAGTTGTTGAACTGATGTATGCTTAAGGAAAAATTATCAAATTTCTCAGTTGATGAAGAATCTAGGGCAGGAAAGTGATGGGAAAGGAGACTGTGTCTCATTTTCACTAAATTCTACGTACAACATTATTGGTTGAGAAATACATAGTCTCTTCTCAGCAGCTGGCTGGCCACTGGCCATAACACATGCACATGTGTGTGACATCCCCACCCAGAGCCAAAGTACAAGGCTCATTTTCTTGCTCAAGGCAAAAATTCTAGCCAGTTGCCAAACAAGCATGACAGAACTTTTATTTGGAATCATCCAAAAAATGAAATAAAGTTATTTTGCAAGTGATTGCTTTATTAATACAAATAAAATTCAGAGAAGCAAAGGGAAATTTGATAAATGCACAATCAGAAATGTACAAACCATAGGTGTACAAAGTCCCATTCTTTGACCCTGGTTTTGGGGAAAAAAAGGCAAAATTATATATTCATATATGAACATATATATTGATATAAATGCATGGGAGAAAGATCTATAAGGCCGTAGATCAATCATTGATAGTGATTATTCTGGGTTGAGAAGTGGGATTGGGCATAGGGAACATACACTTTTTATTCCATATGCTTCTATTATTGTAACTGTCTCCTCGTGGGTTCATATTCATGTGTACCTACATAATTTAAAAAGAAAAAGATCATACACAATGAAAAAGTAGATATTGATTAAATAAGGATTACCATGCAATGGAGCCAATATTTGTAGTTTTAAGAATATTTTTCTCTTATGCCTTCCTGAGTTCACAACCTTTGTCCTAATCCACATGAACCTCCACATACTTATCAGTCAGATGGGTGTGAGAGTGGTTGTGGGGTAGACATTAGATAATGATAGGAGTACAAAGAGAAAGATCAAGGTAAAATAGAATTCTGTTGCCAAAATTGGATTATGTAGCATGACAATAGCCTTGCTAGCAAAACTTTTGTCTTGATGAAGCATATTCTAATTTATTCATCTCCCTTTAATCTATCAACCCCTGAGCCTGGAGGACTTGCATTATAGATTGGTGGTATGGAGCAAACGGCAGCTAGGTCAGTTTTATGGTTGGTAGGGAGAACATAACCTAGAAGTAAAAGAGAAGGCTTCTCAGTTCTGGTAGGGGAGATTGTGGAGAGAAGGAGAGAGATAAGTGTGAAGCCTTCAGATGCAGGTTCTGACTTCCCAATCTTTGGGCTTCAGCCTGGGGAAGAGGGAATATATTAGATAAGTTATGGTAGCACTTGGGGCAATGGTGACCTTTACCAAGGAGATCCATTCCCAGGTGGCACTCACCACCAATATAAGGCAGCCAACTTAGTTACAAGCACAGCTCATGGAGCTAAGCAAAGAAGGCCTGAGGTTCAGCTCTCATGGCAACCCTTGCCTCTGTTATTGAGTGGACAGGAGGAAGAAGGAGCTGAGACTGTTACTGGACAGCTTTTCAGAGAAATCACTACAATGTGGGTGAGGGTGGAAAGCTCTGCATGGTGGATTGCAGGGAGAACTGTCCAAGGCAGACCTTGGAGAGGCCACATCACCAGTGGGTGCTGAGATGGGGTCAGAGTGGCCAGGTAGAACTATGGGCCTGTCCTTGTGCACAGTTCCTACATGATGTTACATCACTTTAAACTTAAACTGGGAGAGGGTGATCAGGCAAACAAAGGACACTATCCTCTAGGCAAGAAGATACTCTTTCTCCGCCCTCTACTCCCAGGCCCAGTGCTTTCCCACCACCACACAGAAAGAGCACCCCCAGATGCCACCTTAGGGAGATAAGCATGGGAAGGGGTAAGAGAAAGAACATTTTCAACCAAATGAGAGATTGTTTCCTAAATGTTAGGATCACATGGGATTAAATTTAAACAGGACTCAGTTAATTTCCCCTCTCACTAGCCAGTGGTTAGTTACTCCTTATGAGTTCTGGACAAAATGATAGTATATCTTCTCTGCAAGTATGAGTTATACTGTGAAATTTTGTAATATCACAATAAATGAAAAGTAATGATAGAGCATAAAAGTTCACTGAATAAGAAGACTCAGGTGGAGAAAGAAATCTTGTCCTAATAGAAAGTCAGAAAGTCTTATTAAAAGTCATGCAGCAAAGGATAGAGGGTAGGGAGTCAGCTTAAGGAAGGATATTGGACACTTGGCACATGAGGACTGAAATCCAATCACACACAGTGGAATGTAGTTAATGTCTCTGATGCATATATGCTTGCAAATTTCTTATGTGAAAACTGTTCAGAAATTATACCCGCTTACTATTTCATGTTACTATTAAAGAACAGAATGAGACTTGCCCATTAACTTTCAGGTGATGGAGAATCTTGCATGCTCGAATACAAGCAATCTTTCCGCACTGACACAGTGAGGAAAAGCCCCTCTCAGAAGCCATTCTAGGGCCAATTGTTCTGACCCCTCATCCAAAGTCCAGTCCTTCTCCAAGGTGGTGGTTAAGAACACAGATTCTGAGCTAGACTTTCCTACTTACAAGCTTTATGTCCTTGGGAAAGCTACATAACCTCTCTATGACTTAACTGGGAATAAGAACACCTAATTCTAAGGGCTGTTTAGGGTAACTAACCATCCTGGTTTGCTGGGAACTGAGGTGGCTGCTGGGACTTGAGACTTTCCATGCTAAAACTGGGAAAGTCCCGGACAAACCAAGAGGCATTGGTCACCCTGGTTAATATGAGGACAAAGGAGTTAAGTCACACAAAGTTCTCTGACAGAAGTGTACTTGGCACAGAGCAAGTGCTTAGTAATTGTTGTTACCATTATCATGATCACTATTACAACTAGTACTATTGAATATAAAAAAAGAGGATTTCTCGGCCAAATGGAGTATTTACACGTTGCCATAATGCTGTTTGGATTAAAGGGGCTGAATAATGACCCCTGGAATCTCCAGGTCTCTTAAGTGTCCTGAAATTTTTGCCTAATCATTTATTTAAAAAGAACTTAATACAGAGCTAATACTGAAGTGCAGGCTGAAATAAAATTCTATATAACTGAAATAAATTTCTCTGGAAAAATGACAGAAGATCTAGCAAGAAGGAAGATCTAGCAACAGTGCTTGAAGTCATCCACTAGGGTCTCTCCGAAATCCTCCAAAGTTCTAGTACTTCAGACAGGAGCAAGTGAGGCTTTTTACGCTAATGCTATTTTGAGGCTCAGAAGCACAGAAATGTGGCAAGAATGCCACCAGGAAGCTCTGAGAAAAGGCTGATGTTTGCTGTTTGCAAAGCAAAGTGAGAGGAAGACTTTCTTGCAGCAGAATAAGGAAAAAATAGCTAACATTAATTGGCTGGTTTTTATATGTTGGACACTGTTCTTCTTTTTCTTAAAGATTATTTATTTATTTATTTAAGAGAGAGAGAGCAGAGTGAGTGAGAACACGAGTGTGGGGGGTTGGAGGGGCAGAGGAAGAGGTAGAAGGAGGCTCCCAGTTGAGCAGGGAGTGCTGGGCACTGTTCTAAGAGCTTTATGTGTGTATTCCCACTTAATGTTCACAACAATCCTGTAATATGGATACTTCCAGTTTACAGAAAGAAGCTGAGGTTCAAAGATATTAAGTAATTTATTATGTTTACATTAAACAGCAATTAATAACAGTTGAAGTCAAAGAGGGATTTAATTTATACCTAGGCATTTTTAATTATGCAAATCTTATAAATTGTGTATCACCTTCATTTACACAGTATTTAGAGATCTGTTGATAGTCAATTTTTAGTTTTGATTGCAGTTTTGATCTTTATAGTATTATTAGATGAATTATGTGGTACCTTCCCATTCATGTTCACACCTCTCTTGAAGGATACACACATGACTGACCCATGAAATCCCTGCTCAAGATATTACTGTTCCCTAGTGGGAACCATTTGAACCAGAAGCATAGCAATCAAAGAAATGAGTCAAGGAGATAAATTGCCTCTGTCAAGTTAGCTTTGGAAACTGGAAAGCCTACAGTAGAAGCAAAAGTCATAATCCTAAAATTATTTTTCTATAAATCGGTGTTACACATGACAGAGGTCAATATATATTTGAAAACCTTAGTTTCTTCTATTGTTTCTTTCAAGTTGTATTTTAAGTGCAATTTGTTTGATTCTTAGGTAACCTGAAACCCAGGGATAATGATATTAATCATCATAATTAACATTAACGAAAGTCAATTTTTTACTCTTTCTGGTAAATTATTTCTATCTTCATTTTCTTATTGCTGCCTAGAGAGAAAGTTATATCATAAAGTAGAGTAGCAGTATTATTCAGATTCCAGAAACTCAACCTTCTAGTTGTAAATGTGGAACAGCTGGTTATATATTTTGTTCCATAGAGGAAGACAGAAAGATTTATTGAAGAACTAAAGTGAGAGTGAATAGAGTTGAATTATCCCTGCTCAATTGGCTAGTTTTCAGTAGTCCATGGGGTAGCCATAAACTTTGAGGCGAGAAGACAATCAGCATTCATTCAACAGAGACTACAGGAGTGGCCTATTGCCCTCAGAAACTCTGGCATGTCAAATATTTGCCTTGTGTGGGAAATCTGATAAAGTCCCAGAGCTGTAGTTTTCTCTCTTATAAGATAGGACTGCAAAGGAACCAGCTCAGAAAACTATTCTTTTCTTTAAAATCTTGAGATTCAAACATACTTAAAAGCATGGCAAAGCTCACAATTCAATTTTTCCCATGCATTTAGATCATAATGGCTTGATTTTGAAATTAAATGTTTCTACATTGGCAAGGCCTCTATAGTCAATTTTTTTTTCCTTCACTGAAAGCCCTGTGTTGTGAAGGGGAATCTGAGAATCAGAAAGTCAAGATGGGAGGTATTTGAAAACAGTTGAGATATTTAAAACCTATCTATATTGTGTGATAGTGTCTTTCTCAAATGAAATCTCTTAGCAGAGAACAATTGGGCTGGTGTCCCCAAGAAAGGACTTTTCATATTCATGAATTCACAATCACCTGAGCAACCATACAGTGTCTGGTACTGTTCTGTATGAAAAATAAGGAAACATTTCATTATTGTTGAGTGCTGGGCTGGTCTCCTGATTTGAGAGAAGCAGAAGAAAAAGGGCAGGTGGGATAAATGACAAAGGGTCTTTCCCAGGATTTGGGCGGCAAAAAGGCAAGAAGGGGCGAATGTGCTGTTTCTGATTGCACTTATGAGGAGCCTGAAATGGCCACAGTGCTCCTGGTACAAATATCACAGCACTTGCCCTTGACTATGTCGGCCCTGGCCCACCTACCAAGAGCAACAATCTCCATTGACAGGCTTTGTCTAAGCCACTTTCAGAACCAAGGGAGGCAGACCTGGTGGTTAACCAGAAGGCTCTGTCACCACTAATGCTACTGGGCTGGGAAGAGCCTAGGATGGGATGAACAAAGATGGAGAAACATGAACAGTAAGCCATGGGTCTTCACTTTCTCCCCACTGCTGGGACCCATCTCATCTCCTCAATGTAATGGGAGCTGACTTTGAATCTTGCTTAACTGCTGCTAGTGCCCTTCCATCAGGAGATTGGCCCTATTTGTGGATTTCCTTTGTCCCCTTGAATGGACTATGCTGGAAACGTGCCTTTGGCATTCATTTGCTGCCAGGAACTGCATCTGTCCAAGAGTTCTGGTTGCTCTGCAAACCTCATCCTTTTAGATATGACTTTAGGCCTTATCTGAAGGGCCACTGCTTATAACCACACAGGCTTTCTCTACTGCATGAGTCCAGGGGTTATCATTCTCACAGGCCATAGTTTAAATGGTTCCTTTCTGGAGTTGGCCAATGCACAGGCCAGGCCTTTCGGGATGAGCTACACTCCTTGGACAGCATCATTTGAGGTGGTCTGGAGATCCCTGGAGGAGGCTGACATTCTAAGTTTTTTCTCACTCATGACTTCTGACTCCCATTCTTTGTGCTTATGAATTCTTTACTTCTCTCAACCTCCTACATGCTTTGTGGCCAAGCCCTTTATGATTCAACCAAACTTAATTTATCTTACTAAGGAATGAAAGACAGGGAAGGAGAAATGTATTTGAAAAATTGCATAGATCTCTTGTTCCAACAGAAGAAGACTGCAGAAAGTCATAGGATACCTCTGACCACAGCAAATCACCTTACAGAGCATAGTGAATTTGCACTGAAAGGGAACTGTACTTCTTATAGTTATTTCATGGCATATGTGTGTATGTTTAATGGTAATTAGGCAAGTAAATAATAAAGCCAATAGAAATATCCTTGGACTTTGCAGATTCAAATAAAAATAGTGTATTCACTAAGAACTGAAACTTCATGAGCATTGTTCTGAGAACCTGAGAACATGCTGCCATAAGCACATTAGCTTTATTATCACAGGACAAGATCAGCTCAGCCTAACAGCACAGCAGCTAACATTGCAGATTCTGCAGCTAGGCAACCTAGGATCAATCTCAGGTCTACCATCTATCTGCCAGTAATGTGATCTGTGGCAAATTTTGTTTTCTCTTTTATATTTCAGCTTCTGCATTTGTAATTCAGGAATAATAATACTTTACTCAGCAATAAAACCATCATATTAATTGTGAAGGAGATGTACCTAGATAGTGACATCTGCAGTCACTTTCCTGGTCCCCTGATTGAACAGACAGATGAGCAGCAACTCTTACAAATAGTCCTCAAATTGGGATTATTTCTGATCAGGTGACTGATTGCTTATCATTACAGAAAAAGTTATTGTAGTAACATTACTCATATTTTTGTGTTAATTTCAATATTGTTTCTAATATTTCCAGGAATTTAGCCAATACTTCTCCCAAAGTAGGAATAATGAAATTGAAAATTATGAAACTAACTTAAATTTGAGCTTACCTTTAAATGACTATATTGATACTTTCATTACTTCTCCAATGAAATTTTGGTTGCTACTAGAAAGAATGCACCCTCCAACGACAATGATGAGTTTGACTCAGCTCTGGGAGGAGGAACGTGAGCCTTTTTACATCACAAACACTCCAGGGGGAAGTTCATTAGGAAGAGCTCAATTGTTTCCTACCATGCACCCTTGACAGTCGCCAAATAACAATTTAGATGTCCAAACAGTAAGAATACAAAGTAGTCAACATCAATACAGTCAGAAATAAATCTGGGATAGTTTCATAGAAGCTAGCACAATTTGCAGAAGTGAAAGTAATTTTGGAATTTATATGAATTTTAAATCAAATACATACATATCTATTTTTTATGATGCTAATGTAGTTGATTTCTGGCAATGATACAGAGTCACTTTGTGGTAACACTGAGTCAGTGGAAGCCCATGTGTTATAAATAAACATTTGGCTCTACCAAGCAGAGATTTATCAAAAGTTGTGCAAAGGCAAACAAGGCAGGCAAGCCTTGATCCCCTGCAGGTACCATTCCATGTGCGACCAATTACTTTGCGATTCTGCAAAATATATAACAGCAACCAGATTTAGGGCACAGAAAATTTTAGGAAATTTTATTATTAAACTCCACTAAAATGACTCTGTTTACATGTTTTCTCCCAGAGGAAAGGAGGACAAGCCTAAGATTGTCTACATGAGAGTCATCCATCTTTCTGCTCTCCAGCTGGCAGTTCTGAGCTAAGACCTTCTGGCCTAGCCACCACCCATCAGCCTCAGGAGAACACTCCTAGGAGAGTGATGCGTATTTTCTAAGAGGTTTGATGATGTCAGATAGGTTAGTGCAAGATATATGGTACCTCCACAGAGTATGTATCAACTGCCTCAGACTCTTTGAAGCTCTTTCAAGAAGTGGCCTTTAGCAACTCCTAGCCAAGCCTGGCTTTCCTAGGATGTCCACTGGGGATTTATTCTAAGTTGACTTCAGAATCATGTGTCTGACATGGGAAAATTAGGGAGCATTTTGTTTCATTAACTGCTGCTAAATGAGGACTCACTAAATAGAAAGCTGCTAATTTTGTGCAACCAGTTCTGGGGATATACCATGAATTTGGAAGCTAATTTTAGAACATAATTCTAGTCTTAAGAGAAACTCAGTACTGCAGTCTGTAAGTATGACTGAAAGCATTTGAGGAAGGCATTTTCATATGAACTATACTCTTAGAGCATAAATTCTGAAACATGTTACAGATTACCTTTCATTGGTGTAGTTACTCTAACAATATAGATAGCTATTAAGCTTGAAGAGAGTTGATTTCATTTGTTATTCTGTACAAAGGAAACACCTAGCAACGTTATCATCATTAACAAATATTTTGGCAATTTATCAGGTATGGAACATTGATCTAGGTATTGAAACTATAAAAAGACTCATTGAGAGTCTTATCACTTAAAAAGAGATATTAGGAATATAGGAATATAAAAAAAAGATAGCAATCCAAGGTAAAATACAAGATGGGTAGTACCTGGAATCACTGAGGACAGAGGAAGTAAGATTGATCTAGATTTGATGAATGTTGAGCCTAGAGAAATGGAACAGAGGGCACCTAGTGGAGTAATAATATGGGCAAAGGCATAGAGGTGTGGATGAAAACAGCACATCCAAAAAGGCAGTGTGGGATAGACTGGCAGTGACATGGCCTTGAATCCAGGGTTGAGTCCTGACTCTGCCCCCTATTGGCTGTTTTACCTTTGGCAGGCTATTTGACTTTCTGAGTCTACTTTCTCATCCATAAAATGAGGACAATCATAACTAGATTGCAGGCTTTTCATCATGGTTAAATAAATAAATTTATTCAGTTATTTTTTTATTCAATTAATATTCCTTATAGTACACTTTAAATAAAGTTAGCTATTCTTACAAATAATAAGTTGATTCACTTGGAAAGAGCAAGTCCATGTGGGAAATTACTGGAGCCTGAAACTAGAGGCATAAGCTGCATCTAAATACAAATGACAGTCACCATCAATTGGTAACCCCTAAATACTAACATTGATACAAGGAAAAACCAATAGCAAAAACCAAGTTGTGGTCTATTTCTATTGTTTATAATCTGCATATTCCTTTGTTCAATAATTTACAGGCAATTCCCTATTTTTTTGTTTGTTTTTACAAAGATAGGGACTGGGGAAGAATGTAGTCAAAGCTATAAAAATAAAATCCAAAGTATCCAGACATACAAAGGTTAGTGTGGGCTAATAGAGCTTATAAAGATTTTGTTTTTCTAAGCAGTAAAAAAATAAGTATTAAAAGGTATTTAATATTGGGGTGCCTGGGTGGCTCAGTTGTTAGGCGTCTGCCTTCGGCTCGGGTCATGATCCCAGGGCCCTGGGATCGTGTTCCCCCCCAAAAAAGGGGGGGTTAATATTAACATAAAAAAATATATAGTATAGACATAGACTTATAGGAATTTTCAAAAGATCATTTATTCAGCATGCATTTACTGAATTCCTACAGTATAAACACTGGATATGCAGTAGTAAATAAAATAAGTGTTATTTTGTTTAGTGGAGGAGACAATAAAGAATAATACACACAAAAAAGTGAATGTGATAAATGCTCTGAAGGAAAAAAAAAAAAAAACAGTAAAATTCCCCAAAGAACAATATTAGAACAACTCATTTAGACTGGGCTGGGGGTCAGAGAGGGCTATTCCAAGGAAGCAGTGTTTGTGCTGAGACATCAAGGACAGGCAGGAGTGAACGAGGTACAGGGTGAAGGCAAAGTGGTAGAGGTCTTGGCCCTAGGTGGGAAAGAACCTGGGCAATGGGCCTGATATACACAGTTTTCAAAGACAATGCCAGACCCGGTAGCCTATACATATATATATTTTTTTTAATTTGCATAAACCTTGACCACAATAGATGACTTTGAAGTCAACTTGCCCTGAACGATCTTTGAAATCCATTGGCAATTCTTATAATAGAAATTCAAATATTAGTTCTGGCAACAGAGGCAGTCTAATCCCCAAGCATACATAGAAGGATGACTTTAAACAGGCCCTCTGGTGAGGAACCCTCCTACACTGTTGGTGGCAATGCAAGCTGGTGCATCCACTCTGGAAAACAGTATGGAGGTTCCTCAAAAAGTTGAAAATAGAGCTGCCCTACAACCCAGCAATTGCACTACTGGGTATTTACCCCAAAGATACAAATGTAGTGATCAAAAGGGGCACCTGCACCCCAAGGTTTATAGCAGCAATGTCCACAATAGCCAAACTATGGAAAGAGTGGAGATATCCATAGACAGATGAATGGATAAAGAAGATGTATACACACACACACACACACGCACACACACACACACACACACAATGGAACATTACGCAGCCATCAAAAAATGAAATCTTGCCATTTGCAATGACGTGGATGGAACTAGAGGGTCTTAATCTAACTGAAATAAGTCGATTAGAGAAAGACAATTATCATATGATCTCACTGATATGTGGAATTTAAGAAACAAGACAGAGGATCACAGGGGAAGAGAGGAAAAAATGAAACAATATGAAACCAGAGAGGGAGAGAAACCATAAGAGACTCTTAATCATAGGAAACAAACTGAGGGTTGCTAGAGAGGAGAGGGGTGAGGGATGGGGTGGCTAGGTGATGGACATTGGGGAGGGTATGTGTTATGGTGCATGCTGGGTGTTGTGTAAGACTGATGAATCACAGACCTGTACCCCTGAAAGAAATAATACATTATATGTTAATTGAATTTAAATTAAAAAACCCACCAACCTAGCAGGTATTCCCTTTTTCCAAATGCTGATTCCCCTCCAGAATCTGCTTGCTTTTGATTCCTCCCAAGTACCTTTAGTTAGTTGTATTTTATATTTTTCCCAGAGTTTATAGTTGTTGTCTGTGGAAGTTAGTCTGATAGGAGGAACATAATCATTATTGGAAGTGAATGCTCTCATTTGAATGAGAAGGCCTGATTTTAATTTCTGTGTAAGGGTGAGAGAGTTATAGCATCATGTGTCCAGAGGTGTTTGTGCGCAGGAAAGTGGCATGTCAGCTAACAGACATATCAAAAATAAATAAATAAAGAGACTTTATTTAAAAAAAAAAATTAAAAGGCCCTCTGGCTTCAAGAGATCACATTCTTAAAAAGCAACTCAAATCAGACTCAGTGAATTGAGGAAACAATGTGACTATATTGTGCTCTGAGAATAAAGTGGTAATAAAGAGTGTAACAACAGGTGGTAGGGTTAATTTTAGTTTTACCACAATTATATATTGCCTCCTCCTGGCTTGAACTACTATGCACCTCACTCAAAGTGAGATGGCCAAAGCTCTTTAGACAGAGGTCCAACATGGCAAATGTGGACTGTTTACCTCCCTCTAAACTTGCTGATTCACCCCTTCCCCAAATACAAGTATCACTTAACATAAATCAATTTAATATAAACAACTATAGGTTGTCTGCAGATGTCCTTACATAGGGTCCTGGCTATGTGGATGCCTCAGGTATCCACAATAATGTAAAATTCGGGAGGGTTGGAGAACCAGATGCCATCATGAGCACAAAGAATCTGGCAGGAAGTAATGACAGACATAGTGCTCCACGACCAGGAAAGATACACGTTTCCTTGCATTTCATGCCTTTCCTAATCTATGTGAGGATTGTAGGGCTGCTGAATTTTATTTGATTTTATTTTTGCCTCTATCCAAACTGAAAATCAGTAACCAGCCCATTCCCCTAATCACCTTCATCAATATTATGATGCTCTGTGCTCAATGCCATGTTCTCTGAAAAGCTGCCATTGGAAAGCCAGAAGTTTGTGTGTATGGGGTATTGAGGGATATTTTTTCTTTGACATTCTTAAAGAAAGTAGACCAACCTAAAGAATGAAAGGAATGAGCATGGAATAAGGAAACGCAAATACAAAGAACTGAGCCAGAGATAAGAACATCAAAGAGGGAGAAGACAGGAAGATTTATTATGAGGAAAGGAAATCAAATCAAAGGAAAGACAATAATGTGATGGTGGTAGTAATAACCCAAGAAGTCCAATTTTTCTCTCTGAATAGAGCAAACAAGACCTGAACATAACTAGTGTCTGCTTCGGGACAAAGGGGAGAACAGAACACAAAAAGTGTCTGTCTCAAAAAAAAAAACCCACAAAAAAACCAAACCAAAACAAAAAAAACAAAAAAAACCCAACTCAGTCAACTGTGCATGGTTTTTTTTCTCATCAATTCTCCAAATACTCTGCTCGGAAAAGGAGATGGGAGTTATTGGCTCAGAGTTAGTGAGGCCTATTGTATTTGACCCCAGTCACCCTTGAAGTTTGCATCTGTCGCAACACAGCACACAGCTTCCTTATACACTGCCTTTGTCTGATGTACTCATGCGGGGCTGTGGAGTGAGACACCCGAATAGCCCACCAGCACCATAGCTACCAGCCTGCCCCTGTCTGTGCTTCCTTCTGCAGACAGAGACCCAGAGATGCAAATCAGCATCCCAAATCAGAAGCCTCCTCTCTGCACTCCTTACCTTCCAATTTTCTGTCCTATGCTTCCTCACATGA
This sequence comes from Phoca vitulina, assembly GCF_004348235.1. Classification (NCBI taxonomy): domain Eukaryota; kingdom Metazoa; phylum Chordata; class Mammalia; order Carnivora; family Phocidae; genus Phoca; species Phoca vitulina. Next base: position 2,044,075 of record NW_022589713.1, on the reverse strand, counting down.
TGGAATCTTGTCAATGGGTACTAGGAGTGACTCTGCAAATATGAGCAAATAGTTCCCTTGGGTCTTAGAAAGAAGGCGGGAGAGAAAGGGTTTCAAAATAGCTTAATAGCAGTAAAAGCACTAGTAGTCAAACTGCTAGTTCTTGTTAACACTATTCTTCTCATTCCAAAGGCCCACTGAATACCAGAATGTTTACAGCTGAAGTCAAGACCTCGAACCTCACCCCCCATCAGTTACTTTGAGTTTTACAAATACGCTAAGTGTGGCAGGTCCGACAGTGACCGCATCAGGTTAGGACCAGCTTTCCTGAGAAACAGTTTGCTGGACCACCCACACTAGATCACCAGGAGATCTCAGCAGAACTGTACAAAATCCCTCCTATCTGGTGATCCTGTTGGACCTCTAACCCACCACTGTTGAGTGCCAACTTTGCATCTCCTTTACTCTGCCACTTTGTTGACATGACATCCTTTGTGTGCTATTTTCACCTCCATTTTCCTGAGCTTATACCTTTTAATTTCTTTATTATTATTTAAGTGGAATTTTAGTGATAGTGGAGATAAACATATGTTCAACCAGCTATGTTTACTGCAAGTCTTGTGTGTGTGTGTGTGTGTGTGTGTGTGTGTGAGTGGGGGCGGGGTGTGAGTGGGGAGAGGGTCAGAAACCCTTAAACACCATCTAACATAAAAATCCAGGTGGATGCAGCAGCTAGTGAAAACTGTCTAGAACAAGGCTTGATAAAACTTTAACTGTGGGCCAAGTCTGACTCTGCTTGTTTGTGTAAATAAAGTTTTATTGGAACACAGTCATGCCCATCCATTTATGTATTATCTACGGATGATTTTACACTACAATGGCAGAGTTGAATAGTTGCAGATGAGACCAAATGGTTTGTCTCTGACAAAAAAATTTACTATCTGGCCGTTTACAGAAAAAGTTTGCCAAGCTCTGGCCTACAATGCAGGCTGATAACAACGCTTAATATTGCAAGATGATGTAAATATTTTTCTTCATTTCAAACTTGTTTGAGGAATGTTAAAATTTTTGGAATTATTACATTTAATTTTAGTGGCAAAGTGAATGCCATGGGCAGGAAGGAAATATTTTTTACTAAGGTATGGTAAAAGAATATCTTTTTAAAGAAAAGTACTGATCTAGGTTCAATATCTTGTATCTGCTATAGTTGTGAGATAATGTTACTTATAGAGGGAAAGCTGGCAACTCTATATATTAAATTAAAGAATTGTTAGTTGACTAGCATTGTTTTGTTTGTTTCTAGTGCCTCAAGAAAAAAATACTCCGTTTAGAAGGTCATCTTGCTAAAATTTTGTAGTAAACAGTAGCTATAATTGCACATTGTTGGCTTAGATCTTTAAATTGTACTTGTAAACTAGTCCACACTTTTCAAATCCAAATTTTCACCATTATGATTAAAAAGTAAAGCATTTAAAAAGTGATGGTCCTTGAAAAAGTGATAGCTCTTCCCTGAAAGGTCAAAATACTTCAACATAGCCCTGGAAGAAAATACATAAAATTTCTAACAGTAGTAACAATGGTAAGATTAAGGATAATTTTCTTTGCCCCTCTCTCTATTTTCCAAAGTTTCATAGTGGACATTACACTTTTATAATTAGGAAAAAAATTCACTTCGCAAGGAATTTTTTCTACCAGGAAGTGAACTAGAATTGGGTTGTGCTATTAGTTGATAAACTGATGTTATCTATCAGCTGTCACAAAGTTATTATCACAGGGGGCTAGCTTTCTGAGGGATAAATGATGAGCTAAGTTTGTTTTGTAGATAAAACAATTTCAGGCAATACCAGCCTCAGAGGTGCAAAATACTCAGAGACTAAGAATTGTGTATGAAAACCATTGGACATAAATGAATTGGCATTTAGTTCAGTTTTGTTTTGTTTTCTTCAGCTCACTTGTCCCAATTTTAGTTTGGAGGATAGCATCATCTTCCCCACAGGTAACACAGCCTATGGAATTGCTCTGGAGAATAAAAGTCTTTGCTTCATCCACAGCTCAGTCCATGCCTTTCCTGGATATGGGAGGTTGAGGGGGTTGCAGAGAGTTGCACTGTGCAATCATTCCCCACCCCATATTTTCCTACAGATAAAATCCATATGTAATTAATGTCCATGATAGCTGGAGCCTGCAATGTGAATACTGACTGAATTTCAGGTAAAAATACTAAAAGCTTTTAGGAGTAATAATTTTTGGATGCTTATCACATTTAATCCTCAGATATGTGATGCATCAGGCCATTACTGAGAAAGAGAGACTTCTGGCTCCTACTCTGGCTGCCAAAGCCCATGCTCCTAATCACTCCACCCAATTGCCTTACTTTTGAACTTCTCCTCTGATTTTATAAATAACCATAATAAAGCTCATTTATTAAAAGAACTAACAGCTATCAATTTCAACTAATATTCTTCAATATATCAAGTGTTGAAAAATACCATGCACATATTCCCAGCAAACGACTAACCATTTTGCCTCTTTTTAAAAGCTGAGTTTGAGATACAGTTTCTTTATTTGTGGAAGTCTCTGTTTTCAACCTTTTGTGTTGCACAAGATAATTAACTTTTCTTTTCCTAGTTAAATAAAGGCTATCAACCTAAACATAAGTGGAAAGTCACATGCAATGTTAAAATCCACTTGACAAAGATTGTGATTCAGTTGCACATTGATGGTACACACAGTCTACTAGGTCAGGTTCTGGGCAGGCCTGCTCCTTGTTCTCCACTTGTTGGTTTATTTGTCCATTCATTCATTCAATCATGTATGTTGAACAGTTGTTCTGCACTATGCTAGGCACCGGGGATAGAGAAGGTCTAGAGCCTGCAGGGTTGTCATAGGGATATAGACTCAGACCCAAGGTGCTAACAGCTTCTCGTTCTAGTTGCTGTGGTTAGAGTGTCCCACTCTATCTCTCTATGTCTGGGACTCCAAACCCTGACACTCTCGGCAGGTATCTCACAAGGTGTGCAAGTGTACAGGATAGTAGATAACTGAGTTATTTAAGCCAGAGCCCTAAAAGCCAAGTTATTGGAAACATTAAACAAAAGGCACCCTGCGTCCTACTCCAGGGCCCAGGGAATCTCTTCAGGTTCCAAGTGCTATTCTTCCCACCTTGGGCCTGGCTGAGGCCCCTAGGGCCTGAGAAGACCATGTCTGGTGCCCTGGACTTCTGCTTGCTCATGCAAGGGTAGTGAAAAACTCCAGGACACAAACAAGTATTTTGGGAAAGTCATTTATCTGACAAAGGCAGTGATTTGTGACCTGAGAAGGCCTACAATGGCCGCAAAGGCTGACTTTAGTGGGACTCATTGCTGCATGGATTTCTCTGTCCTGGTCAGCTGCCCACCAAAGATGTCAACCCTGCTTTTCCTCCTGGGCTGGTGTGGTCAAGCACTGAGTGAGCAGATGCAAAGGCAGCTGAGGGCTCCAACTGTTCTTATCATACTGGTCCATTCACTCAGGACACCTCACCCCCACATTCTCCCTTTTAGGTTCTTGTGTCTCCAATCCCTCATCTGGCTGGAGAATGTGAGCTGACTCTCTGGAGGAAAGGGTCAAAGGGTGATAACACAAAGAAATGCATTGCTAATAGAAATTATTTGAGGCACCTGCTCAAGAAAGTGGTGGTAGTATAGACCTTGGATTGAAAAAGAGAAGGGGAATTCTTCTCAGACCCTTTAACTGATTTAGTGTATCTAACTCTCATCATTACTTTATTGTAGCAGTAGTTCCAAGCTCAACCTTGTTTAACATGAATGGGCAAAGTAGCCTATCCACATTCTCCCTGTACAAACCCTGCCCACAACTAGTTGATTCCATGATTCCATGTTAAGATATGTGGATTTGTTTGTCTGTTTAACAGTAAGAAGTGTGACCAAAACTAGAAAAAAATTTTTTTTCAAAAGTCACTGGGGTCATTATTAAGGCAGTTTGGGTATAGGTCTCTTCTTAATACCAGCAAAGGTCCTTTTTTGATGATATTTTTATCAGTAAAACACCTCATAAGGATAGGAAGAGTTTACCAAACCCTATCTTGATGGATAAAGTGAAAATAAATTTGAAACACATGGATTACATTTCCCTAAAATGTGCATGAGTTCAAAAGTTAACAATAATAGTGCTTGACTAAAAGCATTTGGAAATTTCTTAAGCCTCAAGAGTTTGAAATATCAGTTTCTAAGTTGAACTTAGATGGGTCCCCTTACACATTAGGACACTATAATTTACATTAAAGGTATTCACAGATAACACGTCAACAAACCAAGGATAGCAATATGCTAGTTTTATCCTTTGCTTTGGAAATATCCTTGTATTTCAGTACTTAAAAATAAACCCTTTAATTTATAAGTTACTGAATTACTTTATGAAGACAGAATAATTATTCTTGCTGTTGCACATAAATTAAAAATACACAGTAGTAAATGCAAAGTTAAACATGATAAAATTTCTGAAAACATTAGCAAACATCTCAAGTGTTCAATGTACATTTGACATTGGAATTATGGAAAGATTATACAATTTCAGTGTTGTTAGAATATAAAGATTTGTCTTGATTTTTTTTACTGTAGATTCAATTGTTTGTAAGAGTTCAAAGGATTTGTTAAAAGAACAAACAAAAAAAACAAAAAACACATGGGTGTAACTGGTGTGACTGAAAACTAAAAAGTCAGTAGAAAGACACAATAGGGATGTAGGAATGTCCTAACTGTCTACATTTACTGGAAAAGAGCTTTTTTAAAAAAATATTTTCAAGATTCTTTTTAAAAGAAGTTAGAAAAAAAATCAGGTAGATTCAGTAGAGAAAAGATGGTCCTTTGGTACAATTATATCATTTCCTATTAAAAAGAATGAGGGCCAATGGGATTAATCTGTAAATGTTAATGATAGGTAAGTTCACATGGAGATAGTTGTCTCAACCCACTTTTCAATGTTTTGGGTTTAAGAAAGCATATTTTGTCTCTAGCACACTTTTGCTTGATTTAAATTCTCTGCATATTTTAAGAGAAACATATTCCATATGTTTCTAATTCATTTATACAAGTTTACTAATCATCATTGAAGATATATTGATCTCCAAGATATTCTGAGCTTAATATTAAAACTACCTTCCATAAGGAACTAAATTCCATGTTCATAAAAAGTCAGAAGGTCAAACACAATGCAAATTCAAACATATACCATGGAGTAGAGTTTCCTGGCTTACAAACGTATTCATCCTTTCTTAACCCTATATCCCATGAGAAAAAAATCAAAGAAAAAAATAAAAAAACTGGAACCACAAATTCAATGAATAGCCCAGATGTCGGAGGCCTGTAACCTTGAGTGTTCTTGAGAAGAATAGTCATCTCCCCAATTAAGAGGTGATTATTAAATGAAAAGTCACTTAATTAAATCACAAATTCACTGTAAGGAATAAAATTATTTTCCCTAATATGGGAGCCACTGGAATTTCTCATTCCTGCATAGCAGTGCTTCTTATACTTTAATTGCATATGAATTACTTGAGGGATCTTGTTAAACTATAGATACTGATTCAGCAGGTCTCAGATGGGCCTGAGAATCTGAATTGCTAACAAGTACCCAGGTGATGTCGTTGTTGCTAGTTCATGGACCACACTTTGAGAAGCAAGCGTCTGTTGCAGGGTTTCTCAACCACCACTGATATTTCAGGCTGGATAATTCTTTGTTTGGGCAGAGGGCTGTCCTGTCCACTGTAGAATATTTAACCACATCCCCGGCCTCTACCCACTAGAGGACAGTAGCACCTGCCTCCACTCCTTCACTCATGACAACCAAAAATGTCTCCAGACATTAGCAGAAGTCCCAAATCTGGGGATAAAATTGTTTCCAGTTGAGAACCAGTGCTCTATTTTTATGTTTAGTGGGTAAATGTTTGTTGCATAATATAAACACCTCTTTTGATGAACTAGCTTCAGTGAATACAACATCATTAACCAAATAAATAAACAGCTTTTTTTCCCCCTCTAAGCAATTATAATATTTTTATTTATGGACACTCTAGATTTTTCACTGATTTTATTTCCTTCCTTACTGGTCACCAGGGTGCTCAGAAGTAAATTTGCAAACCACATTTAGCAAATGTGAAAATTTACAGGGATAAATTAAAAAAAAAAAAACTCAACTACTAGATTTATTTTATTTCTCTTTTTTCCCCCCTCACATTGAGTAAATCACCTCTTTTTATTGCATATTTTCATGGGCTCCTTCATATACAATTTGAAATAAAATTGGTTTCCTTTAAATAAGGCAAACCAACAATTCTAATAAAAATAGAACAACCAGGGGACTTCTGGGGAAGACGGCAGGGTAGGAGGACCCTAAACTCATTTGTCCCACAGATACAACTAGATAAAATTTGCATAGAGCAAACAACCCAGAAGAGGACCCAAAAACAAACTCTACAACTAAATGTACAGAAGAGGCCTCATCGAAGAGGGTAGAAGGGCAAGGACTTGAGGACTTGGTGGGAACCTAAACCCTACAGGTCTGCCACTGAAAGGAGAGAGCCACACGCATGGAGAAGGATGCGTAACAAATTAGCACACTGGGGCTCCTAAAAGGGGAACAGAAATCCTCATAGTATTTGGCTTTGAAATCAGAGGGGCTGAATTTTGTGAGTGCTTACAACCAGTGGGACTTAAAGTCTGGAACTTTAAAATTCAGCAGGCTCAGCTCTGAGGGAGCCCAGAGGGTGATAGGAAGCTGAGCCCCTGTCCTTAAAAGACAACATAGCAAATTTCCCATGGAGATACAGTTTGGAAGCAGCAGTTTGAAAGGTACCTGGGACTTAGAGGAGAGAGAGTTAGTTACTAATCTCAGAGTTCACTAACGGACTTCTCTAGGAGCAAAGAAGATGGTAGGTGCCAATTCCCTCCCCGACCCCTCATCATAAACACAGAGCCACTTGTGGGAATCAGCATGGCACCTGTACTCACTACTTAACTTGCTTACACCACCCCTAACCCCCGCTCCAACCAGACCTGCCTCAGTCCCAGTACCAGAGATCCCCTCCCCCAGAAGACCTGCACAAACCTTGCAAACACTATCTCCTGACCTTCCACTGAGGATATGTGCACTTGTTAAAACTGCACCTCCCTCCCATGCATGCTTTGTGGAGTGGCCCTGGCTGGCCTGGACTCCACCATGGCTACACATTCCCTGTGGAGGAGGACCTGTGCCACCTAGTTAAAGGTTCATGTCCTGCCCACTAATTTCAAGAGTAAGACACTTTCCTAACTTTCCTAAATTTCAGAGCAAGCTGACTTTCCTACACATAGAAACAGACACAGAGAGTTGGCAAAATGAGGAGATAGAAGAATATGTCACAAATGAAAGAAGAAGACAAAACTACAGGAAGAGACCTAAGCAAAATGGATATAAGTAACATGCCTGATAGAAAATTTATTTTTTTTAAAGATTTTATTTCTTCATTTGAGACACAGAGATACAGAGAGAGAGAGAGAGAGAGAGAGCACGAGCAGGGGGAGAGGCAGGCAGAGGGAGAGGGAGATGCAGGCTCCCCGCCGAGCCAGGAGCCCGATGTGGGGCTTGATCCCAGGACCCTGAGATCATGACCTGAGCCGAAGGCAGATGCTTAACGGACTGAGCCACTCAGGCACCCCTGCCTGATAGAAAATTTAAAATAATGATCATAAAGATACTCACTGGACTTGAGAAGAGAGTGGAGGGCATCAGTGAGATATTTAACACAGAGATAAAAGAGAACGAACAGAGATGAAGAACACAATAAATGAAATTAATAATACATTTGATGGAATAAACAGCAGGCTGGAAGAAGCAGAAGAACAAATTAACGAATTAGAAGACAGAGTAATTGAAAGTAATCATGCTGAACAAATGAGAGAAAAAAGAATTTTGTAAAATGAGAATAAACTTAGGGAACTCAGTGACTCTATCAAGTGTAAGAACATTTATTTGAAGAAATAATAGCTGAGAATTTCCCATATCTGGGGAAGGAAACAGGTATCTAAATCTAGGAGTTACTGAGATCCTCCAACAAAATCAACCAAAGGAGGTCCACACCAAGACACACAGTAATCAAAATGGCAAAAAGTAGTGATAAAGAAAAAATTCTAAAAGCAGCAATAGAAAAGAAGATAGTTATAGTTACATACAAGGGAAACCCCATAGGACTATTAGCAGTTTTTTCAGCAGAAACTTTGTAAGCCAGTGGCATGATATATTCAAAGTGTTGAAAGGGAAAAATCTATAGCCAAGAATACTCTATCCAGCAAAGCTATCATTTGAAATAAAAGAAGAAAGGAACAGTTTCTTAGACTAACAAAAAATAAAGGAGTTCATGACTACTAAACCAGGCCTACAAGAAATATTAAAGGGCACTCTGAGTGGAAAGGAAAGACCATAAGTGAGAGAATGAAAATTAGGAACCACAAAAGAAGTAAAAATAAGTATTTTTGTAAAAAAAAAATCAGTTGAGGGATTCATAAAATAAAAGGATGTAAAATATGAGGGGGGAAGAGTAAAGGATGGTTTTGGGGGCACTTGGGTGACTCAGTTGGTTAAGTGGCTGACTCTTGATTTTGGCTCAGGTCATAATCTTGGGGTCATGAGATCAAGTCACGTGTTGGGTTCCACACTGGATGTAGAACCTGCTTGGGATTCTCTCTCTCCTTCTCCCTCTGCCCCTCCCTACTCACTCTCTCTTCCTCTCTCTCTCTAAAAAAAAGAATAGGTTTGAACTTAAGCAATAAAAATCAACTTAATATAGACTGCTATATGGAGAAGATGTTATATATACAAACCTAACAGTAACCACAAATAAAAAACCAGTAACAAATATGCAAAGACTACAGAGAAAAGAATCCAAGTATTTCACTAAAAAAAATCCCCAGCAAACCACGAAAGGGAGAAAGAGAAGAAAGGATCAGAGAAAAACTATGAAACAACCATAAAACAAGTAGCAAAATGGCAATAAATACATATCTATCAATAATTACTTTGAATGTAAATGGACTAAGTGGTCCAATAAAAAGACAGGGTGATGGAGTGGATAAAAAAGCAAGACCTATCTATATGCTGACTACAAGAGAATAATTTCAGACCTAAAAACACTTGCAGATTGAAAGTGGAGGGATAAAGAAATATTTATGACGCAAATGGAAGTGAAAAGAAAGCCAGAGCAGCAATACTTATATCAGAAAAAATAGACTTTAAAACAAAGACTATAACAAGAGACAAAGAAGCACACTATATAATTATAGGGAAAAGTCCAACAAGAAGATAAAACAGTTGTAAATATTTATGCACCCAACATGGGAGCACCCAAATACAAAAAGCAGCTAATAACAAACATAAAAGATGTCATCAATAGTAATACAATAATGGTAGGGGACTTTAACACTCCATGTACATCAATGGATAGGTCATCTAACAGAAAATCAATAAGGAAACAGTGGCTTTGAATGACACATTGGACCAGATGGATCTAACAGATATATTCAGAACATTACATCCTAAAGCAGCAGAATATACATTCTTTTCAAGTACACAGGGAATATTCTCCAGAATAAATCACATATTAGGCCACAAAACAAGTCTCAACAAATTCATAAAGACTGAAGTCATTCCATGCACCTGTTCTGAACACAACGTTGTGAAACTAGAAATCAATGACAAGAAAAATCTTGAAAGAACATAAATACATGGAGGTTAAATGATATGCTCCTAAACAATGAATGGGTCAAAGAAGAATTCAACAAGAAAATTAAAAAAAATATATGGAGACAAATGAAAATGAAAACACAACAGTCCAAAATCTTTAGGATGCAGCAAAAGTGGTTCCAAGAGGAAAGTTTATAGCAATACAGGCCTACCTCCAGAAGCAAGAAAAATCTCAAATGAACAACCTAATCTTACACCTAAAGGAGCTAGAAAAAGAAGCACAAACAAAACCCAAAACCAGTAGAAGGAAGGAAATTATAAAGATTAGAGCACAAATAAATGATACAGAAACTAAAAAAATAATAGACCAGATCAATGAAACCAGGAGCTGGTTCTTTGAAAAGATCTACAGAATTGATAAACTTTTAGCCAGACTCATATCACACACACACAGAGGGGGAGAGAGGACTCAAACAAAATCACAAATGAAAGAAGAGAAATAACAACCAACACCTCAGAAATATTAACATAACATAATGAAATAAACAAACAAACAAACAAAAAAACCAAATAACTGAAGAGAATATCATGAAAAACTATATGCCAACAAATTAGACAACCTAGAAGAAATGGATAAATTCCTAGAAACATAGTCTACCAAAATTAAAGCAGGAAGAAATAAAAAATTTGAGCAGACTGATTACCAGCAAGGAGATTGAATCAGTAATAAAAAGAAAAAAACCTCCCAACAAACAGAAGCCTAGGATCAGACCACTTCACAGGTGAATTCTAGCAAACATTTAAAGACGAGTTAATATCTATTCTTCTCAAACTATTCCAAAAAACAGAAGGAGGAAAATTTCTAAATTCATTCCAGGAGGTCATTATTATCCTGATTCCAAAACCAGATAAAGACACCACAAAAAAAGAGAACTCCAGGCAAATATCTCTCATGAACATGGATGCAAGAATCCTCAACAAAATACTAGCAAACCAAATCCAACAACTCATTAAAAAAAAAAATCACTCACCATGATCAAGTGGGATATATTCCTGGTATGCAAGGGTGGCTCAATATTTGCAAATCAATCAATGTGATATGTCACATTAGTAAGAGAATGGATAAAAACCATATGATCATTTCAGTAGATTCAGAAAAACATTTGACAAAGTACAATATCCATTCATGGTAAAATCCCTCAACAAAGTAGGTTAGAGTGAACATACCTCAAAATAATAAAGGCTATCTATAAAAAGCCCACAGCAAACATCATATCCAATGGGAAAAAACTGAGATCTTTACCCTTAAGATCAGGAATAAGATAAGAATGTCCACTCTCACCACTTTTATTCAACATAGTATTGGAAGTCCTAGCCAACCAGACAACAAAAAGAAATAAAAGTCATCCAAATTGCTAAGAAAGAAGTAAAACATTCACTATTTGCAGATGACATGATATTACATATTGAAAACCCAAAATATTCCACCAAAAAACTACTAGAACTGATAAATGAATTCAGTAAAGCTGTAGGATACAAAATAAATGTGCATAAATCTGTTGCATTTCTATACACAAATAATGCAGCAACAGAAAGAGAAATTAAGAAAACAATCCCATTTATAATTGCACCAAAAATATTAAGATACCTAGGAATAAACCTAACCAAAGAGGTGAAAGACCTGTACTCTGAAAACCATAAAACATTGATGAAAAAAATCAAAGATGACACAAAGAAATGGAAAGGCATTCCATGCGCATGGATTGGAAAAACAAATATTGTTAAAAAGTCTATACTACCCAAAATAATCTACACATTTAATGCAATCCCTATCAAAATACCAACAGCATTTTTCACAGAACTAGAAGAAACAATCCTAAAATTGGTATAGAACCACAAAGGACCCTGAATAGCCAAAGCAATTTTGAAAAAGAAAAGCAAAGCTGGAGTATCACAGTTCCAGATTTCAAGTTATATTACAAAGCTGTAGCAATCAAAACAGTATGGTAGTGGCACAAAAATAGACACATAGATCAACAGAACAGAATAGAAAACCCAGAAATAAACCAACAATTATATGATCAATTAATCTTTGACAAAGTAGGAAAGAATATCCAATGGGAAAAAGACAGTCTCTTCAACAAATGGTACTGGGAAAACTGGACAGCTATCTGGAAAAGAATGAAACTGGAACACTTTCTTACACCATTCACAAAAATAAACACAAAATGGATCAAAAAACTAAATGTGGGACCTGATGCCATAAAAATCCTAGAAGGAACACAAGCAATAATGTCCTTGACATCGGCTATAGTAACATTTTTCTAGATATGTCTCCTGAGGCAAGGGAAACAAAAGCAAAAATTAACTATTGGGACTACATCAAAATTTAAAGCTTCTGCACAGCCAAGAAAACAATCAACAAAAGTAAAAGACACCTTACTGAATGGGAGAAGATATTTGTAAATGACCTATCTGATAAAGGGTTAGTATCCAAAATATATAAAGAACTTCTACAATTCAACATCCCAAAAACAAACAATCCAATTAAAAAATGGACAGAAGACATGAATAGACATTTTTCCAAAGAAGACATCCAGATGGCCAACAGACACAGGAAAAGATGCTCAACATCATTTATCATCAGGGCAATGCAAATCAAAACTACAATGAGATATTACCTCACACCTGTCGGAATGGCTAAAATCAAAAACACAGGAAACAACAAATATTGGCAAGGATGTGGAGAAAAAGGAACCCTCTTGCCCTGTGGGTGGGAATGCAAACTGGTGCAGCCACTGTGGAAAACAGTATGGAGGTTCCTCAAAACAAGACAGAATTACCCTATGATTCAGCAATGATGCTACTGTGCATTTACCCCAAAAATACAAAAATACTGATTAAAAGGGATAAATGCACCCCTATGACTGTAGCAGCATTATTTACAATAGCCAAATTATGGAAACAGCCCAAGTGTTCACGGATAGAAGAAGTGGTATATACATATATATACCACTGGTATATGGTATATGTATTCCATTATATATATATATATAAATGTGCATAAATATATATATATATAATGGAATACTATTGAGCCATAAAAAAGAATGAAATCTTGCCATTTGCTATGACATGGATAGAGCTACAGAGTATATTGCTAAACAGATTAAGTCAGAGAAAGACAAATACATATGATTTCACTCATATGTGGAATTTGAGAAACAAAACACATGAGCAAAGGAAAAAAAGAGAGAGAGAGATAAACCAAGAAACAGACTCTTAACTATGGAGAACACACTGCTGGTTACCAGAGGGAAGGTTGTGGTGGGATGGGTGAAATAGGTGATGAGGATTAAGGAATGCACTTGTGATGAGCACTGGGTGATGTATGTAAGTGCTGAATCAGTATGTTGCACACCTGAAACTAATATAACACTGTGTGTTAACTATATTGGAATTAAAATAGAAAGAAAGGTAAAAAAAAAAATATAGACCAGTCTGTACAGGCACAATGCATTAATTTGCTAATCATGGTTGGTCATTTGCTGTTTGATAGATGTCAATAAATCCAGAACAGACAGTGAGACCAGCTTCAAAATTATTGAAGAATCTGGCCGATTTTCTCCCAACAAACTATTGTAAATTGGTGAATACAGATATCTGGAGAAAGGACAGGCAACTAACATGAAAGAGAAGTGTTTTTTTAACTTTACATTAGAGATATAAAATTAGCAATAAAGTTGAGGCTGATGAAAAACTTGGCCAAATAACAAACATTTGCATTTTTACAGCTCTGACATAATACACTTAGAATCAATTCATTTAGAGCATAAAAAGCTCTTTTAATGGACCTTAAAAATGATCCAGCTAAGCGCTTTTCAAGTTTCCTTAAGCTGTGGAGTTCTTGGTTTAAATATCTATCAGGAAGGCCACTGTGTAACACCAGCTCTATCACAGTTGCTCTGCTTGTAGGGCAAGGAAAGGAGGAAAGAGGGGATCTGGGGCTCTTTGAAGGGATCCCTGACAGTTTTTAGTGAGCACAGATTAAGAACCCATGAGCCCGTAATATACTCTTGGAATGAGGGTGAGGAAGAGGCAGTACATGGAGATGAAATACCCTGTTTGAGGAATTGAAACTGCCCAATAACAGAGTTGGCACTGAAGCTCAGTTCTATAAACTCTGGTTCAGCAGGATGCTGGGAAGCTGGAATTATCACCCAGGTCCAAGTTACCAGCATCTCTCTTTATTACTGAAGTCAACCACTCTTGTTGCAAAATTCCGAACTTTACAGAAATGTGTACTTTAAAAATGTGCAAGTTTCACCTTCACCCTCCACTTCTCCTCCACCTCCATCCCCAATTTGATTCTTCAGAGAAAACTAGTGGTGATAGTTTGATATGTGTTCTTCTAGAACCATCCCCTTCTGTATATACATATATGTAAATCTTTTCTGTCCTGGTTCTTAGCCGGCTCTATATTTTCTTTTATTATAGCACTTAACACTTTCTAACACCTTATTATTTATTTATCATTCTTATTATTTATTGTATGTTTTTCACTACTAGAATCATCTCTGTGAACCCAAGGATATTTGCCTGTTTTGTTCACTGACATTTCTGAAGTTCCTAGAAGGATGCTGACATGAGTAGGCACTCAGAAACATTTGTAGAATTAATGAAGAATGAATATTCAGGATGAGCAGATAGACCAGAAAGGATTTTTAGGGCAGTGAAACTATTCTCTATGATTCTACAATGGTAGATACATCCAAACGATGGAATATTATTTATGCAAAAAAGAAATGAGCTATCAAACCACAAAAAGATGTAAAGGAAGCTTAAATGCAAGAAGCCAATCCGAAAAGGCTACTTAGAAATCAGGAGGTTTGGGGTGCCTGGGTGGCTCAGTCCGTTAAGCATCAGACTCTTGATTGCGGCTCAGGTCATGATCTCAGGGCCATGAGATTGAGCCCCACGACAAGCCCCACGATGAGCCCCAAGCCAGCTCTGCTTGGGATTCTCTCTCTCTCCTTCTGCCTCTGCCATTCCCCATCTCGTGCTGTCTTTCTCTCTCTCTCTCTAAAATATATAAATAAATCTTTAAAAAAAAGAAATTAAGAAGTTTGATATGAGAAGCAGAATCATACTCAGAATTTCTGAAATGGAATTATGTTTCCCACATTTGTGGCTTGTTTTAATGGTGACATAATATTTTAATGGCTATTGGATAATTAATGTGAATATTTCATATGAAAAATGATGTTTCCCATAAAGCAACTTATTTTTAAAAGTTCACCGAATCATTTTTTAAAAAAAGAAAATATCTTCATTTTATAATTTCTTACTGGTCTCTAATATGGATAGGGCAAAAATGTGAACAGAGGAAACAGGAATTTGGTGTTCTTTTTGTAACTCTTTCATTCACTCCAAATGGATCTGCCAGCACATGACATGAGACTCTGTCTGCTTTAGACAGACTTATCTGCTGTTTGTAAACATATAACTCTATGAAAATAGACTGTAACACAAATAAATACCTCCCAAATTATCAATACCTGGACTCCTGATTGTCAATTATGTAGTTGCCTGTGTTTTTGGAAAAAAACTTTAAAATCTTACTCCATCATCTGAGGGTTTGATGGCTATTGTGGATCAAACAAGAGAAAATTAATTTTTTTTTTTTGCCTTTTCCTATGTTATTTCAAAACTCTTTACCAGCTATATAATTTCTTTTCAGTTTCCTTGGCTACCAGCTCTTTATCATCAACAGAGCTCAGATATACAGATTTGCTCAGTTTTTAAATGAGATTTGATGATATCCAGGGACCATTTTGTTTCCTTACAGGGCATATACTGCCAGTTTCATAATGGAAGCAAATGGAAAAATAACATTCACTTCCTGAAATTTGGTTTGTAGCAAGCTGGGTTGGAATGTACTCTTGTGCTGGTGACCATCCATGGTCCAGGACCATTTCCTACAGCACTGCATGCTTTGGAGTAAAGACAACCCCCAAACAAAAATCAGGGATGATTAATTATAATCTCTGAGTATGAACTGTACTAAAAAAAAGATTAAAAAAATACTAACTACAGATATAAGAACATAATGCCATATCTTTCTATTATAAAAATAATACATTTAGAAGAATATATTTAAGAATATGAAACCTGCCACAGCAAACTACTTCTGCTCCTAAGCATCTCCCCTCCTCCTTCTTTTAATGTGGCTGCCTAAATTTCGGGCAGGATATGCCAAATGAACTCCTGTGCATTTTTGCTCCATTATGAATTTGCTTTTACTTCTCTTTATTTATTAACAATGTCTCTTTAAACCTATCCAAGGTGGGCACTATATTAGGAGGATTAGATGACTCATTTGATTTATAGGCAGATAATCACTCCTGGATTTCCATACAAAATGGCCCGCGTGTACATGTGCTCACCAATTTTACTTTGTACTGTTTCCTAGGTGGATGAATATACTTCTCATTCATAGATACACATCAGATAAGCCAACATGCAGATAATCAGCATACCTTTTTGTTCAATAGCATGGTTAGGGCATTTTTCTTTATCTATTTGAATGTTCAAAGAAAATCAAACTTTTTCTTTTCTTTTTTTTTAGAAGTAACTTTTGAAAATATAATTAATGAGAAATAAAGTTATCTGATGTTCTCTAGTGGAACTCCGCAAACAGTTAAGGTGTATATTTAAATGTGTAACATCTTTACCAGTGACCTTGCAGCTACTCTGTTGGGGATGAACAAGGGCAGTAACTGATGTTAACTCAATAGAAGAGTTTGGAAGGGATCTTTCCAAAAGGGTTTGTAGGTCTTCTTTTTACTTATTTAAATGTTTTATAATTAATTAAATGTTTTTATTTAAATGTTTCTCATGGGAAACTGAGGATGACTGGAGCCAGGATATGAGTGGCAGGATAAGGTTAAGGGGAGAACCTGGCCACTATTTTATCTATCTATCTTTTTTGACTAAAACCCACTCGCGAGAAATGGGAACTGGCAGATAGGTAATCCATGATAAATTCCCAAGCACCAAGAAAAATTCTCTAGAAAAGTTTTCCCTAGCTAGTGTTCTTCAAACAGGAGCTCCAGTGGACCATATCAATGAAATGAGGCAACAGGGAATTTGTAATATCTTACTATCTGCTGTTTTTTCCTCTGAAATTGTTTGGAAAAGCTTGAGGATCTGTGTCCGCCTCCAAATCTTACAATTCTCCTTAAGGATAAATGATCCTAATCCTACAGCTAAACCAATCTATTTTAAAAAAGGACACTTCCTCCAGAACCACTCAATGAATGAGTGTTATATCACCCCCCAGACGAGACCAACCAAGGAGAAAGAGGTAAGGCCTGGGTTGGCTTTGCCTCCTTGGTCGTCCCAGCATGGGGTTGGACATACAAAATTTCAATAAGAAAACTTTATTTGTAATTAATTATGAAACAGCACCTGTTTCTTGATATTTTAAATGAACTTTTATTTTTGTATATTCTTATATCGGTTCAAGTTGAAAAATCACCTCATGTCAGTCTGTTAGAGAAAGGACGACATCACTAGCTTTAAAATTAGCTTTCTGCAAGTCAGGCTTGCTGATATGCTCTACAGATGGAATGTATTTTCACCCAATCAGGGAATACTTCAAAGTGAACCAAAACCGCATTGATGGGTTCTTGTAAGCTTTTATATCATCCTTTATAGAACACCAGTGATGGGTCAGATTTTCAAGGATTTATTTCAATAGCATGTGTTTTGGGTTTTTTTTTAACCTCTAATCATTTTTGTTCACATAAAGGAATTCCAGTGATTCAGATATTTAAAATGCCCTTTAGCTGATGAACTAAATTCCTTCAGCCTTGTACGTAAATACAATCAGGCAGTGATGTCAGCCTATCACTCTGAATATGAATACCTAACTTTCCATGGTTGGCTAAACTGCATCCGCACCAGAGGCCTAGAAGGCCCAGGAGAGAATTACTGACCTGGGAATAACAGGCTCTTTCATACTCAAAATGACACTGCTGACCCAACCTCAATAAGACCTGGGGTTTGACAATTGTTCCAGACATGATGATAGATTTGTGCTGCTGTATTTATAGTCCATTACCTGCCCCCTCTGTGATTAATATCATGCAATAATAAGAGGGCTGACTGAGGATAAGAATGGTATTTGTGACCTTGATTCACCTAATACTGAATTCTGCTGGACTCTGACTAGTAAAGTTCCTGTTCTTTCAACATAGTTTATTACTAAAGTATTAGATTGAACCTTATGAAAGTGACATTTTCGTAGGTCAAAGTAAGGGAGTCAGATATTAGTATTGGTTTTTTCCATACGATTCAAAAGGATACCAAAAGAATTTCCTTAAAGTGTTGTTTTATCATTTTCTTATGGTATAGGCATTATGACATCAGTCTAAAATTAGTCCTAACACATTGTTGTTGTTGTTCTTGTTTCCTGCTGGCTATTTTTCTTTTTAACTCTAAATGTTGTGGAAGTGATTTCTATGCTTCTTCCCTTTGTTTCTTGATTACTTTGCATAATTCAGCAAGAAAGGCCAAATGTGCCTTTTTTTACACCAACAACACAATAACCATAATACAGTTTCTAAGCCTAAATCTTTCCTCAAGAAATTTTTAAGGAAAGAAATGTGATACTGTTGAGCTGAGTGATCTCATGACAGCAAGCAAAATTGTGTCAGCCAGATGACTGCTGGCCTTCTCCTGAATGGTTTACACAATCTCGGGAAGAATAACAACACGTCCCCTGCAGTCAGCACGAGTCCTTTCTCAGTGGATGTATTTACAGTGAGTCATATAAATCCCTCACACATATCCCTGCACAAGGAATTTTCCAGGAACTTCCAGGAAATTACAAAAATGCGAATAAATTCCAAAATGTCAACTTAAAAAAATACATACTCAGTTCTAGGCCATTCCCGGTAGGAAACATCAGAAGAAAATACCTTTCGATTTTTGTTTGTTTTGAGTAAAGATGATGGATTCATTCAATATTTTGGAAAAAAAACCCAAGTCACCCTCAAACTCCCAAAATAATTCAAGGCAATAAGAAATATCATGTGTTTTTGACAATTAGACGCTTGAAGTAACTGCAGGACTTCCACAGGTTTTCACAAGGTTAAAACTCACCACATAGCACAGCTTCAATGTTTTAAGCTAAACTTAAAAAACAAAACTATTCTAGCAGATGGAAATATGTCTAACTTTACATTTGCTACAAACTTCCTCCCTTAAGCTGGGAAATTCATTTAACCTCTTTTACATTAAATTCTCCAACCTGTGCATTAAATACATAGAGTATTAATGAAATGCGAAATTGTAAAGAGTTTGTGTTGAGTTTTATTGATTTTAGTTATTCTCAAATCTTGTTATACTTAATTATCCAAAACTTATATTGAATATGAGCAATATCACTTTTTTTGGTCACCATTAAAAAAAGAGTTTTAAGAATCCTAATCAACGAATTAATGTAAACACCTCTAGAAATGTCAGATTCTACAGACATGCAGACAATATTTGTCATTCCCAAATGCTTGAATCCCCCTTTCCCTTTGTTAGCATGAGAATACATTCTTTTCTCTGCTTTGGAGTGGGAGAAGGGATAGTAAGTAGAGTACGGAAAATGGGACCCTCCTAGTACCATCCACTGAGGGGGATGACAGTCAGTGCGTGGGTGAATGTGAATTGGATTCACTATCCTTCCACTGTTTCTTTCTGGAAGATGCGCTGTCTAGTCTGTGAAAAGCTGTCACATCCAACAAGAGGGCTAGGACCTTCATCTTGATCTCAAGGGAATAACATGGCTGCTAACTGAGAAGGACTGCAAGAAAAACCTAATTAGCCGACAGTGCCTTCAAAATATCCAAATCTGTTCAACTCACTACCAGAAGGATGAGCTTGCCCCGGCACTCTTCCATTTTAGTAAGTGTGCCTCAAACCTATCCTCTTTTCCAGGAACAGGGCACAAAATTTAAGAAGCATGAGAAAATTTAGTAGTCAAAATACATAATATTCAAAAAAAATCAAAATTAATACAAAAGGTTCATGATGAACAAAAATCAAAATTGTAAGTGGAAACATGATCAATATTACCTCTTGCTCCTTTTGCCTCTGCTCCAATATGGTTTGGCAAGACATACTGATCCTGTCTTAACTTAAAAATTTTTGGCACCTCCTTAAATTGTGCACCCGAGGGAAATCCCGGTTCCTGACATCTTTTTCTTTGTTCTCTGTTTTCTGACTAGCTCACACTCTCACTGGGTCCTGACATATATCACCTCCTGACTATGATCTCACTCTTTTTTTTCTATAATCTCCAGAGGCCAGGGATTGTATCTGTTTGGGTCACAGCTGAATCTCACACAAAGCTGCATCTTTTTTAGCATACTGCCTGGCACACAGTAGCTGCTTCATACACGCTGCTGAATGATTGAGAGAAAAATCTCTTGGAGCGCAATGTTGTGCATGGCTTCCTTGCATGATTATGTGGCTAGAAAAATGTCTCTGACTGGACCCTTACCCCAGAGCCTGCTTTAGGGAACACGGACCCCTTCCAGGAATTTCCTAAACACTACGGACAGAGAACCAGGAACAATATATTTTGAGGTTTGAAAAAAATCAGAGTCGGTGAACTTAAGTACATCTAAGTAGATTTGAATAGAAATAAAAAAGATGATTGAACTTATTAGGGGGAAAAAAGCAATTAAAATACTGTGAGGGTGCTTTCAAACGATCTATTTTGCAAAAAGAATCCAGGGCATGGCAATTTTTATGATTTGAGCCTTTTTGTCCCCCAGCGATGACTGAAATTTCTCAAGTTTAGGGTGTTTAGAGCACATACCTTCAATGGTACACTGATCAGGGACTGGAATCTTCTTTCCGATTTCCACAGCATATGCTTTTACTTTACTGAAGTTTTCCTTTAAGTGCAAGTAGAGCTTATCTTGGTATTCTCCAGGACTTGCAGTAGTTTCTGGAGTTTCTTCCTGGCAGTTTGCTTTAACTGTTTCTGGCAAATACTCTGATTCTGTATGTATAATACTTGGGTGTGAAACTGAAGAACTTCCCAGCTGTGACCTGTCAGAGTTTGCCTTAAAGGGCAACTTGTCATTTCCTTGGCTAAGTGGGTCTGTTTCTGAAAGAAAGGTGCTGGCTGGCATATCTTCACTCTCTACAACTTCCCCATCATCTGAGCTCATGCTCTTTGTTAGCACAGTGTGCAAAGCCAAACTCTTTGACCTGCAATACAAACAAAAAGCCAAGACAGATAAAGAAGTTGAGCTAGCATCCACTGAGAAGGAAAAGAATAATGGTGGGGCAAAATGACTTCCTCTAGAGTGTGAAACCGAAAATTGGTGCTATTAACAGATTTGATAAAAACATAGAGCAGCAAAAAGTTATGTAATAAGCCAAACCTTGGAAGATCTAGGCCACCTCCAAAAACAGAGATTTAAAAATCAATTTCATGGCAAAACTAACTGGAAAATAGTAGACTTACATAGTTATATTCTTTTTTTTTCTACTTTTGCTTCTGCTTTTTCATCAGAAAACAAGAGAGGCTTTTGACAGTCATTCTCAATATAGCACATCTATAGGGCACCTGGGTGGCTCAGTCAGTTACGCATCTGCCTTCGGCTCAGGTCATGATCCCAGGTTCCTGGGATCGAGCCCCACATTGGGCTCCTTGTTCAGCGGGGAGCCTGCTTATCCCTCTCCCTGCCACTCCCCCTGCTTGTGCTCTCTCTTTCTAATAAATAAATAAATAAATAAATAAATAATAAATAAAATCTTTAAATATATATATATAGCACATCTATATTTAAAGTATTTTTTAAAAATAAGCCATAGGTTTGTTTTCCATTTGTATTCTCCTTTTTATTATAGCAAGCTTGGATAATGGAAGCAGGTGAATGCCATTTCATTCATGAAAAGATGGGGCTTTGGATGCTATAGGTGAAAGATATTTAAAAACCACCCCATAACAGTGATAACAAAACTAATAGCAAGCATGAAGTGCATACTTTAAAAAACCAGCCAAGCAAAATTTATACCTGCTAAATCTAATGTCTTTTCTTTCTTCCTTAGAAAATTGGCCCAAACTATATCTTCTGATAGAGCTAGGAGTATTGCTCTCAGCATTTATTTTGTCTTCAAAAGCCTGTATTTTAACTTGTAGCTTTTCACGGTCTTCATTTTCAGTCAATGTGAGCTTAATTTCTTCCAGCTTCTCAGGGATTTCAAACTCACTGCTTGGTTTTTTCCTAAAGGAATAAAAATCATTGCATTAGATGGTGGTCACATGTACCCTCAAGACAGTGTTACTCTCTATTGAACTGCTTCTTACTCAAAACAGAAAAATTTACCTGATAAATTTTTTATTAGTCATTTAGCAAATGTTTATTGAGTAACTACAATGGACACAGGGTTTTTTTTTTTTTTTTAAGATTTTATTTTTAAGGAATCTCTACACCCAACATGGGGCTTGAACTCATAACCCCAAGATCAAGAGCTGCATGCTCCACCCACTGAGCCAGGTGCCCCCATTTTTTTAAAGAAAATTATATTTGTTCTAGTTTCTGTCATCTACATCATTTCTGTGGTAGGAAATGTGCTCATTGTAGTCACCATCACTGCCAACCCATCACTGGGGTCTCCCATGTAACTTTTTCTGGCCTATCTCTCTCTCTCTCTTTTTTTTTTAAGATTTTATTTATTTGACACAGAGAGAGAGAGATAGTGAGAGAGAGAGAACAAGCAGGGGGAGTGGTAGGCAGGCAGAGGCAGAAGGTGAAACAGGCTCCCTGCTGAGCAAGGAGCCCAATGTGGGGCTCATTCCCAGGACCCTGGGATCATGACCTGAGCCGAAGGCAGACGCTTAACCGACTGAGCCACCCAAGCGTCCTGGCCTATCTCTTCTTTACTGATGCCTGCTATTCCTCTATAAATACCCCTAAAATGATTATAGATTTACTCTATAAAAGACCATTCTGGGCGCCTGGGTGGCTCAGTCGTTAAGCGTCTGCCTTCGGCTCAGGTCATGATCCCAGGGTCCTGGGATCGAGTCCCACATCGGGCTCCCTGCTCGGCGGGAAGCCTGCTTCTCCCTCTCCCACTCCCCCTGCTTGCGTTCCTGCTCTCGCTATCTCTCTCTCTGTCAAATAAATAAATAAAATCTTTAAAAAAAAAAAAAAAAAAGACCATTCTATTCAATGGGTGTATGACCTAAATCTTTGGAGAACATTTCTTTGGAGCTGCTGAGGTCATCCTACTTAGTGTGATGGCCTACACCCGTTATGTGACCATTTGTAAGCCCTTGCATTATACAACCATCATGAACTGGCAGATGTGTGGCCTGCTAATGGGAGTGGTGTGGGTGGGAGACTTTCTTCATGCAACCACACAGATCCTCTTCAGCTTCCAATTAGCTCTAACATCACAGATCACTCTAGGTATGATCTGAACCCTTTGCTCAATCTTGCCTGCGCTGATACCCACACTCTAGGGCTCTTTGTTGCGGCCAATAGCGAATTGATCTGTGTGCTAAACTTCCTTCTCTTTTTAAATTTTTTTTTTTTATTTGAGTATAGTTGACACACATTGTTACATTAGTTTCAGGTGAACAATGGACATAGATCTTTGAAACTGTTTCTATAACTTCTTCTGCTAGAAGTTTATAAACATTGGTGTGTGTGTGCCAACTTTACATTAGAAGGAGTTGTTGAAGAATTCAGAGAATAAAAAGCAGTTTGTATCTGTGTTATCTGAATATGGTTATCTACCATATTCTTATCCAGTTCTACAAAAGTATGGCTTTCACATGAAATTCATTCCAGACATTTTTTTGGAAAATTGTTAAGAGGCGATTTGTTTGTGCTGAAATTGACAGAACATTTCAAATGGACTGTATAAACTCATGGTTTTCTTAATTTTATGGTAATCAGTGTGATTCTTTTATATTATGAAATAAAAAAAATCTTTTTGATTTTAATACGTTGGAGGGAAGAGATTTTCCATGACTGATATTAATAGTTTCAACTATCTTTTTTTACAGTAGAATTTATAAAGCACTAGGTGAGTCATTAAAATTACCTCCTTTAAGGCAGGGGTTATATGTAGAATAAATTTGGAACCCCTCTAAGGACTAACATAGTGCCTTAGATATAGTAAGAGCCTACAAATAAGCTGCAGAAATAGTTCACTTGATGCTAAGGTGCTAAATGATTACAGAAAAGTAGTGTGTATTTATCTTCCCTTACCTGCCTGAGTCAGCCTAGAGCTACTTTGAATTTTTTTAAAGATTTTATTTATTTATTTGCCAGAGAGAGAGCATAAGCAGGGGAGTGGCAGGCAGAGGGAGAAGCAGGCTTCCTGCTGAGCAGGGAGCCCAATCCCAGGACCCCAGTGTCATGACCTGAGCCAAAGGCAGATGCTTAACCGACTGAGCCACCCAGGGGTCCCAAATTTTTATTAAACAATCACTACCAATATAATATGGGGTTATTCTTCTTTATAAATATAAGGGTTAATAATCCCAAAAATCCATTCATCAAGATGGCTTAATAATTCTATTGGTTTGTCTGTGTGTATTTACCTGGCACTCTTTACTATTTTTCCTAGAGGTTCATGAAAAGGGCCTCAAATATACAAAACACTGGCGTTTTCAAGCATATGGCTATTTTCCCCTAAGGGACAAGGTAAACCTGGTATAGTACATAGGTGGGAATGAGAAAATACAATTCTGGTTTTTCTAATGGCACTGCTTTTTAGGGAAAACCAACATGAAAGTGCTGGTGATACTTTTTTCAATTATATTCCACCCATTCTGGGGCCATGTGTGTGGTGGGCACTGGGAGAGGTTGGTTGGCAGGTTTCCTGGCTGGCCCAGAGAGGGATACTTGCTTTGAGGGAGGGTTCATAGCTTTGGGGCCCTCAATTTTTAAAATTCCCGTTAGTTCAGCCCAGGGACAGATGTAAATGGTGCCACTGGAAAAGCAAGTAGATCATCACTTAAGTAACCAGGATATTGTTTATTGTCTAATAAGCTATTACTGAGAAAACTTAAATACATATCTATATAATTTTTATAGGCTTCCTATAGTTTTGCATACATAATGCAAAATTTATAATCTATACCATGCTTCACTGAAATATACATGAGTAGATTTCAAGAATCAGTACATGGGAATAAAGGCTAATCACAAACATGTTTCCCTTTATGATACATATGATACTGGCTGCCCACAAACAGATGGGAGGTTTTGACATCTTCCAGCCAGATGATTCTAAAAGCTGAACTTTTACTCCTATTACAAATGAAACAAAGATGGTACTATCACTGGATGGTATTTTACAAACCATGATGATTATCAAGGTTACTTTTAAAAGATCCAATGGGACTTCTGGGGAAGTTGGTGGAGTAGGAAGATCCTACACTCACCTTGTCCCAAAGATACAACTAGATAACACCCACATTGATGTAAATAACCCAGAAAATGACCTGAAGATTGGCAGAACAGATTCTCCATAGCTAAATGCAGAGAAAAGGCCACACTGAAGAGGGTAGGAGGGGTAGAGACATGGTGGAGGCTAAATGGACCCATGGGTCTGTCCATGGAGGAAGGGACACCATGGGCATCAAGAGGAGAAACAAACCATCACAGCAAGTACCCCAGGCATGGGAAACCCACACAGGTAAGATGAATCCCCATAACATTTGGCTTTGGAAACCACAGGGGACTAATTTCGTGCATTCTTACAATGGGGGCTTAACACCTGGAACTTTAAAAATCAGCAGGCTCCACTCTGGGAGAGCCAGAGGGCAAGAGGAAACAAATTCCTTGCCCTTAAAGACACAGTACAACAAACAGCTCTGTAGAGATACAGCGTAGAAGTAGCAATTTGAAAAACGTTTGGGGTATATGGGAAGATTTATTTACTAATTTCAGAGCATGTGCTGGAGGGACAGACATCTTTAGGAGACTTCTCCAGGAACAAAGGAACTGACAGGCACCATTTCCTTCCCCTGCTCCCCAGGCTAGACACATGGACACCTGTGGGAACAAGCACAGCACAAACACTCTCACCTAATTTGCTGACAGTGTGCCCCACCCCTGTGTTCTCCTGCAGACACACCCCCTCTAGTCCTGCTGCAGTTGTCTAAAGCAACTCAAGGTCCACTCCCACAATACTCCTGCATGAAGCATGCTAAGACCACAAGTTCCATCCCCACATTCTCCTACAGACCTCTCCCCAGTGGGCTCTGGGCAGACATCTGGTCTTAATGCAGGCCCTAGCTGCCAATAAACCATCTCAAGGGACAACACAGGGAAAGCACACTGCTGATCAGTTCTACTGCATCTCTGGTAAATTCCTGGTCTGACTCATCTCAAGACCAAGGCAGACCCAAACTGACCCAATAATAACATAGGGAACAAACACTGCCCACAACAGGCAAAGAGAGACAGGGCTGAAAGCAAAAGTGGCTCAGCCAAAATAGTAGGGTGCATTCAACACACATAGGAGATATCCCTGAAGTAACAGATTCTGGTGAACAGGGGACATTGCACTGCAGGGCACTACAGGACCTCTTCTTCATAAGGCCACTACTTTCAAGTGCAGGAAATGAAGCTGAATTTCCTAATACATAGAAAGAGCACAAAGAGGAGCACCTGGGTGGCTCAGTCAATTAAGTGTCCAACTCTTGGTTTTGGGCTCAGGTCATGATCTCATAGGTCATGGGATCAAGCCCTATGTTGGGCTCCACACTCAGCTGGGAGTCTGCTTGAAATATTCTCTCCCTCTGCCCCTCCCCCCTCTCAAATAAAGAAATCTTTAAAAAAAAAAAAAGAAAGAGCACAAAGAGTTAGACAAAATGAGGAGACAGGGGAATATGTTCCCAAGGAAGAACAGGACAAAATCACAGCAAGAGAGCTAAATGAAATAGAGATGAGTAATATGCCTGATAGATAATTGAAAGTAATGCTCATAAAGAAAGAAAAGAGTAGAGGACCTCAGTGAAACCCTTAACAAGGAGATAGAAAACATAAGAAAGAACCAGTCAGAGATGAAGAACTCAATAACTGAAAGTAAAAATACACTAGAGAGAATAAATAGTAGACTAGAAGAAGCAGAAGAACAGATCATCAAACTGGAGTACAGAGTAATAGAAAGCAATCAAGCTGAAGAGGAGAGAGAAGAAATAATAATAATAAGTGAAAAAGACTTAGAACTCTGCAACACCATCAAGCACAGTAACATTTACATTATAGGGATACCAGAAGGAGAAGAGAGAGAAAAGGGCGGGGGGGGGGGGGGCAGAAATTTTATTTGAGGAAATAATAGCTGAAAATTTCCCAATCTGGGGAAGGAAACAGAAATCCAAAACCAGTAGGCACAGAGAACTCCCAACAAAATCAACCCAAGGAGTTCCACACAAAGACACATAGTAATTGAAATGGCAAAAAGTAGTGATAAAGAGAATTTCAAAAGCAGCAAGAGAAAAGAAAACATTACATACAAGGGAGACTCTATAAGGCTATCAGCTGATTTTTCAGCAGAAACTTGGAAGACTAGAAGAGAATGGTATAAGATATTCAAAGTGCTGAAAGGAAAAAATCTCTAATTGAGAGTACTCTATCCAGCAAAGCTATCATTCAGAATAGAAGGAGAGATAAAGGGTTTCCCAGATAAATAAAAGTAAAAGAAATTCATGATCACTAAATCAGCCTGACAAGAAATGTTAAAGGGGACTCTTTGAGTGGAAAGGAAAAGACATAAGTAGGAGTAAGGAAGAAGTAAAGCATTCGCTATTTGCAGATGACATGATACTATATATAAAAAAGTCTAACAATGCCACCAAAAAAAAAAAAAAAAAAACACAAAAACAAACAAACCCTACCAGAACTAATAAATGAATTCAATAAAGGCAAAGGATACAAAATCAATATACAGAAATCAGTTGCATTTCTCTATAACAATAACGAAGTAGAAAAAAGAGAAATTAAGAAAACAATCCCATTTACAATTGCACCAAAACAATAAAATATGTAGGAATAAACTTAACCAAGAAGGTGAAAGACCTGTACTCTGAAAACTATGAAATATTGATGAAGGAAATTGAAGTTGACAAAAATAAATGGAAAGATATTCCATACTCATGGATTGGAAGAACATATATTGTTAAAATATCCATACTACCCAAAGCAGTCTACAGATTTAATGCCATCCTTAACAAAATATCAATAGCATTTTTCACAGAACTAGAACAAATAATCCTGAAATTGGTATGGAACCACAAAAGACTTGGAGCAGCCAAAGTAATCTTGAAAAAGAACAAAACTGGAGGTATAACAATCCCAGTTTTCAAGATATATGACAAAGCTGTAGTAATCAAAACAGTATGGTCCTGACACAAAAATAGACACTTACTTCAAAGGAACAGAATAAAACCCAGAAGGAAACCCACAATTATATGGTCAATTAATCTTTGACAAAGGAGGTGAGAAGATGCAATAGGAAAGTCTCTTGAACAAACTGGACAGCCACATGCAAAACAATGAAACTGGACCACTTTCTCACATCATACACAATAAACTCAAAATGGATTAAAGACTTAAAATGAGACCTAAAACCATAAAAGCCCTAGAGGAGAGCACAGACAGTATTTTCTCTGACATTTGCCATAGCAAAATTTTTCTAGATGTGTCCCCTGAGGCAAGGGAAACAAAAACAAATATAAAGTATTGGGACTACATCAAATTAAAAAGCTTCTGCACAGCCAAGGAAACAATCAGCAAAACTAAAAGGCAACCTGCTGAATGGGAGAAGATATTTGCAAATGACGTATCCAGTAAAGGGTTAGTATCCCAAATATATAAAGAACTTATACAACTCAACATCAAACAAATAATCCAATTAAAAAATGGGCAGAAGACATGAACAGACATTTCTCCAAAGAAGACATCCAGATCGCCAACAGACACAAGAAAAGATGCTCAACTTCACTCATTATCAGGGAAATGCAAATCAAAACCACAATGAGATATCACCTCACACCTATCAGTGTATGGCTAAAATCAATAACCCAAAAACAACAAATGTTGGCAAAGATGTGGAGGAAAAGGAACACTTGTGAACTTTTGTAGGAATGCAAACTGGTGCAGCCACTGTGGACAACAGTTTGGAGGTTTCTCAAAAAATTAAAAGCAGAACTACCATATGATCTAGTAATTCCACTACTGGGTATTTACCCAAAGAATAAGAAAACATGGATTTAAAGGTATATGCACCCCTATGTTTATTGCAGCATTATTTATAATAACCATATTATAAAAGCAGTCCAAGTATCCACCCATAGATGAGTGGATAGAGAAGAAGTGGTATATATATATATATATATATATATATATATATATATATATATACATATACATATACACATAATAGAATATTACTCAGTTCAAGTTTTTGAACTTTATTTCAGAAATTTCCATAGCTGGGATTATTAAAGCTTAAAAATCTGTTAAGGCATAAAATACACCAAATATGCATACATCAGATATTGAGCATTATGCAAATTTTAAAATCTGAAAACATATGACTTGTTAGAAGAAGAACTTCTCACAAATTCACAATTTTTTTTTCTTTCTACATAAAGCTCTGGGTTATAACAACAGTTAATAGCATTTTCTTCCAAAAAACTTCAAATTTCATATGATTATAGTAAATCTTCCTGGATAATTTTATTGGATCAGTTTCTGGCTTTTTTAAAATATATTTTTTTTTACTTACAGAGATCTTCATTTTATTTTTTGTACTTTTTGTATCAATTTCCCTATTTATATAATAGGGAAGACAACTGTACCTAATTCACAGTGTTGTTACAAAGTGAAATGACAGAATCAGTGTGAAGCACTGTTCCTAACAGATAACACACTGCTCAATAGATGTTAGATTTTATTATTAGTATGATTGTTATTATTAATTGATATTATTATTATTCCTTTGGAAACTTCCTCAGCATTGTCTTGTGTTAATATATAGAGAACACATCAGTGGTCTAGACACAGACAGACCAATATTCCATACCCTGGAGGGAACTAATGTTCCCTGGAGAATGCCATGGCATCAGACTTTAGGAGAGGACACTCAGCTCCCTTTCCCTGACCCTGTCTCTAGTTACCAGGTGTTGGCTGTGAAGCCATGGCCTGAGTGAGTCAGACCTCTAGTAGCTGGAAGCATGCCTTCTTTCATTCTTGGATTGCCTTGTAACATCCCTCGGAGGGGACTTTGGGCATGAGAGAAGTTATGGGTTATCCCTACACATCCACTGACCCCAAGGGGGGCAAGTCAGGCAGGTGCCTTTAGGGTAGGGTTGCCTGATAAAATACAGGATACTCAACCAAATTTGAATTTCAGATCAACAACAAATAATTTTTTTAGTATAAGTATACCCCTAGTGGGATAAACAAAAAGTGTATTATACTATACTAAAATGATTATACTAAAAAATTATTTGTTCTTTATCTGAAATTCAACTGGGTGTCCTGTACCTCTATTTGTTAAATCTGTCTCGGGTAAATCTCTGCTACTCGGTGGGCAGGGACCTATACTGTTCATCTTTGTTCCCTTGTATCTGGCACAGTGCTTGACACACACAGGTACCTGAAGTGTTTGTGGAATAAATGAACTCAGACCACCTTGGTTTCCTAAGCCAGCCTACTCTCTGTGCCCCCAAATCCTCCTGAGTTCTACTAGATGCCCATGAGGCACTGGCCACTTCTCTTGGCCTATAGGGGGTAGAGGGTGGGGTGGTATCATTTGGTAAATATCAAATGTCGAGAAGCAGGGAGCAAGAGTAGGAGTAAAATGATGGATTTGTAAATAAGAGTGAAGGAATGACAATAAAATATCTGGGCCAGAGAAGTGATCTCTACATATGATGAGGCTGATGAGCATTACTGATAAGTAGAATTCTCACCACAAAGACTTTCTTTTATACATGATCTTCCTTGTTTTTATGATTTGGAGATTCGTTAACATAGAAGTCAGGGGACAGGGATGGTAAGGAAGAGTCACCAAGGCAGCCAGAGCCACAAGACGGACCAAAGAGAACGTTTGTCACTGGTCATCAATCCACCTGGGTTTTGTTACAGAATTTTGCTGGCAGGGAGTTAGGACACGCTTTGGTTCCAAAAGGTTGAAAAGTCCACGAAATGGTAGACAGAAGTCTGAGTTTATAATAAACATTCATGCTTCTTCACTTCTCCTAGTTTTTAAATTTGGTCTAAAAAGACAGGAGAGAATTTGTTCAGAACCAAAACTTTTTCTGGAGATAAACTCTGTTTTCCATGGAGAGCAAGGAAATGCATCCCAAATGCAAAAGCACTGGTGGAACCATTGGTCCTGTGCGTGTTTACTTGTGGGGGGTGTGGGTGGGGGCCGGTGGGTTGGGCTCATGCAGGGGGTTGTTATTTCTCTTCCATTTGTCACTTTTAACTCCAGAGGTAATTTTACAGAAATCTTTGTCAGAGTTCTATAATCCCCTAAATATTAACTTGGCTTTAACTCAACATACCACATTTAAGAGGCTCATATGATTTCCAGTCTGAACAGTTTCTGGTCTTGTTGCCAAAGTAAAGTTTTTAAAAGTACCTCTAGGGATGCTCAGGGGGAGGCTTAATTACCTCCCTCTTGTGTGAGCAGGACTCCCCTTGGAAACAAATTAGCCCTTGGGCAGCTAGCTCACTGCTCTCACTAAGCCTGAAGATGAGACTATGAAGCTGGCAGGGGTAGAGAGACTGGCAGCCTCTCTTCCTGGCTCCTTAAGTCAAAGAAAAATAATGTTAGTTAAAATTTGACGATCTTGGCTTATGATCCCATGTCCAGAATATGTACTCCTGCAAAGTTAAGTTTGTTAGAAGAGAAGTAGGAGAACATGACGGATCAAATCCACATTGGCATCCTAAATTCTTAGGATGTTATGTTCCTCCTTCTTCAGCAATTTCTTGGCTCATCGGTCATCGTGAGAATGACAGAGGATTCCCCAGCTCCACAGTGTGTCATCTGTTTGGGGACTGTAATAAGTAAACAGTGCTAGAACAGCCACACTCAAATACTATGGGAAAGGACAATGATAAGTCTGGGTCTTGGTATTCTTGTCTGCCTCTGACCTGCTTCATGGGCAAGAGTAGGGACCAGTAGATGCCCAGTTATATGGGGACCAGTCATGCCACTGGTACAACTTTGCCTAAAATGAAACGACTCTATGGTTTATTTCATTCACATAAGATTTTTTTTAAAGGGTTCTCAAAAAGAGATAGTTGTGGGGAAATGAGCTGAACACAGCCTTACAGGGAAAGTTTGTGACTCGAATTTCCTGTTTATTTGTGATGTGGTAAATCTCTTGATACATCTAAGTCTCATTTTTGTCATATAAAAATGGGATTAATGATGGCGCATCAGCAGATTGCTGAAAGCATTGTATAATGGATTTGACAGCATAGCCCATACGGAATGGGCATGAAAAAGTCAAATGGTTAAATCCTGGGTGGCTGCTGCCCCGTGTGGACACGTGACACCAAAAGAAGACGGCTTGTGTAGGTGATACCAAACCTGGAAGATGAGCTTCTCCTGCTCAGAGCCAGGAGGACATACAATGCTTTTACCCCTGCAGCATCCTGAAGAGTGTGGACTAAAGGATAGTGACCCTTGCTACTGGGATATAGAAATTGTTTAAAACAACAACAACAAAAACCACTTGGTAGTGTAAGCATAAATTCTGAGCAATTGTAGACAAAGAGAATTCCCTGCAGTTAGAATAAAATTTAAAAGCCCTGATATGAGGAAGTGACTGCTCTACACAGATGCTCAGCCATTTGCTTACTTTTCATTCAGCCAGTGTGAGAGAGAATGGGATATGGAAAAAGGATGAGCAAAAAGGGCAAAGCCCCTGCCCTCAAAGTTCACAGGGTCAGCAGTATCAGTATCACCTTGCAAGTTGTGGAGAGGCAGAAGTTCAAGATCCACAAAGACATCCAGAGTATAAGCCCACTGATCATTCATTTGGATGTTGCAGCAAAGTCAAATTGCTATAAAAGTTCTAAACTCTTATTTTCAATCACTGTAATAACCTTGTCACAGGCTAGTAAGAAACAGTTTGCAGACTGATGTTGGTTCATGAGCTATGTTTTCAGTAGCTCTGGCATAATGGACATGCTAAGTGAAAGCACCTACTGTAATGTCCACCTGGAACAGAGTTAGTACTTACTGAGGGCTTTCTATGCATGAGCCACTCACCGTTCAAATTTGCTACATGTATTACTTCTTGCATAATCCAGTGGGGCAAGTCCCATTACTGTCTCCATTTACAGATGGAGAAGCTTAGGCACAGAGAAGTTCAGTAACTTACTGAAGGTCGACAAGTAAACCCAGCATGAAGTATCTGCCTCCAGAGCACACCCGCATCACATCGCTTTCCCACTGCCTCTCTTTAGGTGTTTGGTTCAGGTTGCATCTGAATCTACCCCAGGAGTAATACATATAATGGCATTGGTGGTAATGCAGTAACCAACAAGAGTCATTGTACCCTCATATCTCTTGAGTAACATCCTACGGGAACAGACACCAGAACAGAGTTGACATATAATCATTGAACAACTTTCACAGGGATCCAAAAAATGAATTTTGGCATCCCCTTTAACCAAAACTGAAAAGGTGTTCAAAACTCAGAAAATGTCATGCGAATAGCAAACTCCGAATTCAATTATTGTTCATCCCAGAAAGGAACCGGGGAGTGTTACCTCTCCTGCAAGAGGCTATAGAGGGTCAAGTCCCTCTTACCTCTTCTTCTACAAGTGCACTTTTTCCTTTTCTCCAGGCTAAAGCTTTGGTGTTTCCTGCCTTGTTTGAAATAGGAAGCCAAGCCATAGGAGCTTGATGAAAAGTTCTTTTCCTTTTTGGTGTGTCTTGTGTTTTTAAACACTTCTGTGTTACAGGCCAGGAGCCTGGATCCCCTGGCTAAGCTGCAATTGCAGGGCTCACACCCCTTGCCGGGGCTGCCCCGCCTCCCATCTCCACCCCTCCTTGTCCACACTCACAGAGCCAGCCCCTCTGGGGCCGCACATTCCCTGGGCTTGCTTCATTGTCTCCAAAGCTGACAATGATGTCTCCCACCTACATCTCTTGCTGATAAACGAATTCCTGAAATACCTTTACAGACCTTCACATCACCATAAATGCTGCTTTAAGGAAGGACAAGTGGTGGAGTAAATGAGTAACACATGGAGCATAAATGGTACCACATGTCTGACTTAATCTCCTCAGTAAGAAGAGGGGCAAAAAAAGAACCCAAAGCCCTTCCTTCCCTATGTGTGGAGTAACAACAGCCACAGCTACTGTCACAAATAGCTGTTACAATTCACTTTTTATACAATGACCAGCATAGAACTCTCTAGATTGAAAAGATATACTTGTTTTTTTTTTTATTAAAACTCTGGTTACCTTGGTGGGGCGAAATTACATTCAGCTTTTCCTAAGCAGGGGGCAATGCTGACCAGAATATCACATGTTTTTAATTATGATCCCAAACCTCCTCATATTCCCTGAGCCAACAGTTGCTCTCAAAGAATCAATTTCTCTTTGTATAAACATGTCTTGCCTAAAAAAGTGGGAACTCTTATAAGCATTTTTAAGACTCTATTTTCCTTCCATAGAGCACAGGCTGTGAATATTAGCTCTCTCAAGTTTGCGGGGGAGACTAAAGGGGCCCACAGAAAGACAGCTAACACTTCAGGGCAGGACTGTGGGTGCAGAGGAGTGGAATGGCCGTATGAACTGTAGTAGCTCAGAGGAGAGAAGGTCAGAGTGGGTAGGGTTGGGTAGGGAACACCTCTTGGGAGAGTGGTACCAAAATGGAGTCTTAGAGAAGGGAAGCGTTCAAAGGGAAAAGAGGGAGGAAGAGGGCGTTCTGGAAGATAATGATAAAGGTTAGGGAGGTATCACTTTGGGGAGGAATAGGCAAAAGTCACCCTTGACCTTCCTTTAAAATTCTTTTGAATTATCCATGAAGTACTGTGAGCACTGTAAATCTCATCCACACTGACATTTGAGATCTACTGGACTAGACCAAAGGAAGAAATGACTGGAAATTCTATGAGCCGATGTCTGGGCATTTGCACTATTGCTCCCGCAAGAACTACCATGGACCAACAGGGGAGTAAGGATTGGATAGAGAATGCTCCTTTAGTCTCGCCTGCCCACAAGGTTTACCCCATTACACTTTAACGTGAAGCCTCTGTAGCCCTAATACATACTGAAAGACTTTGTTGTGAGGATTAAACAGTATAACATAGTCAAAAGCCCTTAGCACAAAATCTATCAGGTGGTAGGAGCTAGTTAAAGGCATGGTCAGACCTACAGATAACAGCCTGTTTTGCAAAGTTGTAAAGAACTTGGCCCCCTGCTCTCTGTAATTTCTGTTGTGGACCCAGTAAAAAGCCATCACTCTCAGCCTCTTGGGCAATGCCTTCAGGGATTGTGTAGTACATCAGGGGTAGGTTCTGATGTGATCCCCAGGATATCAAGATGGGAACTCAGGAACACAGGTGGCAAAAGGTCTCACAGTTTGAAAAGAGTCTTTGCAGGCCATGTTGCTTGGCTACACATTAGGGCTACGCGCCCACTCAAATCCCTGGTTTTCCTCTGTAATCCATTTCTTTGATGTTTATTGCATGAAATTTAGGATAAACCAAAA
Source organism: Phoca vitulina (assembly GCF_004348235.1). NCBI lineage: Eukaryota > Metazoa > Chordata > Mammalia > Carnivora > Phocidae > Phoca > Phoca vitulina. The sequence goes on along the minus strand of NW_022589713.1, from coordinate 2,008,593 downwards.
CTCTGGGGCCACTCCAAGGAGGATAGATTTCCTGGAGTCATTTCTTATGAACATCATCTCCTTATTCTGTTTTCCTTTAATTCTCCCTGACACAATGTTGTTTTATTGCCTTCCCTCCATGGTGTCATCTCTTTCCATTTATACCAAAATCAGATTTATACCTACCCATTTTGTTTTGACCGTAATTTACCTTTCATTCCCCCTCCCCCCACCCCCAGACTTGATTCTTAAAAACAAAGAATAAACACAAAATCTCACCACTACTGCCACCATTACCACCAAAACAACAAAAGAACATACCACCCACTTAACCAAGCCAGAGGTCTGGGAAAGCTTTAACCACATGCTTTGTGTTAATGCTTTCTTGACTGTCCTGTTGTTTAGCTCCTGTTGGTTTATTGTTTAGATATAAACGTTCTTTCTAAAACACAGGAACAAGAAAAGTGCAAGTGTGTACCTGGTGCATCTAATAAAACTCACCCAATTAATTCAGAATGGCTTGGCACAAAGAAGGCTCCTGTCTGCTTCAGTTTTCATTTTCTCTAGGATGCTAATTGTTTTTCTTCTGATAATCTTGTATTTTTGGCGTGAAGTCTAAAATCTGGCCTGCTGGGCTATGTGTCAGATTTGTAAATTAGATGACATCTGTTTTGAATTTTATCATCTTTAATTTTCTTTCCAACTCTCTTCACTTATTCATTTCCCCTTTAATTATAAGGATCACACTTTGCTGGGTGATTTAGACAAAAGTGTAGACCTTTCTTCTTTGGGGGACACAGATTAAAATTACTGAAGCTAAGTGGTCACAATGAAGGCTATTTAGGAAAAAGATGTTGGGAGAGAAGCCTTAGCAACCATCCCAGAGAGGATGAGCAGCTAATACAAAAGGCTGGCTGTCCACACCAGTGTTTTGAGGTTCCCACTGAATAATTACAATCGACTAGAAGGAGATTGACAGTGAATGATGAACACTGGTAAAGTGAGGATTTTGAATTGAGAAAGGTTGAGGTAGTGGAGATGGTGGTGGTGGTGGTGGTGGTACGTGGGGTGAGTGGTGACATTTTTATTTCTTTACATTTAATTTCTCTCTGTGTGTCTTTTTCCCCCAGAAAAATTGAAGGAGGAAAACTTAAATGCATTCTCATACCTACAGATTCATACTTTAATAGTAAAATCTTTTTTCCTCCTATGTATATATCTCCTAAATTCTTCTTTTCATGGGGAAATTGTTTATTGCTAACTGGGTTGGGCCTACTTATTAAGGATCAATTTTCTTGTTAGAATGCCCAAGGTAACACCCTTGTGTAACATGTTTTTCCTTTATGTAAATATTTTTCACATATATACTCTTGCAGATGCCAACTGGCGTCTTGCAACTTTGCATTTGTACAGGCAATAGAGAGTGCGTAGAACACTGGCCAGAACATGTGCCTAAGCTTTCACATCTGATGCACATGTCGCTCATCACTGGAAGAAGAACTAAGCAGGCTGGCTCTGCACAGAATACAAAATGGCTCCCCCAAACACCTGCTGTAGAGGCTCGAAATCAAATTTCTAAAACCACATCATCATGAAAATTGGCCAAAAGTGACTTTGTGCTTGCATACAAATGACAAATCACCCCTTCATGGTGCTGGCCTTGGATTTCTTGGATACTGCTGTGTTTAGGCTGTTGCTAGGCAGGTCATGGGTCTGTAAAAATACTATTTTTGAATAGAATATGTATGTAGGGGTAGTTCTCACTGTAAGAGATTTATCTCTCAGGAGACATTTAGCAATGTCTGGATACATTTTTGGTAGCCATAACTGAGGGGGAGGACTGCTACCAGCATCTACTGGGTAGAGTCCAGATGCTGGCAAATATTCTATAAGGCACAGGACAGCCCCATAACCAAGGATTAACAGGCCTAATTTTCAATAGTACCAAAATTAGAAACCCTGGTTTGTAGGCATTTATATATTGAGCCAGCCAACAACAGATCAAAACTATGGTGTTGAGAGCAAAAGCGCACTTGCAAGCAGTCTTCTTTGGATGAATAGCTTTTGTTGACTTTGATGACCCTATTAGCCAGATAATATTCTCTGTATAGTGGACTGAGAGATCCTGCCATTTGGCCTTCCTGCTCCTCTTTTCATGGTTATTAGCATCATCTTCCATGAGTATGCAGTCATTCCAACTATGTATCTTTGGGTTTTATCCACAATCCTCCCCTTTTCCTCACCCTGACTCCCGTTGGTAATCAGTTCCTCATAATTCTGTGCTCTCCTAATTATAATGATATTCCCTGACTTCTTAGTCTAAATACTACTGGTTTAGTTCAGGCCTCCCTCACAGTTGAAAGAGCCTGTTTATTAAGTTTCCAATAATACTATCCTGGTCACTCTCTTGCCATCCTGCTGCTCCAGCCAAATCCATTCAGTGTTCCACATCTTTAGCCGCTTCCTCATTTACCTGGTCCTTCAGTGAAGAAACATTTATCAAGTGCCTATCTGCTAATTACTCTGTTAGGAGCTGTGATCATTCCCTGGTTTAAAACATTTCTAAGCCTCCATATTGCTTAAGGGATGAACCCCTCACTTCCTGACACAGCACGTAAAAGCCTCTGATAATCTGCCTCTGACCTAACATTTCAGCTTACTCTCCCACCCTGCCCTGATGTACTTGCTCCAACCACAATGAACCAATCCCTTTTCCTTGGTTTGGGTCACACACTCTTAAGCCCCTATAACTTTGCACATGCTATTCTCTGTATTTGAAGTCTCCTTTCTACCCTTATCTGAAGAACTCTCATTCATTCTGTGCAACTTAATCTAGTACCTAGAGAAATGCCCGGCCATGAAGCTACTCAATAAATAGGGGGTGAACTTAAATTTCAATTTCTCTGTAAAACATTCTATAATTTCCTGGCTGTTAGTTAATACATCTCTCATGCTCCACAGCCCATTGTATGCACTTCTACCCAAATCCCTTCACATACCTGTGAATCCCTTGAGGGCAGGGATGGTGTCTTATGTCTCTTGGAACCTCCAGACTCTGTGCCAAACTGGGCATAAAGTGGACCCTGATGATTCAATGCTCACTATTTTGTCAAGGTGGCTTCTTATGTTTTTGGAATCCTTGATTCACACTGGAAATGGTAGGCATCATTTGATATCCCAAAAACTCACAAAATTTGACAGTGGTCTCAAATGGGCCCTGACCCTTCTCTAGAACTGAATACCCTCCAGTGCATAGTGTGAAGATAAGGTTTGAGTCCATCCTCTATCACCTAGTCACTATTTAACCTTGGGAAGACATTTAACTCACCTCTCACCTCAAAAATAGAAGTATTTTTTCTTTTGTAAAATAGGACTAAAGATACCTGCTTTTCTTACCTTGTGGGTGATCATGAGGATCAAATGAGACTACATATTGGAAACTGTTTTTTAACTTCTAAGGGTTATAAAACTTTCCAAGTCCTTCCCTATTCAAAATATAGCAAAATAAAATACAACCCTTCCCTTAATCTTACATGATCTTTATTTTTTTCCACAAATTTTTTCACAAACTTTGGCCAGTTTGATGCATTGTATCCACTCTCTCCCTTCAAACCCAAGCATTCTGTTTTCTTTCCACCCATACCACTGGTGGTTCATTCACCACAATTTTCAATACTTATGGCTAATACCCATGGACACTCTTCTGTCCTTTTCTCACTGGACTTGACTTCAGTCTGCCTCTCCCTGAGACATTCTCTTCATTGGAATCAGAGTGAGTTTCCTGAAACATGGATTCTGATAATATCCTGCCATGTATAAAACCCCACAATGATTCTTCATAGCCTACAGAGTAAAATTCAAACTCCTTAGGAAGGTGTCAAGCCCACCATCATGCTGTCCCTGCCGACCCCTTCATTGGCATTACCTAATGTTGCTCTCCTTCTAACACACACCCTACCCATACAAAATGACTTCTGTTTCTAGAAAGTGTTGTGCTCTTTCACATGCTCCCCAAAAGACAGCCTGGTGCAATCTGGTCACCTTTTAGGACTTGGTTCAAAATATCATCTCTTCTGGGAAGCCTTCCCTGATCTAAGCTTCCTATTTCTCTTCATTCCTTGCAGAAGTAGATATACCTATCTGTGTGTCCCCAGACTCCTTGGCCACATCTTGATTAAGCACGACCTTCCCATTATTCTCTAGTTACCCACTTAAATATTTATTTCCTCTACTAGACAATGAGCTCTTTGGGTACAGGAATATGTTTTATCTCTCTCTATATGTCTAGCTTCTAGAAGAATTCCTGAGAAGAGTAAGCAATTGCTAAATGCTTCTTGACTGAGTGATATAAGCATTATTTGTACTCATTCTTATTCCTTTGCTACATTTTGTGCACTTTTTAGAAATTTTTTTGTTACATTCTGGTTTTCACAGATTTAGAAAAAATTCTGGCAAATGCCATTATTTGTTCAAAAGTTGCTCTGCATTGAGATAGTAGGTTTGGTTTTCTTTGGGAAGTTGAGTGCCTACTGTCTGTGCTACACCTCCATGGGTTTATGACATATTCCTGAGGTACACAGGAACTCCTGCTCACCTGCTGCTTCTGGCCTTGGCAGTTTCCAGTTGTTGGGTAAGGAGCTTGGCAATGGTGGTGAAGCTGTTGCTCATGCGGAATATATCTCTGCTCTGAGGGCCCAGGATGGAGGAGAAAGCGTCAGTGATGCTCTTAATCTCCAGCAGGAGAATATGATGAAATGAATGTTCCATGTTGGCCAACTGACTCACCAGGAATGGCAGGCAGCTCCTGGCTCTCTCCTGCCAAGAACAATGAAGGACAGTGTGCACTGTTGGTGGGAACATAAACTGGTGTAGCCATAATGGAAAACAGTATGGAGGTTCCTCAAGAAATGAAAAAATATAACTACCATATGGCCAGCAATCCCACTTCTAGGTATTTATCCAAAGGAAACAAAATCATTATCCCAAAGAGATTTCTGTACTCCCATGTTCATAGTAGAATTATTCATAATAGCCAGGACATGGAAACCACCAATGTGTCCATAAAAGGATCAATGGACAAAGAAAATGTGGTATATATACACAATGGAATACTATTCATCCATAATCATGTCATTAAAAAAGAAGGAAATCTTGCCATTTGCAACAACTTGGATGAAGCTGGAGGGCATTATGCTAAGTAAAATAAGCCACACAGAAAAAGACAAATACCGTGTGGTATCATCTATATGTGGAAACAAACAAACAAACAAACAAAAAGTTAAAGTTGAACTCATAGAAACAGGGACTGAAGGGACTAAGGTGGGTGGGAGAAATAGGGAGAAGTTGTTCAAAGGGTGCAAGCTTACTTTTAGCTGTAAGTTGAATAAGGTCATGTATAACATGGTGACTATAGCTGATAACACTGTATTGTATAATTGAAATTTGCTAAGAGAGTAGAACTTAAATGTCCTCATTTACCACCCCCTCCACCCCAAAAGGTAAGTATGTATGGTGATAGATGAATCAATTAACTCAATGTGGGGGAATCATCTCATAATGAATATGTACATCAAATCATCACATTGCACTTTTTAAATATCTTACAATTGTACCAGTCAATTATACATCAATTAAGGCTGGAGGGGAACAAAAGAACAATGAAAAACAAAAGTCTGTATTTTAAAAGAAAAACAAAGTCCCCTGATCAGCAGATGACATTTCTATGGGGAGCTGAGAGAGCTAGCTAAAGCTAAATAATGTCTCATTCACAGTGCCTCTGAATTGGCTTCTTTGAGATTTTAACTTTTTTCCTGATTTTCAGGACAAACTTCTTTAAAATTAAAACTTTCCCCTCATTATTCCTTTCTTAAAAATACATCAGTAGTCTTCATTTGCCTATCTTGTCAGATCAAAACCTCTTGAATACCATTGAAGATCTCACCCCATGCATCTACTCTTCCCAGCTTTGCGTCTTCAGGCCAGTCTCCATGTCTGTGACTCAATAACTCTGCCGGCAAGGGGGAGGTTGGTCAGTGGCACCCTTAATCCATCCTTCTGTCAGACGGTGCCATGGTGTGCAAGGTTTACCTCCTCTCCACAGGGTATTCTCACTCATTTGTTCATTTTAAACATCTTTCAACATATTATGGATTCTATGTGCCTGGTCAAGTGAGCAGATCATATTATCTACCTTTAATCAAGTTAATGTTCACAAATGAGTTAAATTGGTTCCTTCAGAGAAACGGAAGATGAAAGACAATATGATTAATGCAGGCATGAGTGAGTAACAAGCAAACGTCTTAGCCGATAGGTCTATCTATCTCTTCATGAACCATAAGGCACCATGATTAATCCAATGTGACTGGAAGTTAGCCAAAAAATTCAAAATTATCAAAGCACAGATGAACCGTAGATTTGTACCCAATATAAATGATGATATACAATTTATAAAGATAATTTTAAATATGGTTTATTTCATCTTTAATTCCCCCTTTAAAATCCTATTTTTTAAATGTATTAAAAAACTGTCATTACGTTAATGTAGTAGAATATACATATAATTTTAAATAAATATATGCTGGAAGTTGATGTTCAAAATCCTTTCGACTGATAGGTATATAGGTCTAAATTACTTTTCTATCTAGATATTCCCTTCTACATTTTATTCTAGCACTTGAAGCCTTAATTTCTTTCTAGACGTAACTCCTACCCTATCTCCTCCATGAAGCCATTCTTAGTGACCTTTTCTGTCTGAATTTTCACTGTGTTATAGACTTTTAAAAAATCTCATTAGTACTTTGCATTTGATTATTTGTATATTCATGCTTTAATTTAATCACCAGGTAGGTATTGCATGCCTAAAATATGCTTGTGCTAGATTCTAGATGACAAAGGTGAATAAGAGGTAGACTCTGCCTTGGAGGGACTTGCAATTCCCTCTTCCATTTATAATTCACTAATGGCTATATATACCAGTCAGGTCTCCTAAAGGGGCTATTTCTCAACATCAATCATCAGCCTGGCACAGAATTGAGCCTGTAGCGTCTACACACAGTGTATAAGTCTTGATTTGCTCATTTAAGCAAAACTTATATGCCAAAATATGACTTTACAAATAAAATATGTATTTGCAAAGGAATTTTGTGCTTTACAAGAAATACTTATTACAGAACAGATTTAAGTAGTGAAGTTCCCTAGTCTTTAATACTTAATTAGGTTTTCGAAGATTTCATGTACCATTGCACTGGAACATATCTCTTGGGGATGTGGAGTACAGCTGCCAATCAATCCCTTAATAATTATTTCTTAAGAACCACTAAGTCACAGTGCTCCATCTGGGTATATGGGAAGAGGCTCACACTTCATGAGCAGGACATCTAATGAAGAGACATTTATTCATTAAAGGATAAGAATATTAGATGACTAAAAAGTAGAGACCATTGGAACAATTTCCTGACAGCCCATTTTATACTTTGGCTCATATAATTGCCAGGTTGCAGAATGACAGTTAAATGCTCTTGAGTCTAATAGGTTATTTTGCAAAACATAGATATTTTCATTCATGCAAGGTCTCCATATGTGAATTCACAGTATGCAATGTATCACAGGGACATTTTCCATCTCCCGTTTAAAGGCAAAAGCTGAATGTGGGGGTCCCTACCATGTTCCAGGCTCGGTTTCAGGAGCTAGGAGCACATTACTGAAGGAAAAGGATAAAAACCCCTGCCATCATAATAAGGCAAACAGACAATCAACAAAATACTTATGTAAAATATATCATGTGTTAGACGAAGAAATATGCCTCAAAGAAAAATGAAACAGGATTGGGAGTCGCAGGGAGGGGAGTCAAGGTTAAATAGTGTAGGGCGGTCAGATCTCACAGAGAAGGTGACATTTGGATTTAACTGGGTTTTAGAATCTAAACCCAACATTCTCAGTAGCCACAGAAAACAACTACAGTAAAACTTGTCCTGTTTGATACAGGGAGGCTAGGAAGATATGAGAACTTGGGAGATGGGGCACTTTACTACTGAGAACGTAATTTCAAATTTCAAGCAACTTCCTTCCTCACCTTCAGAATCAGATTCTTCCTCAGCATTTTTTAAAGCTATGCCACAAACATTTCATTTGCTTATCCAAGAAGTGTCCCTATGGTTATTAAGGATTCCTCTCAGTATAAAAATTAGCAAGCCCTTTCTTTATTTTTTTTTAATATTTTATTTATTTATTTGTCAGAGAGAGAGAAAGAGCACAAGCGGGGGGGGGGGGGGGGGCGGGGAGTGGCAGGCAGGGGGAGAAGCAGACTCCCCACTGAGAAAGGAGTCTAACACAGGCTCAATCCCAGGACACTGGGATCATGACCAGAGCCAAAGGCAGATGCTTAACCGGCTGAGCCACCCAGGTGTCCCTAGCAAGCCCTTTCTTTAAAGCATGTGTCTTCCTAAAGGTGAAAGGGACTGTGTGGGTATTTGCTGAAACCAACATAATTCTGGATGATCTTCTGGCAGCCAAAGTGAGCTGAAGGGAAAATTAATCACAGTGTGGGAACAAGAAAAATTATAACTGCTCTGGAACTAACATATGAAACCAAGCCAACCTCACATCGTTTGTTTTGAAACCTTGGAGAAAGTCCATGTACCTCACAGGGGTAACAGATGTGATTTGGGATCAGAAAGTGTGGTGTTAGGGTAGGAAGGGGGTTAAGAGAGTCTGATTTCTTTCTCAGCTCCATGATATTTTATCTCTGGGGAGCCAGTGACTTCATTTTTTCTGCTTTCAGTCATTCCGCTGGGGGTAAGGTCAGCAGCACCTGTATGCCTTAATTGCACGCCTGACCTCATCCCTTCTGACAAACTATTTATTATAAAAATAATAATAGCTGACCCACAGGGGATACTTAATCTAAGTGCCAAGCCTATTTGGCACACATTTTATGTGTTTATTCATGGAATCCTCCCAATAATACTCTGAGGTGAGTACTGTGATCACTGCCATTTTATAAGGAGGAAACTGAGGCACAAACAGAAGACTAACTTGCTCAAGGTCACATATGCCTTCTCTGTCTCTAAAAGCTGTGTACTCACTGGTGATACACGCAGCCCCTCCCGTCAAAAAACACCAACCCACCCACACACTTATTTTTCTACTTTTTGTTTCTACATCCTTTTCATCATCAGTTATGGGGTCCTTTTCCTTTCGTTATTTTTGATTTAGTGATATAGACATCAAAAATGCACTGTGAACACAAAATAGAGCAGCAGATCTCAAAGTTTTTGGTCTCTGAACCTCCTACTCTGTTAAAAATTATAGGAGAACCCAACGAATTTTTGTTTATCTGAGTTTTATCCATTCCTATGTGCCCTCTATTGTCACATATATTAAGTTAAAACTGAGAAATTAAAAAAAAAAAACAAACACATCTGGTGGCACTTTGGGTTGTCACAGCTGAGGAATGGGAGGAAAGACTGGTAGTCCGTAGTGGGTGGAGGTGAGAGATGCTGATAAACATCCTACATCGCACAGGACAGCCCCCCACCACCAAGAATTATCTGGCTCAAAATGTCAATAGAACATTGCTAAGAAACCCTGAGTTAAGTGAAACTGGCTTTTTGTTTGCTTTTTCCTATGAGTGTGTGCTGGTAAAAAACATAAAGCGCATTCTGGTGCCCTTGTCCGGATGGGTGCTAAGGCCTTAGCATTTTATCCGCCATTGCTCTTGTCCTTCCAGCACAAATGTCAACACAGTGCAAATGGTCAATGATGTATGAGTGTTATTGTGAAAATAACTTTGACCTCACGGATCCCCTGAAGGGGTCTCAGGGGTCCAGGAACCACACTGAGAATTGATGAACTAGAATCAAGGGTCAGCAAACATTTTCTGTAAAGGACGTGATAGTAAATATTTTTGGCTTTAGGGGCCATATGATCTCTGTCATGGGAAAAGAGCTACAGACAATAAGTAAATGAATGGGTATGGTTGGATCTGGCCCACAGGCAGTCATTTGCTGACCCATGAACTAGATTATGTGCTTACAAAATTGCCTTGGCCATACCATTCATTTTTATCAGTGTTATTCATTTTGTTTTTAAAATAACTCTACTCCCACCTCATAAAGCTCCTCTGGTATTCTTTGTCAGAATCACAGAATGCAGCTCAGAATGTGGCCAAAAATGAGAGTGTGGCTGCCTGTAGTGATGACGATAGTTTCTCTTTATTAAGCATCCGCCGTGTGCCAGGTACTTGGCATGTGCTTCCTCGGTCCTCACAACAAATCTTGCAAAATGGCTATCAGGAGACGGATACCGATGACAAGGGGGCTAATCACTTGACTGACATTACACAGGTAAGTCATAATAGCAGAGCCAAGAGAGAATCAAGAACTGCCTGATTCCAGAGTTTGAATGTTTCCACTTCGCTTGGACTGAAAAAGATGGTGTGTAGTGCAGCCCTGTGTGCTGTAACCTTCCCTGTCTTCCACCCATGGCAGGCACTAGCGGTTGATTATAGTGCTCTTCCCTGCTGAACCTAGAACCTTCCCAAGACCTTTTCTCAACACCGTCTTCCCTGTGAGTGCTTCTTAGCTCAGAGTGCACATTAGAGTACCTGAGAAGCTTTTAGAACAATTCCAATGCCCAGTAACACCCCCACCTCACCCCCATTCTTATTTAATTTCATTGTAGTGGGTGGAGTCCAGGCATAGGATTTTTTAATCCTCCCAGATAATTCTCAGGTGTACTCAGGGTTGAGAATCACTATTCTGTATAGAGCCACAAATTTCTGAAAAGCTGAGGATTTTTTGTTTAGGAAATGTGGATTAAATCCTAAAATCCACACTTTCTCTCCTCTATCATTTATCAATGTACAGAAAGTAATGGAAAATGGTATAGTTAGCTGCCTGAATGTGCTATGGTGAGCGCTGTGAATTGTGTAAGACTGTTGAATCACAGACCTGTACCTCTGAAACAAATAATACATTATATGCTAAAAAAAAAAAAAAAAAGAAGAAGAAGATAGCAGGAAGGGAAGAATGAAGGGGGGGAAATCAGAGGGGGAGATGAACCATGAGAAACTATGGACTCTGAGAAACAAACTGAGGGTTCTAGAGGGGAGGGGGGTGGGGGGATGGGTTAGCCTGGTGATGGGTATTAAAGAGGGCACGTTCTGCATGGAGCACTGGGTGTTATACGCAAACAATGAATCATGGAACACTACATCAAAAACTAATGATGTAATGTATGGTGATTAATATAACATATTTTTTTTATTTTTATTTTTATTTTTTTTAAATAAAAAAATAAAATATTTAATTTCTTGGGCATCTGCTATTTTTGCTTTTTTATTGGGTCAAGGCATTATATTTCTTCACAGCTCAACTCTGAAGTCTCTACACACCAAAGAGACACAGGGGCCATTAGAAATGCAAATCAAATGAACTTATTGTTAATGCTTTCTCAATAAAGTTTTGCCAGAGAGGCCTCAGGTTTTGCTCATGAACCCTTAGAAGCATGAGTGGGGCCAGGGGTGCTTAATGTCTTGGGGTATATTTATTTCATGAGTCTCTTTCCTAACGATGGTGGGGTTACTAGTAGTTCCAGAGCAAGATTTGAAGGGTTTGTATGGGCCCCACCCCCACCCTAATTCTTTGGCTTAGAGAAATTCTAGAGTAGGGGGCTAACTCTTTCCAGTTTGCCCTGGGATTTTCCCAGGCGTAGCACTTGAAAGTCCCTCATCCTGGGAAGCCCCTCAATTAAGGGCAAATGGGCAAATTGAGACAGTTTGTCACCTTATTCTGCAGTCTGAGAGAAGGTGGGAAATTATTTCAGCTCAGAGGATTCTGCTCCATAGACTCACATTGTTGGTGATATGATGATATATCACTGTATATAGCTCTCTCTGGGTGTGTATCTGTGTGTGTCTGTGTGTATACACACAATCAATTATCATTTTTCATGGTGGTTATATTCTATAAAGTCAGTGTGAACACTGAATTAGCAAATACAGAAGCATTGTTTCTAGAGTTAGGTTCTCACAAGCCTCTGGTCATACATCTTCATCAACTGATGAGTACATAGCCTTGTTTTACGTGTGTTAAAGACATCTTAATATATATTGTTAATTCATTTAAATTGAACTCACAGCCAACGGCACTGTAACTCATGCCTGGATGAAGCTTATTGTAACACATGCATTTTCCCCATAAGGCACATCACAGCCTCCTTATACATGGGAACACTAGACAGCACTTTAGCACTACACTTGTGGGACATTTTAAACAGCAAAATCACCAGCAAAAAACAAAAAGATGAGAAAAATGTGGCACTAAATAGACCATGAAAAGAACGGACACTTGTTTACAGTATGAGAGCTGAAACAAGAAGGCAAAACAGCACCTTGTTCCACCTCAACTGGGAACCTGTGTGTCGGGTGACTCAAATTTTTTGCTGTTCTGTGCATGTCTGTGGATGACCTCAGAAGCACCTCAAGTATTGATCTGGTGTTACAAACACATTTTACAGGTGGGTGAATTCAGAAATATGAAACCAATGAGGAAGATAGAAGGATGGATGGATGGAAGGGAGGGAAGAAGGGAAATAGGTCAGGAGGTTAGTAGGATGATCTATCAATTTATCTCAGATCTTTGTGGATCTCCTATAAAAGGAAATATCTGCTTTTACCTTGGTTGGTCAGAGTTGAAAGACATTCTAAATTGGGTTAACACAAGACTTTCCGTAAGCCATTGCAATCATGCCCAGAGAAATGCTAGTTCACCTTTACTAAGGTCAGATGGAGTTTAGTCTCTAGCACATCTCCCAGTTTGTCTTTTCTTGTACTTCCATCATCAGCAGATTCTCTTATTGCCTTTAAACTAATTGAAATTTTCTTTAAGTAGCAAGTTACTACACATCCAAATCCATTTGAAATGTGTTTTTCACCACATATTAATTCTTCTCCCCATTATAAGTTGTTTTGTATATGTGACCCAACTCGGGCATGCAGATTGAAGACTGGGGATAGCCATTTGCTTTTTGCTTACAACTCAGTTATTTATAAAAGAAGATGAAAATATGGGTAACATTGAAATTCCGAAATCCTTTTTTCTATCTTTCTTGGTTCTCCATATAAAAAGGAAAAAAAAAGATGTTAGAAAAATGCCATTAAAAAAAAGGGGATCCATTTGGTTTGGGATACTACACTATGGAGCCCTCCCTGAATGAGAATTATAACTCATTTATGAGAAAAAAATTTAATCAGTGGGAATCACGTTGGAGCAGGAAGACGGTGTATGGTTCTTTGTCCTATTATACTAGAAGATTTTTGGTATCTTTTATTCTGTTTTCTATTTGGAATTTGAGGTATTAACCTTTAAGATAAAATTCCAAATATTCTATTCACTGATGAGTTTATAATCACCCATTTTAGAAAATCCAAAATGGTGACTGAGTCCAAGTCATAAGAGACCTGTTTGCATAGCTTTTCTGTTGGGTTCAGCTGGTCTGCCTGAGCAATGTGTTAAATTTCTCCATTCCCAGCACAGCTGGAGATTCATAGCTCTTTCTGAGATATCTTCGAGCAATGACCTAAATTGTTTCACTGCATAAAATCTCTTGAAAAAAGGACTCGTTAAGTATTTGGCTTTCCAGAAGCTTTCTTTCCTTCATGTAAAATAGAAATGTAAGAGACTAGCAAGGCAAACAAGAAGAGTATTGACTGTGTAAATTGTCAATAAATGTGAAAGATTTTCTTTGGATAAATATTCACAGAGAAAACCCCACCCTCACAGAACAGATTGGTGGCAGTACCACGTAAAGCCTGCACAGCGATACCTCATTTGTCTGAGCAGGCATGGGTGGTAGCCTGGTGGTCACAAAGTGGGCTCAGAGGCTCCTTCCTGAGTTTGAATTTTGGCACTGTGATGGCCAGTCATGGACCTCGGGCAAGTTACTTAACTCTCAATGGCTTGGTTTATAAAACATTAATAAGCACTGCCTGCCTCATCCAGCAGCTATGAGGATTCAATCAGTTAAAAACAAAGCATTCAGAACAATGCTTGGCAGGTGGAATGCTAAATAAATGTTAGCTATTATTGCTTGAGTGACAAGAATTGTAAATGCAAATGCAGGCATATTTTAATTATCACAAAAACTAAAACAAGCTGTCTCAGAAGCAATAGATCTCCTCAAATTTTCCTGGTTAACTTATTTTGTGAATTGACAAAGGTTTGGAAGTTCTAGAAACGTCCAAAACCCCAATATCAGCTCAGTATCAGCAAATATGAGCCAGTGTACCAGTAACCTATAAAAAAAGTTTACCTAGAAGTGAAATATGCTCTACATTTTACTGAAAAAGTCTGTTTCCCTTTTTTAAGATGTTACATGATTAAATAAAAACACTGCACAATTAAAGATTTTCTTAGTGATTTGAGCCAAGTTTTAGCTCATTATCTATAGTTATCTAGAGCTTTTTCTCTTTGCAACTATTCCCCAGTCTTTTCCTGCAACTATTCCCCAGTATTTTCCTGTGTCTAACGTAAAAATATTCTACTATTTAAACGTTTCCAAACCTGCAAAAAGTTACTATTATTGAAGTAGGCAAGGCAGTAATGGTCAAGCTATCCAGTAATCTATAAATGCCAAGATAACAGTACAACTAATAAATTTTACTCTTTAAATGTTATGTTACCCAGAGATATGCCCTTCTAGCCTTAAAAATTAGCATAATGCTTGCACAGTAAGTAGGCATCAAATGTCGTTAGTTCATAAATATCAAAAGCTAAAATTCAATACATTTTTTAGCAGAACATTGAGAGGGCAAGCTGCCTGAAATCTTCTTTTGTGGAACAAAGTAGAGAATAAATAAATAAAAACATTGTTAATGTTCTGTTAGGCAGATAATCCTCAATTTTGAGCTGATTTTTTAAATAGCATTCCAAAAAGTCACATTCTTCAATTCTTCCTTTTGTCCTCTGATCATGCCTCAATTTTTCTGTATATCAGCTTGGAGTAACTGAACATATTTTTGTTCCCATTGATAAATAAAAACTCAATTACAATGTAAATGTATTCACATATTCTAAATGATTATTTAATCCAATGTAAATGAAATAAGTTCCCCTCTTTTTCTTCTCATTTTTGATTCAGTTTGCATTATTTCAGGAACACATAGTTTCTGTGGGCACATGGGAGAGTAATAAATCATGCCTAGTAAAAAACAATGCCATCTAGGCAAAACAATTTTAAAAAATGAACCCCCGTAATAGAAGTCAAGAAACAGCTGATGAAAACAGATGTATCCTTTGTTTTGAATGAACCTGGAAGTTTGTAACATGGCAAAAATTAAGGACCAATTGGACTCAGTTCAACTGCATACATTTGGCACAGAATGTAAACTCCACCCTTATTTAAAAAAAGTATAATTTTTGTATTTATAAACCAATTATGGCTTTTATTTAAATGCGAAACTTACTATGTCTTCCTTAGAAAGACTTAGGATTTAAAATACAAATCAGAGAATGTGAAAGGTAGCTTATCTTTATGTCTTGCTTTTTGAGACAATAATGTAGCCAAATAAATTATGTTTTTAGTATGATTGATTTTTTTAAAGGGCAAAACACTGGACATGATCTGCTGTCAGATAAAGTTGTCCAATTTAAAAATAAATTTGTTTTTCCCAAAATAGCATTCAGTGTGGCCACAGTTATATTTGAACACCCAAATCGGTCTCCATTTGTCCTGAGGGTTTATTTTCCAACATTTTTTCTTTGCACTGACCCCCAAATACAGATGTTAAAGCTTGCAGAAGTCCTTCTAATTTGAGCTTCTAACATAGTGTTATTTTGTGGCTTGATAAAAGATTTAGAGGTTCTATAGTTTGGATTTACTCTAAAAACTGGGGGCTTGGGAACTTAGCCTCTTAAAGGTAAATCTTTTGTGTGGACTCAAGGGACCCAGAATGAATTATACTGAGCCAGGATTTCTTTTCTCACTACACCATGGTCCCTTCATGTAAATGACCTTTCACTGATTACCCTGAACAATGCTTCCACTATTTCTTTCACTTCAATTAAGCAAACATTTTGAAAGACCACTTGGGCCTTTAACATTGAAACATTTCTAGAGAACTCAAGAAGCAGACCATCTTTAATTACACAATATCTGTTTAGCAAATGTAGTGTAATCACAAAATGATAGAAAAAGTAACCACAGACCTTCTGGCCCAATCATGGAAACCATTTTGAAGAAAGATGCATATTATGGGCCTGAAAAGAAAAGAAAAAGAGAAGAGAAAAGAAGAGAAGAGAAGAGAAGAGGAGAGAAGAGAAGAGGAGAAGGAAGGGAGAAAAGGAAAGGAAAGGAAAAGAAAAAAAGAGAAATTGTGTTTGAGCCTTTGCCAGGAAAAAAAAAAAATGCTTTTGTTCATTAGAAAAGGAACAATATGGTAAGATTTAACTCAGTTGAACTACACATCAGCTACAATTGAACTTTCCATAATTTACTCATTACATTACATAATTTATTCATTATATAATTAAACACTAGATGCCTATCTTTCTTTGCACCTACTTATTTTCATAAGAAATAGCCAAGATGTTTTATTCATGGTAGCTGAGATTTAACTCCTAAAATACAGGTTAGACAGAAATATATGGGTATTATTTCATTACTTATGGCAGAGAATAAATGGAAAAATGCAGTTTGCAAAAGTGTGAATCTTGCCTGAGATTGGCTAGGAGAGTTTGATATCATTTTTCTGGTACCCTGCTCCCCATCCTCCCAATGCTTACCTCTCAGTTATTGGATTATGCCTTGGGTTAAGTATTTTTGGTCTCATAGCAACTATGTTTTCATAGTTTTCATTGTGAACTGCCTTAACTTCTTGCTGACATAAATAAATTTATTTAACTTAATTTATTTAAACTTAACTGGCATAAATAAACAAGTAAATAAAAATATGCAAACAAATTGCAGCAAATAGGATGGGGTTTTGAAGGTATGTCAGACCATGGTGTGCCCAAAAGTTTTGAAAATCACTGGACTGAAGAAAAGGATTACTTTCCAAATTGTTTTCCACTTATTTGTGAGCTGACTTCTAGCAACAGTGGCAAAAGAGTACAACAGCCTTTTAGGATTTTTAGATGGGGTTGTGTTGAGATCTTGATGGACTCATCTTTTGTCTTAATCCGTTCAGGTTGCTATAACAAAACATCACATACCAGGTGGCTTAGAAGCCACAAACACTTATTTTTCACAGTTCTGCAGGCTAGAAAGTCCATGATCATGGTGCTGGTAGATGTGGTACTTGGTTCCATGGAGGATGGGGGCAAGAGAGCTCTCTTGGACCTCTTTTATAGGGGAACTAATCCCATTCATGAGGTCTCCATCCTCATGATCTAATCACCTCCCCAAGGCTCCACCTCCTAATACCATCACTTTGGGGGTTAGGTTTCAACATGTGAATTGGGTGGGGTGGGGGCTGCACATTCAGATCATAGCATGGTTTAATCTTGCCATTTCTCAACAGCAGAACAGAAGAGTCACCTCATGGTATCTACTGTGTCCATTTTATCTACTAAATGGGATACTAAAATCCATGCATCTTGCTTTCAAGGTCATTCTCACTCTCCAAGGTGAAGGAAGGTAGAATATTTCCTACAGAAAATCTTTGTAACTTCTACTGTTTCCTTTCATCACCCTCCTTCCCTGCCAATTGAATTTGTATCTACGAGACACGAAGGAAAGAAGGTTTGTAACCAAATAGTGCTTCAGGAATGTAGAACTGTCATAGAGAAGGTGGGCTCTGGGAAGGTTTTGAAGGAAGAAAGGGACTTTTGAATGAGATAGGGACCCTCATCACAAAGAATTCTACCTGCAGCTGAAGGAAGTTTGCCCTCCAAAGCAGAAGTCAGTACAAGAAATAGTCCACGAGAATGGAGAGTGCAGTAGGGGTTTAGCATAATTCTGGGATTTATAAAATCAACCATACTTAGTAAATAAAGATTTCAATGGTGAGATAGTTAGGAAAATTTGTCTTCCACTTTTCTGGGTGAACTGCCAGATATTTGAACCTCTATGGGATCTACATAGCCTTGATGGTTGATCATTTCCATTTACTCATGTTCTGGGAACATTTATTTTCCAGTCATCTCAAATGAACTAGTCTTAAATTGCAACAACTATGTCTTTACTTTAGATTTATTACTTAACAAGAAATAAAACAATGTCAAGACACCCTTCTCAGTGTCATTTCTTATGTGTTCTCTTCACGTACTTATGTATTCATGTAGATAACAAGTATCATTCTGGTTAATGCTAAGAACTCTAACATGAACATTTCAGTGTGATAGTCCATTGATCAGTCAGCTGTCAGATGTATCTTTTCTCAGGGGCTTTAGCTCAGTCCATATGAACCAATATCAAGGTCCCAACTCCTACTCGCTACAAAATAAACCCAGGCTTAAATTTTTTGATAAATAAATCTCTGAGGGATTTTACAGCAGATAAATCCTGCAGGACCTGGCTCCTTGAGACCAGTGCGTCTTACACTTTCACGTGTGTACACATTCCCTGGGGATCTAAACTGTGAATTCTGATTTCTAGGTGATGGCCAATGCTCCTAGTCTGGGGACCATGCTTTGGCCACCACATAGGAAGCAGACTGACAGATTCTGAAAACCAGTAGTCACCAGCCATGACTGGAACTCAATGCCTATAGATCTCCTGGCCCCCCTTAAACACAACCTGCCATGTCATCAGCTGCCATTTACTAGTAAAAGATACTGATACTAAGTCAAGTTCCAGTCTAAATGAATGAAAAGCAAATGCAACCAGAAAAAAATCAAATGCTAAGCTCCATGTTACAGATGTGTTCAGAGCAGGGGAGATCTCAATGGCCTGGGGAGGCATGGAAATGCCTTTTCCTTGGACCGGGATCCCTGAGATGATCGAAGTGCCAATCAACTACTTGGAAACTGCAGGAGATCAGCACGGGAGTAGAAGAGAAGTACAGAAGGAAAGTAGCTCACAAAGGGTACCTGGGAATTCTGGGGAAAGGAGATCTCATTTGAGGCATATACCTCAACCATTGGTGAGCGTTGCTGGGGGAGTGTTGACTCCTCACATCTCCATCCTGTCATGCATGTTAGCACAGTGGCTTGTGAAGGTGAGGAAAGCCATAGGCAAAGAAATGCAGGGGCAGGTGAAGTAGCCAGCTTAAGCTGAAGTGATTAAAGTCTGAGAGGAAATGGATGGGGTCAGGACTGCTGCTGCCTTCTTAAAAGAGCAGCAGGATTTGAGCTGGAATTAACAACTACTTCATCCTCTCAACCCTCCTGCTGCCAAGGCTCAGTTGTCCTTCGGGTGAACCCAGGATTCCATCACTTCTTGAGTTCAAGGCTAAAAGGAAAGTCACTGAGTGGGAGTATTCTACTTTCCTGGGGCAAATACACTCACCTACTTCCTCACAGATATCTCTGCAAGAAAGTCAAATGTCCTCTTTGGAAGAAAGGAGATCAGATCTGTGGGGACCGGGCTGCCATTCTTGGGGTTCAATCCTAAGGGGAGACTGGTCAGGCAGAGGTAACTTCTAG
Organism: Phoca vitulina; assembly: GCF_004348235.1. NCBI lineage: Eukaryota > Metazoa > Chordata > Mammalia > Carnivora > Phocidae > Phoca > Phoca vitulina. The sequence continues at coordinate 1,989,031 of NW_022589713.1, read as the reverse complement.
GTATTGCTGCTGTATCATTAGGTTTGTCAAGTTGCCCAGCTCACAGAGGAACTGAGAGCCCTTTGTGGATTTGGTCAGTTGGCCTAAATTACAGTTGATAATTACAAGACATTGTTGAAAATTGTTGCAACATGTAACTTTTGTAACCATTATTTACTACTCTGCGTTTGCAACTATTTGTGGGGACTGTTTGTCCTTTTACCAGGCTCTTTAGTTTCTCGGGAACTCTGAGGTACACAGTATTCATTTACTTGTCGGCAATATGAAGGGAAACAAAATACGGTTCCAAGGTCATCTGAGCACCAGTGATGAATAACTTTGGAGAGACAAGGTAGAAGACAGGAACTATCTGTTAATCAATGAGGAATTTTCATAATCTAGCCCCAGTCTACCGACCAGCCTCATCTTCTCCTCCATAATTCATTCAGTGCTCCAGGCACTCGAAATTCTTCATGGTTTCCAAGAGACTCAAGGTCTTTCCCCAGCTGCTTGCTATTGCACGTGCTGTGTACTCCCGTGGATACCTTCCTCTTCCTCCCATGACATGATCCTATCATCTGGCAAACCAAGCTTATATAACACTCTCCTAGGTTCCCCCATGCAGTTACTTGCTTCCTTCTTGATCCAGTTCAGAATGAAGTAGTAACACACACCAAATTAAATTCAAATCATCTGTTTGTACATCTCCCTTGGCCCACATTCGCTGAGAGCCCCTCTAGGGCAAGGACCACATTTTTCTCTTCTCTGTGTCCCCATCATCAGCACTGGGACTTGTACTGAGAAGGAATCAGCAACTCAAACCTGTACCACGGAGGGAGGATGTGGAATATCAGCACCATTATTTGAAAGCATATTTTGTATATACTCAAAGGTTTTTTTGGTTTTGTTTTCCTTACACTTGGAAGAGGTTTATTATTGATACTATTTACAATCAGCATGTCATCTTTTCACAATATAAAAAACAATAAAGCATTTTGGGGGGAAATGTCTTCCCCAACTGATGACAACTCTGTAGTGTTCAGCAGCAGCTCGCTGGCACCAACCAAGGCTTAAGAAAACGAATCTCCAACGTTACTGAGACTTCCAAAGTTTTAACTAAATTCTCCATCTTTGGGGAAAGTGTCGTTTTAAGTCACAGGTTCTTCCTCTTGTAGAGTGGCCCCCAGATCCTTTAGTCTTGATTTGCAAGTTAAAGGAGCAAATCATCCATCCAGCTCCTATTTCCCCAGGATGTTTTTCCACAGTCAGGATGAGGACAGTAATGGGGTTGTCAGTTGACTTTGTCATTCTTTCCCTTTTCCTCCTGAAAGTGTTTTTGTGGAAACCCTGCCGGATGTCACAGAAATGCGACCTGGGCAAGATGTGTGTCTCTTCTTTACTTGAAAAGGGTCCAGGACTCTGAGCCCAGAGAGGATGTAATAAACACACCATGGTGCTTGGCCAGCATATTCCAGCCAGTTAGAAAAACAAGGCAGAAGACACAGGATTTAACACCCACATGGCAGCGGCTGCACTGGCAGGGCATGCCATTTGATTCTTCACAGGTGCGGACTGTTGGTTTCGAGCTAGGGAAAACAACTGGCCATAGCATCCTTCCAAGTGCTCGATCATTTTAAAGAGCACTTTAAAGCATCCCGTCTCTGTTTCCACCACATCGGTCTGCTGCCTTGTGCCTCTGGCACGGGGAAAAAAAACATGGCTATGGAATGTGTGCTATATACCAGTGTGTACCTTCCAATGAGGCTGGGTTCCCCATTAGGATTTGACGAGTAAACTAAAATTGTTTTCAGTTTGTTTACTTGAGCCTTAAGTAAATAGGCAGAACACATAAATTCAATTCAGCTTCTCAAAAAAAAAAAAAAAAAAAATCAAAGCCATTCCTAACGGAGTCTCTTTTCCATGTTGACCCACGTTAGGAAAGAGGTCTATAATAACTGCTGTACCCAACCTAGGGGGCTGAGGCCACTTGCATGGCTGACACAGTCCAATGAGTCAAGAAAATGATGGAAAAAATAAAAGCCTCTAGAATTGAAACATTCTATTTCAGTTCTCCATGGACAAAAAAAAAAAAGTCAATCTGGCCTGGGTTTAATTTAAACCACTTCATATTTAGTTAATAAGAGCTTTTTTTAAAAAAAAATGCTGCAAAACTATTTTCGCTGTTTTTATAGGTGAGGAGCTGGGGACGACATGCTCTTTATGAAAAGCAGTGTACTTCCAGCGCCCCCAAGAATACACAGCCTATCTTAAATTATAAAATTTTTACAAAATGCAGTTTTATTATTGTTTTTGCTACTCTTATTCCCCTCAGGAATAACTGTCTGCAAAATATAAAGCAGATATACATTCCACTCAGAAAAAAATATCTACATAGACCAGTTATTCTCTAAAAAAGAAAAAAGATACAGTCAATTCTGCTTTGCACCTTTCAGATACATGCAGTTACCTTTCGTAACTCATTCCTTTCCTATCTGTCCTTCTTTGGACTTGTCCCATGGATACACATCCATTCAGCTTCTTTCATTGGAGAAGCAGGGAAGAGGCAAACCATTTCCCTGGTTGCTGTCTTCCCTAATTTCAGTCTGTTAGGCTTAAGCTTCAGTCTATCTCCAAAAAGATGCAGTGAGAAAGACTTCAGCAACATTGAGGAAATAATAAGTTAATTAGATTGCTTGTATTTATTGACTGTTCACCATTTGCCAGACACTGTTCCATACAGCATAATTCATTAAATCCACACAAAAACCTATGAGGTGAATAATATTGCTATTCCCATTTTACAGATGAGGAAACTGAGCCAAGAGAGGTGATATAATTTGCTGCTGTTAATATTATTCGTTGAAATGTATCATCAAGAACTTACTATATGCCAGGCACTGTGCTAAAGGCTTTATATGAATTATCTGGGTGTATGTTTGTAGATAGACTCTTTTTAAGTTTAATTCCAGCATAGTTAACATACAGTGTTATATTAGCTTCAGGTGTATAATACAGTGATTCAATAATTCTATACACTACTCAGTGCTCATCATGGTAAGTGTCCTCTTTAACCCCCAAGCATAGTTATGGGCTAGGGGCAGTGCTTCACACTGCTTCTGTCATTTCATCTTTACAGCAACACTATGAGTTAAGTACAGTTACTTCCCCCATTTTATAGATAGGGAAATTGATATAAAGAGTACAAAAAGTAAAGGTATCTGTAAGTCAAAAAAATTATTTAAAGAGTCAGAAACTGATCCAATGAAACTATCTAGGGAGATATACTGTAATCACATGAAATTTGAGGTTTTTGGAAAACAAGCTATTACTTTGGGTTGCCTGGGTGGTTCAGTTGGTTAAGTGTCTGCCTTCAGCTCAGGTCATGATCTCGGGGTCCTGGGATCAAGTCCCGCATCAGGCTCCTTGCTCAGTGGGGAGTCTGCTTCTCCCTCTCCCTCTGCCTGCAGCTCCCTTCTGCTCATGCTCTCTCTCTCAAATAAATAAAAAAATCTTTTAAAAAATGCTTTAACTATTGTTATAATGTAGAACTTCATGTACGAAGAAAAAAAAACTAGTGAAATTGTGAGAAATTATTCATCTAACAGTCATATGTTTTGAGATTTAAAAATCTGTGTAGTGCTCCATGTCTGATAAATGCATATTGGGATATACTCTGTGCCTTACATGTTTTTAAGTTTCAATAATCCCAGCTATAGAAATTTCTGAAATAAAGTTCAAAAGTAAAGGTATCTTTCATTTTTGAAATGTGATTAGGTTCCAGGGAATCAGAGAAATACTTGTTTGGTGACTATACATGGACTAACATGGATAGAAACTAAACACCCACCCGCAAGATTTCTCATCTTGAGAGGGTTCACTGGACCTTTTATTTATTTTTACACAGAAAAAAAATTATATTTTTTAATTTTATTCTTAAATTTTAATTCCAGTGTAGTTAACATACAGTGTTATATTAGTTTCAGGTGTACAATATAGTGATTCAACAATTCCATATATTACTGGGTGCTCATCAAGATAATGTACTCTTAATCCCCATCACCTATCTCACCCATCCCCCCACCCACCTCCCCTCTGGTAACCATCAGTTTCTTCTCTATAGTTAAGAGTCTGTTTCATGGTTTGTCTCCTTCTTCCTTTCTTCATTGGTTTTGTTTCTTAAATTCATGATATAAGTGAAATCATACAGTATTTGTCTTTCTCTGACTGACTTATTTCACTTAGCATTATACTTTTTAGATCCATCCGTGTTGCTGCAAATCACAAGTTTTCATTCTTTTTTATGGTGGAGTAATATTCTATTATATTTTTATATCCTATTTCTTCTCTATCCACTCATCTATGAATGGGTACTTGGACTGCTTCTATAATATGGTTATTATAAATAATGCTGCAATAAACATAGGGGTGCACATATCTTTGAATCTATATTTTCTTATTCCTTGGGTAAATACCCAGTAGTAGAATTACTGGATCACAGGGTAGTTCTGTTTTTAATTTTTTGAGAAACCTCCAAACTGTTGTCCACAGTGGCTGCACCAGTTTGCATTCCTACAACAGTACACAAGGGTTCCTTTTCCTCCACATCTTTGCCAACACCTGTTGTTTTTGGGTTATTGATTTTAGCCATACTGATAGGTGTGAGGTGATATCTCATTGTGGTTTTGATTTGCATTTCCCTGATAATGAGTGAAGTTGAGCATCTTTTCTTGTGTCTGTTGGCCATCTGGATGTCTTCTTTGGAGAAATGTCTGCTCATGTCTTCTGCCCATTTTTTATTGGATTATTTGGTTTTGGGGTGTTGAGTTGTACCAGTTCTTTATATATTTTGGATACTAACTTTTTATCAAATACGTCATTTGCAAATATCTTCTCCCATTCAGTAGGTTGCCTTTTAGTTTCGTTCATGGTTTCCTTGGCCATGCAGAAGCTTTTTATTTTGATGTAGTCCCAATAGTTTATTTCTGCTTTTATTTCCCTTGCCTCAGGAAACATACCTAGGAAACTGTTGATACAGCCAATTTCAGAGAAATTACTGCCTGTGCTCTCTTCTAGGATTTTTATGATTTCAGGTCTCATGTTTAGGTCCTTAATACATTTTGAATTTATTTTTGTGTATAGTGTAAGAAAGTGGTCCAGTTTCATTCTTTTCCATGTAGATGTCCAGTTTTCCCAACACCATTTATTGATGAGACTGTCTTTTTCCCATGGCATCTTCTTGCTTCCTTTGTCAAAGATTAATTGACCATATAGGGGCACCTGGGTGGCTCAGTCATTAAGTGTCTGCCTTCGGCTCAGGTCATGATCCCAGGGTCCTGGGATTGAGCCCCACAACGGGCTCCCTGTTCAGCGGAAAGCCTGCTTCTACCTCTCCCACTCCTCCTGCTTGTGTTCCCTCTCTCACTGTGTCTCTCTCTGTCAAATAAATAAATAAAATCTTTAAAAGAAAAGATTAATTAACCATATAAATGTAGGTTTCTATCTGGGTTCTGTATTCTGTTCTATTGATCTATGATCTACAAAAAATCTATGATTTTTTGTGCCAGTACCATACTGTTTTGATTACTATAGCTTTGTAGTGTATCTTGAAGCCTGGGATTGTGATACCTCCAGTTTTGTTCTTCTTTTTGAAGATTGCTTTGTCTATTCAGGGTCTTTTGTGGTTCCATACCAATTTTAGGATTATTTGTCCTAGTTCTGTGAAAAATGCTATTGATATTTTGATAGGGATGGCATTAAATCTGTAGACTGCTTTGGGTAGTATGGTCTTTTTAACAATATTTGTTCTTCTAATCCATGAGTAGGAAATATCTTTCCATGTCTTTGTGTCATCTTCAATTTCTTTCATCAGTGTTTCATAGTTTTCAGACTATAGGTCTTTTACCTCCTTGTTTAAGTTTATTCCCAGGTATTTTATTATTTTTCAAGCAACTGTATATGGGATTGTTTTTGCAATTTCTCTTCCTCAACTTCGTTATTAGTGTACAGAAATGCAACAGATTTCTGCACATTGATTTTGTATCTTACAACATTTATTGAATTCATTTATCAGTTCTAGTATTTTTTTGCTGGAGTCTTTATGGTTTTTTATATATAGTATCATGTTAACTGCAATAGTGAAAGTTTTATTTCTTTTTTACCAAACTGGATGTCTTTTCTTTTCCTTTTTTAAAAAGATTTATTTATTTATTTTGGGGGGGAGGGGCATAAGGAGAGGGAGAGAGAGAATCTCAAGCAGACTCCCCACTGAGCATGGAGCCTGATGCAGGGCTTGATTTCACAACCCCGAGAACATGACCTGAGCTGAAACTAAAAGTCAAATGCTCCACCAACTGAGCCACCCAGGTGCCCCATTTTATTTCTTTTCTTTGTCTGATTGCTGTAGCTATGATGTCCAGTACCATGTTGAATAAAGGTGGTGGGAGTGGAAATTCTTGTCTTGTTCCTGACCTTAGGGGAAAAGCTTTCAGTGTTTCACCATTGAGTATGATGTTTGCTGTGGATTTTTCTTTTTTTTTTTTTTTTTTTAAGGTTTTTTTTTTTTTTTTTTTTTTTTTTATTATTCATTTGAGACACAGAGATACAGAGAGAGAGAGAACATGAGCAGGGGGAGAAGCGGGGGGGGGGGAAGAAGCAGGCCCCCCACTGAGCAGGAGCCCGATGCGGGGCTTGATCCCAGGACCCTGGGATCATGACCTGAGCTGTGCTGTGGATTTTTCATACATGGATTTTATTATGTTGAGGTATGTTCCCTCTAAACCTACTTGACTGAAAGTTTTTAACATGAATGGATGTGGTACTTTGTCAAATGTTTTTTCTGCATCTGTTGAAATGATCATATAGTTTTTATTCTTTGTCTTGATGATGTGATGTACCTCTTCAATTGATTTATGAATACTGAACCACCCTTGTATCCCAGGAATAAATCCCACTTGATGGTGGTGCATTATTTTTTTAATGTACTGTTGGATTCAGTTTGCTAGTATTTTCTTGAGGATTTTACCTATATTCATCAGAGATATTGGCCTGTTGTTCTCTTTTTTATGTAGTGTCTTTCTCTGGGTTTGGTACTAGGGTAATGCAGGCCTCATAAAATGAATTTGGAAGCTTTTCATTGAAAGCCACTGTTACCTTGTTGATTTTCTGTTTGGATGATCTGTTCATTGATGTAAGTGGGGTGTTAAAGTCCCCTACTATTATTGTGTTATTATCTATTATTTCCTTCATGTTTGTTAATAGCTACTTTAGGTATTTGGGTCCTCACAAGTTGAGTGAATAAATATTTATAATTGTTATATCTTCTCGTTGGAATGTCCATTTATGATTTTACAGTGTCTTTCTTCATCTTTTGTTATAATCTTTGTCTTAAGGTCTATTTTTTCCGATATAAATATTGCTACCCTGGCTTTTTTTAAACCTCCTTTTGCATGATAAATGCTTTTCCATCCCTTCACTTTCAATCTGCTTGTGTCTCTAGTTCTGAAATGAGTCTCTTGTAGGCAGCATTTAGATGAGTCTTGCTTTTTTAATACATCCCATCACCCCATGTCTTTTTTTTTTTTTTTTTTTTTTTTTAAGATTTTTTATTTATTTATTTGACAGAGAGATAGAGAACACAAGTAGGCAGAGAGGCAGGCAGAGGGAGAGGGAGCAGCAGGCTTCCCGCTGAGCAAGGAGCCCGACGCGGGGCTCGATCCCAGGACCCTGGGATCATGACCCGAGCCGAAGGCAGCTGTTTAACTGACTGAGCCACCCATGTCTTTTGATTGGAGCATTTAGTCCATTTACACTCAAAATAATTATTGATAAGTATGTATTTACTGCCATTTTGTTACTTGCTTTATGGTTGTTTTTGTAGTTCTTCTCTGTTCCTTTCTCCTCTTGCTCTCTTCTCTCATGGTTTGCTGGTTTTCTTTAGTGATGTATTTGGGTTCCTTGACCTTTATTTTTTGCACATCTATTACTGGTTTTTGATTTGTGGTTACCATTAGGTTTGTATATAACATCTTCTGCATATAGCAGTGTATATTAACTTGATGGTTGCTTAAGTTTGAACTCATTCTTTACTCCTCTCCTCTCCAATGTTTTAGGTATCTGGTATCATACTGTACATCCTTTTATTTTATGAATCCCTTGACTGATTTTTATAGATATACTTAATTTTACTGCTTTTGTGTTTCCTACTTTTCTTTCTCCTGCTTATGGTCTTTCCATTCCACTCAAAGAGTGCCTTTTAACATTCCCTGTAGGGTGGGTTTAGTGGTCATGAATTCCTTTAACCTTGCTTGTCTGGGAAACTCTTTATCTCTTCTTGAATGATAGCCTTGCTGAATAAAGTATTCTTGGCTGCAGATTTTTCCCATTCAGCACTTTGAATATATCATGCCACTCCCTTCTGGCCTGCAGGGTTTCTGCTGAAATATCCACTGATAGCCTTATGGGGTTTCCCTTGTATGTAACTGTTTTATTTTCTCTTGTTACTTTTAAGATTCTCTCTTTATCACCACTTTTTACCATTTTAATTACTTACTATGTGTCTTGGTCTGGGCCTCCTTGTGTTGATTTTGTCAGGGGCTCTTTGTGCCTCTTGGATCTGGATTCTTTTCCCTAGATTCAGGAAGTTGTCAGCTATTATTTTTTTAAACAAATATTCTGCCCCCTTTTCCCTCTCTTCTCCTTCTGGGATCTTTATAATGTGACTGTTATTATGCCTGATGCTGACACTGAGTTCCCTAAGTCTATTTTCATTCTGTATTATTTTTTTCCTCTCTCCTATTCAGCCTGATGGCTTTCCATTACTCTGTCCTCCAGGTCGCTGATCTGTTCTTCTGCTTCCTCTAGTCTACTATTTATTTCCTCTTGTATTTTTAAAAATTTCAGTTATTGAGTTCTTCATCTGTGATTGGTTCTTTTTTATGCATTCTATCTCTCTGTTAAGCATCTCAGTGAGGTCCTCCACTCTTTTCTTAAGTCCAGTGAGTAGCATTATGACCATTACTTTAAATTCTTTCTCAGGCATATTGCTTATCTCTGTTCCGTTTGCTCTCTTGCTGTGATTTTGTCCAGTTCTTTCATTTGGGACATATTCCTCTGTCTCCTCATTTTTTTCTAACTCTGTGTCTGTTTCTATGTGTTAGGAAAGTCACTGACATCTGTTCTTGGAAGTAGTGGCCTTATGAAGAAGGGGTTCTATAGTGTGATGCAGTGCACTGTCCCCTGTTCACCAGAACCTGGTGCTTCAGGAGTGTCTCCTGTGTGTGCTTTGTGTGCCCTATTGTTGTGCCTGTGCCACTTTTGCCTTCAGTCCACTGATCTGCAATGGCTGTCTTTCCCTGTTATGGGCAGGGTTTGGTCCCTGTGTGGTTATTGGGTCAGGCTGGGGCTGCCTTGGGCTTGAGTTGAGTTTGCCAGAGATGTGGTGGCACCAAACTGCTAGGCACTTTGGGGATGGATTCTTAGGAGCTGCTATTGTCTCCTAAGGTCTCCATTGCAGTCTTCTCAATGGAGAAAGACAAAAGGACCTGTGCGTTTTTGCCAATGTGAGGGCACATCTAATATAGTAATATTTCCTATTTGTGCAACTGCTTCAACTGAGCGTCCCACATAAGTGGGGTGAATCCTGGCATGATGGAAACCATCTGTGTCCCTTACTTGATAGTGCCAAGGAGGGTGCACCTCAAGGGCAACAATGCATCAGTTGCCCCAGAAGCATGTTTCTCTGGCCTACAGTCCTTTCTTTTTATTCTCCATCCAGTAGATGTGCTTTGGGTGTCAGCACAAACCTGAAAATGGCTCGTGAGGCACTCTATTCCCTCCTATAGTGACACAAGCACCATACAGCTACTAAGTACGGTTTCGTTTAAATTTGGGTGAAAAAGAAAAAGAGATCCCTGAGGTAATTTGGGAGATAGAGAGAATAAGGATCTATAGGGTTTTAGTTTTTGGTTTATATATACCACTCTCCTCTGCTATGTGCAAAGTAGATGGAAACACCGTGATACTGATCTCAAGCTGCTGAAATCAGTGTGCCCACCCACATGGGCCCTGATATGAAAGACAGGCACATCTGGTCTGGTTCCCTGTAGCCAGGCCTTGAAGTTCTCACACCTGGCCTCATGCAAGCACAGAAGCTGAGGCATAAGGTGATTAATAATTCATGCAATTGATTCCAGGCTAGCTTTACTCCAATGTTTTCCCTGGCCTGATGACTGCATACTCCAAGGAGACTCACCTTTTCCTCTTAAGGATCTAACAATTCAGTTTTCTGGAGGCCAGGCAACAAGGGAGGGATGGAATAGTAGGCTCCAACCAGTCACAGATTGTGCATTTCAAAAGTTGGAGCAAGATTCTCAAAGTTGGATTGGCTTTTCTGCATTTCTAAAATCATTTAAATCCTAGCAATGTCATCATCTGATACTTGAAAACCCTAAATACATCCGAAAATCCTACTTTGGTGCAAAGAGAAAAACTTCTAAATGAAGTCAATTTTTAGATAGGACAGGATGAGAGAGAATCCTAGGGCCTGAGGTCATAAGGTACCATGGCTGTCTTATCATTAATACCCGAAATATTTCCATGTCGTATATTACCATGTCTCTTTATCTCCATAGACCAAGTTCTCCACACAGAAAATGGTGGGTTTTTTTCGGGACAAAGTTCCTGTTGCTCCCTCTTTACTGCAATTCCCTCCTCCATAAGTGTCCAGGACCCTAACTTCTGCCCTCAGACCCACCTGGCAATGTACTTCAGTAACTTCATGTTTCCTTTTAGAACGAGGCTGGGTAGAAATACACATACATATATATCTTCCCTGCTGGTTTTGGTCTTTGGGAATATGATTCCATAAGATTTTTAGGGAGTTGAACAGGCTCACTCAAATGAATCTGTTAAGAGCTGCTTAGATGACTATACTTATTCTTGGGACATCTGAACTTTATTGTTCTTCAAAGCTAAAAGAAAGATTTTCTAATGGTGGTATTTTAAGTGTTAGAAACAAATAAGAGGATCATTATTTCTCAGTAAAGGAGGCTGACTGACATTTATAGGTGATATGGTCAGGCTGGTCTTAAATGAAATAGAATAATGAAATCAAGAATATCAGAGCAGAAGGGAGGTAAACCTGTGCAAGGATGTTCTTGTTGAGGAGAGAAAAGAGACTGAGAGAAATGAAATGACTTGCCAAGCTTCAACAGAGGCATTATTTGCCCTCCAACATTATTTCTGCCCTTTTCTCTTGCTATGTAACCAGCTGAATCCAGACTACATGCTCCAGCCTCCCTTGCAGCTAGGTATGGACATATGCAGCTTGGTTCTATGTAGCCAAGGGGATATGAATAGTAGGTTGTGTTTGACTATCTGGAAGAGTTCTTCTTTCCTTTCACCTTCCTGCTGGTTGAAATACTGACTTGATGGGTAGAGATAAGTAGCCACCTTGGACCACGACACAGAAGTTATGTGTTTTCTGGTGTGCTCAAGGATGGGTCTCTGAAACATAGATTTCTAGACTGACTGCTTCTTAGACTTCTTTAAGTGTGAGAGAAATAAATGACAGTCTTTGTTTAAGCCACTATTGCATTGAATTTTTGTGTTACTCTCAACCATACCTAATCTAAACTGCTAGATCAGTAGTCTGGAAAAGTTTTAATTGATTCACATGGCTTGATGGAGGAAGGCAGCAAGAGTGATGGACAAGACCTGATTCTAAGTCTAAGACAGAAAATGCTTTAAATACTTTACATCAAGGGATCTCACATACTGATCCACCAACAGCTGCATCAGAATTACCTGGCACAGCAGGGCGCCTGGGTGGCTCAGTCGGTTAAGCATCTGCCTTAGGCTCAGGTCATGATCCCAAGGTCCTAGGATCGAGCCCCACATCGGGCTCCCTGCTCCGCAGGAAGCCTGCTTCTCCCTCCCCCACTCCTCTTGCTTGTGTTCCCTCTCTCGCTGCGTCTCTCTCTCTCTGTGTCAAATAAATAAATAAATAAATAAATAAAAATCTAAAAAAAAAAAAAAAGAATTACCTGGCACAGGGTCCTACAAATCCAGATTCCTGGGTCCCTTTCCTGGAGATTCTGATTTTTTTTTTTTAAAGATTTTATTTATTTATTTGACAGAGAGAGACACAGCGAGAGGGAGAACACAAGCAGGGGGAGTGGGAGAGGGAGAAGCAGGCCTCCTGCAGAGCAGGGAGCCTGATGCGGGGCTCGATCCCAGGACCTGGAATCATGACCTGAGCCGAAGGCAGATGCTTAACGACTGAGCCACCCAGGCGCCCCTGGAGATTCTGATTTAATAGATTTTCTATGAGTCTCATGAACTTATATTATTTAAAAATCTCCCCATGTAATCCTGACATCTAGGTACATTTGGAAGGCATTTGATCTAGAATTGTTCTTTGTTGGTGAGGTGAGTCAGAACCACCAGAAAAAATTTTTCTCCCTCAAACATAGATGCCTTCATGGACACATGAAAATGAGAGACTGGGGGGAGAGTGATGTGCAAATATTTTGATACTCTGAATCCTGAAATAAGTGATTCCTTAGGCTCTTTGGATCCCCTCTCCTTCTCCCTGCACCCAACCAGAGCCATGCAAATGTCACCCTAACAGGCCACTCTCTATCAGGTTAACCTTAGTTCAGGTAAACTTCAATGATATAATTGTATGTGGCTGGTGTTTTGATGTTTTTTTTTTTAACAGATTACATTTTCTGTGGGAAGTTTATTCACTTCCAGTGTGCATTATAACACATTAATGAATCATAAGTGTATTTGGGATTAAAAGAACTATTATTAACGTGCAGGAAGAGTTCACTTTTTCAAGATTCCAGGGCCTCACACATCAGAGGTTGAATTTTTGGTACCTACAAAATGCAAGGTCAGCAGATTCAGTCAAACAGCTGTCAGCTGAAGTTGTTCTAAAAGCACTTGGGCACACCAGCAGGTTCTCCTGGCAGTAAAGGTGACAGGCATGGCAAAGTGTTACCAGAAGGCAGATCGTGGCCGGTGTGAGACATTCTCAACAGCAGTGGATAGAATGGGATTATATTAAGCAGCATGTCCACACCAAAGTAATCCTTTTACAAGATCCCCCCCTTATGTTGACAGTTACAGGCTGCTTGGCAGCTCTGGTCTCCCACCTTCTTCTGGGAAGCTAGAGAAACACCTTCCACCAGAAGGAAGCCTCCCATTCACCAGGCCATTGGCAAAACTCAGCAGAAATAAAATAAAACAGAACCAAAGATCCATTCTAAGACAAATTTGAAGAGTGGCAAGGATAGCAAAGACCTAACTCCAGCTGGGTCACCAACTAACCCAGTCTCAGTCTGGGTAAGCCACTCAACTTTTCTAGTTTTTAGAATCAAGGGGTTGAACTTGATGAACTGTGAACTCCCTTTTAAGAGTTGTACAATTTTATATTTATCTTATAGGAAACTGCATTATACGTAAGTGGGTGAAAGTAAAAGCTTCCTTTTATCAATTATATATTTGCTTTTATTTTGAAAAGATAAAAATCCTAAATCCCAATGTAAAATCATCAGACACATGCACGCATGCACACCCTTTAGAACCCGAATTTCTGGAAATGGTTTCTTGGTTGCCTAATCCCCACAAACTGATGGCATTCTGCTGTTCCTGCCAAAAGATTCTATTATGCAAATATTTAGGCTACACCTTTTAAGCATGCATGAACATTTATTTCACTCTTCCAAGTAACATCATCCAGAGGGCTCAAACGATACTGAATCCAGGCATTTATTGACAGGATAGCTATGATCTTATTAATAGGTATGTCTAAGACCTAACCCTATGCTTCCTGATGGTTTCCTCAGTTAAGCAAAACTGCAACCAGAAATGAAACACAACGCTTTTATTGGTTATTGTTATTACAAAGTGGTCTTGAAACTGTCATAGTGCTCCCTCCATTTTAATCCTTCCCCTTCCTCAGGTGACACTTGGCCAGCAATGAGATCCTTAATTCCTGAACCTTCCACCTAGCCCTGCTATAATGTGCCCTTGATCCAAAGGCCACTGTCCATGCAAAAGTTTTTAAAAGAGAAAATGGGAACTCTCAGAAGTTCCAGGACAAATTTGGAGGTCAGAGAGCCCCAATGGATGAAGCACCAAAGGAATTTAGGGAAATGGAGAGAAAAAAGCCAAACTTACTTCATCCACATGCCCCACAGCTCCATAGATTCTTGCCATTTGTCCGATGAGGTAGGGGAATCTCTCACCAATCTCTTTCAGCATTGGAAGAAAACTGTTCAAAGCCACAGGTTCATAGCTTGCTATCTCTGTGAGGATGTTTAGGATGACATCATTATGGGTTGAGTCTTTCAAATGCCTGATTAGGAAAGGAATACACTTCTGAGCCACCTACAAAAAGAAAAGAGAGGAGAAGAGAAGAAAGAGAAACAAGGAGGAAAATTAATTAAATCAGAATCAATCTAATATTTTTTGCATGAAATCTAAAGTCAACACATTCTGGGATTATTGCCCTTGCCGGAACTCAAGCATATCCCCCAAGTCTGGAATTTAAAATTTATAATAAAGTTTCAGAGGATTCAGTTTCTTTTCATCTGTGCTCTGCTATTGAAGAGTAAAGTTTACAAAAATTTTTAGATACCGCTAATCATAAATCAAGTTTTGATGTGTTATGTCCTCACCAGGAATATCACATTTCCTCTAACCCACCATGAGAGCTGTAATCTAAAGGGCAATATGATACAAGTATGTCAAAGATCCTTGATGACTTTAATGAAAGCCTTCAAGTTGGAGAAGTATGCCTTGGAAATATTTAATAATAAAAATAAGAAAGCAAGAATGAGCTTTTACATTTTCTTCAATTTTCCATTTTGATCACAAAAATGTACTAAGATAAAAAAGATTACCAATGTAAAATAATTTCTACCATATTCCTGATACCCTAATGTTGCTTTCTTGACTTGGAATGCTTTTGTGAATACAAAGATACAATAATTCATATTAGAGAAAATGTGACCTTTTGTAGAATAAAGTCACTATGTCAATATTAATACATAGACACGTTGCACACTGACAATTTAATGAATTGTTTTGTCTGCTAAAATAAAATAATTAGAAAGGATGACCCATGGAAAACTGAACAATAAAGTAAAAACAATTTGCCCATCCATAGTTCTACTCTGCTGATTTCTTTTTTGATGTTGGTTTGCTCTTTTGGTTTGTTACTTTTTTTGGTAAGGTCGACCTGAAATGTAGCTTCCAGTGTTAAAAGAGAATCTGATACTCAGCTCAACCTGCTAAATTTATAATCCACCCCCTGCCAAAAACCTACTTCTCCCACTTCCCTTTCTAGCCTTAAGTATCCCTTTTCTCCATAAATGGCACCATTATCTGCCTGGCTACTCAAGCCAGAAATCTGGGAGTCACTCTTGACTGCTGTCTCTCCCTTTTCAGCAGCCTCATCCAAGCAACCACCAAGTTTTATTGATTCCACCTCTCAAGTATCCCACAGATCTCTCCACTTCCCTTCATTTTCATTCATTTCTCCGAGAACTCATTCACTCACAAATATTTATCAAGTCCTCCCTATTTGCAAGGGAGTGTCTGGTGCCAATGTTACAGCTGCTAATAAATCTGACAGGTTCCTGCCTTTGTGGAATACTTCACTGTCTAGTAAAGGAGACATTTGGTAAAACAAATAATTACAAAGGAAAAGTATAATCATAAATTCTAATAAATGCCATACCGGGGAAATACAAGGTACTGTGAGAGACTGTCCTGGGGCCCTAGTTTAGGCTGGGGTCAGGGAAGTACTCTCTCAGCAGGCACATCTAAGCTGAGACCACTGATCCCATCATCCCAAACTTGCATTATGCCAACAGCTTTCTAATTATTCTCTCTGCCTTCAATCTCGTCCATTCAATTCCTTTTCTGCTTTGTGGCCACGATGGTGACCCTTCCTCTGCTTAACATACTTCACTAATTTGCCATTGCTCTCCAGATAGAGGTTTAACATACCTTTTCTGAATGGACTCCTATCCATCTTTCTAGACTTATCTTACTTATTCTACCCTCCCCATCCAGATTCTATCACATATCATATTCAACCTTGTTGATTAAAAAAAAAAAAAAAAATTGTGGACCTGCTAAGTTTTCTCTTGCATCTAGTATTTTACTCATGTGATCCACTCTGCCTACAATTCTTACTGCCCCTATTTTGCTGGACACTCCTCATTCTTGAGGCCTCAGATTAGCTCCTGTTTCCTTTAAAAACCTTCCTCTACTCCCTTCTCTCCCCACTCAGTCCAATGTCCTGGCTGAGGCCCCTATCATACCCTAAATGGCTCCCAGTAAACCCTTCTCACGCTTTCTTCATATTGCTGGTCTAGATGTCTGTTTTGCAGGCTGGATTAAAAACTCTACAGGGTCAAGACTCAATTCTAATTTGTACTCCATTGTATACCCAAAGCCTAGCACAGAGCTTGGCCAGAAGATGAGTCAATAAATATTTGAGGAACAAATCAAAGGAAGATAAGTCTAGATGATTTTACAGGGTAGCATTTGAATAACCTCTACATTCCTCCCCATAGTGTTGAATAGTTGTACATAATGTTTAAACGTACATATTGTCACATGTCATATACAAGATAACTAATAGGGACATAAAAAAGACATTTTGAGATGACTAAAATTATCCTACATATAAATTTAAACTTGATATTCATATCCAGTACTTGTGAAGGAAGGGCCATGGCTAGTTTCTGGTATATGGCACATATGAATGAACAGTTCCATAAGTGCTTCCTGTGCATTTGGGGGTGGTTGTATGTCCTTCAGGAGAAACCACAAGAGATCCCTGGCACATAAAGCAGAAGTGTCAGCCAGCTGCTCTGGGTCAGGGCAGCATACCTAACCTGAGTCTTTTAGGAATGGAAAATGCTTACACATTTCCTGCCCCATTCTATAAAATTCCATTTCCTAGTCCTTACTCTTCATGTCCTATTCCTGGAACATGAAGGTCTCTATGACATGTGCTTCCAGTCATGCCAATTTTATTTAAACTCCAGCCATACATCCCAAGCCATGCAAGAGAATATTGTATCCATGTCCCATAAAGGAAAAGACAAAAGAAAAAAACAAGCAAGCAAGCAAGCAAGCTAGCTGGCGCAAGGCGAATATATATGCTTAGGCAGAGTTGAATCCATAGAAGCAAAGAGAAGCCTTGAATAGTATAAACAAAGTAATTTTCCCAATTAAACAAAAGTTGATTATTTTGCAATTTCCTGATAGCGCAAAGCTTATTATGATGGTGATAGAAAGGATAGATATTTCTTGAAGTTTATCACACACATGAAAGGCAAGTGGTGCTTTGCACTTTAGATAGATTATTCTTGGATAAGAAGGAATTTTATTTTCTAAACACAGGGCATTTCCTTAGGCTGCTCTCTTTCATGTTGCTTCATTGGGAGCTGCTTCATCTCTCAGAGGAAGCCGTGTCATCACTGAGAGCAGAGTAGCCACTAAGACAGCACCCATGGCTGGCGGAGAGCAAGCCGACATGGCCTTTATTCAGGCCATAAGCCTCGTGGCACAGACCTCTGAAAGAGCTTCCCAACTGGCCTCCTGGCCTCAAGTCTCTCTTCCTTCTATTCTGCTGTCATTGTCCTAAAGCCCCATTATAATCACGTCAAGACTTCAAAGATTTCTCATGGCCCATGGCTGGAATCTCAATGCCATGGCATTCACTGACGGCCATATCTGCTGCCTCTTCCACCATGAACTCTGACCCAGAGACATGCCACCAATCACCCACAGTTGGCTTGAACACAGAGAGAACTCTGATGCTTTCAGAGCCCATCTCAAATGGCTCTACTGCTGGGAGGCCTTCCCCATAGCCCACTCTAACACATGCAGGACCAGGAGCTAGAGGACAAATAAAGGTCGCCACACCACACACTAAAATACTCAGCAACTATGCCTCTGCCTGACACATGTACCTTTATAACAATCTAGGAGGCCTGATTTGAATTTGGAATTTGGGACCTGTATAGAGGGAACAGAGAGAAATGACCCCTAGACCCCATTTCTTGCCCCTCTTCTCTCTTTCTGCCCCTGGCTTTGCCCTGCAAGGAGTCTCGCATGCATGTATGTGAATAGCCCAGCCCACATATGCAAGCTCATCTGGGATACCCTTTAGGCCTGTGGGGTCCCACTGTCAGCATGGCCTGTCCTTGGGAGAACAGATCCAGGGACCAGGCCTGTTGAAGCCCTGGGAGCAGGAAGGAGATACACAGGAAAAGATTCCAAGGTCCCAGTTACCTGGACTACATTTAGTAGGTGAAGGAATGCATGGAAACTGGGGGAACATGGAGATGGGGGCCAGACCAGGATCCTCTAAAGTAAATAGCCCAGGGAAGGCACCTATCTCTGGCTTCTCCACTCCTTCCAGAGCAGAATTAATCACTGCCTTTTTTGTGCTCCCAAAGCAGTATGCTGACAGGCTTAGCATCTTGTCATTGACCTGAAGTTTTGTTGATGCGTCTCATCACCCCAGGCCATGGGGACCTTGAGGGTAGGGCCTCTGAACACATAGAACCATAACTTAATTGGCAGCAAATGACACTTCAATTCTTATGCATAGAATAAAAGTTAGAGCTATTGTGTATGTGCACACGTGTGTACATGTGTGGTTATGTAGTCCCTCTTAAATTAGTCCTCAGGCTCAATTTCTCTTCTAATTAATTTGGCCAGCATTAACAATCTATTAATCTCCAAAATTCTGTAATAACTGTCACTCTTCATTTGCTAATTACTCCTACCATACTGACAAAATATATATTCTTTTTAAAAAATTTTTTTTATTTATTCATTCGAGACACAGAGATACAGAGAGAGAGAGAGAATATGAGCAGGGGGAGAAGCAGAGGAAGGGGGAGAAGCAGGCCCCCCGCTGAGCAGGGAGCCCAATGCGGGGCTCAATCCCAGGACCCTGGGATCATGACCAGAGCCGAAGGCAGACGCTTAACCATCTGAGCCACCCAGGTGCCCCCAAAATATATATTCTTAAAGCCATATGTCTGCTCCAGAGACCATTGTAGAACAGTTTATATATTCCACCACTCCATCTTCTTAATGTTCTGCAAATGGCTTCTTATTTTAAATAAGTACCAAAAGTGACCTCTGAGTATTGTCAGCCAGATGATGCTGGGTTAGGTGCTGTAGGATTAGGTATGTGAATAGGAATGGTCTAAGCTGTTGAGAGAAAATCCAAGAAAATGACTCTCTCCTCTAGGGACCAGACCACAAAGCAGTTCCTCTGGGTTTGGACATTAATCAACAGAGGGCTGACACTGCTATTTTCTGCCACTCATTCCTGTATGGTTGGGGCTAGAGGCCCAAGTCCTGGGGATAATAACAGATGGGCTCTTATGTGTTACTAAATTCTGTTTCTTTTGTTGGCTAGATTACAGCATGGTTTATGGCAGCCAAGAATACAGACTTAGCCCCAAAAGGCCACTTGGAAAATTGACCACCCAGCCTTTTCCTATAAATGGACCCTGAGGATTCTCTGGAGGTTCCAGCCTGAATCACTAGCCAGGAACTGCCTCCCTCCAGCTAGGAAGGATGGTTTCCTGAAAGAGGGATACCCAGAGGGCAGTGATGGAGGAAGGGGACCCACCTGCCTGGTCAGCCACAACATCCACCCCCACCCCTGCCCTGCTTCCTTTTGCCCACTGTCTCATTAAGGAACGTGAGAGAGAGGAGGTGAATCCAGCATTTCTCTGGCTCACTGCCTGCACACCTCAGTAATCAAGTGTGAGCTCACAAAGAGCTGCGTGATAAGCCATAGGAGGCAGGTGCCGGCCTGCTTTAACATGATGGGGAGTGCTGATGGGAAACAAAGGTTTGGGTCGTTCCCCTGCTATAACTTCTTCCCCCACTAGGGCCCTGGCACAGGTAGGGTCCATTCACATCACCATGGCTGTTTCTTAAACCCTTGCTTCATTCTGGGATCCACACTCAGCACCCACAATTCTTTCACTCTCTCCTCCTCATTCAGTCCTCCCCATTCCTACTTCTCCTATCTAGCTCACCTTTCTGACTGCCATTGTCTATTGTGCCCTCTGGAACTCCCATCTGCTTCACAAGCCACAGCCTTACAGCCTCAGTTTTTCAGGGCATTGAGGCCAAAAGTCTCAATGGCTAGAATTAGACTGGGTTTATGATGTAGCCCAGCCTTATCTGTATGACTTTAGGAAAGTTACCTAACCAGTGACATCCCAGATTTTCTGTAAGTGGCAGTCTTAGGGAGGGCAATGTGACTGTAATGACCAGTGGGAGACACAGACATTGCCCATATGAAAATTGGAGGGGCTGGTAAAGACGAAGAGGGTGTGGAAAGCCACTTCACTGTCACTCCTTTGTACCACCACAGTTGTTACCCCTCCAAACTTTGACTTTTCTGTTTACCAAAGGAAAGATTGTTGTGGGGAATAAGTGAGATAATGTTGTAAAACACCTACACAGTGTCCAGAACTTGACATTAGTTCAACCACTATTAGTGCCCCTTGTTTACCCTCCTTTGCTTCCTGTAACCAGCTGGGAACACTACAGGAGTAACTTGGAGAGGTTCCAGACCACCACATTGAAGTGAACAGCACAATAAAGAGATTCAAATGACTTTTTTGGTTTCCCAGTGCATATAAAAGTTATGTTTATACTCTACTGTAGTCTATTAAGTGTGCAATAGCATTATGTCTAAAAAATGTATATACCTTAGCTAAAATACATTATTGTTAAAAAATGCTAACCATCATCTGAGCTTTCAATGAGTTCTAATCTTTTTGCTGGCAGAGGGTCTTGTCTTTATGTTGATGGCTACTGACTGATCAGGATGATGGCTGCTGAAGGTTGGGGTCCTGTGGCAATATCTTAAAATAAGACAGCAATGAAATCTGCCACATTGATGGACTCTTCCTTTCACAAATGATTTCTCTGTAGCATGCAATACTATTTGATAGCATTTTACCCACAGTAGAACTGCTTTCAAAATTGGCGTCAATCCTTCCCAACCCTGCTGCTGCTTTATCAACTAAGTTTATGTAAGATTCTAAATCCTTTGTTATCATTTCAACAATCTCCACAACGTCTTCACTGGGAGTAGATTCCAGCTCAAGAAACCACTTTTTTCACTCCTCCAAAAGAAGCAAGTCTTCATACCTTAAAATTTTATCATGAAGTTGTAGCAATTCAGTCCCAACTTCAGGTTCCACTTTTAATTCTAGTTCTCATGCTATTTCTGCCATATCTGCAGTTACTTCCTCCAGTGAAGTTGTGGTCCCCTCAAAGTCATCCACAAAGGTTGGAATCAACTTCTTCCAAACTCATTCATGTTAATATTTTGACCTCTCCCCATGAACCATGAATGTTCTTAGTGATGTCTAGAATGGTAACTCCTTTCCAGAAGGTTTTCAGTTTACTTTGCCCAGAGCCATCAGAGGAATCACTATCTCTGGCAGCTACAGTCTTATGAAATGTATTTCTTAAGTAATACTTCAAAGTTCAAATCACTCATTGATCCATTGGCTGCAGGATGGATGTTGTGTTAGCAGGCATGAAAACATTAATTTCACTGTACATGTCCATCGGAGCTCTTGGGTGACCAGGTGAATTGTCAATGAGCAGTCATATTTTGAAAGGAATCTCTCTCTCTCTCCTGCTCTCTCTCACTTTTTCTGAGCTGTAAGTCTCAACAGTGGGCTTAAAATATTTAGTAAACCATGTTGTGAACAGATGTGCTGTCAACAAGGCTTTGTTGTTCCATTTCTAGAACACAGGCAGAGTGGATTCAGCATAATTCCTAAGGGCTCTAGGATTTTCAAAATGGTCAGTGAGCATTGGCTTTAACTTAAAGTCACCGGTTGTATCAACCCCTAACAAAAGAGAAGCCTGTCCTTTGAAGTTTTAAAGCCAAGCATTGATTTCTCTTCTCTAGCAATGAAATTCTTAGATGGCATCTTCTTCTAAGAGAAGGCTGTTTTATTAACACTGAAAATCTGTTGTTTAGTGTAGTCACCTTCATGAATTTTCTTAGCATGATCTTCTGCATAACTTGCTACAGCTTCAACATCAAACTTTTCTTCTGCAGCTCCTCACCTCTTTCATCTTTTGAAGAACTGAAGAGAGTTTAGAGCTTTGATCTGGATTAGGCTTTGGCTTAAGAAAATGTCAGGCTGGTTTGATCACTTATCCAGACCACTCACACTTTCTCCGCAACAGCAATAAAGCTGTTTTGCTTTCTTATCACTCATGTGTTCAATGGAGTAGCACTTTTAATTTTCTTCAAGAACTTTTCCTTTACATTTATAACTTAGCTAAGAGGCCAATATTTGGCACAAGAGGCCTAACTTTTGACCCATCTCGGATTTTGACATGCCTTCCTCACTAAGCTTAATCAAGTCTAGTTTTTTATTTAAAGTGAGAGAGCTACTTTTCCTCCTTTCACTTGAACTCTTGGAGGTTTTTCTAGGGTTCTTAGGTGGTCTAACGTCAATTGTGTTGTGTCTCAGGGAATAGGGGGGCCCTGGGAGAGGGAGACAGATGGGGAATGGAGGATCGACGGGGCAGCCAAAACACACACACTTACCTATTAAGTTTGCCATCTTATATAGGTGCAGTTTGGGGTATCCCAAAACAATTACAGTAGTATCATTAAAGATCGCTGATCATGGATCACCATAACAAATATAATAATAATGAAAATGTTCGAATTACTGCGAGAATTATGAAAATGTGACACAGAGACACAAAGTAAGCAAATGCTACTGGGAAAATAGTGCCCATTGCATTGCTTGATGCAGGGCGGCTACAAACCTTTACTTTGTACAAAACACAATATCTGCAAAGTGCAGTGAAGTGAAGCACAACAAAACAAGGTGTGCCTGGCTGCTTGCTTATTTCCCCAGGCCGAGGAGGGAGAAGGGGTTGGGAGTCAGAGTCCTGGACTTGTCACCTACTTCTTACTACCTGTGTGATAGGGGCAAGTTAGCCTCCCAGAATACCCATTTTGAGTGGTGAAAAACAGAGAAAAAAATAACGCATCTTAGAGTTATTGGTAAGAGTAAATTAAATTGGTAGGATTAGATGCTAAAAAAAAGAAGTCCTTTATGAATGAGAAAGTCCTCTGCAAAATTAGGCACTAATACTAAGAAATATCCATGAAGTGACTTCTGTGTGCCAGATATTATGCAAGGCATCAGGGACACAGTGGTGAACAAGGTGGTCTTCATGTCTCCAGCATTTGCATCACAGCCAAGGTGGCCCAGAGAGAGAGACCAGTAGAGACAGATTCATTACAATGTGAAATTTGCTATGGCAGAGATGGCGGGGAAGGAAGGAGTCAGAGAAGATTCCTGCCAAGAAACTGATAGCTAAGTAGTTGTCTAAGGACTAGGAATAGTCAGCGCAGGAAGAGTGGTAGTGGTGAGGGAAGAATATTCAAGGTGAAGAACATAGCATATATGTATAAAAACTCAGTGCACTGAGAGCAGAGTGTCCATCTATGGTGTTTAGGACCGTATAATTGTTCAAGGTGTTAGAGTTAAAGAGACCCTGTGAGAACAGACAGTGGTCAGGGGCCTGATTATGAATGTCCTTTCCTGAGTCTCTCAGCCACAGAGGGGCTGTAACCAGGTGTCTGATGGGACCTCTTTGAATGCCACACGTGGTGCCACCCTCACTCTTGGACTCCATCTTTTTAGGTGGGGAGACCCCCAAGTCTTTTCCCTCCCCCTTCCTATAAGTGAGCCTCCTGCTGGTTTCATTTACCTTTATGTCCAGCCTTAGCCCATGGGAAATTAATTGAATTAATTTACTCTCCCTAGATTCCCCTTGAATTTTTATTGAACCTGCCTTTCCAAAAACTATGTTTTGCTCTTGCTTGCAGGCTGCAGATAAAATGGCATGCCAGCTGCCTCCTTTGTGAAACCAAGTTTGGCCTTTTGGTCACCCCTCCCTATCCCCCATATCATCTGGTCCCCAGGCTCTATCTGTGGTAGGCAGAATAATGACTCCCCAAAGATGTATATACACCCTAATCCCCAGAACCCATGATGATGTTACCTTGTGTGGCAAAAGGGACTTTGCAGGTATAATTAAGTTAAGGTCTTGAGATGGAGAGATAGTCCCGGATCATCTGGGTGACACCAAGGTGATTACATGGGCCCTTAGAAGGGTGGGGGGAGGCTCAGAGTCAGAGATGTGATGAGAAAAGCAGAGGTCAGAGGGAGGCAGGACAGGAGCTGAGCGGGGCAGGCAGCCTCCAGAAGCTGGACAAGGGCAAGGAAACAGATTTCTCCCCAGTGCCTCCAGAAGGAGTGCAGCCCTGCTGACCCATTTGGGACTTCTGATCTCGAGAACTGGAGGATAATAAATTTGTGCTGTCTTAAACCAAGTTTATGGTCATTTGTTTCAGCGGGGATGGGAAACAAGTACCTCACCCCTTCTGTGCCCTTCACTCCAAGCCTCCGCTTGGGTGATCCAGTGATCCCCCAACTCTACTCCTTGCCCAAACTCTACTATGGTCTTGCTCTAACTTTCTGTCCTTAATTCTTTCCCAGATGGATTCCTCCACTTACGCTCTGGTATTCATTCTCACTTTCTCTAGCTCCTGATTCCAGCTAGTACTTTGTTCTGCATCTTCAATCTCTTCATTGTTCCTGGGTTTTATTTTATTTTATTTTTAATTTTTAGGCCTAGATTGGTTTATTTTTACATATTTTTACATGATTTAGACATCACAAAATCTTTGCAAGGCATATCAGGAAGGTGATTATTCTTATATTATGGATGAAGAAAATGAGAAATGTGGAGATTCAAGAGCTAGGAATTTAAATAAACAACTTCAGAACAAGCTAAAATGGCTAAAAGCAAAACTGTCCTCCTTGAAGCCTTGCCAATCCCCAACCCTAGCCAGGAGTCCAGTGCATCTTGGTACCTCAACCAACATTCATTGAGGGCCTAGGATCTGGCAGCTCCTACTACATGCTTTTGCTTCCCCTTCTTTATGAATGTATTGGGATTTTGAGCAGAATCCAGGGCCCCTTCCCAGACCTACTGAATTGGAAGTCTCTAGGGATAGGGCCCAAGTCTACGCTCCAATGTCCAGGACTCCCAGCCCTGTCCCTATCTCCTCAAGGCCCTTTGCCCCTCTATTCCACCTGGACCAATTTTGAGATATCAAAGATATCTGAATATCTTTGGGGGTTCATTATTCTGCCTACCACAGATAGAGCCTGGGGACCAGATGATATGGGGGATAGGGAGGGGTGACCAAAGACCCAAATGCCCCACTAGTGAAAAGGGTCAATAGTTGTGAGGTTCAATTTGTATGTGTTTAGCAGAAGTAATTGGGAAAGATCAAGGCATTCCAAAGGATTTATTTTAGTTCTCCTTACTTCCTCTAAACTTCTACACTCGTGCGGTCAGTTCCTAACCTTCCCTGCACACACAATCCATAATAGATGATCACCACTCCTCAGCCCCCCCCACCCAGGCAATGCCCTGGGGAGTCCCCAGTTGCCAAATCTAAGTTCAGTTCCCCTCTCCAGGCTCCTTTACTTCTCTAGATCTTGATCCTGTTGAGGCACTTTACACCCTTTGGAGACTGCAACATCTTTTCCCTGGTTCTCCATGGTCTCCAATCTGGTTTCTTCTGGTCATTTATTCATTTCTGAATTCAACAACTTTTTATTGAAATCCTACTGTGTGTGCAGCACTATGCTAGGGAGTGCATGTAAATATGCAGACACAGGTCCCTTAAGGAGTTTAGAGTGCACTGGGAAAGACAGTCATGCAAAAATAATGACAATATATTGCTCTAAGAGCAAAAGCAAAAATGCACACCAGGTGACACAGATGTCCCCAGTCCTCAGCCCAACCTCCTACCTAGCTGCTCAAAGTGTGGTCTGAAGCAGCAGGAAAAGCATCACCTGAGAACTTGGAAAAGGGCAGAATCCAGGGCCCCTTCCCAGACCTACTGAATTGGAAGTCTCTAGGGATAGGGCCCAAGTCTACGCTCCAATGTCCAGGACTCCCAGCCCTGTCCATCTCTTCAAGGCCCTTTGCCCCTCTATTCCACCTGGACCAAAACTCCCATTCTTCAAGGTTAGCCTTGATGCCACTCCCATTGTGAATCTTCATGTTACCTATTTCTCCCTAAGGCAGAAATCATTGCCCCTCCTTCTGTTTATACCATCCGCAGAATATTTATCACCCTGTTTTGTTCTGTTTGGTTTTGTGAATGTTTACTGAGTGCTATCAGATACTATGCCAAGGTCTGGGATACGGAAGAAAAGAAGAAATCGTTCCTTACCACCAGGCATTTGTAGCCTATTGTGGTTAGTCATGCATATGACCATTCTTGCCTGCTTTTCTTTGAACAATTTGAATGTTGACTTCAAATGTTCCATTATTCACCTTAATGTTCACTCAGGAAATGAAACAGAGTTGCAATCATAATTGATAAAACCTTGGGTTGACCTTTAATCTTCACTTGTGCACATGTTTGGGTACCTTCCATAATCCATTTCTACTTTCCCCCTCCTGTCAGTCTTTAGACTCTATCTGAATATCTTTGGGGGTCAGCAGAAGCACCAGGGGTACATTGTGTGTCCTAAACAGAGAATATCAGGACTTTTGTTTGGATGTTGGTGGGGTGGGGAGAGGAGGTAGAAGCATGGTGCCTAGAGAGCCCCCTGGACCTGTACGGAATCCACAAGGAGAAAGCCTGCTGAAAATGGAAGCCAAAAATCAGAAATCAAATCTGAGAAATAGAGAATAGGAAAACTATTCTGTTTGTATTATTTGACTGCTGGATCAACCACCTCATCAGAAGGTATTTTTCCCCATTCCATTAGCTAATAAATTCCTTTTATCATTTAAACCAGCATGGGTTGGGTATTCTGTGACTGATCATCACAATCATCCTAATTATTACAATTTTGTATTTGATTCCAAAAAACCAACAACTAACTTGCTATCTAGAAAACGAGCCTTTGTTTGCTCTCACTCCAGGCTGACTTCCCCATGTGCAGGTCATTTCCTTGGCCCTCTCTGAGAAACCACAGATTCCTGGGACTGCATGGCCACACTCAACTTCAATTCAAGCTTTTCTGCCATAGTGACAGGTTTTACCTTTGTTCTGTTTTTAGTACTGTGCCTGTTATGGTTAATTTTATGTGTCAACTTCACTGGGTCATCGAGTGCCCACACATTTGCTTGAACATTATTCTGTGTGTGTTTGTGAGAGTGTTTCCAGATGAGACTGGCATTTAAATTGGTAGAATGAGTAAAGCAGATTGCCCTTCCCAATATGGTTGGGCTTCCTTGAAACTGCTGAGGGCCTGAATATGAGGGGTTGGGTTGAGCTGGGACATTGGTCCTCTCCTGCCCTTGGACTGTGACTTACACCATCAGCCATCTGATTCTGAAACTTTCAGACTTGGCCCAATGCTCACACCATTGATTCTCCCACTCCTCAGGCCTTTGGACACAGACTGGAACTACACCACTCATTCTCTTGGGTCCTCAGCTTACAAATGGTGTATGGCAGGACTCCTCAGTCTCATAGTTGCATAAGCCAATTCCAGTTGCTCACGATATATGTGTCCTATTGGTTCTGTTTCTCTGGGTGTGTTTGGGCGCAGGAGGGAGGAAATCTGGAGCACACATCCTGTCCTCATACCCAGAAACATGCCCGGTTGTGTGGACCATCAAATATGTGATGTGCTTTTGCTTTTTACCTCTGGTTGCTTTCTCTTCACGGCTACATGCAAAAGCCGGAGAAGGTGGTACTGTTCTGGTTGTTCTAGCTGAGACATCAAGGCCAGGAGTTCTGTCAGGTGTCTGTTGATTGGCTGAGGCTGCTTTTCATACACAGCGGGCAACACCCTCAACAACATGGCGTTGCCTGTTGAGGGAACAATACCGGGAATGATGAGTATTAGCTCAGAGTCAGTAGAAACACATTTATTATCAACACAATAATCTTTGCGCTTATTCATTAAATAGTGTGGAGTGATGGCCAAGTCCTCCGCTAAAAATAACACAGCATCTTATTCTGAAAAATCACTAAAGCATGACTTAAATGGATTCCGTGAAAGTGAATATTTTATTTATTTATTATCTAATGAAAAAGTTTTCCAGAGTAATGCAACATGGGGAAAGAGGAAAATTTGACAGTAACCAGACCACACCCTTAAGAAGGAAACAATTCTGATAAAGAATTCCTGACAAGAAACAACATTTGGATGCTGTTTAAATGAAAACTAAGCAGTGCCATAAGGATGAACCTGAACTGAAAAACGTGCAGAGGAATGTATTCACGTTCCTGAGAGATACAGAGGCATGATTTAGACAACTGACACATAGCAATGCTGCCTTATTTTTATGAATAGTTAGAAAAGTAGCAATGCAAATTTAAATCCCCAATTTCTGTACTATTTCAACAGAAGTTTAGACTCAGCTTGTTTGTCACACATGATTTGCCTCAAAGACATGTATGGACAACTGGATTTAAAATGGCAAAATCTCAAAAAAAAGATATTGCATAAGCTACAGGGGCTTATCTGCAAACAACATATGGGAAACATCTGCTTATCACTTTAGTATGGATTTTTTCTTAAAATCCTCTCAAGTACTTAAATGTCCCAGGAGAATTGGTTTCTAGGGATTTCTTGAAGAAAATTTTTTTGGTGTCTATTTACTTTAAATTTGGCTTTGTATATAGAAGAAAGACACAGAAGGAATCAAATAAGCAGCAGTGATTACACATATATAGACCTTTCTCAAACAGAAGGGAGATGTCCATATATAAAGGACATTTAGATATGAGAATAGGATGAAAGGCTATCATTTTCAGAATATCAGTGACTAAAATTAATAGAAGGGTGATTCTGGATCAAATTAAATGTATATAGATGATGATAAATAATGAGAATTGCTTTTCCCACATGCGGTTCATAGAATTAGTCTCCAGCAGATTTTGGTCATATGCCCACAGAGTGCAAAGTATTAGAAATATTCAGGGTTTGTTTTTTTTTTTTTAAATGTTGTGTCCATACACAACACATTGCTTTATTTTGTTTGTTTTCTGTCTCTTTTAACCAAGAGCTTTTCCTTAAAAATCAGGAATTTTAAATGTAATGCCCAGCCAGTCTGTACAAGGTACAACAGATCCTAGAACTTAATTATGTAGACATACTGATCAATCTCTAAAGAATTTCATGATAAATAACACTCTCTTTGGAATTGAAGACAGGAAACTGGTGTAAGGCTTTTGGTACAATACTCATTAAACACCCTGAGAGCCTTGAAGGGAAAGACTCCAGATTAGTCATTTTCAGCTGACTTGAATTTCGGTCAAATGATGCAAAAATAAATGTGTAAAAATTTTTTTCTAAGTTACAAACTGATGAAGACACTTTGATGTAGAAATCCTATAAATTCAGAGAAAAAAGAGAAATCCTATAAATTCCATTTATAAACTAATATTTTTTTACATTATGGAATATTTGAAACCATTAGACAAATGAGGCAATAATATAAAGAATAGGGTTGTGCCCACCGGCCAGCTTTGTCAAAACAACCTGGTGCCAAAATCGCTTCCTATCCCACTCATTCATTTCCTTTTCTCCCCAAGGGCAACCACCATCCTAAAGTTGGTATTCATCATCTTCATGAATGTTTTTACATTTTGCTTGCATGTGTATCTACCAACAAACATTTTATAGTGTTGTTTTGCATGCAATAAAATTTTGTATCAATAGTACTCATACTGTACAAATCTCTTTGCAACATTTAATTTTTTTACATTCAACATTGTGCTGAAGTTTTAGCTCCAAGAAGCTCTCCTTCACTTATTCTCACAGCTATATGGTATTCTATTGTATAAATAGGCAACAGTTTATTCATATACTCTATGGTTGAAAGACATTACCATGATGATGATGAAGATGATGATGATGATACTTTTTACCAATAGTGCTACAATTTTTATACTTATTTCTTTGTTCATAAATGGGAGATCTTCCCTAGGGTACTGCCTCTGAGCTTAGTGTGCTTAGAAATCACCCAGGTATCTTGTTAAACCATAGATATTGATTCAGCAGGGCTTGAGAATCTGCATTTCTAACAAGCTCTCAGGTGTTGCTGATGGTCCCTGGACCACATAATTAAGTAGCAAAGCAGAGGCTATGTCCCTGGGAGTTAAGTTTCTAGATCTTCCAAAATTTCTTTGCAGTGTGGTTATATTAGTTTTCTATAGCTGCTGTAAGAAATTACCAAAAACTTAGTGGCCCAAAATAACACAATTTCTTACCTTATATTTCTATAGTTCAGAAGTCTTCTGTGAGTCTCACTGGGCTAAAATCCAGGCATTGGAAGGGCTGAGCTCCTTCTGGGAGGTTGCAGAAGGGAATTGGTTTCCTTGACTTTTCTAGTTTCTAGAGACCATCATCATTCCTTGGAGTTCCCTTCCTCCATCTTCAAAGTCAGCAACAGAGCGAGCACCTCTCTGACTCTGCTGCTATCATCATATCTCTTCCTCTGATTCTCCCTTCTGCCTCTCTCTTCCACTTTTAAAGAACCCTTGTGAATACACTGGGCCCATGTGTATCATCTAGGATTATCTCCATATTATATGTAGCAACCTTAATTGCATTTTCAGTGCAATGAAACATAACATGTCCACTGGTTGTGGGGATGAAGACGTGAACATTTGGGGGGCATTATTCTGCCTATCATCATGATTATAATGATCTACACACCCACCAGCAGCATGAGTGTTTCTGTTGCTCCTATCTTTGCCAACATTTGGTTTTGACAGACATCGGTTATTGCCAGTCTGGTGGAGTGTGGCATGGTATCTTATTTTTTTGTTGTTGTTTTCATCTTCATTTCCTTAACTGCTTGTGCAGTTAAGCGCCCTTTTAATATGTTTACAGGTCATTTCCCCTTCCACGATTTGACCATTTGTATCCTTTGCCTATTTTCAATTGGGATGTTTGTGTTTTCTTCTTGATTTGTAGAAGCTATTTATTTATTCTAGACACTAGTTTTTTTAATCACGTCTAAAGTTGCAATGTCAATATAGTTGATTTTTAAAATTTCTTTATAGTTTATAATTTTTTGTCATTGAGATAGCTTTCTCTACCCTAGGTTCACAAAAATTTTCTCCTAAAAGCATTATGGTTTTGTTTTTCATATTTGTCTTTAATCCATCTGGAATTTACTTTTGTACATGAGGAATGGATTTTTTGTGTGTATATAAACAATTGTCCTAGCATTTATCAAGTTGTCAGTTGCTTCCCTTCTGATTTTTTAATACCTTTTTCACATATAAGGTTTCTCATATGTCTGGGTCTGTTTCTGGATATTTATCATACCTTTACCAATTATACATTTTGTTAATTCTAATAACTTTATAATAAATCATTATATCTCATGGGGCAAATTATCTTCTACTTCAAATTCCTCTTGGTTCCTTTATATAAATTTTTTTAAAAGATTTTATTTATTTATATGACAGAGAGAGACACAGTGAGAGAGGGAACACAAGCAGGGGGAGCGGGAGAGGGAGAAGCAGGCCTTCCGCTGAGCAGGGAGCCTGATGCAGGGCTCGATCCCAGGACCCTGGGATCATGACCTGAGCCGAAGGCAGACGCTTAACGACTGAGCCACCCAGGTGCCCCCCTTTATATAAATTTTACCATTAGTTTGTCAACTTCCTTGAAAAATGAGGTTATTTTTCCCTCCATACTGAATGTACAGACTAATTTGGGATAATTGACATCTTTGTGAAATTGAGTCTTCCCATCCAAAAACATATGGCCTTCCATCTATGCAGGGTTTTAAAAAATGTTTTTCAATAACGTTTTGTGATATTAGCTGTGTTTTTTTTTTTCAGTTAATCCTATTTTTTTATTTTATTATGTTATGTTAATCACCATACATTATATCATTAGTTTTTGATGTAAAGTTCCATGATTCATTGTTTGCATATAACACCCAGTGCTCCATTCAATACATGCCCTCTTTAATACCCATCACCAGGTTAACCCATCCCCTCACCCCCCTTTCTCAGAGTCCATAGTCTCTCATGGTTCGCCTCCCCCTCCAATTTCCCCCTCCTTCATTTTTCCCTTCCTACTACCTTCTTTTTTTTTTTTTTAACATATAATGTATTATTTGTTTCAGAGGTACAGGTCTGTGATTCAACTATCTTACACAATTCACAGCATTCACCATAGCCATACCCTCCCCAATGTCTATCACCCAGCCACCCACGCCTCCCACCCTCCACCACTCCAGCAACTCTCAGTTTGTTTCCTGAGATTAAGAATTCCTCATATATCAGTGAGATTATATGATACATGTCTTTCTCTGATTGACTTATTTCGCTCAGCATAATACCCTCCAGTTCCATCCACGTCATTGCAAATGGCAAGATTTCATTCCTTTTGATGGTTGCATAATATTCCATTGTATATATATACCACATCTTCTTTATCCATAGAGCTACCATACGACCCAGCCATTGCACTACTGGGTATTTACCCCAAAGATACAAATGTAGGGATCCAAAGGGGTACATGCACCCTGATGTTTATAGCAGCAATGTCCACAATAGCCAAACTATGGAAGAGCCAAGATGTCCATTGATATTAGCTGTGTCTTATGTATCTCTTAATTAAATTGATTCCTAGGTATCTCATTTTTGTTGTTGCTATTGTAAATAGAAACTATAAAAATGTATTATCAATTGTCTGCTGGTATTAAGAAAGCAACTGATGTTTATGTTGATCTTTCAGCCAGCAAAACTTGCTCAATTCTCTTATTAACAATCTGTCTTCAGAGTCTCTTAGATTTTCTGTATATAGGTAATCAACTCATAATAATTGATGATAGCTTTGTTTCTTTTTTTCTGTTCTTATATCTTATGCTTCTTTTTTTTGTCCTACTTTACTAGCTAGAACCTCCAATACTTCAATGAACAGAACCAGTGTCCAAGGTATCCTTTTGTTTCTCCTATTTTTAAGAAGTAAGTTTCTAAGGACTCATCATTATGTATATATAGATTTCTATCAATTTTGGTATTTCTGTTTTATTAGTTTAAGTTTCTGTTTCCTAGTTTGGACATAACTGTTGCATTTTATTAAATGATTTTCTGCATCCATTGACATGATTATGATTTCTCCTTTAAATTGTTCATGTAGTAAGTTAATAGATAATTCTAATGTTTAACCAATCTTGCAGTCTTGGAATAAACTCAACTTGGTTATAATGTATTTTTATGCATATATTACTAAGTTTGTTTGGCTAATATTTTATTTAGAGCTTTTGCATCTATGTTCTTGAGTGAGGTTGGCCTTCTTTTCTTGTACTGTCCTTGTCTCTTTTTAGTATCATAGTTACTACACATATAGAAAGTATTTAGCACATTCCTGCACACTTTATTCTCAGAAGGAGTTTGTATAAGATGAGGTTTAGGGGTGCCTGGGTGGCTCAGTCGTTAACCGTCTGCCTTCGGCTCAGGTCATGATCCCGGGGTCCTGGGATCGAGCCCCACATTGGGCTCCCTGCTCAGTGGGAAGCCTGCTTCTCCCTCTCCCACTCCCCCTGCTTGTGTTCCCTCTCTCACTGTGTCTCTCTCTGTCAAGTAAATAAAATCTTAAAAAAAAAAAAAAGTGAGGTTTATATGTTCCTTGAATGTTTGGTAGAACTTGCTTATCAAACTTTCTGGATAGTGCTCTATATATTTCATTATTTCAAAATTTATGTAGTTTAAGTTTTTGTACCCTTCAGCAGTTTTTTTCTTTTTTTTTTTTGAATTTGAAACTGTTACTAAATAATTCTAAATAAAGTGCTTATCATATTTTATCCTCTTTTCCCTTAAAGTTATTTCCAACTGATACAGCTATAGCTATCCTAGCTTTTTTGAATTGCACGTGTTTGGTA
This sequence comes from Phoca vitulina, assembly GCF_004348235.1. Lineage (NCBI taxonomy): Eukaryota > Metazoa > Chordata > Mammalia > Carnivora > Phocidae > Phoca > Phoca vitulina. The sequence continues at coordinate 1,955,035 of NW_022589713.1, read as the reverse complement.
TATTCGCTCCCTGCTCTTTTCAAGTTTTTTACTTTAGACATTTCTAGATTTTTATGTTTTATGTGTGGCTCTTTTAAGTGACCTATAGCTGGGATTTTAAAAATATTCCTACTTGACATCTTATGTTTCTTAACTGGAAAGTTTGTTTTATTAATAGTTATGATGATTATTGGTATATTTGGATTTATCTTTACATTGTGTTGTGTTTTGTATTCATCTTGCTTTGTCTATGTTTGTTTCCCCTTCTTTACTGCTTTCTATTGAAAAAGGTTTGTTTGTTTAATTCTATTTCTTCTATTTGAACATTCTATTTCCTTTTGGTTTTCATGGCTGTCTTTAAAAAGATAAACATTCTGGAACTAATGAAGCAAAATTAATTTCTCTATCATCTTCCTGAACAATGAAAGGACTTGAGAATACTGTACTGAACTTAAAGAGTACATTTTGGATGATTTTCTCAGATCCTTCTTCCAGTTCTTTAATATTCTCTTCAGCTTTGCCTATTTGCCATTTAACCCATTCCTTGAGGTTTTAAAAATTTCAATTAATTTTTTTTATTTGTACAAGTTACATACGTTCCTTAAAAAAATCTGCCTAGTCTTTTTCTTTTGACAATGTCTTTTTCTTTGTTCATGTTTCCAACTCCTTGTGGGAAATAATTTTAAACACACTTATTTTCTAGCTCCTAGCTGGTATTTTAAATATATGAAGTTCTCAGGAGAGGAGTACCTAATCCTTTTTTTGTATCTGCTGATTCTCATTTGTAGTGGGTTGTTTCCTCATAGGTTTAAATATTTTTATTGTGAATTTGTTTTTACTGTGGCAGGTAGTATACATTTGAATACTGAACATGTGTGTGAGGGCGGACCCATCATCACAAACTTAGGGACCCTGCAGAGTTCAGTCAAAGAGAGACATGCTTACTTCTCACTTATTTGTGTTAGGAGAGAGGGTGGGGCTATATCCACTGAAATGCAATATGTAACTCTCTGAGGGTCTGGCTTTAGGTGAGGCTCTTACTTCCAACTCCTAATCCGGCCTAAGCTTTGCTCCCACATGGTCATTAACACTTGGTTGTTACAGAACTGGTAACCCTTACTTCCCTCTATGTCCCTCCAGGGGAGCCCTAGCATCAGCTCTCAGGCTTACAAGTTTGGTTTTGGTTCCCCCCTCTACGTTGGCCCCTGGATACTTCCCTACTTTATTGGTAGTTCATTTGTACATTTAAGGTTATTATTATAATGTATGCATTTCTAGGTGTTTTGTGCAGGAGAGTTTTGAAGGAAGAAAAATCCCTAAATTTTAAAACTTTAAAAACATAATCTTTGACTCTACACCTAGTGAAATAATGCAATTTCCACATAATACCAGTTTATGAAAAGAAACATTCCTAAAGTCAGCTTATTCCTCTCCCCTAGCAATTTCTTCATTTAGACTTACCAGTTTTGCTTTGTTGTCTGTCATTTTAAAAATGTGTGTTTATAAAAGTATAGTTGCAACTCCAGAAGGATTAAAGATGGAATAACTAGGAATGGACTTGGCTTCTAGAGCAATCAAAATTCTTACTCTAAGTTGGTTTATCTTGGAATCAGGGGAGTAACTTTCACAACTTAGACCTCTAAAACTGTGTACAAAGGAAAAGTGGGGCAAGTTTTCTATACATAAAGGACCGTGGAACCGTAAAGGCACCACACAAAATGCTGCAACGATGATCTTGCTTCCATGCCTCTACGCCGGCTGACTTATTTCTCCCCCTACCTCCCCTGCCCTCCCTTTCATCCCTCAGTGCTACCAATTCAAGTTACAACAGCTAATCCTCGGGGGGACAGTCTTAGCCCAGTTTCCCCACCTCTTTCCCCTCTGACCCTCCTCCAATTAATCTGACTGCAGCGTAAAACTTTGCGGTCTATTATTGTGCAACGTTCACGTTTCCCTCATCCTCCCACCCAGCCCCCTCCCCTCCAAATTTAGGGGAACTCCCGTTACCGCAGTGCCACCGGCATTACTCATTCATCTCCATTCAGGCTTCCCCCAGCATTTATTAAGGGCTCTGGGCTCTTGCCTCTCACTCTCACTCTCCTCTGCTCAAATACCGCTCACTTGAGCGCTTCTCGCCTCGTCCCCTCGGGCCAGCTGTGGGAAGTGGCAGAAGAAAGAACTTTGTCTTTCTCCAGCTATGCATCTCCCTGTGATTCTGTTTTGCGCTCTCTGGTCTGCGGTGTCGGCGGAGACCTCAGATGATTATGAACTCATGTATGTGAATCTGGACAACGAAATAGACAATGGACTCCATCCCACGGAGGACCGTAAGTTCTTTTTAACTGTTTCTCTGCTAACCCTAACTACATATGCACCTCTTTGGGTCCAAATATTATACATACACTTTGTAGCCAAGGAAATGTGCTAAACATCATAGTTTGTTTTGCAAAAGAAAGAAGCACTTTAGGAAAGGGGGAGGTTTCAAAAAGTTATTTCTGTCACAGATACATAATGGCTTGAACCGCATGCAATCGCCGATATTTGCCTGTTTTGAGCCTCACGAACGGCAATTTCACAGAGTTCCACGTAATATATATCTGCATGAACGGTTCCTGTCATTGTCGAGATACTCACACGCTGTTTTTCCGAGATGTCCTTAAAGGGAAGGGGGTGCTGGGGATGGGCAGGAACTTGGGACCACCGAGGGAGGTCACCTTTGTACAAAGCGCACCCAAGGAAGGCCTGGGCGGATCAGTAACGTGTGTGTCCCTCGCTCTAGCCACGCCGTGTGACTGCCGTCGGGAGCACACCGAGTGGGACAAGCTCTTCATCATGCTGGAGGACTCGCAGATGAGAGAGGGCATGCTGCTGCAGGCCACCGACGACGTCCTCCGAGGCGAGCTGCAGAGGCTGCGGGCGGAGCTGGGCCGCCTGGCCGGCAGCCTGGGGAGGCCGTGCGCGCCGCCCGGCCCCGCGGAGGCCCGGCTGGCCCGGGCGCTGGACGAGCTGCTGCAGGCGAGCCGCGACGCAGGCCGCAGGCTGGCGCGCTTGGAGACCGCCGGGACGCCGCGCCCGGAGGAGGCGGGGCGCGCCCTGGGCGCCGTGCTCGAGGAGCTGCGGCGGACGCGAGCCGATCTCCGCGCCGTGCAGGGCTGGGCTGCCGGGCGCTGGCTGCCCGCAGGTAAGGACGCCGGGCGGAGCGGCCTCCGCCCCCCACTATCCCCCCCCAGCCCCCCCCCACCCTGCGTCTTTGTCCTCGGAACGCGCGTGGCGGGAAGCCTGGTGGCAGCCCTCTAGGGGCAGCTTCAGTGGAGACACACACGCCTCTGTTTCTCCATGGACGCTAACAGGGCTCACACACACACACCATACGAGGCGCAAAAACTGGCTTTAAAAGGTATTCTCCAGCCCCGAGGAGCCCAGAAGAGAGCTATAGACATAAACATCACAGTCTTGAAAATAGACATCAGGGGCCCCTGACTGACACCTGATCCGACCAGGCGGTGCGGGAGCTCTGTTGGCCGGTTATAACCGTGACCTCTCTAGCTGCCTGGCTTCCCTCCGTTAGGGATTTCCACTTCTTCTAATTTTAGCCTGTCTCTCTCTTTAAGGGAGCTCTGGTTCCCCGCGCTACTTCAGGGCCCAGCCTAATTTTTAGGGACACGTTCCTATCCCTGGGCCGGCCCCTCATCCCCGCTGGTTCTGGCTGGAGACTTGAGACTGAACCTCGTCTCCTGAAGGATTAGTGGAATTCCTGAGGGGTCCCCCAGGCCCTGGGGTCTGTGGAATTAGCCCGCTAGAGGGGAGCTCTGAGTATGTGAGGTTTGGGATAAACCTGCTGGGCGGGATCCACAGTGAAATGGTCTGATGTAGAAGAAAATTGGTAACCCCCCTCCCCAGGGATTTAGGGGGCCAGGACCAAACAGGAGAGAGGCGGTTCAAACCAGATACAACTTGTTGAAGTCCCCTGTGACATGAATGAATCTCCAAACACACATGGGCTCGAAATAATACATTTGAAAGAATACATTTGAATAATACATTTGAAAGACAGTTAAACGAAATGAGACGATTTGGAGCCAAATAACCCTCCTTTATAAATCAAAATTTCTAAGAGGTAGTAGTGCAAAAATCTTTTGTGGGTTATATTAGAAAATCAGTGACTTAGTTAGAAAATATAACTTACACTGTTCCTGAGAATCTCATGAACAGAAAACATTACAAACAGTGCCATCCCTCTTTATATTTACAATAAAGCAAATCATCTGTTGGGGTAGGAGGAAGAATCATAAGCATGTGTGAGAGCATGTTTCATTTAAAATTACAGAAACCATACCGGAGTATCAGCCTTTCCTAAATATTTGAGGACTGTTTATCAGTGCTGAGCATATTTTCTTGAATATTCACTACGGTTTCAGAGACTGAAAAAGCATAAAATCAAATATACAATAGATCCTCAATGTAAGTGACAAAGAGACAAATTATAATTCTGTGGCTATTTTAATGGATGAAATTGTCTTGTCTTTGGCAAACCATGAGAAATGATAGTACATATAGTGTACCCCCAAAAGTGAAGGATTAACACTAATTTTCACTCTCACCTCTGTATACTGGTTAGAGCAGAGAGGGATGTATTTCTGAGTTCTAAAATGTTAATTTCTTATTATATATATATATATTTATTTTACCCACATGGTTTGATTTCTCCTTTCTTGGTTTCCTGCCAGCTTGGTTCCTAAGGGATTCCTAATTATTCTGTTGTCAGCCTCCTAAGAACCTGGTTTTAATTTTGTTTGGTCTTTGATAATATAATCAGAAAAACCTATTAGTTAAAAGCCATTTCATGAGAGAGTTTCTGACATTTCTGACATTTTAAAGAGATATCAAGAGCCTCAATCACTGGTCCCCACCAAAAAAGCCACAAAAAAACCTGTGAACACGAAAATTCCAACTCCATGAATTCACATAGCCAGTGTAGCCTGCAGGGGAAGCTGGGTCTCTGAGAGGCAATCAAAGAATGCTTCGGAATGCAGTCCTGACTGCCTGGGTTTATTTAAACAGGAAGTCGGTTCATTGAACTGCAGTAGGCCCCCTCTGGAACACTACTTTACTGGGACATTCAGAGACTATCTCAAATGGTCATGCATATGGTGATCTTTTGTTCCGTGATCTTTGTTTGATTTAATTAACACAACTAGGAAAAAAAAAAGTATCTACCAATTTCATTTGAAACAAGAATGCCTCATTAAGAATGAATCTTAAAAGTCTTGAAAAATTCAAATGATTCAGTGAAAAAGCGAATACCAAAATGTGACAGGACCAATTTGTGCTTTGGTATTGTAGTTACTTTTATACGATTTTCTGAATCTCAGTATTTCTTCGACTATTTCTAGGTCCACATCTGTTTAATTTTTTAGGACAGAGCCTAGCCCTCAATCACTTGCAGGCATTTAGCTTAGTTTAACACACTGCATGGATGCTTGGTGCCTGCAAGTTCCTATATTCACCAGTTAGTCTTTAAAGGCTCTGGAAGCTTGCTTGTCAGAACTATTTTATGATAAATCTTTAATTTGTTATAAAGTGAATACCTAGCCCTCATTTAGATTTTTTTAAAAAAAATTCTTTTTCTGGTCTCTTATAAACATATGAAGTTATCACAAAGCAGAGCTCACCTATGAAAGGTTTTAGCACATTTCCCAGAGACACCTAGAAGGTCTTCACTTCAGCATCTCTAGCTCCCTGACCAAACATGGGACCTGGAAATGAACTGAGGTAGGAGTTTACTATGCGCCCACCCCGGTGTCTGAATGTCTCCTTCTAAGTGCTCTTTAGCAGAAATATGTTCTCCACCAGGCCCCTTGGAAGAGTTCACTCTTCCTTAAAGGTTTTCTATTGCTGCCTAAATAGTAATCATAAGCATGTGGACAAAATAAGAGTTTTTGAGAATAGCCTTGGTCTACACAGTTCTTCTGGAGTACTACACACTTCCTGCTTACAGACTCATAGACTATTAGAAGGAGAATGGAAGGGGCTTTTATAGATAACAGGAAAGCCTGGAGAAATTATGGGGCTCATCAAAAACTGCATGCTTGCTAATAGTAAAACAAACTGAATTCCATCTCTCCTAGCCAAATCGAGGGGTTCTTTTCCCATTAAGAGGCAATGCAGTGTTTTAGTTAAGGGTGTGGCCTCTGCAGCCACAGTGCCCAAGTTCAAACCCCCAGTTTTACCACTTACCAGCTAGCAAGCAGACCCAAGTTACTTAGTGCTCTATGCCTCAGTTCTCTCATCTGTAGAATGGGAATATTAAGACTATCTCTTAGGGTTGATAAGGAGGAATAAAATGATACAGAGTGATGAGAATAATATCTGGTACACAGTGAATACCCAATAAGAGTGAGTCATCATTATTATACATTGTTGCCTTTCAAAGGTAGTTTTCTACAAACTTTGCAAAGTTAACAAATATATGGTGGGTTTATTTAAACAGGAAATCAGTTCATTTAAAATTACAGAAACAGTTATCAGTCTTTCCTAAATATTTGAGGACCGTTTATCAGTGCTGAGCATATTTTCTTGAATATTCACTACGGTTTCAGAGACTGAAAAAGTATAAAATCAAATATACGATAGATCCTCAATGTGAGTGACAAAGAGACAAATTATAATTCTGTGGACAGCAACAATATGACTGTCCTAGAGTTTCATTTAAAAACGTATGTTAATAATGGGTAAATGGGTGAGCTAGGTCCATTGAATTTCATAGGCTGGTTGGTTTGTTTTTTATTCTGGAAGTTTGGTGAAGTCAAGAAGAGGGAAACAAGTCTGGCTCTAAGTTCTTGGAAATGAACAGTGTCATTGTTTGAAGTTAACGTGTAGTGATTCAACCATATTTATATATAAAAAAAAGTAGTAACAGAAAATAAACTACTTGTGAGGGAAAGTAATGGTTAAAATAGGTTTCCATTATTTTCTGAGTTTGGACAATTTGGCTACTCTGCATGCCTCCTTCACTTAGATGCTTCATTGAGTAAGCCTGACAATTGACTTTCTTTATTCCCGTTTTCTTTGTGCTATCGAGATCACACTTGAAGCTCCTCAAGTCATAATGTGATACAGCATATAATTTTCAGTTGTGGTCGTTAAAGTGCCTATGCTAAAATACGTAAACGCTGGAATCATCTCTGAATGAATTTATATTTTCTCTCACATCCTTCTCACTTTCTTGCTCCTCTAGGTTGTGAAATAGCAATTTTATTCCCAATGCGTTCCAAGAAGATTTTTGGAAGCGTACATCCAGTGACACCAATGAAGCTTGAGTCTTTTAGTGCCTGCGTTTGGGTCAAAGCCACAGATGTATTAAACAAAACCATCCTGTTTTCCTATGGCACAAAGAGAAATCCATATGAGATCCAGCTGTACTTCAGCTATCAGTCCATAGTGTTTGTGGTGGGTGGAGCGGAGAACAAACTGATTGCCAATACTGTGATTTCCCTGGGAAAGTGGACCCATCTGTGCAGCACCTGGAATTCTGAGAGAGGACGCACGTCCTTGTGGGTAAACGGTGAGCTGATGGCTACCACTGTCGAGATGGCCACAGGTCACATTGTTCCCGAGGGAGGAATCCTGCAGATTGGCCAAGAAAAGAACGGCTGCTGTGTGGGTGGTGGCTTTGATGAAACCCTAGCCTTTTCTGGAAGACTCACAGCCTTCAATATCTGGGATCGCGTTCTCAGCAATGAAGAGATAAGAGAGACTGGCGGAGCAGAGTCTTGTCACATCCGGGGAAATATTGTTGGGTGGGGAGTCACAGAGATTCAGCCACACGGAGGAGCTCAGTATGTTTCATAAATGTTGTGACACTCTACTTGAAGCCAAAGAAAGAAACTCACATTTTAAACATATGCCAGTTGGGACAGTCTAAAAACCTCAGTGCATATTAAGAACACTTGAGACTAATGAAGGGGAGAGTTGAGATCAATATTTATCTTGGCAAAATACCGAATAAACAGTTGAAGAGAAAACATTGGAGAATGCTTTTCCGGATATTGTTACTAGATTTTATGCCATGGTGCTTTGAGATTAATGCTGTGTGTTTGTCAGATAGACTCTCAAATAATTAAAAAGGACTATTGTTGAACAGAAGGACAATTGTTTTACTTTTCTTTGGTTAATTTTGTTTTGGCCAGAGATGACTTTTACATTGGAAGAAAAATAACATTTGCTGTCCATTGTTCATTGTTATTGGTATGTACCTTATTATTAAAAAATGATAAAACATATTTATACTACAATGTGACTTAACAAATGCAAATGTAGTTTATGTGTTATAATCGAGTGTCACTTTTTTGAGAAGATAGTTATATAAGTTATATTGTAAAATGGTTTTGTATTAATTTTATTAAGACTATTTTTGTAAAGCTCTACTGTAAATAAAATATTTTATAAAACTACCCCATGTCATCTAATTATAAATTTAAAAGATGTTTTGGAGCAAATCTACACTCAAAGTAGGAACTAGTTTTCAGATACTAACTATTGTGTAAATAGTAATAGTTAATATTGTTAGAAATAAACTGTAGAGTTGTTTTAAACTTCGCTTCCTATAAATCATGAGCAAGAAATTTGATCTTGGCTAAGTCAATTCATCTCTCTGGGTTTTAGTTTTCTCAACTGAGAAATCAAGGAATTGAGGAAATATTGATCTCTAAGTCCCAATTTGATGTTTCTATGATCATATAATGTTGTGTCGTATGTAACACAGAATCAAACTATCAGAGTTCCCCAAATATACATGACGAGGACTGTTCCTTAGGGAGATCTAAGAATCTGGAAAAACAGTGACTCCTGCCCTTAAAACATACCCCATTCTCTTACTCATGCCTGAAGGAGAGGGCAGTCAAGGTCCTTCACCCTGCAGATGGGGAGGTACCTCTCAACCACACTAGTGTTCTCCTCCTGTAAAGGCTATGCAGGGCTAATAGAAGACCAGCCACAAAGCTGCTTCTGAATGTCAGCAGCAAATGTGGTTGAGCCACAGGGATAATGTGTCCACCTAAAGATAGGGCCTGGACAACCACAGGTCATCTCCGGTTTGTGAGGTTTGGAGAATAGGGCCAGGAGCAGTTACCAAACTACATTTTAGAACTAGTCAAGTGTCCTTAGACAAGTTACTTAACTTCTCCGGGTCTTCTCAGTAAAAGAAGGGACTTGGTCTCTCAGTGCCTTTAGCAATAAAATCTCAAGAATCTAGGAATCTTTGGTCATGGCATCAGTATAGCTTCATCCCATTTGTGAGATCCCCAAAATCAGGCTGATTCTTAGAGAAGAAGAGTGTTCACAGTTATGAACTGTTCACAGTTATGAGGTCATAGGCCAGTCACAGACCCTTGGAGATTACATGATTCAAGATTGTGGGCACAGTGGCCATATGTAAGTCCTTCTTTATCCATTATCTTTATGACCTGAATGCTTAACTGGAAGATGAAATACTGGATCCAACTGTAAGCAGAGAGTAAGGCATGCTTTCAATTTCCACATCTCAGCATGAATTAGATCTGTTCAAAAGATCCAACATGATGCAGGACAAAATACATTCAAACTAATATGCTGACAGAGTTAAACATAAGGGTCTTTTTAATTTCTCTATGGGAATTACATGTTGAGGGTAAAGAAGAAGAAAATAGAAGAAAAACAAGTAATTCTTGGGTTACAAAAGTAGAAACTTCATCTGCTACAGCAATAAATCCAGATAAGTGTTTCAAGGGACTTCTGATTGTTTCCTCATACCTATTTTCCTTCTTTTCCAAAGGAACAGAATTCCGGTTTCAATGGTAGGTATGCCCACTCAGAGCAAAGTCTATATTTTCCAGCATCAGTTGCAGCTGTGTGTGGCCAGATGACTAAGTGCTAACTGATGTTGAAATACTGAACGTGATTCTCTTTCTCTTCCTCCTTCCACTTGATTGGAATATGGTTGTGATGGCAGGAGTTTCAGCAACCATCTCAGATCATGAAATTCGGTGTAGGAATATAGAAGAAGCTTGGGTCTGTTCGTGTTCTGAAGCTGCCTTGGCAGTCCTGGGCTGCCTGTTCCTGCACTTCTCTAACGTGAAGAAAACCACACTTCTGTCATTTTAAATCCACTACTGTTTGACCACTTAATCTGATCCAGTAGAACAATTTTTTTAAAAAATTGAAAAGACCACACACACTTTATTTCCTCAAAACATTCATAGGCTATACTTAGAAAATATATTTTCCGAATTCTCAGGAAGTTGGCTCTCTGGCTTTTTTTTTCCTAATAGCATTTAATGAGTCTCGGAATACATAGTGTCAGCAAAAGGAAGAAGTAAGAAATGTGTAAAACTGAAATAAAATATCTAAAAAAAAAAAATATCAGTATGCTGGCTTAGTCTGGCACATTGGCAGAGTTTCGTTCACCACAATGGCCATTAAAGCATCACTGTATCATGGCATTATAAAATAATTGTGCAAGATGACTCAATTTATTAGGAGGAAAAAATGCATTATATATATATTTATATAAAGTATAAAATATTAGGTATGTGTGTGCTAGAGTGACCAACTGTTCTGGTTTGCCTGGGATCGTCCTAGCTTTAGCACTGGGAGTGTGAAGAATCTTCATTTCTAGGCAAAGTGACAGTTTGTCACTTTGTCACTCTAGTACGTACGTACCATATTTTTGCAGAGGTATATATGAATATATGAACAAAATAGAGTTGATATATTTTCCTTGTCTATTACAATATAAATTGGCTTTTAGTGAAATGTTAATTTCTTTAAAATATATTGAGAACGTTTTACTACTAAGTCTATATTGTAGAATTTGAGAGTTTGGTATTTACAATTACTTAGTTAACTTCATTTTAACAGTTACATTTGCAAACAGAAGAAATCATCACTGATTTTTACTTTTTTATTAAATTTTATGTTAGGAAGTTCTTCTTTGAGAAGCTTACTAAGGCCAAAAGTTTCCAGAACTCTCTTTAGCCACTTAATAAATAGCATTCACAAAGTTAAAAATCTTGGTCAAAGTAATTATAAACATTCACATCTATATTCATGGATTTAATGAACTGGAAAACTGAGATTACTGAGGCTTGCATTCCGTTTTATAAATCTGGACTGTGTAAGAAAGCGTGCTGGTCTTGGGCTCAGAAATTCACCATATGAATCCTAGAGCACCATCACCTACCAACTACAAGAAGTTGGGCCTGCCAACTAATCTTTATGGGTCTCACATTAGCCAGGAAATTAGAGATAACAGACTCGCCTCCCTTGCTGAAGGATTATTATGACAATGACAAAAACTGATAATGTATCTAAATGTACTTTCTAAAGCATAAAATAATATTTGAAATAAAAGTAAGTCTTAAAAAAAGTTTTTCCAAGTTGTTCCCAGTGCATTAAATAAAAAAGAAGCAAACATGCAAAAATACAAACAAATAAGCGAATATAAAGATTCCCTTATATTGTGGGTAAGCCATTCTCAGAGGCCCTCCCGGGGATGTTCCTCTCTGTGCAGGCCTTATTTTACTTCACAGCAACATCTGCTGGTGGAGTCAAGAAGGTGCAAACTCAGGAGTACAACTGATCCCAGACTTAGTTAACAACTCAGAAGAGGTCCTCTTTTGTTTCAAGATGTGTCTCTATTTCTTGATCCACATTTGGGTTGGTTTTTAGAATATCATTTTTAATATTTCCCTATGTGTATTATTATTCAGTTTGAATATTCTTAATAAGATTGCTTAGCAGCCTGTTTCCTAGAAATTAGATTAATAAATTCTTTCTCAACAACCTGTAATAGGGTGAAATTCTTAAAACTTTGTTCTTAAGAATAATTGTATCATGAATTTTTAATGGCTCAGTATTTCCCCAGGGAGTATAAAACTCCACAGATGAATCTAGTTCTGCCTTTAATATTTTAATATGGGTCTGGTACATGGCAGATGCTCAATTAGGGATGACAATGACAATGATGTTGATTATGATAATGACAATAAGAAGAATCATCGTAAGCATTGATGAACTATGTGCCCAGCATTGTGCAAAGTATAACTGCTTTATCTACTTAAGCCTCACCTCACCTATGTGGTACATATTATTACTACCATAATAAATGAGAGGTTAATTTTCTCTCTCTATTTTCTGAGACAGCTCACCCATCAGTGGTTTGAATTTTGTCTCACATAGAGAAAGAAATGAAGTGAATTTATCATAATTAACTAGACAGTCTCTTCTAGACTATTGCCAGTAAGTCAGAAAGGAATTTGGACTCTTGCTGAGACAATATTACATTTTCTTTCCAAAGACTTTCAACTTAAGTTTCCAATCATTTGAGGTCATCTTGTGATCTATGCCAGAGGACCATATAAAAGGCATACTGACAGAAAGGCATATGTCCTTATTATGACCACTGATTCAGAAACGTAAGGGAAGAGACATCACTGCTTTTAGTTTTGATAGCAGTGATGTGCATTGCATCACAGAGTTCCAAATCAAAATTTGGAAAGGGTTTCCCTATAAGTCCTCAAATAATCCCTTACAGTTGGAGACATCCTCATTTTCAGGATCTCCAATAACATTGCCAGTTTCCTGGGTAAAAGATGTGCTACATTATGCTGTATTAAGCACTGGTTGTGCTTTTGTATGCCAACACTGGGCAGGTTTTACAAGCATCTACATGGCTAAAAAACAAGTTTCGAGAATTATTCAGGAATACTGAAAAATGACTCCCACTCTGAAAAGGTGGTGATGTCACAAAATATTAAATTACTTCTGATATCATTTAAGCAGAAAACAAATTTATTACCTAAGTGATATCCTTGTCTTATTTTTTAATTCAAAGGGAAGAATTTAATATTTCCAATTAAATATGATTTTAGTTGTAGGTTTTTGTAGATATCCTTAATTAGATTAAGGAGGTTCCCTTCTATTGCTAGTTTGTGGAGAGATTTTTTTTTTTTGGTCATGAACAGACTTGGAATTTTACAAAAGAAGAGGATATACATATGTATATAGGTATATATATATATAATATTCTCTTAATTATATGTAATAATTTTATGGACACACATATATACATACACAGTATCCCCTTAATCAGTTTCAGGAAGTTCCTCAAAATTCCTAGTTCTCAAAAAACTTTTTTCTTTTTAAAGATTTTATTTATTTATTTGAGAGAGGGAGAGAGAGAATAGAGTGTGAGAGAGAGCTGGGGGGAGGGACAGAGGGAGAGGGAGAAGCAGAATCCCCGCTGAGCAGGAAGCCCCATGTGTGCTCGATCCCAGGGTCCCAGGATCATGACCTGAGCCAAAGGCAGCTGCTTAACTGACTAAGCCACCCAGGTGCCCCATCAAAAAACTTTTTTTTCATGCATGGGTACTGAATTTATGCGATGCTCTTACTGATCAGATGACTTTTTGACCTTTTAGTCTTTTACTGGGGGGGAATTACATTTTGAATATTAAGACATGCTTGCAGGGCACCTGGGTGGCTCAGTCCTTGTCTGCCTTTGGCTCAGGTCATGGTCCCAGGGTCCTGGGATCGAGCCCCTGCTCAGTGGGAAGCCTGCTTCTCCTTCTCCCTCTCCCATTCCCCCTGCTTGTGTTCCCTCTCTTGCTATATCTCTCTCTGTCAAATAAATAAATCTTAAAAAAAAAAAAAAAAAGACATGCTTGCATTCCTAGGATAAACTCCACTGAATCATTATGAATTTTATAAAATGAGAATAACAGTCGTTCTTTCCTCATAAGATACTGGGAGAATTATATGACTTAAAAGACCAGAAAATGGTACACAGGAAGTGCTCAGCAAATATGAACTATTATTTTCCTTAAGCATTGCTGGAGTCATTTTGATTCATGATTTGTGATTTGTGCATCTATGTTCATAATTAAAATGGGCCTGATTTTCCTTTCTTATGTTGTCCTGTTCTTGTTTTGATATCACATATATACTAGCCTCACAGAATTAGTTGGAGAATGTTTTTTAATTATCTGAAAAAAGTATAGTCAAGCCTGTAATTATTACTTGCATATTTGTTCTAATTGGTCTATAAAACTAAATTGGACAATTTTTTTTTCTTTTGTGGGGGTGGGGGTGATTTAAAAATACTGATATAATTGTCTTATTTGTTATAGGTATATTCAGGTTTTCTAACCCCTTAGCTCTCAAGTATGCACCAAGGCAATATTGCCCATGCCTTTAATCTTTTCTCCAAATGGAAGGACTTTTCACAGTTTCCTTCTCACTGGAAGAATTTGGAGAATACAAAACAGACAAATGGAGCCTAAGCAATTTAAATAAAATCAATTTCTATTTACATTTGATGTAAAAGTCACATTATTACTTATATATAACTATTAGTAATGAAAAGTAGTAAAAATTGGCTTGGAATTACTGAAATATTTGCCTTCAAGGATAGATACATAAGCTCATTTAACAGTCTCTCATGACTGACTTACAAGCATAAAGGAGGCATTTCGTTTGGAATCAGGGACAGACATCTGAATAAAACAACTGAAAAATATAACCAATGGAGTAATATCAATCAAGTATAAGGAACAGTCACCACTAGCATACAACAAGTCTTGCCCGGCCCCGTCTGATCTACTTTTTCATTAGTGTTTTAAAATGAAAGGAGAGTGGTTCTATTCATAAAATTTACAGATGCCAAGAACCTGGGAAGAACTGCAGATACACTGAGATGGAAGAATCATTATCCAATAAGGTCTTGTTATGTCAAAGCAATGGGCTGAATCTCTAAAAAAGAAAGTATAAAAGGATAAAAGTAAATACATAAAGCTGTTTGTTGGTACCCAGTATTCATTTTAGCCATTGCTGGCAATAGCCCTGGATTTGGTTGGGGGGTGATCTGCACCCTATTCATGTGGTTCTACTGCAGTTGACCCCCATCTCCTGCTTTGACAGTGGTTCATTATCCAAGCCTGGTCAACTGAAATACTGTATTCCTTGACAACAATGATGGATTGGTTCAGAAATGGGCATGTGACCCATGTCAGGTCAAAGAGAGACAACGAGACTGAATATGTTTCTTTTGCTTAATTGGTATTCATGATGATGTGAGTTGGAAGCTGCAGAGGGCCATAACATGGAGCATGAAAATCCAATCCAAAGGAAGCAGAGCTGAGTAATGACTTTTGCGACTGCCATTGAGCCCTGAATCAAGCTATATGGGAAGTCTGATATACTTATGCACTTAGTCCTGTGTTCTGATAAGAAGTTCTTCCTCCTTCCCCTCCTCTTTCTCCTCCTTTCCTCTTCCTCCTCCTCCCCTTTCCCCCCCTCCTCTTTTTTCTTTTCTTCCTCATCTTCATTATCACCATCATTGTCATCATCATCAAGTTGTTTTTACCTGGGTTTTCTATTACTTAAAATACTACTAATTGGAAACATGGGAATAATAATAGGACTTTTGTTATGGAATTCTTGTGAGGATTAAATGATATAATCCTATAATCTGTATAAAGTGCTTAATACAGTATTTGACATAAAGAGAGCATGAAATAAATTTTAGCCATTGTAGTTATAATTGTTACTATAATCATTATTATTATCATTGAGAGGATGACCATTGGGTGGGGATTCAAGCATTGCCTGGATACTTGAGCTAAACCATGTTTAATGTCCCAACGTAAGATTCTACAATTTTTTAATTCTAGTCTTGTAAAAAAATAAATCAAATCAAGAAACTGCAATACTTTAGCATTTTTTGTAGAAGTAGAAAAAATGGGAGAATGCAGATTAAGGTAATATAAGTCAAGGAGGAAGATCTAAAGGGGAGAAAGGTAATATAAGTCAAGGAGGAAGATCTAAAGGGGAGAAAGGTAATATAAGTCAAGGAGGAAGATCTAAAGGGGAGAAAACTATAGGTAAAGAAAAAAAGAAATCCTAATGATGGCTCCTAAAGCTGATTGCAGGGAATATATGACAAAGATTTGCAGAGCAGAAAACTTACTGAGAGACAGTAAGATCCCCTGTACTTTGCAGGTCTAAGTTTGATGGGCTCATGTGAACGGTTGTAGTTTTACAGACACATTAGTCTAAATCTAAGCCCTGAAATATGTAGTCCCAACTTCTTTTAGTCAAATTATCATTTTTATGGTAATTTTTAGAGTGCCAGATCAAATAAACCAAATCATTTGTTTATTTAAAATGTTTGCAGTGAATTCAGAAAGTGCATTTTGTTTCAAAAGATTTCTTTGTCATTGAAAGTGCATTTCAAAAAAAGAAAAAAAACCAAATACATGAGCTAAGTTCTTGGCAGCCGTAAAGAAACACTTCATTTTTGTGTTTTTTTTTTTTTTTTCAATATATCTGTTCCTTGCAAGTCTAACTATCATGGTTTTAAAATGTGTGGTGTGTATACGTGTTTGTAATATCATATAGTATCTGTTCCAAATATGTAGCCAAGGTGGCGAAAAAAGTGTAACTGCTTTTCTGGACTTCTAGAAAATTTAGTTTCATGATTAAAAGTTAAATTAGCAATTCAATCCTATAGCCAAAGAAAATGAGAAATGAATGATACTGACTAGTAATATCAATGACAGATCTTTAGAGGGGAACACAGGTAGAGTGATGAAGTCCCACTGTCATGGCTGGCGTTCAGACATATCCGGGCATCTGGTAGACCACTGGGGTGGCTGGTCAGATGTTCTGGAGAGGGGAGTGCCAAGAACTCTTCTTGGGAATGTCTGGTACAATGAAAAAAACCTTAGTCCTTGGTGGGCCGTAGTCATTTTGAGAACTGGATGACTGATTTCTTGCTAGCCTGACTCTTAGCTGGATAGGTGAGCCCAGGAAAGAGAGAGACCATTTTAGGACAGATGGATACATTTTACTGCAAACTTGGGAACAGGTTGGTATTGGGAGCTAAGCAACTCCGCTCTGGGGCCTCTCTACCAAAGTGTAACACCAAGGAGAAAGACAGGTGTTTCTCCCCCCACCGCATCCTGCCACAGGCTGCCACATGAAATTAATGTACCCCGACTGAAGCTTCGGGGGTAGCAGCACAAAGGAACAGAGGTTGCCATCCCTGGCAAGACAGTGTGCAGTGAAATCCATTCCTGGGCCCTCCAGGGTAGCAGCCACAGAGTTTGCTGGGCTTAGCGTGGTGGAAGTGGACACCACCACAGCATGCTGTGCCAGGAAGCATGGAGACAATAACAGCATGGGCTTATGGACTGGTGTGGATACCAAGAAAGAGAACATTTGTGGGGACCCTTGGGGACTCTAAGAAATACTTGGTCTGGGAGGGTTGATGTTCAACTTGAGCACATGGGGTATGTGACAGTAAAATGTGGGCCAAGATACTCATGGACCTCATACATTTTTATTAATGAGAACTGGGGACATTGGGTGCATATCACATAATACATATACTGTTCTCTGATCCCAAATTAAAAAACAAAAATAAAATGGTTTCTGATAGATCTAAAGCCAAAGGAAAAAACGTAAGACAAAGAGAATATTTTGATTGGACTAACCTGATCTCTTTCATGCAAACGTGAAACAATTAACAGAGATGACCTAATTTGATTTTTTATGGTGGTATTTAACACAATTACAAATTAGTCCCAACATGTTAACATTTAAGAAGTCTTCATGTGTTCTCTGGCGTGTTTTATCTAACATTCCTTGCTTTTGGAAACCAAAGGCAGAAAAGGTTTTCCCCCTGCCACTGAGAACAGTGGGATATGTTCCACTCAGTGCAGACAGATACGTTCTTCACAATTGGTAGCTGGACAAGGTAACCAGAAGCATGGAAAAGACCATTCTCCAAATTGAGAGACATATAATTAGAAGAGAGAGAGTTTACAACTCCCCTGTGAATCCAAATAATTCATCTGCCCAGTGAAGAGACATAGATTCAGCCCGCCCGAGAAACCTCACCTCTGTTCATCAGCCAACTAGTGGCAAAGCAGAGAATCTAACATACCTCTCAATACTCTAGGTCTCCCTTTCCACACACCATAAAAATGGTTCATGAAAATGCTTTAAAACCACTCCTAAAAAAACATCCCCAAGCTCAGCCATTGCACCATACCTTGGAGTATGCTCTTTACTATAACATCTGTGTGATCAGCCAGGAGATCTGCCTTGGTGATCGCAGCCAGGGACAGGTAGTTGGACATATTCCTGCACAGTTCCTTGTTGCTTCTGTGGAGGAATTTCACTGCTATGGGGATGGCTAATGCCATCACAGGGGGTCGGTTGTAATTCTGAGGAAACATAAGAAAGCAACAAATAATAAGTGGCTCATTATTCATTCATTTATTCATTCATCCAAAAAATATTTATTGAGCTAATCTCCAGAGTACAGCTGTGAAAACACAGGCCCCACCCTGTTTTCATTGTATTTGGGCCTCTGGGAATTATTGCCCTTGTTGGGGAGCCTTGGAGGCAAACAGGCAGAAAACAGCCTAGGCTGATGAGGGCACGGACAGGCAAAGTGCAGGATGCTGAGGGAACAAAGGAAGAACACCTAACCCAGTCCTGGAGGGTGTCAAGAAAAGACTTTCTGGAGGGAGTGATGTCTTAGCTGGACCTGGTGAATGAACAGGAGATGGCTGCGTGATGGCAAGGAAAGGGATGGACAGCAGGAAAAGCATGTGTGGAGGCACAGAGGTGATGATGAGCATGCACCATTGGAACTGTGACTAGTTCAGCACAGTGGGAGTGTGGTACATGTGGGAACGTTAGGGTAGGGAGGTGAGCATAGGGACAGGAGAAGTAAAAGAGGCGCGATTATGAAAGGTCTAGTATTCCATGCCAAGGAGTCTGGAATTGATCTTTAGGGTGATCAGGAGTCACTGATGACAAAAATAACTCATCAGATTTATACTTGAGTTAACAACCCAAGGTATGTTGAACAAGGTGCTTTTGACTATATTTTTTTTTTATTTTATTATGTTATATTAATCACCATACATTACATCATTAGTTTTTGATGTAGTGTTCCATGATTCATTGTTTGCGTATAACACCCAGTGCTCCATTCAGTATGTGCCCTCTTTAATACCCATCACCAGGCTAACCCATCCCCCCACCCCCCTCCCCTCTAGAACCCTCAGTTTGTTTCTCAGAGTCCATAGTCTCTCATGGCTTGTCTCCCCCTCCAATTTCCCCCCCTTCATTTTTCCCTTCCTGCTATCTTCTTTTTTTTTTTTTTTAACTATTTGTTTCAGAGGTACAGGTCTGTGATTCAACAGTCTTACACAATTCACAGCGCTCACCATAGCACACACCCTCCCCAATGTCTATCACCCAGCCACCCCATGCCTCCCACCCCCCCACCACTCCAGCAACCCTCAGTTTGTTTCCTGAGATTAAAAATTCCTCATATCAGTGAGATCATATGATACATGTCTTTCTCTGATTGACTTATTTCGTTCAGCATAATACCCTCCAGTTCCATCGACGTCGTTGCAAATGGCAAGATTTCATTCCTTTTGATGGCTGAGTAATATTCCATTGTATATACATACCACATCTTCTTTATCCATTCATCTGTCAATGGACATCTTGGCTCTTTCCATAGTTTGGCTGTTGTGGACATTGCTGCTATAAACATAGGGGTGCACATACCCCTTCGGATCCCTACATTTGTATCTTTGGGGTAAATACCCAGTAGTGCAATTGCTGGGTCATAGGGTAGCTCTATTTTCAACTTTTTGAGGAACCTCCATACTGTTTTCCAGAGTGGCTGCACCAGCTTGCATTCCCACCAACAGTGTAGGAGGGTTCCCCTTTCTCTGCATCCCTGCCAACATCTGTCATTTCCTGACTTGTTAATTTTAGCCGTTCTGACTGGTGTGAGGTGGTATCTCATTGAGGTTTTGATTTGGATTTCCCTGATGCCGAGCGATGTTGAGCACTTTTTCATGTGTCTGTTGGCCATTTGGATGTCTTCTTTGGAAAAATATCTGTTCATGTCTTCTGCCCATTTCTTGATTGGATCATTTGTTCTTTGGGTGTTGAGTTTGATAAGTTCTTTCTAGATTTTGGATACTAGCCCTTTATCTGATATGTCACTTGCAAATATCTTCTCCCATTCTGTCGGTTGTCTTTTGGTTTTGTTGACTGTTGCTTTCTGACTATATCTTAAAAGCTAAAGTTTCAGCCAGTGAGATTCAGAAGAAAAAAGTGAATGAACATAAGACTAAAAACTAAAGAAATTCTGCGTCGTAAAATAATTCTCTTTTTGATTTAGTTTGTGATTGGTCATCAATATCCTTATATATAAAATAGTGCCATCAACATTTAATTGACTAATTAGGGAATAGTTAAAAATACAAATTATTTTCTTAAAAACAAATGGTTTGGGATGCCTGGGTGGCTCAATGGGTTGAGTGTCTGCCTTCGACTCAGGTCATGATCTCAGGGTCCTGGGATCTAGACCCGCGTCAGGCTCCTTGCTCAGCGGGGAGCCTGCTTCTCCCTCTGCTTGCTGCTCCCCCTGCTTGTGCTCTCTCTCTCTCTCTGACAATTAAATAAATAAAATCTTAAAAAAAAAAAAAGAACGGTTTGTCTTCACTACCATCAACTATTCTGACCATCAACCCCATCCTTTAGCCTAACTATAAGGCAAAGGTTGCACACTGCACACTATGTGTGACTTAATATTATTATATCAGAAATAAAAGGTAGTTGTTTTTCTGTAACCATTCATGTGAAAAGTGCTTATATCTTTCCACCTGTGGATTTTTCCCTCTAATACTTCCCACAATTCTGGGTTTGGGGTAGGTGTTCAATAAACATCTGAGAACTGAATAACTAATGAAGAAAATGTAAATCTATTGTGATAGTTGTCATCAGGAACATAATGTGATGGGAAGGGAGGCACGGAGGTGGGGGGCCCATTTGCTCCCATGTGTCTTGCTCATGTTACTGCTAGCAATGGCTGAGTATGGGTCTGAACCTCCAATGCCATCCATTTTCAGTCCTAGTTGATTGGGCAGGTGAGTTGTTACACACTCGTTAGCAGATTCCTACTTCTATGGCCAAGGTGCCATGATACTTCTTTCTAATGAGGGCATTTGCACCCTTGGCTTCAGGAGTCATCAAATAACTCAGACATTGACCAGTCAGAGAATCACATTTCTTTGGTCCAAATGGTAGGTTCAAGAATGGGCAAGTTACCCATTTACAGTTAAGGAATCATTAAAAGGCTCTGTGAAAGAGATTCTCTCTTCTATTGAATCCAAGGTGGTGAGAATGGAAGACTAAGAGTAGCCGCTGCCAGGTTGTGTCCTCAGTAGGAGAGAATCTGTATGGGAGTCAAGGCAACATGCATCTACTTGAGAGACAAGTTGAGAGAAAATAGGTCCTGGTGACATCATTTGTGCCCCATGCATTAGGCTGTGCCTGAGGCCAATATTAGCCTCCAATTTTTCCAAATGAGTCAATTAACTCTTTTATGCTTAAGCTTTTTTCCCCTCTCAGTCCCTAGAAACAAAAATAGACCTATAAAGCCTTAATCCATTTCTATAGTTCCACCCGTTTTCTAGATTCAAGGGTCAATCTGACTCCTGAGCAGAGAAAGTAAGTATTCAAAAACCTAACCTGATATCCCACATTTAAGTCAGCCATCTTGCAAGTTCTGAATCTATCCCTTTGTGACAAATCTGTGCTTCTATAGCAGTTCCACTCACTAGGTTTCTGTCCTATCCTTCTTAGAGTTCCTAACATGGTTCCTATTGGGACAATGGCTTGCAGCCAGACTTCTCTGATACCAGGCTTTGACTTTATCTAGAGTATTTCCTCTCCTGGTGAATTTAATTAGGCCTGATTGGACTGGGCCATTACTGATGTGATGAGCTGTGAGGCCTCCCTGGGAGGCTGGCTGCTCCCTGCCTTTCAGCTTTAGAAGTCTGAGTGTGTGCTTAGTCAGGCCAGACAGAATTGTTTGGATCCACTGATGCTAACTCACACCAAGGGATTTCCAAAAGCTAGGTGCATAATCAGGCATGCCAGTTTACTCATCTACAGTGAGGGTCTTTCCTAGGTCAGACTCTTTCACATTATCAGGATATCAGGAACCAGATGACTAACCAGAATGTTCACTGATGGGCACAAAATCAGATAAGAGCAGAGAGAGATCCTGAGGGTTAAGTCATTCAGGCCATGGTGAAACCCAACTAAAATCACAATCCTACCCCATAACCAAATCCCCATCTCTAGTGACTGACTGGAACTTTCCTGTCCATCAGATTCAGTCTCTACCCATTACGCCCTCCCCCTACCAACACACACACAAAACAGTGCTGGGTAATTTTGCTAATTGTGCCATAATAATGACCCCCTACTGAGCAGCCTCCTTTTTGTTGACATATTCTTTTTTTTTTTTTTTTAAAGATTTTATTTATTTATTTGACAGAGAGATAGAGAGAGAGCACAAGTAGACAGAGAGGCAGGCAGAGGGAGAGGGAGAAGCAGAGTCTCCACCGAGCAGGGAGCCCGACGTGGGGCTCGATGCCAGGACCCTGGGATCATGACCTGAGCGGAAGGCAGCCGCTTAACCGACTGAGCCACCCAGGTACCCCTTGTTGACATATTCTTTAGAGTATGTTTAGGAAGTGGTGTTTACCAAGGCCAATTCATTTGTCCTTTTTCTCTATTATAATCTTATTCTATCCCTGCTCCCTTGAGGTAATAGTTAAGTTACTTGAATTATAGCATTTGGGTATTTCCCAAACCCCTCAGTCTCACCTATACAATTTTTTAGGTTGCCCCTACAGACAGCCAATCTTTCCATTATGCGTAGATTTTTGCTAGTTTAACTTTTAGATGACACATCTTTATCCCTGTCAGCACTGATCAAAGCCCTAGTTTTGAGAGTGGAACACAATCACACAATTCTCAGAGCTTTCCAACAAAGAACTTTGTGCCCAGGTTTACTTTTTCTACTCCGAGTCTTTAGCCAAGAACAACTTGCAGCTAGAGAAGTACACATCTTCCATTATAGGACTACATCTCCAAGCACATTTACCTGTAATTTGCTTAGAAACCACAGATGGTAGCATTGGGAAGTACAACTCATGTTCCTACTAATTGTGAACACAGACAGTGAAAGATCAATGAAAATCAGTATTCCCAGCAACTGATATTTTTAAACCTTGGGGGTGAGCTAATGTTTGCCAACAACCATGAAAGAACAGGTTGTCTTAACCAATTCCATCACATTCTTCTTATAACAATTCTAGATGTTCTAGAAAAAAATAGCAGGCAGCTATTAAAGTCTTTGAAGTGTGATTCTAAGTGAAATGTGTAAAATTTTTTTAAAAGTATGTCACTGTTTTTTAATAATGACAGTATACTTTTAAAAATGCAGAAGAATGAAACTGGACCATTTTCTTACACCACACACAAAGATAAACTCAAAATGGATGAAAGACCTAAATGTGAGACAGGAATCCATCAAAATCCTAGAGGAGAACACAGGCAGTAACCTCTTCAACCTCAGATTTAGCAACTTCTTGCTAGACACATCTCCAAAGGCAAGGGAAACAAAGGCAAAAATCAACTATTGGGCCTTCGTCAAGATAAAAAGCTTCTGCACGGCAAAGGAAACAGACAAGAAAACTAAAAGGGAACCTACAGAATGGGAGAAGATATTTGCAAATGTTTTATCAGATAAAGGGCTTGTATCCAAAATCTATAAAGTACTTATCAAACTCAACACCCAAACAACAAAAAAGTCCAGTCAAGAAATGGGCAGAAGACACGAACGAACATTTCTCCAAAGAAGACATCAAAACCACAATGAGATACCACCTCACACCCATCAGAATGGCTAAAATGAACTCAGGAAACAACAGATGTTGGTGAGGATGCAGAGAAAGGGGAACCCTCTTACAGTGTTGGTGGGAATGCAAACTGGTGAAGTCACTCTGGAAAACAGTATGGAGGTTCCTCAAAAAGTTAAAAATGGAGCTACCCTCTAACCCAGCAATCGTTCTACTAGGCATTTATACAAAGGATACAAACATAGTGATTTGAAGGAGCACCTGCATCCCGATGTTTATGGCAACAATGTCCACAACAGCCAAAATATGGAAAAAGCCCAGACATCCATCGACAGATGAATGGATAAAGAAGTGGTATATATGTATATATATATATAATGGAATATTACTCATCCATCAAAAAGGATGAAATCTTATCATTTACAATGACATGGATGGAACTGGAGGGTATTATGCTAAGCAAAATAAGGCAGTCAGAGAAAGACAAATACTATATGATTTCACTCATATGTAGAATTTAAGAAACAAAACAGATGAACATAGGGGAAGAGAAGGAAAAATAAAATAAGATGAAAATAGAGAGTCAAACCATAAGAGATGGTGAACTCTAGGAAACAAACTGAAGGTTGCTGGAGGGGAGTTGGGGTAATTGGATGATGGGCATTAAGGAGGGCACTTGATGTAATGAGCATTGGGTATTATATGCAACTGGTGAATCAGTAAATCCAACCTCTGAAACTACTAAAACTAAATAAATAATAAAATAAAGTCAAATATAAAATAAAAGTATAATGTCATTATTAAAAAACAAAACAAAACTTTAACACACTCAACTTTTCTATTTTCCTCCCACATATGTCATCTGGATATCTCACAAATGACAGGGGGAGTAAAACATTAAGCAAAGAGCAAATTGTTTGTATAAACACCATGGAATTACTACCAAAGGCTTTCAATCTCTAACTAGTGTCTAGACCATTTCTAGTGTATCAAGAAGCCATGGCACTGATGACAGAAACAGGATATGAATGAGGGCCTGGGAGGCCAAGAAGAGGCTAGAAAGACACAGGTCCCATGGACCTAACAGGTACCATACAACCTCCTTCTAATGGCCGAACTTCACTCTTAAGTGAAGAAAAAGGAGTTGCTAACACAGTAGATCTCAGGCCCATTAATTTATGTTATCTTTAGGATTATTTAGATCACAGGAATGTTAATGGTACACACGCAGAGAAAGTCCAATGACCACCTGTACAAATAAACCACGTTAATAGCAGCTGTTAATGCTGGAGCTTATGATGGCCCTTGCCTCTCAGTGCAGATGTGAGCCTGTTGATATGCATATCATCTTACACACAATTCAGTGCCCAGTACTCAGGGAACACATTCAGTGAGGTACAGGGTAGATTAAAAAAAAAAAAACAAAAAAACTTGCTCATGGGGACAGTTATTTTTAGCTATAGAAGCAGAACAAAAGATCTTTGTTCTATGGATGCCAAGAATTATATTTCTTAACTAGATTAGCACCAATTTGAGCTTTTGGTGGAGGTTTTCCTTTTGAAAACATGGGCTTTGGGAACATTTCCCAGAGTTTTGAAATTGAAAAGTATAAAGCGAAGTGAAAGATATCTATCTGAGATGATAGCAACTAAAAAGCTCTTTGGTTCTTGGGCTTTGAATTCAACTAAAAGCCGTAAAAGAGTAATCTCAAGAAATATTAAGTGTCACTTATTAAAATCACTGTTTTATGGCTTTTCACCCTGCATCACTGATCAGATAATCAAGCAAATTTTGGATTTATATATAAAATGCTTGGTTCTTAGCAGCATGGGTATATATATAATCTAAATGGCACATACACCTAAATTTTCCCAGTGTATTTTCAGACAGGTAATAAGAGAGTGGGTCTCAGTAACCTGGGAGGTTGTGTCCCAGTCTCCTCCCATTTTTTTGCCATTGTCTTGTGTGGCATTAACTGACGAATAAGTACTGGGACCCATTCTAGAGAGAAACATAGCTGTTCTGCAGAATCCAGAGGGCAGCCACATCTCCTGATCTATTCAATCCTCATTCATTCATTCATTCATTCATTCAATAAATATTATTTTGAGCACTTACTGTGTGCTATTCACTATTCTAGGTGCTGGGACTACATCAATAAAACAGAGCTGCTATTTTGGGGAGGGGGAGACAAGGATGAACAATGGCTAAAATAAATAATGAAATGAATAGCTTGTTAGAAAGCACTGAGTGCTATTTTAGAGTTTTCTACAGATGATGATAATGCCAACCAGAATTAATACTCATGCAGCATTTCCTGTGTCCCAAATATTTTACGTCTATTATCTAATGACGATGTAATCCTCACAACAAACTCATGAGACAGCTGCAGCATTTTACAGATGAGGAAATCAAGGCACAGAAAGATAAAATTGCCCAAGATCACACTGCAAGTAAATGGTAGAGCTGGGATTGCCTACTGAATAAACTTCTGGATCAAGATAACCAATTCTGCCTCTAAGAGCTGCAAAGGAAATGCTCTCAAAAATGCCCAAGGCACTTCGCATGCAAGGCCAGCCAGGGACAGACTTTGAATCTTATATAGCACTAACTGAAGAGGGAATAAGAAAATTGAAGTGTAGAATCAAGGTGAATGGACAGTTGGTCCATCTACAAAAAAGAAAAATAATTACTTTCTGATGACTTGCCAAGCTCTCATTTATATAAGACCAAGAGCATTTGACTCGAAGGCCCTCAAGCTCCAAAGCTCTTTGCTAATCTACCTCTCAGCATCTCCTACAGGAGTCAGAATTTTAGACTGGAAGGTGACCTGAGAGATCATCTGGTTCATCCTCTGTTTTATAAAGGACAGGTTGTGAGACTTGTTTAAGGACATGGGGTAAGTTTGTAAAAACATGTCACCCAAGGCAAAAGAAACCAGAACTCACAAGTGCATGTGAGTACTGGTACTGATTTTGGACTGAGGAATGGATGGAAGGTGAATACTGGAATTTTAAAAACTGCTTTAAGGTCAATGTGGCAAGTTCATAAATGTTGGGGGTCAAGAAAAGAAATAATTAAATATATAATTACTAATTAAAAGTGGAAAAGGAAGGAGTCACCTGAAGTAGGTTTGGAGTGTAGGTTAAAAAAGCAATGTGGGGGAAAAAAGACAGAAGGTTTCTATGTGTGTGAAAATATTTAGCTTGAAATGATAGTGAAATGTCCAGAAAAAAAAAATTTGAGTTAAAGTGGCCAAGGATGTGGGAAGAACTGGTAGGTCCACACCTGATAGTGTGATTCTGGCATCGCTTATCTGGGGATGTAGATGGGCGGAGAAGGAATCACTCTTTCTTTGTTGTTTTGTTGTTTTGGGGGTTTTGTGCAAGCTCAAATGCTAAGAGGTTGGCTTTAAAGTTTTAAAAAAAAATCTACGGTTTTATTTTACTGAAAAAACAGAACCGAATATGAGTCATCTGGATTTCTACATGGTTCCCACAAGATCCTAAATTATATGTAATACAAAATCGTGTTTTTGATATTTACCACAGGCCAAAAATTTTCCCTTAAAATTTGATCAAAGCTACACAGCAAAGTTGCAACCACAGCCTTGCCTTTGGATCTTGGGGCTGACTTTCTGGAATCACATCCCCAAGGGTGGCCTGCACAGATCACTGAACTTTGCCAAAAAGCAAGGTTGCCTTTAGGGCTCCCTGCCTTCCATTTAATACCTTCTGCCTCCTCCAAGAGCGCACAGTGAACAGCCTGTGTCCACACTGGCCCTTCAGGCTGGAGCCGCCCCCCGCTTTTTAAAAGATTTTATTTATTTGACAGAGAGAGACACAGCAAGAGAGGGAACACAAGCAGGGGGAGTGGGAGAGGGAGAAGCAGGCTTCCTGCGGAGCAGGGAGCCTGATGCCGGCCTCCATGCGGGGCTCCATGCGGGGCTCCATGCGGGGCTCCATGCGGGGCTCCATGCAGGACTTGATCCCAGGACCCTGGGATCATGACCTGAGCCGAAGGCAGATCCTTAACGACTGAGCCATCCAGGCGCCCCTGGAGTTGCCCCTTTCTGTGACTCACTTGTCCTTGTCAACCAAGAGGCTTATCCCGTAACCCCGTTCTCTGTCCCTTCCTAAAATATCAGTGCCTGTGCTTAGGGCCGTGCTCTCAATAGTCTTACACATTCATTTCCTTGGAGTCACTGATCAGCATCAAGTTTAGTGTTTTTATTTGCTCCCCACCTCCAACCCTCGCTCCTTTTTAAAAATTTATTTTATTGTTATGTTAGTCACCATACAGTACTTCATTAGTTTTTGTTTTTGTTTTTTTTAAGATTTTTATTTATTTATTTGACAGAGAGAGACACAGCGAGAGAAGGAACACAAGCAGGGGGAGTGGGAGAGGGAGAAGCAGGCTTCCTGATGAGCAGGGAGCCCGATGCGGGGCTTGATCCCAGGACCCTGGGATCATGACCTGAACTGAAGGCAGACGCTTAACGACTGAGCCACCCAGGCGCCCCTATTTCATTAGTTTTTGATGTAGTGTTACATGACTCATTATTTGTGGATAACACCCAGTGCTCCAACCCCCTTTTTAAGTAGGAGACCTAATGCCTTCGCCCAGAATGAAACATCCCCTTTATTTTTAAATTTGGGGAGGTTTGAAGGGCAGCCTGCTTAAAATTCTTTGACCTTGATCTCAGTTCACAAATCTGGACTTTTGCACAAGCTTGGAATGTTTTGTCTGCTTGAAATGTCCTCTCGCTTCACCTTTCCTACCTGGTGAAATTGCCACTCTTTTCTCATAACCCTTTCAAATGTGGTCTCCATCCAGAAAGACTTCCTGACTCTCTAGAACTCTGCTGACACAGGAGCCACGACCCATGGGAAGCAACTGAGCACCTGAAACGTGACCACTCCAAAGTAACATGTGCTAAAACACACACCAGATTTATAGGAGTTGGTATACAACAGAAGTAAAATATCTCATTAATTTTTTATATTGATTACATGTTGAAATAATAATATTTTGGATATACTGGGTTAAGGAAAATATGTTATCAAATGAATTTCATCTGTTCCTTTTTTCTTCTTTTTAATGTGGCTACTAGAAAATTTGAAATTACATATGTGGCTTCTGTTTGTAGCTTATTGTCCATTTCTATTGGATAGTGCCACTCTAGAGTCCAGACTCAAAAATGGTTTTGAAATCACAGTGGGAGCTAGAGAGTATGGATGATTTGTGAATTTCTGTCTGAATGTCTGTGGAATGGCACTTTGGAGTAAGATAATCTATGTTTCTGATGAATGTCAATAACATTTAAGGTAATCAGCGAAGAACAGGTGTATTAGGTCTTTGTTTTGTATATCCATGCAGCATTAATCTTTCACTAATTTTTCTGAAATCCCCATTTCCTCCCCTCCTATCCCTAACCCTGGGGGCAAAGGAAAAACAGTGTGACAGGGTGTGTAGTCTTTTGTTCAGTAGAGCAGTGTCTGGTCTAGACAGACAAAATGGAACATGGTCCACTTAAGTATAGACCACTGTGAAGAGGAGGGGGAGGGAGAGGGGGAGGGAGAGGAGAACAAAGAGGAGGACGAGGAGGAAGAAGAAAAGAGGCTGATATTAGATGTCACACACAGTGCAACACTCCCACATAACCAGAATTTCCTGAGCTGTGCTCAGAAACCATTGTTTTGGGGGTAGGGAGGGGAAAGGAAGTTTCATGGGCACATCAGAATCAAAAGTACTGTACTAAACAAAATTAACCAGCTTTCTTAATCGCAGGACTTTTCAGAGCCTTTAATATGCTATGAAACATATGATAGCCCAAAACGGAAAAATGAATTCAGTATTTCCAAACTTATTTGACCACAGAATTCTCTTTTGAGAAACACCTATCAACATCACCAACATTTACTGGTTGGTAAAATTTGTCCTAAACAATGTCGTTTCATCTGTATTTTATAGGCAAGAAACTGCGGCTTGGGAAGTTAAGTGACTTCCCTACCATTTCAATCTTACATAATTGGTTTGTGGCTGAGCCCAAATTCCAAATCCATGTTTACACCAGAAGAAGGAATTTTTTTTTTTTTTGAAGTAGGCCCCACGTCCAACATGGGGCTCGAACTCATGACCCTGAGATCAAGAGTCGCATGTTCTACCTACTGAGCCAGCCAGGCAGTTAGAATAGGCAAATATTATTATCATGGCAAATTCACAATGCATATAGAAGTACATGTAAAAATGACTTAGTCACTTCTCTCCACATATTCCAAGCTCATGGTCCCTCAGTTCAGACTCCACCCCCTCTTTAGTCTCCTTGGATAAAAGAAGTCTTTTTTTCTGAATTTTCCAGTATTCATCATTTGGATCTTGGCATACATTAATGTTAGGTTTTGATATGCACATGTCTTATCTCTCTAAATAGATTGGAGCTTGCTGTGGTATTACTTTGAATTCCCCACAGTGTGTCTTGCAGACAGTTGAGGCTCTCTAGAGCCTTGTGGGGCTCAGCTATTGATGGTTTGTCGTATCTTTTTACAGGATCTAAAGGCTAGAGAAACATTAGCTCTTGGTTCAGAGATACCATGTGTTCACCGAAGTTGCAAACCGGTATCAAAGAGCATGATGATGAGCAATGACATACCTGTAAAATGCAACTCATGATATCAGAAGCAATTTTTGCATGGGGAGTGTCTTCATCTTTCCCAGAGGGCCTCAGGTTGTGCTCCAGGCAGGAATCCCAGAGCCCCACAAGGGCCTTGGCATGTTTCTCAATTGACTCCGTCTCTCTGATGGCTGTCGTGATTCGCGTGATACAGATTTCAACCACAGCTTGGTCATTGTTATTGGTCTGGTAATCCTAGTTGAAAGAAAACCTTCATGTTAAATAACACTCTGGAAAGTTATCTTTCAAAGGACTGACAACATATCAACTTATTCACTTGGCAAATGGGTATGCCATACCGTACGCTAAGGGGTGAGGTTGAAAGCCCCAATACGATGAGGGCCTTCTTCCTTGGAGGTGAGAATCTGGTGGACAAGGTGATATGCAAATGTGCTGAAACAGCAGGTTCCTGCTGTCACAGATCCACAGCCAGGGAGCAGGGAGAGTCCAAAGGAGCTTAATTATTCACTTGCCAAGTGGGTTTAATTTTCAGGCTGTTTCGGCTTCTAAGTCTGTTACAGGTCAGGGTTGACTTTTTTTCCTCTGACATTTCAGTGATTTTTGTGAAATGTTTCAAATCATCCTCCAATTTCCCCTCATAAACATCCCTTCTCTTTCTCTACACAACAGAACACATCATCTCAGCTCTCTCTTTTCAGTTCAAATAACTACCAAATCCACGTTAGCTTTCCCCAACCAAAGTTCCCTTCATTGAACTATTTAATTCTCCCTCAAATATCTAATCATCTTTACCGGGAGGTAATACGACCCTCCAGAACATCTAAATGTGAAAAATAGGCCCATCATTTTAATTTGGAAAATTGGTCGGTCCATGGCCTGGCAGACTGACAAAAATGAAAATATAATCAAGCAGTGAAGCAATCTGATCCTTACACCATCATGTACTGTTAGAGATGGGAAGTGATGGGGCTTCTCTGTCCTACTGAAAGCTCCAGCCTAACAATCTGGTTTAGCTATTGTATCTAATTCTGCAGTAAACATCTTATGCATGAAGCCCTCTCCATACTTAGATTTGTTATGGTCTAGATTCTCCGGAAGTGGAAATTTCTGAGACAAAGGACAGGAACATTTTTAGGGCTCATGATACATACTGCCAAACTACTTTCCAGAAAGGTCTTACTGATGTATATATATTCCCATCAGCTGGGTGAAAACATGCTTTCCCCATTGCCTTTGCAAGCACAGAGTATTGTTAATTTGTGCTAATTTGATCAGTGAAAAACAGTTATCTCATTACTGTTTTACTTGGACTTTCCTTGGTCAG
This sequence comes from Phoca vitulina, assembly GCF_004348235.1. Lineage (NCBI taxonomy): Eukaryota > Metazoa > Chordata > Mammalia > Carnivora > Phocidae > Phoca > Phoca vitulina. Next base: position 1,923,306 of record NW_022589713.1, on the reverse strand, counting down.
AAGTGAGGTTGAGTATTTTCACATGCTTATTGGCCATTTGTATTTCTTCCTTTGGGAATTGCCCACTGTATCCTGTGTCAGGTTTTCCCGAGATGACTTCAAGTTTTGGGATCCTCCTTTGATATCTTTTTCTACCAAGGCTATTAAGTTAATACTTGGCATATTGATTGTGAATATGTCTCCATGTTTCATCATTTTTAGTTTCTTTGCTGTTATCTATTGACGTGCTAAGTTTTTAAAGAGCCAAATCTGTCAACCTTTTGGGATTTCATTGTTTGTTCTTTTTTAAACTGGAAATTTGAGTTATTTTTTTGAAAAAGTAATACATGAACACAGTACAAAAAAACAAAAGATACAAAGGAAGGTTCACAGTGAAAAGTTAGTCTCCCTCTCACCCCTGTTCCCTGCCCTGGGAAAATCATGTTCACAGTTTCTATGTATTGGGCATAGAGACTCTAAGCATGCAAATAACCCCCTATATGTACTCCTTGCTTTCCTGTGATTCATTTAATGGCTTTGTTTTTTAACTTCAAACTTTCCTCATCCAAAGGTTTAATAAAAATTCTCTTGCATTTTTTCTAGATTAGAAAAAGAAAACTTAAAACATTTAACATATGGTACTTTAGAAATTAATCTTTTAACTATTCATTTAGCTCTTAAATCTATCTGCTGTGTATAGAAGTAAAGATGAACATTTTCTACTAAATAGCTAATCAATTTTCCCACCATCATTTATTGAATAATTCCGTTCCTAGTTATTGTTTCATACACATCAGTTTGTATTTCAGAGTTGTCTTTTCTGTTTGCTTGTCCCATTTTCCAATTCTTTTACAATACTAATTTTGCCATTTTCTTCATGTAAACCCCACAGAGTTTTAAAGATGTTTCCCAGTGTACTTTATGTCTCTGTTGTGGATGTTAACAAAATCTGTATTTTTTCCTCATTAGAACTTTTAATTAGTTATTGCTGATTAAGTCAAACTGCATTTTTTTTAATCATTTTGTACCCAGCTGTTTAGCTCAATTCTTGACTATGATATTTTTTCAGATCATTTTCTTGGATGTTCTAGTAATATTTCTGTATTGGATCCATACCTTTTATATATTCCATGGCTTATTGTGTTGGCTAGAATTTCCTAAGCTATTTTACATAAAAGTGATAAAAGCAAGAATACTGGTTTAGTTCTTGGTTTTAGTTCTTGACTTTTGATTTAAAATTTATGGTCAAAAGCTAGAAAATGCTGTAAATATTTTAAAATCATATAGGATGCATCACTTTCTTCCTATTGTCAAAGTTTATATATTTGTTTTAATTTTTAACTGTCTTATTAGCATCTACAGAGATAACCAAGCATGTTTTCTTAGCCAGCACACATATGTGAGTGTTATGTAAACGTATAATATGAAATTTCCAGATATTAATCCATCCCCCACATTCCTTGAATGAACACCACTTGGTCTGGCAGACTGTTTTAGAATATTTTCTTTTACCTTCCTCCTTTGTTTGTGACTGTATTCTTTATTTTACTGCATCAGAATTATTACTTATGCCAGAACAGAATCCTGCTATGCAGTAAATAGGTTCTTAATGGAGCCAAGTCATAGAGACAAAACAGAATATGAATGAGCAAAAAAAATGATTCTAACTTCTCAAAAAAAAAAAATCTCTGCAGCAATAGAAAAGCCAAAGCCATTCTCAGGGTGAAAAATAACAGAGAATACTCTTGGGCTAAAATCACTTATCTTTGGTCACAATTGCCCTTGTAAATAGAAGTTACTTTTAATGGCATTATCTTCAAATATCAAGCAGCATCATGTGTAATGAAGAGTATTTTATGTAATAAAGAGAATACATACATAAGGATACATAGAAAAGAGAACCAATGCCATTGATAAAAGGAAGACTATATTCCAAGTGACATGAGCCAAGGCTTTATTATAACCACCCTAATGTGATCCAATAGGTGAACAAACGGAATAATCTTGGTGTGAGGAACAAGAGCTATGCATTACCCAACAGCATAAGCTCCCATTCACCAAGGTGATCTTATTAATATTGCTATTACCTAAACATGCAACTTGCTAGCAACAGAGGTCAATGCTGAACCCCCAGAATGGCACTATCCCTCAAGAACACCAATCAATCATTTGGTGCAAGTTATTTACATAAGACCTTTTCCACCTTGGAAGGCACATCAGTTACATTGAGTGGGATTTACATGTGATCCAGGTTTGGGTTTGACTTTCTTGCCCACAGGGCCTAAGCCTGAGCTCCTATTTGAAGGATCACAGAGTATTTGGTGTGCTGACACAAGATCCCACATAACATTGCCTCAGACTACAGAACCACTTTATAGCAAAGGAGATAGAGCAGTGGGCACCTGATCAGGGATGTATTAGTCCTATCACATATGATAACATCTCTTTCCCCTGCCCTGAAACTGCTGGACTAATAGTTCAATGGAGCAGGTCTTCAAAGAAGCAACTCAGCCTAATATCTTATGAGGATGAGGAACAATCCTCTAGAAGGCAATATACATACTAAAACAATGACTATTCCATGGTGTTGAATTCCCTGTGGGTAGAATACTGAACCACCTGCGAACTCAGTCACTTCGAGCTCCTGTATCAAAAGACCAGCAAAAAAAAAAAAAAAAATAGAGTCCCATCTTGGCAAAGGTAATTGACCACATCATCAGGAAAAGGTGGGGCTGCTATTAAGTAATGGGAGCATCTCTAGGCATTTCCCTGCCCAATTTTGGTGGTAAATGGACAAGGGAGCCATCACAGTCTGAGAGAGGCATGGGGACCAGGGACTCGGATCCCTCAGGAAAATGCATATGAGTCACCGAACTAGGAAGCAACTTAAATCAGCAGAGATGCCAGCTGAAGGTGTAAGAATTAGAATAGGTGGTAGAGGAGAGACACTGTATTAGCTTTCTTGTTGCTGCTCTAACTTATTATCACATGCTAAGCGGCTCAAGAATTTGTGTTGATAAATTTATTTACCTACAGTTCCAGAGGTCAAAAGTTGAAACTTAGTCTCACTGGGCAAAACTCAAGGTGTCAGCAGGGCTGGTTCCTCTGGAGGCTCTGAGGGGAGAATACATTTCCACATCTTTTTAGCTTCTAGAGGTTCCCTGCTTTCCTTGGCTCATGACCTCCATGAGCCTCCATCTTCAAAGTGCATCACTCAAATCTGTGCTTCCATTAGCCCACCTCCTTCTTCTTCAAAGAAGGCCCTTGACCTTCTTGCTCCCCTATAATTATATTGGGCCCACCCAGATAATATAGGATAATCTCCCCATCTCAAGATCCTTCACTGTATTATATCTGAAAAATCCCTTTTGCTATGCAAAATAAAATTTACAGGTAGATGTCTTTGGGGGCGCATTATCCAGCCTACCACAGAGTACCAATTGCAGCCTTGATAGCAATTGGTATGGTAGAGATGATAGATCCTCTCACTAACCTTCTTGTAAATTTTGTTAGGAAAAGCATTTCAGAGAAGCTGTTTCCTTACAGAATGAAATTATTATACAAAGCAGGTAGATCTGAATGGTGAGAGGTGTAGACTGTAGTAGATACTGTGGTACATTGCCCATAGACCCCTCTAGGACAAAGGCACTCATTTTCTCGGCTGTCAGTCCAGACCCAAGTCTGCCTGCAGAAACTGTTCTTTGTCAAAGGGAATGGCCCCTCTCAGGGGTTTGTCCCTCCCTTGGAACAGCCATTTTGAAATCTGCTTTCCTGGGAAACCAGTTACAACAGAGTTTATATAGATGACTTTGGGAAACATAATAAACCATGTCTAAACAACAGTTTAACAATAAATAGCAAAGAGATTTCCATTTGGATGAAATAAGCCTCAGTAAAAGTGGAAGGTGCAACTCAGTGAAAAGTACATGACATACGTAAGTGTCTTGGTTCATGAACACCAAGATTCCAGTTTCCTGCTTAAAAGAGAACAGCTTTGATGGAGAATTCTGACAGGAGCACTCTGGAATGAAGCTGGAGTATACAGAGAGATTAGTGTGTCAGCAAAATTGTTTAACAAAAGGCATATATCCTGATTCTAAGATTTCTAACTAGAAGAGTTAAGCAGCTGTCCATAAGGATAAACCAGTGTACACTGGTCACAATTTTAGTGAACATACTAATATATTAGGCATAGGTGCATCAGTTATGAATTTTGATATTACTGTGAATCTCTTGTAGATAAGAGTTTCCTATGACACGCCACTTTACTAAGAAGAAAAGATTTTTTAACTTGAAAAAAATTATAAATTTAAATTCCTACATATGACATGAAGAAAAGCATTCTCCAAAAAGGAGGTTTCCTCAAAAAAAGGTTGAAAACCCAAAAGGCTGTTAACTGCTTCCTTCAACAAATATTTAAAAAGACAAAAGAAATTTTTTAAAAAATTTAATTATGTAATTGAATAGTCTAAAGCTTTTTGGCATGGGATCAGCTTTGCAATTAGGGTTTTCCTGACTCACATTCCACCCTGCTCTTATGAAATATATATGTGCATACATATGTGTTTATGTTTGAGTTCAACATTGAATCAGTACCTGTGCATATTAAAATCAGTAACTTCTGAGAACCAGATCTATTTAGTATCAAACCCATCAAACTGGGTTTAGAGGTTCATTCTCACAGTAACCTGGTCATTGTTAATTTTTAAGTAACTTACTCTAAAGCGGTAGGGAGGTCAAATTATAAGGGTGGGACAATGAAAAATTGACACATTGTGCTGCTCCAAGTCTAGTTACCAGGATAGGTCACCCCTACCCAGCTATAGACACCACACCTCCACATCAACATCCATAAACCATAAACCAATCAGACTTCTTTATGCTGTAAACAGTCTTCAGGGGATGACCCGCTGGCTAAAGGTTATGTGGAACCTCTGAAATAAAGTATTTAGTGGTAGGAATGGCATAAGAGTAGAAGTTGGAAGAGAAGAAGGAAAACGTCTTGAGGATCATTTCTCCCTCCCTTCCTTGAGAGAGAGCATATCATAGCAGTTGGGAAATTGGAGGGGGAGACGAACCATGAGAGATATGGACTCTGAGAAACAAACTGAGGGTTCTAGAGGGGAGGGGGGTGGGGGGATGGGTTAGCCTGGTGATGGGTATTAAAGAGGGCACGTTCTGCATGGAGCCCTGGGTGTTATGCACAAACAACGAATCATGGAATACTACATCTAAAACTAATGATGTAATGTATGGTGATTAACATAACAATAAAAAATTAAAAAAAACAAACAAACTGAGGGTTCTAGAGGGGAGGGGGGTGGGGGGATGGGCTAGCCTGGTGATGGGTATTAAAGAGGACACGTACTGAATGGAGCACTGGGTGTTATACACAAACAATGAATCATGGAACATGGTAATTAACATAACATAATAAAATTAAATTAAATAAAAAAAAGTATAGACTTGAGTCAGACTGCCTGTGCTCAAAGTCATATTCTGCTCTTACCAGCTCTGCAATCTTGAGCAATCACTTATCTCTCTGTACCTCAGTTGCCTAATCCTTAAAATCAGGATATTATTAATATCTATCTCTTACTACTATTGTGAGGATTAAATTAGTTAATGTAGGGAAAGGATTTACAACAGTATCCGGCACATAGTAAGTGCAGATAAATGTTATAACATACAGTGAGTTACAAATATTTCCTTATGTGTACAATTTTTTTATACATTCATTTCACAACCACTTCATAATGTACAGCACAAAAAGACCACACACTTACTCTCCTCTTACTGTCACATTCTACATGGCATCCATACTAATAATATATTTATATATGTATCATTTTTCCTGCTTTCAAGAGCACGCATGTATACATACCTTACTTATTCTACCTTTCTAAGAATCTCCAAGGTGGAGGCACTAACAACACCAGCAGGACCAATGATCCCAGAGCTGATACCGTCACTGGGGCTCCCAGCAGAAACAAACATACAACTACTCTGAGGGGTGAACACTCAGGTAAAACCATCCAGTACTCACATGACTGAAACTCTATTTAAACCAAAATCAAAAATCCAAACTTATAAAACATTGGAACGAAGACAATATGAGCACATGTCAGCATGTACAACTTGGGGCATATTAGACTATCAAAAACCAGATAATGGAATTACTGACCTCAAATTATGCACTTAGATGTTCAAAATGATTCAATGTATCAAGGAAAATTCTTCTTATAAACAAAAACCAAGTCTCTTTTAAGAGGAACAAAAGGTATCAAAAAGAAACAAGAAACAAAAGAAACTTCTAGAAATGAAAAACTCCGTGAATGAATGAAATAGTGGATAAGATCCAGCTGAAAAAAAGACTCAGTGGATTGGAATATAGAGCTGAGGAAATGAAAACATAATGTATCTCATAGAGATGGAAAATACAAGAGGTCAAAAGGCATGGAGGATAAATTCAGAGAATATGAAGGATGTGAGGGTAGTGGTTTTGTCTGCTTTGTTTATGATTATATTCCCAATGTCTAGAAGATAATAGGTACTCAAAAAAATACTTGTGGGATGCATAAATGAGTGAGTAAATAGAATTTCCAGAAGGAAAAATGAGATGGAAAAGAGTATTTGATATAGGATTTTTTTTAAATTTCCAAAAATGACAAAAACATGAACCTCAATCTCACAAAATGCAATGAGGATTGAGTAAGGATATACAAATAAAACCACAGCTGGACACATAATAATGAAACCATAGAATACACCAAAGACAGAGAAAATATTAAAGCATAGAAAAAGTAGATTAGGTATAAAGAATGACAAACTGACAGAGGATTTTATAACAGCAATGGTAGGAGTTACTGAGAAATAAAAAGACTATCCAGCTAGAAATCCATGCCCAGGTAATCATCATTCAAAGTTAAGGGCAAACAAGGATCTTTTCGGAAAAGACAAACATTGAGAGGGTTTATCACTAATAGATCTTCGCTGAAGGGATATTTAATATGTATACTTCAGAAAGTGGAAACTTGGATGCAGAAGAAAAAAGAGAGGAAGACAATGGGGAAAAAGAACAGTGAGGAAAAAATGGGGAAATATTAGGTGCTTGAAACAAACATTGGGTGAATTTTTTTAAACATCAGTAATTTTAAAGAAAGCTTCAAGGGTATTAAGGTGAAATAAAAAGTGCTGCTTAACACTAATATATAAGAGGGGCATGAAAGTATTCCAAGGTCCTGATGGTAATAGGAGAAGAGAACTATTGAATAACTTTAGACATCATCGTAATCCATCAAATGTAAGATGGTGTCAATTATAAATCTTCCATTATGAAGAAAGAGAGAAGACTGCCAATTACATTGTGGGTTATATCAGGTCTTAAAGAGAATTCTATGCAAGACATAAATTGATAGTTCTGGCTAGCCTCTTATTTCTTTGAAATTTCTTTCATGTCTTCCAAGAGAATTGCCTGTTTTTCCTGCTTTCAGTTGCATTACTTATTGTGGTATAATAGACAGTATTTTACAAAGATCTCAGTAACAAAAAAGTACATCCTTTTTTAGGTTCCATAAAGCTCCCAGTTATTATTTTGCAAGAAAACATGGAATTCCTATCATTCCTGCAATGATGAATATTTTGTTCACTAATATAAAATTTATACTCTAGTGCTTCCTTCTATGCCTTCCTGCATACCCAATAAGTGTTTGTTTCAGTAGCACATTATAATCTAGAAGCTTTGGAAGCATTTTAAGTGGACATTTAACCTGAATGTACCTAATTCAGTTGGAAGGTTAATATGAAAAGCTATGGAAAATTTATGCACATGTAGGCAATAGCAACTTTATTATGCTTAATACCTGGCCAACAGGGATTGTAAGATTGTAATCAATTATAAAATATATACTTGTTTCAGAGTTATAAATAGGTGAAAACTGTCTTGGAATTGATAATATATGGCAACTATATTTGCTAAAATTTTAAAGGTAACTACCAAAAAAATAGAAATAGAATGTAACTTTCAAACCAACAGAGCCAATAGAGGTAGAAAATGAAAGGATAAAGTTTCACTCAACTAAAAAAATGCAGAAAAGAAGATAAAGAGAAATTTAGAAAATCAGGAAATGTAAAATGGAGAAATATATCCAAATATATAATTTATCATGATAAATATAAATTGACTAAATTTACCAATAAAAGGCAAATTTTCAATTTGAATTATTTAAAAAATCTACTTATATGGTGTTTACAAATTACATTTAAGTCATAAGGACATGAGAAGGTAAATAATAAAAGGCTAGAAAAAGAGAAAATAGGCAACTACTCCAAAGAAAATAGGCAAAACTTATCAGAATAAAGTTGCACAGTTTGTAATAATAAGAGCAAAAGTTCTCCAAGGAATAAATAACAATCCTAAACGTATTAATACATAATAAGCACACACACACACACACACACACACACACACACACACACGAGGAATACTACTCAGCCATAAAGAAGAATGAGATCTTGCCATTTGAGACAACATGGATGGACTAAGTGAAATAAACCAGAGAAAGACAAATACCATATGATTTCACTCACGTAGAATCTAAAAAACTAAACAAATGAACACAAACAGACAAAAAAACACTCAAGTATTGAGAACCGGTGGTTGCTAGAGAGGAGCTGGGTGGGAAGATGGGTAAAATAAGGGGATTTAAGAGGTACAAACTTCCAGTTATAAAATAAATGTCACAGAGATGAAAAGTGCAACATAGGGAATGTAGTTACAGTATTGTGATAACTTTGTATGGTGACAAATGGTGACTTCACTTACTGTAGGGAGCACTGAGTAATGTACAAAATTATTGAATCAATATGTTGTGCACTGAACCTAATGTAACATTGTATGTTAATTATACTTCAATTTTTTAAAAAAGCTCCCAAATTTATAAAGCAATCTTGACAAAATTACAAGGAGAAATCAACAAACCCAAAATTATAGTGGGAAATTTTTAAACACCTCTCTTAGCGTTTGGCTGTCTAAGCAAACACAAATTTATTGAGAATATAGAGAACATAGACAATACAATCAAAAAGAGGTCTTTCATCAACTTACTTAATACCTTATACTCACTAATTCAAGAATACACATTCCTCTCAGACACAAACAAAACATCTAAAGAGTCAGGATAGTGTGGTGGCTTAGAGGTTTCTGAATCCAAATTCTCTGGGCTTGATTCTTGGCCCAGTTATTCACTAGCTATATAATCTTGGACAAGTTAGATTATTAACCTCTCTGTGCTGCAGTTTCCTTACCTATAAAATGGAGATAATATTATACACTTATCTCAGAAATGTATTGAAAGGACTGAATATATTAACATGTGATAAGCTCTTAGGAAAAGTCCTAGAACATAGTAAGTGCTGCATTATTAGTTACACAGATTGGCCATAAACTGTGCGACAAAGCAATTCTCGAGCGCTCCTAAAAGAGTGGTATCATGCCATTCATGTTGTCCAACAACAATGCAGCTCAATTTTAACTTAACAACAAAAAGATTACAAAAATTCTTCAGGAAATTAAAACACAAACTTCTAAGTCATTATGAGTCAAAGAGGAAATCACAATCAAAATAAGAATTTAGAATTCATAATGAAAATACTATATCTCAAAAACTTGTGGGATGATGTTAAGCGGTACTTAGCAAGAAATTTAGGGTCTCAAATGCTTATACCAGAAAATAAGAAAGTAAAGCAAATAAACAATGACAATAAACAATAAGCTAATCCTATAACTGAGGGGATTAGAAAAAGAATAGAAAACAACCAGAAAAAGATCAAAGAGGAAAACAAGTGAACATTTAAAAAGAAATTAATGAAATAGAATAAAAGACCCTATACAAATGATTAATAAACTAAAAGCTTTTTAAAAAGACAAAGCTCTGAATGTATTGATGAAAAAAATCAGTGAAAAAGAGCACTTAAATACAGATACAGCAGAACACACAAAAAATTTAAAAAAAGTTTTATGCCAATAAATTTGAAAACTGGGATAAAATATACAATTTCCTAGAAAAGATATTTTACCAAAAGTGACTGAAGCAAGCCCCCCCAATTTTCTTCAAAGAAATGAAATCAGTAATTTAAAAATTGACCAGCACCCCGCCCCCCAAAAAACTGCATGGTGCCAAGAGGGTTTTATAGTTTTCTATGAAATTAAGGAATAGATTGCCACAATCTTATAAAAGTCTTATAGATAACAGAAATGTGGAAACTTTTCCCAGCTCATTTTATGACCAAGTACATATAACTTGATACCAAAGCCAAGGAATACAGTGGAAGAAAGGACAATTGTAGGCCAATCTCATGGTTCCAAAGCTTCTTTAAAAATATCAAACCAAATCAGGAAATGTACTAAAATTAATGTCAAACTTCACTTTATCCCAGAATGTTATAATGGTTTTATATTTTAAAAATTGATTTTTATAATGCACCACATTAACAAGATTAAAAGGGAAAATAGGATTACTTCAAAAGAGCAGAAAAAGCAGTTAATAAAATTAATCAATTCCTAGAAAAACAGGAATAAAAGGGAACAGAGATTTCTCTATTTTTCTTACTCTTGTATCCCCAGCATCTGGTACAGTATCTGGCATATAGTAAGTGCCTAATAAGTATTGCTGAATAAGTGGGGAAAAACAAGACATTAGGATTAATAAGAGAGTTGAGTAAATTTACTGGATATATGATCATGATGCAAGTATCATTTCTGTTTTAATCATCTGAAAAAATAATTGGAAAATAATTTTTTAAAGGATGCATTTATAATCTCAGCAAAAAAAAATCTAAAATACTTATATATTTTAAAAAGGACTTAGGTGATATACGCAACTGATGAATTACTGACCACTGCATCTGAAACTAATGATGTACTATATGTTGGCTAATTGAATATAAATAAAATAAAAAAGGGCAGAAGGACTAATAAGACTTTTAAGATCTTTAAGAAAAAAAAATCCTAAACTTTATTGAAAGATATTTAAGAAAATCTAAGTAAAGATAAGAAGACAGTAACATAAAGATGTTAATTTTCTTCAAATAAATTCATAGATATAATAAAATTCCTATCAAGATAGTGACAGAATCATTCATCAAAATTGAGAAGCTAATATTTTAAGGAAGTTTGGGGATATTTGTCCTACCAGATATTAGGACTTATTACAGTAAAAGGTATAAGGCAAGCTACATTAGGAATAGGAGACATGCAACATGCATACATGACAGGATCTGTACAAGAATATAGAAAAACTCCTTCAGATTAATAAGAAAAGTCTTTTTAAAAACCTCAATGGAAAAATGGAAAGAAAAAAAACTTAAATTGTAAACAGGTACTATACTGAAGAGGAAGCCCAAATGACAAATAGCGAATAAACACGAAAAAATGATCTGTTGCCCTTCCCAATCATGAGGGGAGTGCAAATTTAAAGAACAATTGATATGGTTCACTTAAATTGACAAAAACTGAAAAAATCTGATCACAGCAAGCATTGGTGAAGATGTAAAGCCACTGGGAGGCTCAAGCACGGCTGATGGGAATGTAAGTAGGCACAACTACAGTGGAGAGAAATTTGGTGGCATATCAGAAACCGGAAGTATATAAAACCCCAAAAACGTTGTTTCACTCTTAGTTGTCTTTGCTAGAAATACTAGCACATTTGCCTAAAACACTGATTATAAGAATGTTCACTATAACACTGTTTAAGTAGTAAATGGCCATCAAAAGAAGAATGGATAACCAAACTGAGGCATAGTCATTGAGTGGAACACTCCATCCCTCAAAAAAGAAATGAATTGGGACTACCTGTACCATCATAAACCTCAGAAACATTATATTGAAACTTATGATACCATTTATATAAAATTTAAAAACATGGACTACAATGCTACAAATAATGTTTGAGCTATGCGTGTGTAGCAAAGAAATAAAACATTCATGGATAAATACCGTAGTCAGGATATTGGTTACTTAGGGAGGAAAGGGAGGAAATTTGAAGCAGAGAGAAACATCCAGGTGATTTCAATTCTATCTAATTTTTAAAACTGGGCAATTTGTGTGTGCTTAACATTTTTTATTGGTTTTTAAAAAACAGTAAAGAGAACTGGAAGGTGGGTGTATGGGTTAGGCAAAGGGAACGTGGTGGGGAAGGAGGAGTGGGAAAAGAGGATGAGTGGATAGGGATGAAGTAGTCTGGGAGGAGAGCCAGGGTAGTAGAAGAAATGGGTAGGAGATGAAAGTAGTCCAGAAAGGACTTGACATGAAAAGACAAAACTTAAGGGCATTGGGGAACTTGGAGAGAATTTTGGGTGAGCAGTCGCATTTTCAAAGCAAAGCATAAGGACAAACTATCTCCCAGCGGTGTTTTGGACTAACTAGTTGAAAAGAGGGCATGGACTGTAGAATGGAATTTAGGAAGGTTCAGTGATTGTGCGAGTGACTTCAGGGAAAGGATTGAAGACTTGCTTGCTAAATTTTCAGATTCTACAAAGACGGGAATGAGAACTAATATATTGGACAGAATCATAATTTTTAAAAGGTATGAATATCCTGGAATGAGGGCCTGAAGACAAGAATATTATTATACTGGTTTAAAATGTGACACAATACACATACAATTTATTTTTCAAGTTCTCTAATTACAAGTCTTGATTCAAACTGAGGGTTCTGGTACATGGCAGGATAAATGTGGCCAATTGTGTGATGTTACTGTAGAAAAGGAATTTTAGAAACAGAGTATCTGACTATTACCAGCAATTGTTCCAAGCAGTTGGTTTCAGTACTTGGCCTTGATAAATTACAATAATGAATTAGGAAGATTCCAGGGGAAAGAAACCAGAATGTTGAGAATGTAGGCAGTACTTGGGAGCTACAATAGGACGTCCTCCAAGAATATGGAAACAAGATTGCCCTTTGAGGATTAAGTGAAAAAAAATCCCCTCGTATGAGTGGGATTAACCAGCTACTGGGCTAACCCAACATGCTATCGGTACACGCATGACTACAGGTGAGTTAAATATAGGGAGATAGGACTGGATGTGATTTTAGTAGAGGAGGAAACCTAATCAATGATAGTATCCATTGTCTAGAGAAAGACTGGGTAAATAGACTTGGTGAGGACCGGATGGAAGCACACAAATTCTGACTGACATGAATTATAATTTTCATTGTAAATCGGTAAACCAGCACTCAGTCTTGCATTTGGATAGCATCACTAGGATAGTATTTGTCACGTACTGACAAAATTGAGCTTCCGGACCTAAGTCTGGAAAAGTGAGGTAGTGTAACCTTTCTCTGCCATAGGCTCCTTCTTTGTCATGGAAAAACGTAGGGACACTAGGACACTAAGGCTGTGTAGCTGAGTAGAGAGAAGCTAGAGGCGATCTCTGATACCTATCTTCATATGTTTAAAGTTCTTATAGGAATAGAATTATGCTCTTTTGATTGTTGAGGCAATGAACAGACCAAAGAACAATGTATAGAAAATACAAAGAGTAAGATTTCATCTGGCTGAAAGGAGGAGCACACTAACAATTTAAAATTCTGACAGTGCAGCAATGGTCTCTTTGTAGGTTAGGATTGGTCATAAGCAACAGAAAAAGTTTGGATAACCGTAACAAAGGACTATCTCTTTGGAGCACCATCACCATGACAAATAACCCTCTGCTGACTTTTTTCTAGAACTACCAGGAAAGAAGATCTGGTTGGCATAGTCAGGTGCCCCCACTTTTTCCCTCTCTGCTCTCCTGGCAAGGACAAGGTAGAAAACTGACTGAAGGCTCCAACGAGGCTTCATGCAACGGCAAGGAGAAATTTATAAAAGGAAAATTGAGGAGTAGGAAAAAAATATCAGAAACTTACTATGTTCTCATCATTGCAAGAGTAGAAAGAGAGGTCACCTGTTTGTCAGGAATCCTAAAGGAGGGATTTCTGTGCTGGAAAGAAGTTAGAAAAGATGATTTAGAAGATCCCTTCCAGTTCTTTGTTTGTAAAGAGGAATTGAGAAGTAGAATTGATTACTGAGATCCAGGGTCATTAGGAAAGCCCTAATAAGGGAAATATGGGATACAGGTAACAGGGACGTGAGCCATAGAGTAGACATGGTCGTTCAGTGGACTGATCACTGGCACTGGTCATTTGAATGTCATGGGCATTGAAGCTTCATGGAAAGGTTTTGAACAATGGGATACATGCAATAAAATCTTCTTTGGGAAGTTTGATCAGGTAACTGTTAGTACATTGAACTAGAGAACAGTAAGATCAAAGGCAAGAAGATCAAAACTGTTTTGATGGCCTGAGCCAGGGGGATAGCAGCAGGAAGGGAAAAGAAGGAGCCAGTGAAGAGGCATTTCTCAGGCAGTATCCACAGAACAACAGGGAAAGGAGAGAGTGAGAGAAAAAGGTCAAGAGTAACTCCAGGTTGCAAACCTGGAGATCTAAGAAAGTGATAGTACAGCTGGAAGAAAGATGATAACTTCTAATTCAGATAGATTGAGTTTGGAGATCATGGGTATCAACTGGGGGCTTGAGGCTGAGGGAGAGATCCAAGGCTGAAAACATAGATCTGGGATTCCCTAGTGTAGAAGTTGCCCTGGAGGAGGTCATATGAATGGATGATTTTCTATAAGAACAGAGTATAATGCCAAAGTACAACTATGTATTTTTAGAAAGAAGTAATCACTAAGAACTAGAATCACTAGAAGCCATTTCAGGAATAATGAAACTTGAACTGGCTTTAAAAGGAATGGAGCGGGAGAAGGAATTCTATACTGAGACATGCTTATAACTAGGATTGAGTAACAGAAAAATGGACTGATCTGCACAATCCCTCTAAAAATGAATTCTTTTTATTCTGCCACCCATCTGCTCATGCCCCTGTTACAGGTGGAGAAATGGAAGAAATGAGAGGTGACTGAAGTTAGCAGGGGAAGACCACAGGAGAACTACTAGCTCTCCAGCCCTGCTGGTCTGGTGGGATGCTGATCGGAGGGCTAAAAGGACAGACGGTGCTCCTGGTGACAAGGGACCTGCCTGCCTTAGTGGTTAAGAGTGGGGATATATAACAGAACTTACCGGTCCTAAAATTCTGAATTTGACATCTGTTAAAATAAGCAATTGATGAAGAAAACTAAAGAAATCACTGACAGTAGTGACCTCTAGTGGAAACAGGCTTCAGGGAGCTTATATATATGGAGCTTATATATATATATAAATAAAATATATATTTTATTTTTTTTTTCTATTAGATAAGATGAAAATCAGTGGCATATTCAGCCAATTCATTTCCACAAGAGTGTGAAGGATGGGGCTGCTGGAAATAGCACACAAATCCTGCCCGGAAAGTGGCAATGTACCAGGAATACTTTGTGTTTTGAGTCAGACTAAGCTGATTAACATTCTGGGGGAAAAAAAAATGTGGACACATAATTGCTGTCAAAGACATTAGCTGCGAAAAGAGTGTTTGGGCAATGACCTCATTGGCCACAGGGGGGGCATGGTGTGTTCATGGCAGCCAATAAGTGAGCAGGCTGACTGTCTTGGGGAGGAAGCTGCGCTGGATGCTGGTATGCCTTTTAAACATCTCTTCATTAAAACATGGAAGAAAGCTGTGATCTGTGAAATGTGCACACATTTGGTAATTCAGTATTTTATGGCTCAAGTCCCGTCTCTTTCCTCTGCCCGGGGGGGCTGTTTGTGCCAAGTGATAGCAAACGCTATTGAGCTGGGAGGACGCAAGAGATGCCCGGGAGAGTTGGCCTTTGAAATGGGACTAATGTCATGGAGGGTCCAAGCACAACGAAGAAGGGCAAAAGCAAACCACACTGGGCATGCACATCCACCCCCTTTGGGAAGTGCTTTCAGAATATATAATCTTGACATTGAGGAGAAACAAAGGAATGGGAGGTTTGATGGGGATTTTAAATTTGTCTGATCACACTGGGGGCCAATGATGGGTGAGTTGAATTAAATGGGTGGGTATAGAAAAAGGAGTAAAATGAGAGATTTTTTTTTTTTTAATGGCGATTATATAGAAATACATAGAATCAGTGTTATCAAGCCCTGGGCAACTGTCACTTCTGGCAACAGAGTGATCCTTGTCCTTGTCTCCTATTACCTGTATGTCAGGAGGTGTCATCCTGCCTTCTTTCATTATTCACCCTCCTCCACACACCCTGCTGTGTTTACTGATGCTGTTGTATAGCCTGGCCCATCTGCTTTTCCCGGGATTTGCTCCCTCTCCTCTCCGTGTCATTTCAAGGTTAGAAAAACAGCCCTTAGATAAGCCTTTTGTGATAATTCCACTCTGGTCTGAAATTTCCAGAGTTCTGGTCTCCAGGGGTGGGCAGAAGGCAGCCTCGCTGCCCTCCTAAGTCAATGATTGCCCTTGTGTTATTTCTTAGACGCCAAACTAAACCACAGAGCTGGGTTAAAAGGAACCAGTATTAAGTGGTCCTTCCTCTTTCCCCATGCAAAGATCCTTTCCCCCAACATATGTACAGTCATTCGGCTCTGGAATAGGTCATTTCGGGTGTCTAGTTTAAAAACTAGTTGACTTACCGAAGATGAGCTAATTATTTTAATTTGCTCCAAAGCTTCTGTCAGGCTGTCTTCAATCTCGGAGTCATCTAAGGAGAAGAGGTCCCCAGCTCGTGAAAGATCTTTTTGTCCTAAGACCAGTCTGAACAGTTGATGCATGATGAGGAGTTTGATAATCAATGGACTTTCTGCAGGCCCAGGACCATATGTTTCAGTCATCAGAAGTTAGTAAGACAAAAAACATGCGGCAGGAAGTATACTTTGTATTCCTTGAAAGGTCATTTTTCTCCAGAATTTGAGGTCTTCTTTGACTCTTTCTGGAAAAGAAACAAATGATAGGATAAAACTGCTAGTAGAATGGCATGAGCTCAGAATATGAACTTGATGCCCAGCAGAGGGGGGGCGGGGGGGGGGAAAGACTTTGGAAATGTGCATAGAGTAACAGATCCTGACTTGATGACCTTCGAATGAGCTCTTCCCTTGTTTTGTTTTGCTTTTTTCCAAAAGGTCTTGTAAAAAATTATTAGGTTTCTCTAGAATTTACTGTGAACCTTAAAAAGCTGCTTAACCCTCACACTTACTTTTCTCCTTTCTATATCCCTCTCCTCTCCACGCCACAAGGAAACAAGTGGATGAGCAACTGATATGCCCAACACTCACCAGATTTCCCCCAGATTCCCATGGAAACCAAACAGAAAAGGGCAATGAAAGGAAAGAGGGAACACAGGAAACATCTCTTAGAACCACTGCCTGGTTTTCTCTTTTTTCCTGGATAGGGAAACCAGTGCTTGCCTCCTTGGCTGGATTTCTTTCCTATACTGACAACAGAAGCTCTCCCAAACCTACGTCCAATAGGTGATCTGAATACTTGCTTTATTCATATATACTGTCTAAAGAAAGGATTCTGCCTGGGAGTATGAGGCTACATAGATCTCTGCTGAATGTGAGTGTGAATTTGAACTTGAACGCTGAACTTGAAAGTGATAGCATTGCGATGCAGGCTAAAGAGGGAAGGCATTGGGATCAGGCAGTCTTCCCTCTATTCCCACAATTGAAATAATAAAGTCCCACTATACTTCTTACTCAATTAACAGTCCACAGAGAGAAGGGCAATGGCACAAATTAAATATCTGATTTTTCTCATCAGCTCCCTTATGGGCCTAATAAAATCACAGACCATTTGCACTGGTAGAGACCTTAGCCATCATTTAGTTAATGACTTCCCAAAGGCTCCATGATAACTACAGCAGTGCTGTTCTCTTGATTTCAGGCCAGTGGGCTTCCTCCCTGGTTTACAATGAAGTGGAGTCAGCTCACGTAACTTACAAATGCAGACACATGTTCAGAGAGTGAGAGCTGAGGGTGACTTATTTAATATAAGCATCTAAACACTAGGCAATTCTGCCCAGCATTTCACTTGGAATGTGTTCTCCAGGATGAGTGTGAAAGGCAGAGGGGAGTCTGCTGCTCCCTTAGGTGATCTCAGACCTCCCCTCTGAGCTGTCACTGTGCAGGCACCTCTGCGTGCTGAATGAAATGTTAAAGCTTAAAGATACATACTCCCCACACAATATGGTCTCTAAACACAAGCCAATTGGGCGCCTGGATGGCTCAGTCAGTTAAGCGACTGCCTTCAGCTCAGGTCATGATCCTGGAGTCCTGGGATCGAGTCCCGCATCAGACTCCCCGCCGAGTGGGGAGTCTGCTTCTCCCTCTGACCCTCCCCCTTCTCATGCTCTCTCTGTCTCATTCTTTCTCTCTCAAATAAATAAATAAAATCTTAAAAAAAAAAACACACACACACACACAAGCCAAATCCTGCACCAGGCGCTCAGTTAAATAAGCTATATCAGTGCATTTTGTAGCCATTGAAGTTGTGTCAAGGGTAATATTACCTACATGAAACTTTTGTGCTAACCACCAGCTCTAGAAAAATGACACTCAATACTTACATATGCTTGCCTTTGTTCCAGGCTCTGTCCTAGGTGCTTTGCAAACATTAACTCACTTAACCCTCATAATAACTATATGAGGATATTTCATCCCCATTTTACTGGTGAGGAACCAAGGCATTAATAACTTGCCCCAGCCACACAGCTAGCAAACTGGAGAGCTGGGATTTGGACCCAGAGACTCCAGAGTTAGGCTCCAGGTTCATAACCACTATGGTATGTTGATTCCACGTGGGGCTCCGTGTGCAGCTACTGTTAGGAGTAAAAGCCCTCAGAGCATTATTAACATTTGAAGATGAAGATATGGGTAGGGTGATAAAGCATGAAACGGAATTTCTCTTCCCTCCGACACTGAGGGAAGGAGGGACCCTGCATTCTTGCCCATCTATGCCCTGGGATCAAGGCCAACAAGACAGCAGGAAAGTCACAAGGAAGAGAAGCTTAGAGGAAAAGAAAAGCAGGAGATTTGGCTGGGGATGGGGTGGGGGGGTAGTTTTGGGGGCGGAGAGAGAGCAGAGTGAGAGTCCTACAAAGTAGAACGCACCCTTGCAAATGCGGAAGGGTGGAATACAGCATCTACAGGAAAAATTAGGACAGTGTTTTCCTGAATTTTCCCCTGAACACATTTCTCCCCCTAGCCTCAGACATTTGCAGTGACAGGGTCTCAGTGAAATAATATTCAGGAAAATAAGACATTGCATGGACATTGGAAATGATTTCACCTTGACCAGCCAGCTTGTTGGTCAATATCTCATCGTTCCTGAAGCAGAGTCAGCTGCCCCAGACATAGTGCGGCTGGAGCTCCAAGAATGAGCAGAAATATGTGCTGGTGGAGAGGAGCACCCCAGGCTTTCCCTGGGCTCCTTCTTTGCTCTCCACACTTACAGTGACCCCTGGTACGGAGCCCTACATTCATGCTGTTACTCTTGAGTGTCCATCATGTACAAAACAGTATTGTTCAAAACACCGCCGTCCATGAGAACTTTCACACCTTGAAGGGTGGGGTAGGGAGAGCTGAGACTTACACCAAACATCCTACAGTACAAGGATGACCCAGAGAAAATCTCCTCTGTCCTATAAAAGGAAGTTTGGGGAAGTACAAGGGAGAGAGAGATCTCTCCTAGGGGAAGATGTTAAGGAATAGCTTTGTTAAGGAAATGGTGTTCGGGCCAGACACTTTAGGATTAGGTTTCATTTAGTGCACATATTCTGCAGATATACTAAGTCAGCTGCTGGTCTGCAGACTGAGGTTCAAGGCCTAGCCTGGCCACTCAATGGCTGTTGGACCTTTGGTTCATGCTTTTCCCTTCTCTGAGCCTCAGTTTCTTTACTTGCAAAATGGGGCTAATGCATGCCTCATCTACCTCACCAGGTTGTTTTGAAGATCAAAGCTAATAACACATAAAAGAGCCCTTTGTCAAATACTGACACCAAGAGCTAATGTTTAGCAGGTGTTTCCCATGTGGCAGGCACTACTATGAGTGCTTCCTGAGGACTGAGTCACTTAATTCTCACGACAATTCCATGTGATGAGAAACTGATGTTCGGAGAGGAAAGTAACCAGCCCAGGAACACCCAGAGAGTAAGCTGCAGAGTCAGAACTGAAGGCAGTTGGTCTCCCAGAACAAAGCCCTGTCAGTTGCATACATGACCATGTGTGATAATTATTGAGCTGCCTTGCTTCCATCGGTCTTCATGTAAAGAGCACCCCACATGGTACATTATACCTCCCCTTCCTGGATAAGGATCAGCAAGGCATGTTATTTATTTTTCAGCAGCCCTGGTCAATGTTTTTCTCAGGTGTCTGGCTTCCCAGGCTGATCTCTCTGCAATAGCAGAGAAGGTCGGAGACAGATCAAGTTCAGCCTCATCCTCTGCGAAACTCCCTACCCTTACAAATGCCATAGTCCTGTGGCCTATATCCATATATACAGATGCGCCCACCGAATACACACAAGCATACACATGTGCACACGAATGCACATATGTGTGCATCTCAGATGCTTTCTATGCACCAAGCTCTTTGCTAGATACTTTCTTCTCCGTTCTCGCATCAACCTGGCAGGTAGATATTATTACCAAAGAGGAAACAGGACTGGTGAGGCATCTCGTCGAAGGTTACACACAGAGCCAAGATTCACATCCAGATAGGTCAGCCTCAAATCTCATACTTTTGGAATTACAAAAACTGGCTTATAAAATTCCTTCTTACTCCCAGCTTTTGCTCTCCTAATTTCTCTCCCTAATCCTTAAGGGACCTTAATCTGAAGCCCACTTTCTCCTTATTTAATATAAGTATCTATTTTTTAAGCAGGTATTGGTTGACAAGTCAAGTTTCTGCAAGGAGAAGCAGACACCACACACAAAAATGATTATGCGCCACGCCTGACACATTTCAGGGAGTCCCAGCTGTCCCCACAAACTGGCTTTACCTGTGTGCTACTCTTCAAAGGCGGGCAGCTTGCTGTTACTCAGCTGTATGTTTTGAGACTGGGCGGGAGATTCGAGCAGCGGACTCCGAAGGCACAGCGAGTGGAATCCACTCAGCTCAGTGAACCTGAAGTTGCTCATTGCTGTGCTGCCGGTGCCGGGTGGAAGAATTCAAGGAATGCAGCCCAATGCCACCGGCAGCTTCAGAGCTGGTCAGGTGACAGGCTGCACCTCACCCAGTAGAAAGTTGCCTCAGAGAAATGCTCTGTTTCCGGGGGTGAAACAGAAAGCCTGCCCCAGTAAAGTAAAGTTGTTTTTAACAGAGAACACAAAACCCCCTGTGTTCGTGAAAATCTATACTTTCCCTGGGAAGAATGGGGTGGAGGGGGGGTAGAAAAAGCCACGCAGGAAACAGTCTCAACAGAAACTCCAGCAGGTGAATGGAATGGCTATTGGGAGCCATTTCACAAAGCCTGGGGAAGAGAGGACTGCAGCTTCATGAACGCCTCCCTCCCTCTCAAGATTTCACACCCAGAGTTTGAAACACTGAGCGTTTGTCCTGTGAGTCACAGCTCCTAAAGCAGTGATCCTCTTGCTCTGCCTCTAGATTAATATTGTTGTAAATTTAAGGATGCAGGAAGTTGCTACTAAAACGAACAAATCACTAAACCAAAATGCATACCTTCTTTTTTTCCACTCTATTTTCTGGGAGGTTCTTCATAAAAATCCACTTGGATTTGCACTTTAAGTCAGATACGTTAAATATTGCAGTGACACTCAGAGAAAATGTTTGTCTTGCTTCATCTTACTGACATTCTAGAGGAGAAAAAGATCCTGAAACTCTCAACACTTAAAGATGTCAACGCTTAATGGTGCATTAAGAAAACATGTTTATAGAGGCGCCTGGGGGGTGCAGTTGGTTAAGCTTTGGACTCTTGGTTTCATCTCAGGTTGTGATCTCAGGGTTGTGATCTCACTTGTAGGGCTCCGTGCTCAGCGTGGAGTCCGCTTGAGAGTCTCTCTGCCCCTCGCACCTGCACTCTCTTAAATAAATCTTAAAGAAAACATGTTTTTCAATTGTATTACTCTCTACCTCTAATTTGTCCTTATAGAGGGTCTATTGCCCATCAAACCACCTATCTGCTGGCAAAATGTACAGGAAGCTGAGCTGCAGACAAATTCATCTGTGTGATCACGACGATATGACTCCCAAGAGTGCTACCCTGCAAAGGCATGTGGTCCGAGTGACGACACACCTGCCATTGAACAAGGTCCTATGCTCCAGGGGAATGACCTTTCCAGACATTTGATGATCAATCACATTTTTATGTCATCCACATATGGAGAATTCCTTTGAAGAGTTTGCTTTATAAAAATGGGGCATCCAGTCAGCCATGAGTAGGTGTAGCCTTTCATTGGTAATTTTCTGGCTTACAGATGGTGATGCAGTTTCCTCTTTTAAAGGAACACACTCTATTTCTTTAGGCTTCCCTCTTCTTCATTCTCTATTCATTATTAATTGTTCTTATTGCTAGATTTTATCCGATATTCTTACATTTTTGAAGGAGTCTAGGGTCCAGAATTGGACATTTTCTAGGACCCCAGTAAGAAGAGCAGAGTGGCGAGAGGAGGGAACCCAGACACGACTGGGCTCAGCTATGCTATTACCTGCAGTGTAAATCAGGACCCATTAATTAACCTCTCTGAGCCTCAGGTTCCTTATTTGCACCTGAGGATTGTGATGTGGGCTGTTGGGAGATTTAATGAGATTATATAAAGCATTCAACATAGAACCTAGCATATAGCAATCACACAAGTAACAGCAATCACATCCCTAATGATGTCATTATTCTTGTAGATCATTTCCCTGTTAACATGTCCTTAGGCCATCCCTTTTAAGAGCTAATAAGCTGCTATACTTCTGCCCAACACTGAGTTCACATGTTAAAGATGCATAGGTCTTTTCCATCTGGGTCATATTTATATCCTAGCTGTACTCTCCCCCAAAACTTAAATCTGGGTAGTTTATGCACTATCTTGAAAGTGTCCCTATTGATTTTTTGGCAGACTTGTTCCCTGGAGAGATAGCCTTACCCCCACCCATGGCTAAACAGTAACTGGATTTTTTTTTTAGAGTGGAAATGGTTTGAAATACAATGCATCTCAGACTTTTTGTGGTTGGATAATCCAAATACCTGAGTTTTCTGTGTAAGTGTAGTGTTCACTCCCACATTTATTAGTGAGAATGGAGTGTATAATCCCCTCCAGGGTACCAGAGGGAAAAGTTCTTTATGACTTTTCAAGGTGACCTGCACTCAATGGGCACTAATAAAACATTGCCGGTTTACTCTATTATTCTTCAGTAGATCTATGAAATAAAAATACACATGAACCAGTGGACTTAATTGCCCCACTATTAGGATACCACCTGTGGAAAAAGTTGAAGCTCTTTGGGGGGAATTTCAATAAACATAATTAACTCAGAAAGCCAACTTATTCTGAGAAAATTAGCCTCTGGCTTCCATCTTGGGGTTAGGGTGTTCTCAGGTTTCTTCACTTTAGAAAATTCCAGAATAGCAACATTTATTTACGTTATGTTTTGGACAACACTACTGCACATCAAAATCTTATTTTATTCACCTGTATTATAAATGTCCACTGACTAACTTAGACCCGTTTGGGTTCTAGAAACTTTCAATAAAGTTCTCAGATTTTCCCTTGAAAGAAAGGATTAAAGATTCTTTTCAAGGAGCATCTTTTTCACACAGTGTGAAAGAGCTACAGGCGTTCCCATGGGAATTGGCCGCATACATTTCAGCCCTTCCCACAAGATGTCTATTGTTCCCTGTGCGTCTCTCAGTTTCCTCTGCCATGACATGTTGCTTCATTCACTTCTACTGAAAGCCTCCGAGGCTGGGTTATTCCAAACGATGCAAAAGGACTCAGCCCTTGGTCTTTTTCTAGAACTCATACAATCTAAATTTGTAGCAGGTTAATTATCATAAGCACATACAAAAAATAGGTTTGGTGACCTGTTTAGGCAAAAGCTCAAGAAACATTTAATTTTGAATACATATTGCGATTTATTGAAATACAGACAGGAAATATTTTCTTTCTTTGGGAATGAGGGAAATATCTTCAAGTCTAACAAACTTTCTTAACCGAGAATTTGTGATCTGTAATAATGATTTCATAGTGTATCCATTTTCACAAATTTTGACTTTGCAGGTCATATTTTTCTTAATTGATATAAATCTTGGTATACATTGACTAAATCTTATATCAATATAAATATTAATAATCAACATAAATCTTGCTAAAATTTTTTAATTCAAATTTTGTAGGTTTCTTTTTACAGAAAACATACCCAAACTCTCAAATTACAAAGAAAATTCAATGTTTAACATGTCTTTATTTACATTTAAATTCCATATATTAAGCACCTGCATTGACCAATTCAAATACTGCCTTAAGTACTTTTTCTGTTCCTCAAATCGAAAACCTCCACATTTCAATTTACAATGTCACGGAATCCAATAGTTGATTACTATAGCAACTTAAATATGTATTTGAACGAGCAAAAAAATCGTTCGATTCAATTACGATTTGTAAGATAAGTAAAATACCAAAAGGAAAAATGAGAGCAACAATAAACGGTAATGGTGCCTGCTCAACCCCCTGCCTGGAATGATGCTGTTGCATTTTCTTTGAAAATCATAGGCAAGGCCAGTTTCTTTGCAGGTTGCAAGATATTTCTTGAGGTAAACAAAAGTGTGAAACAGAAATGAGCCCAGACAGTTTTGGAGTAAAACAAAAATGCACATACTATGAATCTAGAAGCACAATTTTCTGCTCCTGAGGCCTAGAGACATGTTTTAATAACCCACAGAGAGGTGGCTTTTTTACCCTAATAACCGAAAAGCCTGCATACAGGGCTAGACACACAACTCCCCGATGTGCTTTATCTGCATAATCAGCCAGCCCCTGCAAGTTTCTCTGCCCCACTCCCACAGCCCACTCCTTCATCACTGCAGCTTCTGACATTTACTTTAATTAGCTTTTGTTTTTGCTGAACAAAAGGACAGGGAAAAAGATAGCCATACCTCTT
The DNA here is from genome assembly GCF_004348235.1 of Phoca vitulina. Classification (NCBI taxonomy): domain Eukaryota; kingdom Metazoa; phylum Chordata; class Mammalia; order Carnivora; family Phocidae; genus Phoca; species Phoca vitulina. The sequence goes on along the minus strand of NW_022589713.1, from coordinate 1,898,255 downwards.
AGCACAGGAAACTCTGGCCATCATAAGAAATAGAAGGCAAAATGCTTGACTTTAGAGTAATTCGGCTGGCACCCATGATGGAGCTCAGAGGCAGGCAGCCGGGTAGCCCCTGCCCCTTCCTGCCCCGTCCTGTCCTGTCCTGTTGGCAGCTGCTCGTCAAGCCAGCTGGCTGTACACTTGATTCCCTCCGCTGGACTCGCCGTGTGGGATCGGGCAAATGAGTAACTTCTCCTCTCTCCCCCAACCTTCTGCTTAGCGCGGACAATTGGCACAAAGCTTCACTTATTTCTACAGTAGATTTAGAGAAGCTTCTCTGAGCAGATCAGTGGTTTGCAAGAATTAGAAGATTTGCCTAACAACCAGTAACTTAGCTTCTGTTAATGAATAACTCACTTTCAGGAATCAAGGAAGTTTTAGGTTAATATCAGATGTGGAGCCTTTTATCAGGCAGGCATCAGTGAAAGGCTCAGTGAGGAATGGAAAGATGGAAGCAGTGGAAGGAGATAATACTTAAAGCAAACACATAGAAGAAAACACCAGGAGAGAAACAAAATGGCTAGTGCAAAGGAGCGAAGTCTAACTATGCTACTGGTATTGTTGGTGACTAATACTGAACGACTGAATGAAGCAGCCCTGCTAGCACTGGGGATTTCTCCAAGCCAGCACTGTTCATTCTTATGCCAATCCAAATTGCTAATTCACTTCCTTTTACCATCCAAATATAGAACTCCTCCTCTCAGGCCTAATACACTGGGGATCCCTTATGAGCTGTCTTACATCTCTTTCTCTTTTAAGGAGAATGCTCTCCAAACCTCTAATGCATAAATTAATTGGTGGTACCCAGTGGATTGTTATATATCTGGAGGCTCTCCTCTCCCCTTTTATGTGTATGACATGGGCTTTCTCCCCTTATTGATTTGAGGTTTCGCCTACACACAAAGCAATAGGATATTTCTGAGACTCTTCTAACTAGCTTTCAGTCAAACTAAGTGTGAGTGTGTGGCAATGCAGTGGGGAAGAGTAAGATGGAAGGTGTACATCTGGAAATATTAGTATTTCTATGTCGTTGGCAATCATGCTGCCATGTAAATAAATTGCTGGCTCAATTAAAAGGCATTCTCCTGGGATGAAGGGGACTTTCTCCTGTATTTACTACCTAACATCCACTTATCCCACTTTTGGTAAAAACTGTACCCAAATTTCTCTTTGGAGGCGATGTTCTTTGGGCAGAGTTCACTCACATAAACACATTAGGTCTTAGCCAATCAGAAAGACCGCATTCTCCTGACCATGGTGATTGATTTAGAGAATGAGCGATGACCCCTTCCAGGCCAGTGGGAGTCATGAGAAAGATGAATGTTTGGCTTTGAGAGGACAGAGTCTTTCCTGTTAGACTTGATGACAAGATGATATAAGGTATGGCTGCCCTTGCCACATTGCCACCAAGAAACCAAACCTTAGTGACTTTGTTTGGGCCACTTAAAACCAGCTGTCCCTGAAGTTGACAAGACCCACACTTTCTCGTAAGCCAATTCCTTAATAGCTTAAGTGATTTTACGCTGGGTTTTCTACCATTTGCCATTGAAAAAGTTCTGTTTGGCTAAATTAGCCGAATCCCCGTTTGTGAGAGGGCTCTTCTGGGTCCCCCCAGTGCAGCTCCTTGCAAAGGAAGTGGACTAGGAGGTGCATTAGGGACCAACTATGACAAATGAGTCCCTTTAATGACAACCACAGGCTTTCACGGACAGCCAGTAGAGGCAGGAAAGGCCTGGGAAAGACCGTAGTCATTCAGTGTAACTGAAAGTGTGACTTTCCAAAGTGATTCTCTTAACCAACATGTTCACTTCCCCAAATACTTCCACTTTACCCACCTAGACTTGTCTGGTAGTTCCCAGCCACATTCTGTTTGACCTCAATGAACCTGATCATGGAATCCATCCATCCATGCAGAATTTTCATAAATTCCTTTGGGTAATTAGTTGCACAGAATATAGCTTTATCTTTTTTTTTTTCATTCTGTTTCTGCACAACTCTCGTCACTACCCTCCCCAGTCCTCTTTGATAAAATTGAAATAAAGAACATTCTCTCTAACCACAAAGTTGGACTAAGATGCTTCCTTTATAGAAAATACATATATTTTAAAGCAACTTTAAATGGGTAAATTACATATAAGCACAGAATTTTTAGATGATTTCATTTTCTGTAATGATTTTTCTACCTGAAACCAATGACACTCCTTCAGGTACACCATTTCTGTGTTCAGCCTTCCAGCTTTGCAAAAGTTCATTATAGGCACAGAAATACCTAGGCATATCCAGGAACTCCCTTTTAGCTCAGCAAAATAGCACATGGCTTGGACTGTGAGAATCAAGTGTTGTTTGTTTTGTTGTTATTGTTGTTGTTGTTGTTTAAGAACAGGGAAATAGAGACCTGTGGCTAAGAGTTATTCAGTTTGATTCACTATAATAAAGAATTTGATTAAAAAATATGATAGTAAAAGTAATATCTTTTACTCGCAAATTTGAGAGAACTCATTATTTTCCTAAATTAGCTCCTCCTTCTGTTTCTTATCTTGGTGAAGGGCCCTCACCATCCACCAAGCACACCAACTAGAAAGTTGCACATTATCCTCTATTTCTCTCCTTTCTTTTCCCACTCATGTCCAATGATCCCGGAACATCTTAGATCCTGTCTGTTCTGTGTCCTCAGCATTATTCATGATCTACAGTGGATAGATCCTAAGGTGATCCTCAGGGATCCATTTTCTGGTGTTTATACCTTGGGGTTTTGTCCCCCTCAATGTGGGTGGGACTTGTGACTTGCTTCTAACAAATAGAATATGACAAAGATGATGGAATGCTACTCCTGTGATCACCTTATGTTATATAAGATGCCATCTTGCTGACAGATGCCCTCTAGAGATTCTCCTTGCTGGTTCAACGAAATAACTGGTCATGTTGAGAAAGCTCACATGACCAAGAACTAGGGGCGGCCTGTAAGAGTTGAAGGTGGCCTCCAGCCAACAACCAGCATGAAGCCAAGGTCCTCAGTCCTACAAACACAAGGAAATGAATCCTTCAAACAAACTGAATGAAGTTGGAAGAGGATTCTTTCCCCAGTTAAGCCTCCAGATGGGAACACAGCCCAACTAACACCTTGATTGCAAACTTGGGACACCCTGAGCAGAGGACCCATCTAAGCCTACCTGGACTCCAGACCCATAGAAAATGTGGAATAATAAATGTGTGTCATTTTAAGCCACTAAGCTCATGATAATTTGTCACACAGCAATAGAAAACTAATACATGACTCTTCCCCTCTCTCCACTGGGATAGCTAGATAGCTATTGTTTCCGTTAAATTCTTCATTCTCCCCTGTCTGGATTTTGACAGGACTCTCTTAGCAGGTCTCACTGCCTCCAACATAGCCCCTTCAACTCTGCCATCAAATCAGCTTTTAGGGGGCCTGGGTGGCTCAGTCGTTAAGCGCCTGCCTTCGGCTCAGGTCATGATCCCAGGGTCCTGGGATCGAGCCCTGCATCGGGCTCCCTGCCCAGCGGGAAGCCTGCTTCTCCCTCTCCCACTCCCCCTGCTTGTGTTCCCTCTCTCACTGTGTCTCTCTCTGTCAAATAAATAAATAAAATCTTTAAAAAAAAATCAGCTTTCTAAAATAAAATATGATATGTAACTCTTTTACTTAAAATTAATAGGTGGCAACACATTGCCTGAGGATGTCATAAAAAATTCTTGGCTTGGCACACAAAGGATTTTGTAATGTGGCCCCCAGCCCTCTCCAGCTCTGCTTCCACCACTCATGTACATACAACCCTGTGCAGCTGGGTCAATATCTTCAGAACATATCTAGGAGCCCATCACCTTTCACGATCTTTGCTACCACTACTACTGTGATCAAAACACCATCATCTCATGTCTCATTTAGATAATTGCAATAGCTCCTTGGCTTTTGCCCTTGTCTTTTTAAAATGCAGTCTTAGCAGAACATCCAGATAATCCTATGAAAATACAAGTCAGAACTGACTCCCTTCTGCCCAGTTCTCTGCAATGGAAGGACTCTCCATCTCACCTGAGTCAGAGCCAAAGTTCTTTCAAGATCAGCAAAGCCCTGTATAAGATAGCGTCTCCCTTCTCCCTCCATGGCATCAACTTCATCTCCTACCACTCCAGCCACACTGGAGCTACAAAGGGACAAGGTTTTAATTCATCTGAGGAACTCCAGCACTAGGCTATGAGGCTATTGTCTGGCACAAAGGGGGAATTCAATCAAAATTTCATGAATGAAGCTTTTCTTTATAAAAGCATCAATAAAATAATAATTATACAATTGAAAAGCATCAATAAAAAAATTATACAATTGAAAAGAATTCAGAAATAAAGAGCTAGATGGCGAAGAAATCCACTTGGCTGAGATATAATTTTCTTTTTAAGTTGGTAACAAATTTTTTTTTTTAATTTCTCAGTACTAGTAAAGAAGAAAGGGGCGTATCCTTTTGCTGAAAAACTCTAACAAGACTGATTAGAAAAACAGAGAGAAGACACAAATTACCAATATCACAAATAAAAGAGTTGACATTACTGTAGATTCTACAGCTATAATAAAAGAAGAATAAGGAAATATTGTGGAAATTTTATGTCAATAAATTTGATGACATAAATGAAATGAATAAATTCCTTGAAGGACCACCGTTTCTTGAATGTCACCACTCATTCAAGAAAACATAGATCATCAGAATAGCCCTATATTTACTTACTTAAAAATTGGAATTTAGAGTGAAACTGGACCACTTTCTTACACCATACACAAAAATAAACTCAAAATGGACTAAAGACCTAAACATGAGACTGGACACCATAAAATTCCTAGAAGAAAACAAATTGCAGTAATTTCTTTGACATCAGCCATAGAAACACTTTTCTAGATATCTCTCCTCTGGCGAGGGAAACAAAAGCAAAATTAAATATTGGGACTACACCAAAATTAAAAGCTTCTGCATGGTAAAGGAAACCATAAGCAAAATAAAATGGTGACCTATTGAATGGGCAAATGATATATCCAATAAGGGGTTAATATCCAAAATATATAAAGAACTTATACAACTCAAGACCAAAAAAACCAAATAATCCAATTAAAACATGGGCAGATCTAAAAAAATAGACATTTTTCCAACATACAGACAGAATATAGATAGACAGATGGCCCAGAAACATGTGAAGAAATGCTCAACATCATTAATTATCAGGGAAACACAAATTAAAGCCATAGTGAGATACCATTTTACATCTGTCAGAATGCTTAAAATAAAAAACACAAGAAATAGCAAGTGTTAGTGAGGATGTAGAGAAAAAGGAACTTTGTGTACTGTTGGTGGGAATGCAAATTGGTGCAGCCACTGTAGAAAACAGTACAGAGTTTCCTCAAAAGAATTAAAAATAGAATTATCATATGATCTGGTAATTCCACTACTGGATATTTACCCAAAGAATACAAAACACTAATTCGAAAAGATATGTGCACCCCTATGTTTATACAGCATTATTTATGGTAGCCAAGATATGAAAGCACCTCAAGTGTCTATCAATGAATGGGTAAAGAAGATGTGATATCTATACATGTATATTATATATTATATAACCTATATACTATGGAATATCACTCAGCCATAAAAAAGAATGAAATATTGCCAGTTGCAACAACATGGATGTAGCTAGAGAGTATAATGCTAAGTGAAATAAGTCAGTCAGAGAAAGACAAACACCACATAATTTTACTCATATGTGGAATTTAAGAAACAAAACAAACAAACAAACAAAGAAAAAAAAAGAGACAAGCAGAAAAACAGGCTCTTAAATACAGAGAACAAACATGGTTGTCGGGGCGGGGGGCAAGAAGAATATGTAAAATAAAGGGAATTAAGAGTATGCTTACCTCACACCTCATGAGCACTGAGAAATGTATAGAATTGTTGAATCATTATGTTGTATACCTGAAACTAATATAATACTGTATGTTAATTATACTTGGATAAAAGTAAATAAATTATTAAAATCAAAATTGGAATCACAGTTAAAAACATTCACATGATGAAAATTCAAGGTCCAGATAGTTTCACTGGTACATTATACGAAGCACTTAATAAGTAAATAATAATTGGGACGCCTGGGTGGCTCAGTCGTTAAGCGTCTGCCTTCGGCTCAGGTCATGATCCCAGGGTCCTGGGATCGAGTCCCACATCGGGCTCCTTGCTCAGTGAGGAGCCTGCTTCTCCCTCTCCCTCTGCTGCTCCCCCTGCTTGTGCTCTCTCTTTCTGACAAATAAATAAATAAAAATCTTTAAAAAAAAAAAAAAAGAAGTAAATAATAATGGAGCACCTGGGTGGCTCAGTCAGTTAAGCATCTGACGATTTTGGCTCAGGTCATGATCTCAGGATCCACACCCAGTGTGGAGCCTGCTTAAGATTCTTTCCTTCCCTCTCCCTTTGCCACTCCCCACCACTGCTCACAGCACTCTCTCTCTCTCAAAATGAAAAAGTAAAGAATACTAACTGTATACAAATTTTTACAGAAATTTTATTTCACAATAAGATGCTTTGAAGCTATTTGTATATATATTATCTATAGGTATATAAATATATAGATATGTATCCCTTTTGTGGCTGGTAGCATTTTATCCAACAAATATAGCATTTTCTGTTAATCCATTCTCTTGTTGATGAAGTTGTCAGTGCTGAGCATGAATTTACTGAGAGACTGTTGGGTTGGGGTTGGAAGAACACGCTTGAGCTAGGCTGCCTGGGTTCACATACAGTCCTAGCACTTACTAGCCACGTGACGTCGGGCGACAATTTTAACCTTTTTATGAACAGGCTTTTTTTTTTTTTCCCTGATCTATAAGAGTATTAATTGTACCTACATCCTAGAGTTGTTATGAGGATTATCTGAGGTAATATTTGTAAAGTGCTTAGAAACATGACTGGAATGTAGTAAGTGCTACATGAGTGTTTGTTAAATACACACAAAAGGAACATCCTTGAAAGTGCTTCCTGGTGCATAGTTGCAGGGATTTGCCTAGGATATATACCAGAAATGAAATTTCTGGGTCAGAAGACAGGCGCTATCTCTTTTAATTTCAACCTCTCTTTATCCTTATGTTTTGGATATGTCTTTTTTACATCGTATGGCTTTTTTCCTCCTCAGTCTGATCACCTTTGTCCTTTAATAGGAACATGTACACCATTTTCATTTCATCTAATTATACGAGTTTAAAATTATCATCTTAGTATTTGTTTTCTATTTGTTCTATTTGTTTTATGATTCTCTTTCCTTGCTCTTATTTTTTTTTTTTTTTTTTTTTTTTTTTTTTTTTTTTTTTTTTTTTTTTAGTTTTTTTAATTTTTTATTTCAGTTTTTAAATTTAAATTCAATTAGCCAGCTTATAGTACATCATTAGTTTCAGATGTAGTGTTCAATAATTTATCAGTTTCGTATAATACCCAGTGCTCATCACATCATGTGTCCTCCTTAATGCCCATCACCCAATCATCCCATCCCCCCATCCCAAAGGGAAATGCCTTGCTCTTATTTTGATGGAGCATATTTTATTCCTCTTTTCTCCTCAGTAAGCTTGGAAATTATATACTCACATACTATTTTTTACTCTTCCGTGGAGAGTATAATAAGTATAGTTGTGTACTATTATATATACGTATATATATATAAAATGCCTGTGTGTGTGTGTGTGCACGCGTGTGCATGTGTGTACCTCCACATCTTAGCTCACACCTTGATTCTTTATTCTCTTAGTGTCTTTTCAATGCCTTGAAACACTTTTTTTCCCAAATACCTAAAAATATATATTTTGTCCAGATTTTATTGTTCTCAGCAGGTGGACTGATCAGATTTACCTAGACCAAGAAAGTAGAAGCCTAAAACAGTTAAGTTTTCATCTCTAAAATGTATTGTTTTTTTTTCATAAGATTAGAAAATTAGTCTACATGCCCTGAGATTGTACTAAAATGTCATTCACTGATATTTTTGTATCATTTCTACAATCTTAGTTTTAAAGGTTCAGGAGTTTATATTGTGAAGACACTGAATAAAGCAATAACTTGCCTTGAAAAATGTCTGAACTGCAGTTATGATTTACCAGCCTACATAATTTGGTTCTTTATAAACAACGGTATCACAGTTGCCAGGGACACATCTTACCTAGCTCCTTTGTCCTTGAGCCATCATAATAGATTTCCACCTACATTTTCAAGGACAAAACAATGGCTAACTTTCTTAACTAAAGAGGATTTCAGAAAACAACTAGTAAGGCTGATATGAAACATATGCTAAGAAGGTAAAACCATGAAATTAAACATTTTTTTTTATGTCAGTACTATTGTCCATTTCTTTACTACCCCATAAAGAATGGTTTGTAGGTTCGATACAATCCCCATCCCTAATGTGCTTCATTATTAAAACAACACTTAATTAAATGGTGAACAAAGCCAGAAATATGCCATGGTTTAGAGAAATCTCTTAGGTTATTTTCAGATGTTTCTAGTTTGGCAAAAGCCAAAGCATATTTTGTTGAGCACATTTTATTCCTCTGTGTATTAGAAGGGAAATCTAACCCATGTGTTTTATTTCATTAATATTTTGCCAAGTTAAATGGTTCTTTTGCAAGATATATTTAATGTTGAGTTATTTTTATGAGGCTTTTTCCCTTGGATTATGAATTCATATGTCACCTAAAGTAAGTATACTTTGATCCAAATATCTTGTAGTTATGAAGTCAGAAACCCACAAAACCCACCATTGTTGGGTGATTTCCCAACAATGCCAAATATATTTCATTTCTACCACTAACATCATGATTTTTTCCCTCATATTTGTCAATCAGCACTTTATTGAGAAAACAACGGAATTGTTCTCCTTTTTAAGCCCTGCTTTTTGACAAATGTCCAAATGAGGCCATGGCTCAATTCAACATGAGCTGCTAACTTCAAATCATGGGCATACATCTAGGTGTATTGTTTGGATACTGACTGAATCACATCTGCAGTTACTTAAAGGTATGATACAAGTTGGCACATCAGAGAGCTTGATGAATACTAATGCATAGAGTGGCAAAAATGACAGGTGAAGATAAGGGGCAATGAGAATTTTCAATGTTGGTGGGAGTGCAAATTAACCAACTGCTCTAGAAAACAATGATTATCTAGTAAAGTTGCAGATGTGCATGCCCTCTAACCCAGTAATTCCAGTCCTAGGTATAGTCCCAAAGAAATTTGCACATGTAAAACAGGGGACATACACAAGAAAGTTCCTGGTGTCATAATAACAGTTCCAAGAAACTGGAAACAACTTAAGTCTGAATCAATAGGAAAAATGACTATGTATGTTGTGATATCCATACAATGTGATTGTAAAGAGCAATGGAAATGAGTAAAGTATAGGCATGTTACGTTATTAATATGGACAAGTCTCAAAAACAGAGTGTTGAATGATGAAGAACCAAGTCATAGTAGAAAAAAATGCAGCATTATTGTATTTATGTGAAGATTAAAAGTGTAAAAACAAAGAAGTTAGTGGTTAAGAATATATACAAATATGTAACAGCATAAACAAAAGCCATGCAATAATATAAATAAAATTCAGGATAGTCATTATTTCCCATGGGGTGCTGGAAAGTGGAAGGGATAAGACATGGGAAGAACCTCTAAAGACTGCATCAGGTTCAATTTTTTTTAAAGCTGTGTGGTGGGTCCACAAATTTTTGGGTTTTTTTATCATGATTGCTATAGTTTAAAACTTATGAATATTATTTTGTATTTATTCAACCTTTAAAAATTAATTTCTAAAATGCAGATTTAAGCATGCAGTCAACATCCTGAATTATTTACCTACTGCCCCAATTCTCATGAAACTAAAACAAAAGGTACAGTCTGTCAGAGTTTAGTTATGTGTTTAATGCTTCTCTTCCTGCCCTGACTTTCCAAAAAAAAAAAAAAAATCCCTTTGGGTTCTTTCTATGTCTTACATAGCTGGGCTATTTCTTATATTTTCGGATTAGATTAAATACTATCAGGCAGCTTCTGTCATTGCGCATAAGTAGTAGTGATTACTTCATCAGAAAAAAAAATCTATAATAACATGGCATAGTAGTTAATGTTTGACAAGCAAGTCTCAACGGTGTACTATAGCTGTCAGGACCACCATTAGGAACCTGAAGACGCGGCGGGCTGACTTCTGCAAGGGAACAGAGTTCTCTCTCCGTCAAGACAAGGCTGAACTCTTGCCAAACAACAGGGAATCTACTCATTGTATAGAATCAATTATTCACAAATCCAAGGTGGCCAGGCTTCTTCCCTCCCCACCCCTTCCCTTCCTTTTTTCCTTCGGTCTCCCTCCCCTCTTCTCTCTCTCCCTTCTCCTTTCCTTCCTTTCTTTCTTTCACCAGCTGTATTAAATATCCATTATGTGCCAGGTGCCAAATATTCATGTATGTACTAGTGTCCCGAAAGAATTAATGGACCGTGCTATGGTGAGCGCTGTGAATTGTGTAAGACTGTTGAAACACAGACCTGTACCTCTAAAACAAATAATACATTATATGTTAAAAAAAACAAAAAAGAAGAAGATAATAGGAAGGGAAAAATGAAGGGGGGCGGAAATCGGAGGGGAGATGAACCATGAGAGACTATGGACTCTGAGAAACAAACTGAGGGTTCTAGAGGGGAGGGGGGTGGGGGGATGGGTTAGCCTGGTGATGGGTATAAAAGAGGGCACGTATTGAATGGAGCACTGGGTGTTAAACGCAAACAATGAATCATGGAACACTACATCAAAAACTAATGATGTAATGTGTGGTGATTAACATAACAATAAAATAATAAACATAACATAAACAATAAAATAAAATTAATTAATAAAATAATTAATAGGACCTTCGGCATGGCATGCACTGCAGTCATACCCCCTTCTCTCCCTGCACAGAATGTGATTGATCAAATGATATATCACAACTTTTATGGTATATAGAATTCTTTTGTCTTTTTTAAATTGTGAGTTTTACGATATATCCAAAAGAGTAAGAAAAAAACGTATATTTTTTAAAAATGCAATTTAAGGGATGATAATAAAATCAACACTCAGGTGCTCACCATCCAGCTCAAGAAATAAACAGTAACCGAAGTGAACATGTGTGCCCCTCCCCAATTTTCCCTTCTTTTCTCCATCTAGAAATAATGCACTATTTGAATTGTACATCATCATCATTCTCCTGCTTTTCTTTAGAGTGGTATCACCTATGTGTTTATCTAAATACTTCATGTTTTTGAAATATTAATTGGACAATATATATTCTTCTGTAACTCAGTGTTTTTTACTCAACATTCTATTTTTGCGATTCAGCCATGGAGCTGTGGTCGATTACGGTTGCATAGTATTCCACTGCATGCCTTTGTCTCAACTGATTCAACCTCTCTTTGCTGATGGCTGTCTAACTTGTTCTGTTTTTGCTGTGACAGAGGGTCGGCTCTGGGCATCCTTTTGCATGTCTCCCCATGCAAATGTGCAAGTGTTTCTCTTGGGTATATATCTAACAGTAGAGTTGTTAGGTCATAGGATACATGAATCTCCCACTGTCCTGGAAAATGTCTATTTTCCAAAATCTTGATGTACATTCCTACCTACAATGGGTGAGAGTTCTTAGCGCTACATCATCACCAACAGATAATAATACTGCTTGACTTTTTAATTTTTGCCAGTCTGGTGAGCGTGAAATTGTATCTCACCCTGGTCTTACATTTCAGTTCTTTGTTACCAAGGAGTTTGAGCATCTTTTAATATTTATTGGGCATTTATATTTTTCTTTTGTGTACTGCCTATTTATGTTTTTTGCTGATTTTGCTATTTGGCCATTTATCTTCTTTAACATTATTCAGAAGAATTCTTTATATGTATTTTTGATATGAGTTCTTTTCCAGATATGTGTATCACAAATATGCCCTCCCAGTTTGTGGTTTGGATTTCACCCCCTTTATGATATTTTCAAATGTCTTTTGAGATCTTGATTTTAATATAGTCAAAATTATAACTCTTTTTGTTTATGCTTTGTGCTTTTTTTTAATTTAATTATGTTATGTTAATCACCATACATTACATCATTCGTTTTTGATGTAGTGTTCCATGATTCATTGTTTGCATATAACACCCAGTGCTCCATTCAATATGTGCCCTCTTTAATACCCATCACCGGGCTAACCCATCCCCCTACCCCCCTCCCCTCTAGAATCATCAGTTTGTTTCTCAGAATCCATAGCCTCTCATGGTTCGTCTCCCCCTCCAATTTCCCCCCCTTCATTTTACCCTTCCTGCTATCTTCTTTTTTTTTTTTTAACATATAATGTATTATTTGTTTCAGAGGTACAGGTCTGTGATTCAACAGTCTTACACAATTCACAGTGCTCACCATAGCATATACCCTCCCCAATGTCTATCACCCAGCCACCCCATGCCCCCCAACCCCCACCACTCCAGCAACCCTCAGTTGTTTCCTGAGATTAAGAATTCCTCGTATCAGTGAGATCATATGATACATGTCTTTCTCTGATTGACTTATTTCGTTCAGCATAATACTCTCCAGTTCCATCCAAGTTGTTGCAAATGGCAAGATTTCATTCCTTTTGATGGCTGCATAATATTCCATTGTATATATATACCACATCTTCTTTATCCATTCATCTGTCGATGAACATCTTGGCTCTTTCCATAGTTTGGCTGTTGTGGACATTGCTGCTATAATTATTGGGGTGCATGTACCCCTTCGGATCACTACATTTGTATCTTTGGGGTGAATACCCAGTAGTGCAATTGCTGGGTCATAGGGTAGCTCTATTTTCAACTTTTTGAGGAACCTCCATACTGTTTTCCAGAGTGGCTGCACCAGCTTGCATTCCCACTAACAGTGTAGGAGGCTTCCCCTTTCTCCTCATCCCTGCCAACATCTGTCATTTCCTGACTTGTTAATTTTAGCCATTCTGACTGGCGTGAGGTGGTATTTCATTGAGGTTTTGATTTGGATTTCCCTGATGCCGAGCGATGTTGAGCACTTTTTCATGTTTGTTGGCCATTTGGATGTCTCCTTTGGAAAAATGTCTGTTCATGTCTTCTGCCCATTTCTTAATTGGATTATTTGTTCTTTGGGTGTTGAGTTTGATAAGTTCTTTATAGATTTTGGATTCTAGCCCTTTATCTGATATGTCATTTGCAAACATCTTCTCCCATTCTGTTGGTTATCTTTTGGTTTTGTTGACTGTTTCTTTTGCTGTGCAAAAGCTTTTTATCTTGATGAGGTCCCAAGAGTTCATTTTTGCCCTTGCTTCCCTTGCCTTTGGTGATGTTTCTAGGAAGAAGTTGCTGCAATGCTTTGTGTTTTTTGTTTCTTTCTACAGAAATCCATCCCTACACAGAGATCATAAATATATTCTCCTTTACTGTCTCCTAAAAGCTGTAAAAGTTTTACATTTGTCATTTAAGTCCTTAATCTACAAGGAATTGATTATTGTGTGTATGTAAGGATCTGTTTTATCTCATCATATAGTCAACCAAGAGCCAGAGTACCGTTCACAGGAGTTCATCCCTTCTTCAGTAATCCACACTGCCATAGCAATCTATACCATTTCCTTCTAGGGAAGGCCCTGTTTCTGGGTTGCGTGTTTTGTTCCTTTAGGTACAGTCTATCTTTACACCAATACCACATTGTCTTAATTACTGTATTTGGTAGAGCAACTTGCCTCATCTCTTTGTCTTTCAAAATTCTACTGGCTATTCTTGGCCCTCGGAATTTCCACATAAATTTGGAAATCAGATTGTAACTTCTATGTAAAACACTATTTAGATTTTGATTGGAATAGCATGAAATTTACAGTTAATTTGAGAATCAATACTTATACAATATTGAATTTTCCCATCCATAGCATATGATAACTTCAAAATTATATCTTCTTCAATGTTTTCCAATAAATTCCTTTTTGCATATACAAGTTGTGCATTTTTAAACATGTTAAACAACTTTATTTTTTTTTAAGATTTTATTTATTTATTTGATAGAGAGAGAGAGAAAGAGCACACAAACAGGGGGAGGAGCAGAGGGAGAAGCAGACTCCCTGATGAGCACGGAGCCCGAAGCGGGGCTAGATCCCAGGACACTGGGACCATGACCAGAGCCAAAGGCCGACACTCAACTGACTGAGCCACCTAGGTGGCCCTGTTAAACACTTCAGTATTAATGTATAATTGATGTACTAAAACTGCACCTGTTTAATGTATATGATTTGAAGAGTTTGGACATACACATACACCCTTTCATGAAACTGTCACCACAGGCAAGTTTATAGACATAGCCATCACCTCTAAAAGTTTTCTTGTGCCCCTTTGTTTTTGGTTTTGCTTTTGTGGTAAGAATACTTAATATGAGATCTTCCTTATGAACAATGTTTTTAGTGCACAATGCAATATTGTGAATTAGAGGGCCTATGTTGTACAGCAGATCTCTAGAACTTATCATCTTGCATTGCTGAAACTTTATACCCATTGAACAATAACTCCCCATTCCCTCCTGCCCTCAGCTCCTGGCAACCACTATTCTATACTCTCCTTCTTTGAGTTGGACTATTTTAGATACCCCATATAAATGGAATCATGCAGTATTGGTCTTTCTATGACTGGTTTATTTCCCTTAGTATAGAGTCCTTTGGATTTAGTCATGTCGTCACATATGGCAAGATTATCTCCTTTTTTAGGGCTCAATAATATTCCATTGTATATGCCACAAGTTCTTTATCCATTAATTCACCAATGGACATTTTGATTGCTTCCATATTTTGGCTTGGTAAATGATGCTGCAATGAACATGGGAGCACAGGTATCTCTTTGCAATCCTGATTTCAATTTTTTTGGCTATTTACCCAGAAGTGATGTTGCCGGATTATATGGTTGTTCTATTTTTAATTTTTTGAGGACTCTCCATACTGTTTTCATAGTGGCTGCACCATTTTACATTCCCACCAACAATGCACAAGGGTTCCAATTTCTCCACATGCTTGTCAACTTTTGCCATCTTTTGGGTTTTTTGGTAATAGAGATCCTAACAGGTGGGGGTAAAATTTCATTGTGGTTTTGGTTTGTGTTTCCCTAATTATTAGTGATGTTAAACACCTTTGTATGTACCTGGTGGCCATTTGTATGTCTTTTTTGGAGAAATGTCTATTCAAATCTTTTGCCCATTTTTTAATTGGGTTATTTGTTTTGTTGTTGCTGTTGTTTTGCTATTGAGTAGTTGGAGTTTCTTATATACTTTGGACATTAGTTCCTTATCAGATATATGGTTTGCAAATATTTTCTCTCATCCTATACATTGCCTTTTCATTCTGTTGCTTATTTCTTTTGCTCTTCAGAAGCTTTTTAATTCCTTATTATTTTTGCTTTTGTTGCCCGAACTTTTCGTGTCATTTCCAAGAAATCATTGCTAAGACCAATGTCAGGAAGATTGTTCCCTATATTTTCTTCAAAGAGTTTTGTAGTTCAGGTATTATATTTAAGTTTTATCAATTTGAGTTGATTTTTGTGTATTTAGTAAGATAAAGGTCCAGTGACTTTATTTTTGTTCCTATTGGAAGTAGTGGGAGTATAAACTGATATACTGTTTTGGAACACAATGTGACATTACCTGTGACCTAGCAACTCTAGCCCTAAGTGCATCCCCAAGAGATGGGTCATGGACACAGGAGACCTATGAAAGCAGCATTGTTCATGATATTAAGAAGTTCAAGTGTCCATGAAAAGTATGGTGAATAAGTTATTGTGGTATATTCACTGAAATAGTATAGGAGTGAAAATATATAAACTAAATCTATGCCTATTAATGTGGGTCAATGCTAAAATCATAACATTGAGTGAAGAAGGCAAGTTACAAAGAACCCATGCAGTGTGATGCCTTTAATATAAAATTGAAGCTCAGGAAATTGAGATAATCTATTGTTTGGGGTACATGCACACATAGTAAGATTATAAAGGTAAAGGAGTGATCACCATGAAACTCAGTAAAGTGGGTATCTGGGAAGGGGAGGGTTGAACAGGGTTGCAGTTGTGAAGACATACTGGCAGCTTCAAAATACTAGTTATTTTCTATTTCTTAAGCTGGCTGGACGGTATTCACATGTCCTATTATTTTAAAAATATACATAAATATGTCTGTGTGTATAACTACGCATGCCATATATACATAGATAGTATACATATCTTTGATTCATGTTATAATTTGTTTAAAAATCTTCATAAAAATTTAATTTAAACTTTTAACAGGTGAAAATTATTTTTTGGTACTCCAAAGAATATTTTCATGGTTTTATGATCGCTCAAGAGTGTGTTCTGGGTGTGAGCTTCCTTGTATCTCTGTATACGGTGAGGTAATTACTAACCCCAGTGATGGGCTTTAAGATCTGTTCGCCTGTGTGTTGTAAATTTTTGAAATTAACATTTTCTAATTGCTCTAAGAAAGAGATTCACAGAGCCTTGCAAGGTCCTCAGGCAGACCTGGGTCTGGCCTCCATGGAAGCACTGATCAGTATACACTGTGTGTCACTGAAACACAGTGTGGAAAAATAAATCTGTTGGGCTTTAACTTTTTTCTCCTCCCAGGCTTCTGGCTGGAGAACTACCCTTAGCCCATCTGACAAATGAAAATGGGATAAGTGACAAATTTTAAAATCTTCCTTTTATTTCCATGATTTATTCTTATCCTCTATTCTTCCATTTCTGCTTAAAATCATTTTAAACAGCAACCTACATCTTTTCAACACATAGACGGAACTGTCTGATAGGATGAATTGCATGAAACCTTCTTACCCAAGGAACATGTTCTAGCCTGAATTTTCCTAAACTTCAGCCATTTGAAAATCCCTTTATGATTTTTGACATAACCATTTATCACATGTCCTATGATATAAGTCATACTTCCCTTTCAATTTGACTCACTTTTCTATCCTCACTCTAAAAAATGATCTTAGTCAAATCACGAAGTTGTTGGGCTATTTCTATTTTATCTAATGTTCATCAAAGAGAATCGTAACTATTACTATTTTTAAAAGTTTGTCCATACAACACACTTGACCAAAACGTATTCTAGGTACGTCCGTGTGCTACATTTTGGGAAAATATAATGAAGTTTAAAAAGACAAAAAAAAAAGCCTACCTCTCTCCCACCTCCTCTGCCCCCAAAGTACACACTCAACAGAAGGGCAACTGGCAGCCAGCTCCAGCCTCAGCATTTGCCAGACTGCCAGTCTTCTCCTTTGTCTGCCGCATGTTTCCCATTTGGATTTGCTTTCTGTCTTTTATTTGGGACTGCCATCTTTCCCTTGCCCAGCTCATTATAGAAGGGGGTAAATTTATGCCCTGGGAAACCGACACTCCCGCAGCTGCAGTGTCAGCCGGTCGGCCAAGATAAAGTAGCAGAGCAGGATTAGCAGACTGGTGCTCAAGTTCCCGTTTATAGGTGGGCCAAGTCACTGGGGGCATGTGTGGCTGCTTTAAAAGTGCGTTGTCCACCTCCCCATCCGCAGCCTGCCAATAGCAGGGTGACAGAAGTCCCCATAGTCCTCTGTGACAATCCAATTCACATGTTTCCTCAGTGATCATCCACCACTTGGGCTTCATTTGCTCAAATTCTTCACCAAATTTCTAGCCGGGGCATTTCTGGCTTATTAAGCCCTGCTTCTTTCTTCATGGCATGGTGCAGCTCTGACCTAGTTTGATTAAAGAGCTTTTTTTTTTTTTTTTCTCTCTTCTTTTTCGCTGTTCTTCAAGGTCAGATGGTTTAGATATTTCCAGAAGGCTGCCACTGCCTCTTAGTCCCACACATGTGTATATGATGCCATTGGCAGGGGCTTCCAGGCGCATGGCTGGGTCCATTAAGATTTAGTGAAGCCTGAAAAGGAGAATCAATGTTTCATTTACATCAGAAGGCTCAACATCTCATCACATCCTGGTGGACACAGGCTGTACAACATCTTAATACTAATCAGCTCTCTCTGACATTGAATTCTAAGGATTGGTATTAGCTCTGGCCCTCCCCTCTCCTTTCAGACAATCATCTGCCCCTTGCTGGGCTGTACAATTTGACACTCTTGTTCAGCGACTTCTCACTCATTAAACTGATCAAGATACAAAACTCGTTAGTTAATTTTTCATGCACTTGGGGGATCTGGTTGCATATTTTAATGATCTGCTCTCAGAACGTGCTGATCAAACTGCATATTTTGTTGATTTGCTGTGACATATCCTTAACCACAGTGTTGCTCACACAGGGTCTTCAGTGATGTGAGCTGCATCCAAGAAGCTTAGAGTGGATGCTGTGTGTGCTAATTGAGCCGTGCGGCTCTGCCGAGACATTAATGTGCTCTTTCCTGATTGATCTGAATAATAACCATTTGGAATTTTCATATTCCATACCCCAGGGCTCAGATGGTATCAAAACCAATATTTACTAGAGTCGCATTTGTCCTACTTAGACCTTAAGGCACTTTTCTCATTTGCTTAAGGTTTAGTCATGAAAACTGGGGACTCCACACCACCACCAACAACACACACCCACCCACCAACCCACCCACCCACACACACACACACAACCACGCATAAATGAGATAAACAAAGAAATCAGAGAATAAGTCAGAATGATAACAGAAAATAAAGGAAAACAGAAAGATCACAATAATCTTTAGCTAGACTCTCTGGATCCTGTGAACGTTGAGGGCTCAGAATTGACTCCATGCATTTGGAAAATAAATAGTCCAATTGTGCTTCTCTGTCCCAAATCAGTGACTCCAAACTGAGTCCCTGAGGAAGAGTGGGTGCTCTGGGAGCCCTGCCGATGAGGAGGCAGAGCTGAGCTGCCCGGGCCTCTGCCAGCACCTCTTGTCCAGACCTCCACTTGGCTGTTCATGTGACTCTTAGGAAATAAATCAGGGTCTCCAGACCTTATTTCCCATTTTTTTGAAAAAAGATGGGAGAGGCCACAGGCATCTTCGATTTCTAAATTCTGTATAGTAGGAGGAGCCAGGTCATGGGTTTTGAAAAACATTTCCGCCAAGGGAAAATATTTCATATTATAGACAGATAGGTTTTGCTTTAATACACTATCAAAACACATCAAAAATTAAAAATGGAAAATTAAAAATTAAAATGTGGTTTGAGAATGTGAGGTTGTCTTCTCAAGATATCCACAATAAGAGAGCATAAATAAACATGATTTTCAGCATGCCCCAAATGCCCTATAAAGGGCCAAATAGCAAATAGTTCCAGCTTTGTGGGCGATGTAGTCTCTGTCACAACTACCTAAATCTTCTATTGTGGTGGGAAAGCAGCCATTGAAGATGCATAAACAAGTGGGTGTGGCTGTATACCAATTAAACTGTACGTACAAAATCAGGCAGCTGGCCAAATCTGACCCAAGGGCTGTAGTTCATTAACCATCGGTCTAGAACAGTATTCTATCATCCTCAGTTTACTCCTCCGTAAAAGGAAAACATATTAGTACCTGCCTTGTAAGAATGCTAGGAGAATTATATGAGTTAAATAGTACTGGAGTCCTTGGAACTATGACTCACACATAGTAAGCTCTATGAAAATGTTGGCTACTTTTGTTACTATTAGTTATTATTTGGATTATATAATTCCTTTAATTCATTGTCTTGATGATTCAACTAATACTTATTAAGCCTCTACTCTTTGTTATTTCCTGTGCTGCATCTGGGTCTTCAGGAGTGACCTAACCAACCAGAGCCTTCTTGTCATGGAGCCCACAGAATGGTGGGGGTGAGAGATGAGGACAGAGATCATTATAGGTCATGACCACTTCTATAGACAGGCAGGCTCAGGAGCACAGAGACATCTGACCGAGACATGGGACATCAGATGAGGCTTCTATGAGGAAGTGGTGGCTGAACTGAAATATGAAAAGCTAGTAGGACTTAGTGAGTCATGGGGATCATAACAGGTGAAGGCCACACTGGGAAAGGTGGGGGAGAGTGTTTAATCAGAGGAAACAGGCTGAGAAGAGTTAAAGATAACTGGATTAGGGAGTGGATGGAAGTAATGAGGAGAGAGACTAAAGAGGTGGCAGACCCTCATGAACCATCTTGAAGATTTGGGGTTGATCCTAAAATAAGGCTTGGATGACTCAAGCTGAAGAATGGCACGTGCTCTAGATAGAATGCCTAGCAGCACATGGAGAATGGATTGGGTTATAAAACTGGTGTTAGGAAAAGCAGAAAGAAAACACTAAGAGGGGCACCTGGGTGGCTCACTCGTTAAGCATCTGCCTTCGACTCAGGTCATGATCCCAGGGTCCTGGGATCGAGCCCCGCATCAGGCTCCCTGCTCAGCTGGAAGCCTGCTTCTCCCTCTCCCACTCCCCCTGCTTGTGTCCCCTCTCTTGCTCTCTCTCTCTCTCTCTCTGTCAAATAAATAAATAAAATATTAAAAAAAAAAGAAAGAAAGAAAACACTAAGAGAAGGCAAAAGCATGTGACCAGGGAGGAAAGTGTATCAAGACAGGATGGGACTTTCTAGAGAGGGTAAGAAAGATAAGGTCTGTAAAGGATACATGAAAAGATGTTAAACATTGCTCATCATCAGGGAAATACAAATCAAAACTATAATGAGATATCACCTCACACCTGTCAGAATGCCAAAATTTAACGACAGAGGAAACAACAGGTGTTGGCGAGGATGCGGAAAAAGGGGAGCTCCCTAACACTGTTGGTGGGAATGTAAACTGGTGCAGCCACTCTGGAAAGAAGTATGGAATTCCTCAAAAAGTTAAAAATAGAGCTACTCTATGACCCAGCAACTGCATTACTAGGTATTTACCCAAACGATACAAAAGTACTGGTTCAGAGGGGCACATGCACCCCGATGTTTATAGCAGCATTATCAACAATAGCTATATTATGGAAAGAGCCCAAATGTCCATCAACTGATGAATGGATAAAGAAGTGGTATATATGTATATACAATGGAATATTACTCAGCCATCAACAAGAATGAAATCTTGCCATTTGCAACAATGTGGATGGAACTAGAGTGTATTATGCTAAGAGAAATAAGTCAGTCAGAGAAAGACAAATACCATATCATTTCACTCATAAGTGAATTTCACTCATAAGTGGAGTTTAAGAGAAAAAGGGGAAGGGAGAAAAAAAGAGAGAGGGAGTCAAACCATAAGAGACTCTTAACTATAGAGGAAAAACCGAGGGTTGGTTGCTGGAGGGGTAGTGGGTGGAGGATGGGCTATCTGGGTGATGAGTACTAAGGAGGGCACTTGTTATGATGAGCGCTGGGTGCTATGTGTACGTGATGAACCACTAAATTCTACCCCTGACACCAATATTACACTATATGTTAACAAACTGGAATTTAAATAAAAACTTGAAACATAAAAAACAATAAAAAAAGAAAGATGAGGTCTGAAGACAAGTCATCAATGGCCCTCAAGAAAGCATCATAATAGAGTGATAAGGGCCAGCCTAGGTAATAAGGACCATGGTCACTAGGAATATGCACAGAGATCTATCTCAAGAAGTTTGAAAGAGAAATAGAAATTGAATGGTAAGTAAGTATAGTTGGGATGGGTTAGACAGAGAAGAAAGTATATAGGAAGCTACTGACAAAGGGACAGAAAG
The DNA here is from genome assembly GCF_004348235.1 of Phoca vitulina. Lineage (NCBI taxonomy): Eukaryota > Metazoa > Chordata > Mammalia > Carnivora > Phocidae > Phoca > Phoca vitulina. The sequence goes on along the minus strand of NW_022589713.1, from coordinate 1,876,507 downwards.
GGGATAATTGATGGAACAGGGCACTGAAGAAGTCCCCAGAGAACGAGATCCAGAGCAGAAAGTAAGATCAGCCTTGGCAGAAAGGAAGGGCCACATCCCCCTGAGACACAGAAGAAAGCATCTACAATGACAACAAAAAATTAGTTCGCTGGATAAAGAAGGGGCAAGAAAAATTACCCTCGATCTCCTTCAAAAGTAAAGGACGGAAAATGATTTACTGAGAGTGAGAAGTGGCATCATCGGGGCCGGGAACCCGAGGGCAGAGGACTGGGTCTGACTCAGACACTGTGGGGACTGGCAGGGAACAAGAAGAATGAATAAACAATTTGAGAGAGGCCTCAAGCTCCCTGATCAGATTTTGGGAGCACAAAACCATGATGGACTCTAACAGCACTGGTTGGGGATATGTTTCTCCTGAGTAACACTTGTCAGCCCAGATCAAGAAAAGACAAAAAGGAAAGTGTGAGTTACCCGGAGGTGTGAACTGGCAGGTGGGACTCGCAGAAAGCCAATGAGGAGAAGGATTGTAGGTGCTAGTGAGAGTGTTTCGGGGACAGTAAACGTATGATCCTGGCCAAGGAGACAGCCAAGTCAAGCCAGCAGGATGGTGTGAATGCAGGGAAGGTGGTAGACACCCAACTTCAACATTAGAATCATTAAGCTGGTTTTGTTTCTTTTCCTAACATTTACTAGAATGAATTTCCAAAGCTTACGGAACTATCATTTTGTGATATGAAAAAAACAGGAGAAACTTATCCCTTATAGTGATTAAAAAGAGGCAAAAGCCTTCCAAATGTTAGTTAATTCAAATGGAATTCCCCATCTGAGAACTGTTGCACAGAAGTTGCGTTTAAAATCCAGGTTGTGAAAAAATAAATAAAATAAAATAAAATCCAGGTTGTGGACTTGTTATCCTGCTATTCTTTCATTTGCTCGTTGGCAGCACGCCGCCACTTGAGAGGAAATGGTTACTGCCCCGAGAGTGTTCTTTTTTGTCCTCCTGGGGTACAACTCTTCTGGGTTCCAGCAAATCTGTGCCCTTCTTGTGGCCCTGGCTTGATTTCCCGTGGATGCCTGCACCTGTCATTCACTGCAAGTTGACCCCAGCCCCAGCCACCCACCCAAAGATCCCTGACTGACCCCACCTCAACTGTAGTAAAAACATATTGGCCACACCGATCCAAATGTGTCTGGACACTTTGGGCAAAACACACACACACGGAGCAGGTGAGCAAGTGGAACCTGATTCGCCGTAGCTGGTGTACCTCGCAGAGAGGTTCAAACACCTTCAGTCTCACAGCTTTCACAGAGCCACAGAGCTTCCCTCTGGAGTCGACAAATGTCTGTATCTGGAAGCCATCTCTGAAGACAGATACCCGCGTGTATTTCTCGGACTTTCAATGCTCACGTTGGCAGGTGGTAGGGATGGCTACTTTTGTACCACAGTCACTGAGCTAAACACACTTTCTATACCTTATTCCATTCATTTGCTCCTCACAACAACCCGGATCTACAGCAACAACCAACACCTAACAGGGCACTGTGATTATTCTGCTTTCCAGACGGGTGACAGAGGCTTAGAGAACAACTAAAGGACTCCCTAAAATCACGCAGCTACCACCAGCACCAAGATTTGCATCCGGGCAGGGGGAGCCCAGACACAAGGCCCTCCTCCACCACTTTACAATTCATTCAGTGGCTTTTCCATTTACTCTTCATCATAAATGATTCAAGTTTTCTAGAACCTGAGACTGCAAGCTTAATTGCCCCAGGCTCTCCATTCCATCCGGCTACACTCATTTGCTTATGTGATGAAGTGCCTTCCTCCTTACACAGCTCTTTGCAAAATGTGGTCAACAAGCATTTTATTCATTGCCTCCTTAGGTCTCTCCCCACCTCAGGTCTCACAAGAGCTTGCGAGCGATGCTTTCTCTCCACCCATCCTTACTCACATCTTCCACAAGGGGGCACATTCTGACCACAAAGCTGTGGATGTCCCAGCTGGTGAGCTGAAATACAACCAGTGTCACCCTAATGCCTTCATTCTGCCACAAGAAATGGCTTTATTCAAGCTACACTCCTCATTCTTATTTCATGGCGGGGGAGCAACAGTAAAAAAGGAAACCATATAATTTTTGTGGACTGTTTCTCCATAATTCATTCACTGGGTTTCTATGTTATGTTGTATGGAATCCATTAAGCAGGATATTGAAGCTTATGAATGGAGACCTAGTAATTCTTCTTTAATAAACATGAGTTACTTTTATTTCTTAAACTTTATTAGGCACTTACCCAAAACATTACTCAAAACTGCTTGTTAATAATATGAATGATGATTTTGATTCCGTTTGCATTATTAGTATTTCTAAAGGCCTAAAATACAAAGTCTGGACTATTCATAAAGACTGAGAAAATGGCTGGCATTTGAATGTAAATCTTTGTGCCTGAGTTTAATTCCATCTTGACACTTCTCACCAAACCATGTAGGAAGGCAGCGGCTGCTACCACAGGGGCCTTTTTGTGTCTCTGAGGAAACGAATACCTGAGGGGACTTACTCAGAGCCTGAGGAGGGAGTCCTATAGGAGGAAGAGCCCTCCTTTGCTTGCTTCTCTGTATGTTGCATTACTCACCAAGCAGAGCTATCATAATGTAACATAATAAAAAAAAAATTATTTAAAAAAGAGTAAAGAAATGTAAACACACTTCTCACTTTGAAGCAAAGCTGTCTGTGCCCTCTCTTCTTCTCCATCACATTTTTTCCTTGATAGATCTCGTCCATTTTCATGACTTTGAAGACCATTTGTAGAGTGATGAGTTTCAAACGTCTATCTCCCCAGGCCTCCCCTCTGAACCCAATTCACATCTAAATACCTTCCTGACAACTGACAACTCCATGTGGACAGCTTCTTGCCACGTCAAACTGAACAAGTCCTGACGGAACAGTTGATTTCCCACCACAACCCCAAAAAAGGCATCACTTTTTCCCCAAGTTCAGGAAATGGCCCTAGGATCCACCTGGTTTCTAAAACCAGATCCTGGAGGGAGTCATCCTGACATCCACCTTTGCCTTTCCTCAAACTCAAATGCATCAGCCATTCCTCTTGATTCTACGTTGAAAAGATTATCTTACATATTTTTACTGTTTTCTTTCCAATTCATTTTCCATTTCAGTTCAAGATTCTGTGGACTCTGGCCTGGACCACTGTAGGAACCTCTCACTGGACCCCCACTCCATTCTTGTCCCTCTCCCTGACAATCCAGCCCCCACACCGCAGCTTAATTCATCTTAAAGTGTAGATTTGAGTCTGATTTCTCCAAATTAAATCCCTTCAATGGCTTCTCATTGCACATGGAATAAAATTCCAACTCCTTATGAGGGCCCTAGAGGCCCTATAACCTTTCCAACCTTATTTCAACTGCCATTCAAGGCAGCTCGCTTTCTGTGGGATCTGGAACAGGCCATCCTCTTCCATACCTCAGGACCCTTGTGCTGGCTGTTCCTGCAGGCCTTTCCTGGTCATCCTGCGTAGGTAGGTCTTCCTGGTTACTCACTAACACCTTATTTATTTCCTTCCTAATGCTGTCTGCAGCCTATAATTATTTTTTTTTAAGATTTTATTTATTTATTTGACAGCGCGAGAGAGCACAAGCAGGTGGAACAGTAGAGGGAGAGGGAGAAGCGGGCTCCCTGCCAAGCAGGGACCCCAATGCGGGGCTCGATCCCAGGACCCTGGGATCATGACCTGAGCTGAAGGCAGACGCTTAACCATCTGAGCCACCCAGGCGCCCCTGCAGCCTATGATTATTTTATTAATTTATTTGCTTGCTTATTTATTATCTCTCTCTCCAAATATGTAATTCCCAAAACTGGTTCAGTCGATAAAAATCACTGTCCATAATATAGGTGTATAAAAATATGACTATCTAAATATTTCATTTTTGTTTACAAATTCACATTCTACCAAGATAGATAGACAAATTTAATGTAAATCTAGGTGGACCCCCATCCACTTCACTAGGGTGTACTCAAGTTGTAGAGGAATTACATGGGTGCCCCTCAAGATCTCCATGTTCTCTGTCCATACTAACATCTGGCCGCACACCTGTTGTCCTTCCGGGCCCCAGTTGGTGTTTCACAAAGGCCACCAGAGAGACCTCCTTTTCCTAAACACAAGGCCCTTCCATCCAGTGGTTCTCACTACTGTTTTCTTTAGGTGCAAACAAGTCATTCTACAGTTCCGACACCGTGCTGGGTCCTGGGCAGTCTGCTGCTGGCTGAAGCTTGGTCTGTTTCAATCTGGCTCTGAAATCATTCCTATTTGGGGATGGGCACAAGGCCCCTTTTCCAGGACCCACCAATGTCTGCACTCTTATTACCTTCCTCCAACTCCTCTATTGTCTCAGTTCAGAGAAACTTTTCCTAGAAGGAGCAAGAGATGGGTAGACAGAAGCCTTGCCCTCATTTTTGAGGTCCCTCTCTCAAACATTTTTTTCTATATGGGGTCCTGTGTGTTGCTCTAAGGGCCTAATCTTTTGAAACTCAAAGCAGACAGAAACTTTTTTTTGCATATCACTTTCCTAAATCTATGAACCCAGAAAAATCTAACTGGTTGATTCGGGGAAAGAGCTGAAAAAAGAGGAGGGAAAAGCATTTTTTTAATAGATAATGGTTCAAAAATATTTCTCCATCACACTACTATACTGTGCCTGGCACATTGTTGGGGTAGAATAGGTATTTGTAAATTTAAAAGTTAATAATGAGTAAATGACTGAATAAATATGTGCTCAATGTCAGAAAGCTGCAGTTGGGTAAATAGAGAGGCCAGAACACAAATTAGGAGGTCCAAGTCCTACACCCTACCCTCCTGCTGAACATTTGATCCCTTCCCAGCTCATTTAATTGTACTATTCCAAGCCTTCCAAATAGAGACAGAATTATGGCTGATGTGGTTGACAGATAATGATAACTACTTTGCAGTTTTTTGAGCTCCTTATAATAAAATATAAGAATATAATGGCTTATATTCTTTACAGAAATCAGTTTATTATAATATCTTCTCCATGAGCAAAGCATTTGCCAGGATTCTTCCATTAAATTGTTTTATAACCTCTCTTACAAGACAATGCAAACTATGAGTTTGCATTCATAGGTTTACTTCAAGATTTACCCAGAATTTAGAGTCTTCCAAAAGTAGCTCAAATTGAAAAAGAGAGAGAGAGGGATTTCACATTAAGTGATCCTTTGTCACTGGCACATAGGAAAAAGACAAAAAACTTATAGAGAAATAACATAGCACTAATTATGAAAATATAAAACATATTTGTCTCCATGAGGTTGCATCTATGTCTTTATGTATCAGTTTGCTCATCTATAAAATGGGATTAATAATAAGTAATGCTTACTACAAGGGCTCATTTTGAAGACTGAATGAGAAAGTATTGTAAATTACTTACCTGCTGCCAGGCCCAATAAATGTTAGCTTTTATTACTATTTCATAATAAAACAACCAGCTTCTTTGCCATTTAACTATTGCTGCATAACAAACCATCCAAAATTAGTGGCTTAAAACAACAAACGTTCTAATATGCTCAGAGATTCTGTGAGCCAGGAACAGAAAAAGGACTCCTTTTCCAACATGTGACAAATGCTGTGACATGTGCACATTATTCTTGCTATTTGTCATTCTTGAGCAAAATTGTTTTGGTAAATGAGGAATAAGCATGATTTATAAAGTTAAAGGACTTTCTGTCTATGGAACTCCAGTCATCATCATCATCATCATCTAGCAAAAGAAGAAATAAAAGAACCTATAGAGTCTACCAAACTAATCATAGTGTGAACTCTGTAGGAGTTCACCACCCACAGCACATGACTGAAAATAGTACCACAGCTGGCACAGCTGCTATAAACAGATGCCCTGATCAAGACTGTGCTCAGAGTTGGTAGTTAACAGTATTACAACTACAGAGGTAAGGTTACACTCTCTCCTATGTCACTGCTCCATGCGGTTGGGCTGAGGAGAAAAGGAAGTGGCCCTCCATTTGGGGCCCTGTATGCTCCTTAAATCAGGGCAGTGGAGGAAGCAGATTTGGGGACAAAGTAGGTAGGCATCTGAGAGGAAGCCTGGGTAGTATCCCAGGTGGGTTGTCTATCCAAGGCAGTTCCTCTTCCATGAAAAGAAATCTGATTTCAAGACTTTCAAAATCCTAGGAGAGCAAAAAACAAAACAAAATCAAAACAACAACAAAAATGAAGGAAAACAAATATACAACTACCAACTTTTAAATTTTTACTAAGTTAGAACATTTTTACCAAAACAACAACAACAACAACAACAAAACAGTGGGGGGAGCACCTGGGTGTCTCTGTCGGTTAAGAGTCCAACTCTTGATTTCAGCTCAGGTCGTGATCTCAGGGTTGTGGGATTGAGCCCTACATGGGCCACGCGCTCAGCGGTAAGTCTGCTTGAGATTCTCCTTCTCCCTCTGCCCGTCCAACCCCCCTCTAAAAAGAAATTTTAAAAATCTTTAAAAAAATAAAGCCATAAGTAAAAAATCTCTATCTACTTTCCCCATCATTTCATAGAAGAAATGGTGTTTCACACAGTCTCCGCATCTCTACTCCCACCAAGAAACGGGAGATACTTTGGTAGATCATTATCTCCGAGTATGAGCCAGTTTTTTAAACTGAGTAAGTGTATTTTTATGAACAACTTCCTGTGTGGTCCATATTTTTCTCACTTCGATTTGGACCAGTGAAAATTCTATTATGCCCCTTTATGGGAACAACAATTGGTATTTGGGAGCCATTGATTTCGGGACTCCAACTCCCCTTGAAGCAATTTGACATACAGCAGCAGACTCCCTGCTGGAAAGAGTTGTTGATGCTCGCTGTCTCTTCTCTTCTCCCTCACCTTCCCTTCATCCTTCATGGTTAGGGTCTTCCCTCTCCTGTCACTTCACAGAAAATGGTGTGGATAGGATCACCAGTGACTCCCTACTGAGCCCATCAAACGGACGCTTCTCAGACATCTTTCTTCATCTCACTGACACAAGCACCTGTTGATCACTCTCTCCATTCTTTTCTTTGTTTCTCCAATATTATAAGTAGACTTTACACCAGAGAATCAGGTACTGCTTTTGCTGACTTTTCACACACAACTGAGCTAGACAAGATTTTAGCTAGAAAATATTAACAATAATAAGAGAGATGTATGTTTTGCACAGGGAAATGTTAAAATAAGTCTTTTTTTTTTTCCTATGTGATAATATGTATGTAACATTGCCAAGTATAAATGATTTAGGAAAATGAATATTGACTTCTTTTTTTTTTTAATTTTTTTATTGTTATGTTAATCCCCATACATTACATCATTAGTTTTAGATATAGTGTTCCATGATTCATTGTTTGTGCATAACACCCAGTGCTCCATGCAGAACGTGCCCTCCTCAATACCCATCACCAGGCTAACCCATCCTCCCAACCCCCTCCCCTCTAGAACCCTCAGTTTGTTTTTCAGAGTCCATTGTCTCTCATGGTTCTTCTCCCCCTCCGATTTCCCCCCCTTCATTCTTCCCCTCCTGCTACATTCTTCTTCTTCTTTTTTTCTTTCTTAACGAATATTGACTTCTTTTTATGATAGTCAGAAGAGGGTACAATCATGTTTTATTTCTACTTACAAGGAGAAAAGCATACTGAAAAATGGCTTTATCCAAGCCCTAGAAGATTATGTTTTTCTTGCAACTTACTGAATTGGATTTAACTCCAAAATTACAAAAAAAGTTCCAAAGGCACTAAAAACAATTACTTATGGGCAGTATTTTTTGTCTCTACTTCTCTAAAGATAGTACTGTACCTTTTTTATCTCCACTCTACTTCTTAAATTTATGTCGAAAACTTATTTTTTCTTCCCAACTCAGTATTTCCCATACTACTGACATATAAGATGTCCTTTTTCTTTTTGTAGTACACATTTTAGAGTTTAGCACTATCGTGGGGAGACAATTGATCTTTTTCTCTTTTTAAAACATTGGGGCTTTAAAAGCTGAATCATTAAATAAAGTACCAAACACAAATTGATCCTTACTACTAGCCTAAGAGTTTATTAATTTTTAGAAACATTTCTAAGATTTAAATAACCTCTTTATACAAGCCTCCCTAATTCTTGCACAGAGTAGGTATTCAATATTTATTTATGGAGTGGAAGCCTTCAAGGAGATGATGCAACATCTAAACCATTGATCCGTATCTTTCATTTGTTCCTGTTCAGCCTGCTCTGTATTAAAGTTATTTAAATGTATGTCCTATCACTAATGAACCAGTCAGTTTCCTGTGGTGGAAATCATGTCCTGTATATCTTTGTCCTCTTCGTAGCCCTTAGCACAGCTCCTTTCATGTTGAAACTGTTTGGTAGATATTAAAGCTGAGAGGGAAATAAACTCCCAATACAAAACTTTACAAAAACCTATAGCAAACCTCAAGCTAGTGAAATGTTAAAAAAAGTTCCTTTTGAAATTGGGAACAAGACAAGAAGACCTGCTACCTCCACTTGTATTCAGTGTTGATCACTGAAGTGGATATTCAAGTCAGTGCAATGTGATCAAGAAGGCAGGGGGTCAGAGGGGAGGGGGGGAAGGAGGGAGAAAACACTAAAAAGGAAGGAAGGGTGGGAGGGAAGGAAGGAAGGAAGGAGGGAGGGAGGGAAGGAAGGAAAGGGAAGAAATAAAAGAGAGAAAAAGTATGAGATTGGAAAGGAGAAAACTATTTACACAGATGATACAATTATCTACATACAAAATCCAAAAGACTCTCTGGATATAATTCATAAGAGAGTTTGGCAAGGTTGCTAGATTTTAAGAACAATATATATGTCAACTGCATTCCAAAACATTAACTACAAAAATGTAGAAATACATTTTTTAAAAATAATTAAAATAGCTCTTATAATACTAGAGATAGATAAAAAGTATTAAGAATAAATGTAACAAAAATGTGCAAGACTTCAATGGATAAAATTATAAAAATTTGTTTATAAATCTTTAGAAGTTGAAGGATGTACCATGTTTGTAATGAAGTTACTTGTATGTATTTCATATTCACTAATAGGAAGACTCAGCATCACGATAGTGTAATTTGTATCAATTCAGTGTCATTCCAATCAAAATCTTAACTAGTGTTTTCATGGATGTTGACAAAAATGGAAATTGATCAGATTGTTGTTTCTAGTCAGGCTGGTGTAACAAGGACCAGATTCATCCTAAACCTAAAAAACCAAAAAAATGGACAAAATATATGAAAAAATGGTTTTCATGACATTGGAGATCAGGCAATGAAGGACAATAATTCCTGAAATATGGAAAACAAATGAGATGAGCCTTTTGCTTGCCCCAGAGTATTGCCTTGAGAGAGTCTCCATACCATGTTGCAGAGATGAAAACCCAAGGGGAGTCAGGTGGACTCTCCGAGTTCAGGAGATGAAGCTTATAGTTCAGAGAGGCCAAGGTGGCTAGAACATGCCAACTGAGTACCTGAGGGGTGAGGGCTGTGGTGATCCCCTCTCTAGGACCTGTGAGTATGATAAACGCTGTGTTTATCTGAGTCTCTCCTATGTCTCCTGGCTGCATCTGACTGACCATCACTTAGAAGAACATAGAACACAGAAGAACACCTATTCTCTCATTCTGTTTCACTGCTTCACTTGTCTAACACTCTGTTCATACCATGCTAGCTTCATGGTGAAGGCTGTGCTAATTAAGACAGTGTCTTCTTGACTGTGATAGACAAGCAAACTGGTGAACAAGAATGAAAGAGCCAAAAGAAGTCCTATCAATATTTGAAAAAAAATGTATTTCATACCTGGCATTGCAGACCAATGAAGGAAATAAGAACTATTTAATAAGTCATGTTGGGACGAATGATTAGTCAAATAACAAAAGCAAACTTGGAAGTTCAGCTCACATCATAAACAAAATTTATGTATCAGGAGATTAAAGATTAAAATGTGAAAAAAAACCTTAAACATTTTTAGAAGAGATTAGAGAAATATTTTGAATTGTGGTAGAAAATATTTCTTAAAAGAAAAAACAAATTGAAATCCCAGAGGGAGTGGAGAGAGAGAGAGGACTAGAAGATGTATTTGAGCAAATCGTAGCTGAGAACTTCCCTAATCTGGGGAATGAAACAAACATTCGAGTCCTAGAGGCAGAGAGGACCCCTCCCAAGATCAAGGAAAACAGGCCAACACCCCGGCATGTAATAGTAAAACTTGCAAATCTTAGAACCAAGGAAACCATCTTAAGGGCAGTTAGGGGGAAGAGATTCCTTACGTACAGAGGGAGGAACATCAGAATAACGTCAGACCTATCCACAGAGACCTGGCAAGCCAGAAAGGCCTGGCAAGACATATTCAGGGTACTAAATGAGAAGAACACGCAGCCAAGAATACTTTATCTGGCAAGGCTTTCATTTAGAATGGATGGAGAGATGCAGAGCTTCCACGACCGGCAGAAACTGAAAGAATATGTGACCACTAAGCCGGCCCTGCAAGAAATATTAAGGGGGGTTCTATAAAAGGAGAAAGACCCCAAGAGTGATATACAACAGAAATTTACAGGGACAATCTATAAAAACAACATCTTCACAGGAAACATGATGACAATTAATTCATATCTTTCAATAATCACTCTCAACGTGAATGGCCTAAACGCTCCCATAAAACGGCACAGGGTTGCAGATTGGATAAAAAGACAGGACCCATCCATATGCTGTCTACAAGAGACTCATTTTGAACCTAAATATACATCCAGACTGAAAGTGAAGGGATGGAGATCCATCTTCCATGCCAGCGGACCTCAAAAGAAAGCTGGGGTAGCAATTCTTATATCAGACAAATTGGATTTTAAACTAAAGTCTGTAATAAGAGACACAGAAGGACACTATATCATTCTTAAAGGGTCTATCCAACAAGAAGATCTAACAATTGTAAATATCTATGCCCCCAACATGGGAGCAGCCATCTACATAAGCCAACTGTTAACCAAAATAAAGAGTCATATTGATAACAATACATTAATTGTAGGAGACCTCAATACTCCACTCTCAGCAATGGACAGATCATCTAAGCAGAAAATCAACAAGGAAACAAGAGCTTTGAATGATACACTGGACCAGATGGACCTCATAGATATTTACAGAACATTCCACCCTAAAACAGAATACTCATTCTTCTCGAGCGCACATGGAACTTTCTCTAGAAGAGACCATATACTGGGTCACAAATCAGGTCTCAACCGATACCAAAAGATTGAGATCATTCCCTGCATATTCTCAGACCACAATGCTCTAAAACTGGAACTCAATCACAAGAAAAAATTTGGCAGAAATTCCAACACTTGGAAGCTAAAGACCACTCTGCTCAAGAATGTTTGGGTCAACAAGGAAATCAAAGAAGAACTTAAACAATTCATGGAAATCAAAGAGAATGAAAACACATCAGTCCAAAACCTATGGGATACTGCAAAGGCGGTCCTAAGGGGGAAATACATAGCCATCCAAGCCTCACTCAAAAAAATAGAAAAATCCCGAATTCACCAACTAACTCTACACCTTAAAGAACTAGAGAAAAAGCAACAAACGACACCTAAGCCACACATTAGAAGAGAAATAATTAAAATTAGAGCAGAAATCAATGAATTAGAAACCAGAAACACAGTAGAACAGATCAACGAAACTAGAAGTTGGTTCTTTGAAAGAATTAATAAGATCGATAAACCACTGGCCAGACTTATCCAAAAGAAAAGAGAAAGGACCCAAATTAATAAAATTATGAATGAAAAGGGAGAGATCACGACTAACACCAAGGAAATAGAAACAAGTATTAGAAATTATTATCAACAACTATATGCCAATAAACTGAGCAATCTGGATGGAATGGAGGCCTTCCTGGAAACCTATAAGCTGCCAAGACTGAAAGAGGAAGAAATTGACAACCTGAATAGGCCAATAACCAGTAACGAGATTGAAGCAGTGATCAAAAACCTCCCAAAAAACAAGAGTCCAGGGCCTGATGGATTCCCTGGGGAATTCTAGCAAACATTCAAAGAAGAAATAATACCTATTCTACTGAAGCTGTTTCAAAAAATAGAAACAGAAGGAAAACTTCCAAACTCATTCTATGAGGCCAGCATTACCTTAATCCTCAAACCAGGCAAAGACCCCATCAAGAAGGAGAATTTCAGACCGATATCCCTGATGAATACGGATTCCAAAATCTTCAACAATATCCTAGCTAATAGGATCCAACAATACATTAAAAGGCTCATCCACCACGACCAAGTGGGATTTATCCCCGGGATGCAAGGGTGGTTCAACATTCGCAAATCAATCAATGTGATAGAACACATTAATAAGAGGAGGGAGAAGAACCATATGGTCCTCTCAATTGATGCAGAAAAAGCATTTGACAAAATACAACATCCTTTCCTGATGAAAACTCTCCAGAGTATAGGGATAGAGGGAACATCCTCAAGTTCATAAAATCCATCTATGAAAAACCCACAGCGAATATCATCTTCAATGGGGAAAAGCTGAGAGCCTTTCCCTTAAGATCAGGAACACGTCAAGGATGCCCACTCTCGCCACTATTGTTCAACATAGTATTAGAAGTCCTAGCAACAGCAATCAGACAACAAAAAGAAATAAAAGGTATTCAAATTGGCAAAGAAGAAGTCAAACTCTCTCTTTTCACAGATGACATGATGCTTTATGTGGAAAACCCAAAAGACTCCACCCCCAAATTACTAGAACTCATACAGCAATTCAGTAATGTGGCAGGATACAAAATCAATGCACAGAAATCCGTTGCTTTCTTATACACTAACAACGCAACTGTACAAAGAGAAATTAGAGAAATGATTCCATTTACAATAGCACCAAAAACCATAAGATACCTCAGAATAAACCTAACCAAAGAGGTAAAGGATCTATACTCTAGGAACTACAAAACACTCATGAAAGAAATTGAAGAAGACACAAAAAGATGGAAAAATATTCCATGCTCATGGATCGGAAGAATAAACATTGTTAAAATGTCTATGCTACCCAGAGCAATCTACACCTTCAATGCCATCCCGATCAAAATTCCAATGACATTTTTCAAAGTGCTGGAACAAACAATCCTAAAATTTGTATGGAATCAGAAAAGACCCCAAATCGCCAAGGAAATGTTGAAAAAGAAGAACAAAGCTGGGGGCATCACGTTGCCCGATTTCAAGCTATATTACAAAGCTGTGATCACCAAGACAGCATGGTACTGGCACAAAAACAGACATATAGACCAATGGAACAGAATAGAGAACCCAGATATGGACCCTCAACTCTATGGTCAAATAATCTTTGACAAAGCAGGAAAAAACATGCAATGGAAAAAAGACAGTCTTTTCAATAAATGGTGCTGGGAAAATTGGACAGCCACATGCAGAAGAATGAAACACAACCATTCTCTAACACCATTCACAAAGATAAACTCAAAGTGGATGAAAGACCTCAATGTGAGACAGGAATCCATCCAAATCCTAGAGGAGAACATAGGCAGTAACCTCTCTGACATCGGCCACAGCAACTTCTTTCAAGATACATCTCCAAAAGCTAGTGAAACAAAAGCAAAGATGAACTTTTGGGACTTCATCAAGATAAAAAGCTTCTGCACAGCAAAGGAAACAGTCAACAAAACAAAGAGGCAACCCATAGAATGGGAGAAGATATTTGCAAATGACACTACAGATAAAGGGCTGGTATCCAAGATCTATAAAGAACTTCTCAAACTCAACACCCAAAAAACAAATAATCAAGTCAAAAAGTGGGCAGAAGATATGAAAAGACACTTCTCTGAAGAAGACATACAAATGGCTAACAGACACATGAAAAAATGTTCATCATCATTAGCCATCAGGGAAATCCAAATCAAAACCACATTGAGATACCACCTTACACCAGTTAGAATGGCAAAAATGGACAGGGAAAGAAACAAATGTTGGAGAGGTTGTGGAAAAAGGGGAACCCTCTTACACTGTCGGTGGGAATGCAAGTTGGTACAGCCACTTTGGAAAACAGTGTGGAGGTGCCTCAAAAATTTAAAAATAGAGCTACCCTATGACCCAGCAATTGCACTACTGGATATTTACCCCAAAGACACAGATGTAGTGAAAAGAAGGGCCACATGCACCCCAATGTTCATAGCAGCAACGTCCGCAATAGCCAAACTGTGGAAAGAGCCGAGATGCCCTTCAACAGATGAATGGATAAAGAAGATTTGGTCCATATATACAATGGAATATTACTCAGCCATCAGAAAGGATGAATACCCAACTTTTACATCAACATGGATGGGACTGGAGGAGATTATGCTAAGTGAAATAAGTCAAGCAGAGAAAGTCAATTATCATATGGTTTCACTTATTTGTGAATATTTGTGAATATTCATAAGGAATAACATGGAGGACATTAGGAGAAGGAAGGGAAAAATGGGGAGGGGGAATTGGAGGGAGAGATGAACCATGAGAGATTATGGATTCTGAGAAACAAACAGGGTTTTGGAGGGGAGGGGGGAGGGGGGATTGGTTAGCCCGGTGATGGGTATTAAGGAGGGCGCATACTGCATGGAGCACTGGGTGTTATACAAAAACAATGGATCGTGGATCACCACATCAAAAACCAATGATGTATTGTATGGTGACTAACATAACATAATAAAATTTAAAAAAAAACAAAACAAACAAACAAAAAATAAACTATAAATAAATTTGATAAATTCAAGTATACTGCAGTTTAAAACTTGTGTTAATCAAAAGATACCATAGAGTCAGTGAAAGAAAAAATCCCAACTGGGAAAAATATATTCTCAACACATATATCTGGCAAAGGGTTAATAGCCAGGACACATAAATAATCAAAAAGAAAAAAGCAAACAACCCAATTTTTGAAAAATGGGCAAGAAAGTTGGATGGTTTACAGAAGATAAAACATGGATGGCTAATAAACACAACAAAGATGCTCACCTACACTAATAACAAAAGAAAATGCAAAAAAAAGCCACAATGGAAAGCTATTTTACACTCATCAAAAATCTGAAAATTCTCAAACTACCAAATGTTGCTGAGGAAGTGGAATGCAAGGGACCCCATTGACTGCTAGTAGAGCATAAAATGGTGCTATCACTTTTGAGAAAAATTCAGTAATATCTTGTCAAGTTGAACAGGTAAATACCCCCGGCCTAGCAATTCCACTCCCCAGTAGGAGCCGTAGAGAAATACTCATATATATGAACCAGGACACAATGCGTTCACAGCATTACTTCCATAAACCTTTCTTTTCACCATCCCAAAAAGAGAGAGGAAAAAAAGCATAAACAGGAGACTGGATAAATAAGTTGTAAGATATTCACAAAATGAAATAATATACAGCAGTGAAAATGAATGAGCTAGAGTATAACATTCAACGTGGATGAATCTCAACAAATGCGACTAAGCCAAAAAAAGCATATACAGACCACTAACTTTTGCAGAAACTACAATTGCATAAACCATTCTCTACTTCCTTCTGTGTAATAGAACAGCGATATTACTTAGCCAATAGTTTCTCGGAACAAAGGGGACCCGGCAGCTTGGTGTGGTCATGTGATTTAGTTCTGGCCAATGAGTTGTAATTGGAAATGATGACCATGACTTCCAAGAACTTCTTAAAGGGGTTGTGCTCAGCTGTTAATGACCCTTTCTTGCCTTTCTGCCTTTTCCCTTTCTTCTAGCCAACAATGTGAACATACTGGCTGAAATTCCAGAAGCTAACTTTAGACTAGAAGGTGATGTTGAAAATGGAAGGCATGAGCTGGGATGAAACAGATTCCCAGGTACCACTGTATCAGTCCTGGATAGCCTCCCTCCAGATTTCTTTTACATGATAGAGGAATAAACTTGTATTTTTTTAAGCAGCTTTCTTTCTTTCTTTCTTTCTTTCTTTCTTTTTTTTTTTTGGTCTGTTACACCAATTTGTTTTTTTTTTTTTTTAATTAACATATAATGTATTATTTGTTTCAGGGGTGCAGGTCTGTGATTCATCAGTCTTATATAATACCCAGTGCTCATTACAACACATACCCTCCCCAGTGTCCATCACCCAGTTACCCCATCCCCCCAACCCCTCCCCTCCAGCAACCCTCAGTTTGTTTCCTATGATGAAGAGTCTCTTATGGTTTGTCTTCCTCTCTGGCTTCATCTTGTTTCATTTTTTCCTCTCTTCTCCTATGATCCTCTGCACCCATTTGTTTCTATTACATCCGATACAGATGTAAATAAGATTTATAAACTGGCAAAGCAATTAGCATGTAGCAAAGGTGTGGAAAAGCGTGCAGTGGTAAACAATAAATTCAGGACTGTGATTACTTTTGGGGTGGGATGCAGGGAGAGGAGATGGGAGATGCATATAAACATGTATTGACTTTGTTTTGCCTTATTCTTTATACTTTTTTGTGTGTCTTAAACACCAGCATAACACTATTTAAGACTTTGGAGACTCTGGAGCATAAAGCATACAGAGTTAGTCATTATGGACCCTGGATTTGATCCGCCTCCCTCGGTTCTACTTTCCCTTTGCTAACCCAGGTTGGACAAACAGAAATCAACCTGCTGGTTTTCTTGACTCCCTGGAAGGGCAAAGCAGTCACCCTCTCTGCTTCCCCTCCTCTCCTCTGCACTTGCTCCTCACAGATACTCAGAGAAGGCTTCCTTCAGTTTTCACCTTTTCATACTTCCTCTCCAAGTGTCACTTCAGCCTGAATTCCTGGAAAGGGAGAAGCAGGAGGAGAGGAGAGAGGGCATCTACCATCTCTGCATCTTGGGGTGGAGTTTGGTCGTACTTCACATTATGCGTTCCTTTTCTCAGATGGCAATCATTCCAAAGAGCTGAAGAAGAAGAGGCTTTGTGGCAGGGCCAGCTGTTGCTTAGTGCTTGGCCCATCAGGCCGCTGTCTCCCTACCATGCTAAGACAATGTCAAATCTGTTGGGCATTTAGGAGCATGCCAAGAACAGAACAGCTTCTACAATGACAGTGTAACAATTTCCCTCTGGAACACTTCACAAATGGGTTGATGGGATTAGACAGCATGCCTTTCTTAGAAGACTTTATAGACACGACCGTTTATACAAAGATGAAAGTGGTGTTTTGGGGAAAATGCCAAGTTGCAAATCTGAGGTGGAGAAGATATTCCATTAACCTTGTATCTACTAGGCTGTCTATTAATTTCAAATGATAAAGGGATGTCAGATAAAGCCAATTAGCATAAAACATTCTGAGTCAGTTTTGCAAACCTTCAACAAATAGAAACAAGAATGAAAGACACTTGGGGATGGAGTTTTTCCAAGGGACTATTAAAAGTGATTGTGTCTTCACTTTCTTTCATCTTGTATATTCTGTGTGCAAGTCCTAAGGCAACTACTAAGTGATTTCCTAAATCCACTCTCCCTGTCTTTTTTCCCCTTTGTGATTTAATGCCCTAGATCTCTTTGCAGAGAAGAGACAAATGGTGACACATTTTTCTGGAGAAGGAAATACATGATTACAGCTGATATCTAGAATGACTGGGAGTCCTTTGACCTCCTGGAAACCTGCCATTTTTAAATTCTTGGTGCACAGTGCCACCTTGGGGTATTTCAGTGCTTGAGAGTGATTATTGAGGTACAATAATGGACGAACACTGTACAAATCAAGTTTATGTGGTGGCGATTCTTTGTTTTCCAAATGGGTATACTATTGCAGGTAAATTTTTTAAAGCAATTTGTTATTCCCATTTCATTGATAAGAAAACCAAGATTTATAGTGATTAAATAACTTGCTCAATATCTATCACGAAGTTGGATGAGGATTTTTTTTCATGGATCAGAAGATTCAATATTCTTTTTTCCCCAGTTTTACTGAGATATAGTTGACATACATAACTGTTTAATTTTAAGGTGTACAGCATAATGGTTTGACTTATATTGTGAAGTGATTACTGCAATAAGTTTAGTTGCTGTCATCATCTCATGTAGATACCATAAAAAGGGAAAGCAAAAAAAAAAAAAAGAAAAAAATGTATTGTTTCCCTTGTCATGAGAACTCTTAGGATTTACTCTTAACATTCCATATATCATACAGCCATGTTAATTATAGTCGCCATGCTGTACATTGTATCCCTAGTATTTATTTATCTTCTAACTGGAAGCTTATACCTTTTGACCACCTTCCTCCAATACCCCCTTCCCCGCCATCCCAGGGGACATGATGAGCATGAGCAAAGGCCCAGAGGTAAACATGATAAAGGATATTTGCAAGATGAGTAAAATAGTCTTGTGTTAGAAGTATAAAGCGTCCCTTTGGGTTAATAACAATTAACACTTTTCTAAACACTTTACATCTATTAAATCATTTAATCCTCACAATAATCTTAAGAGGCCTTTCTTAAAATCCCCATTTTATAGATGAGGAAACTGAGATAGAGAAAAGTTAAGTAACTTGTCCAAGGTCACTTAGCTTATAAATGGCAGAACCAGAATTGAATTTGTTATGGACTGAATGTTTATGCCCACCCTCCCACCCCGCGATCCATATGTTGAAGCCCTAACACCCAATGTGATGGTATTTGCAGTTGAAGCCTTTGGGAGATTATTAGGTTTAGTTGAGGTCATGAGGATGGGGTCTTTATGATGGAATTAGTGCCCTGATAAGAAGAGACACAAGAGAACCCCCTCTTTCTTTTTTTTTTGCCCCTCCATCTCTCTCTCTCTCTCTGCTGCATCACAGAAGAAAGGCTATGTGAAGGCATAGCAAGAAGTAGCCATCTGCAAGCAAGAAAGTGAGTCCTCACCAGAAATTGAATGCTATTGGAAACTTGATCTTGGACTTCCCAGCCTCTAGAAAAATGAGAAATAAATTTCTGTTGTTTAAGCCACCCAGTCTGTGGTATGTTATGAGCTAAGAATTCATGTAACCTGGCTCCACAGTCCATGCTAGTAAGCAGTAGGGGATAAGAGATTGCTACCTGGATTAAAACAAAATGCATACCCCATCAAGGTTTAACCCTGGAAGATGGGAGGAGGTGGTTAGTGAAACAATTCTGACCTTTCCCATGGTGTTCCCCCTTCCCCTTGGAGTTCCCTTATGTAGGTTACCATTGTCTTCCAGCCAGAAAATGCTCCACTAATTCAAAATGCTAGCCCAAGTGTAGACAAAACTTCTTTTCTGTTTTAATGCATCAAGATCAACTGAAATTCACAGAAATAATTGACAAAGTATGAAATGTAGACAAAAAAAAAAAAGGAAATGCAAAGAGGTAAATAAATGTGGGCCTATAAAGTATGGATCCTATTCTTTTAAGTTTCAAGCTTTACACCAGTCTGAGATTACACCTGCTGTAGACCCAGAGGGCAGGGACACGTAGCCTCCTGAACCCCAGCCAGAGCCCCAGGCCTGTGTTTCATACCAGCCTTCGAGTCTCAGCCAGCCACTTAGAGATGTCCACGTGCACTGGTCCTGGCCCAGAAGGTGGCTCTACCTGTTGTCTACCCCTGACCATTCCACAAGTGGCAGAATGGTTATGATGACAGAAAAATGAATGTTCTCATTCAGATGAAACCAGCTGCCTTTATCAAACCACTATACCAAACCTTACAGTCTCAACAGAAAATATATCGTTCCTATCCATAAACTCATGAGGGGAAGGTAGGGTGGAAATGGGTTATAGAGGGCCTAGATAAGGTGGCCAACTCATCCTCACTTTTCACACTGGAAGTTCTGCATCTCAGGAAACACCTCAGTCCCAGGTAAGCCAGGGCAGTTGGTCACCCTCAACCTAGTAAACCAATTTAGTTCCATAAACAACATTTTTGAGCACTTACTATATATCACTGTGCTGGGTACTGGAGGTACCAGGATGATTAGCACCTCCTTGACCTTGAAAAGTTTACCATTCAACCAAAAAAGTCAATGGGATTTTTTTAATAAGGAAGAGATATTAAGAAAGTGTTGTTTGAAGAAGTTAACTGTGGTAGACTTTGTTGATTGCTATGTCCCCTACTTATTCTTTCATGCTGTCCTAGTTTAGTTCCCCTGGAAGTAAATCCTATGACAAGGGCTTTAGTATAACTTTGGTATAAGTATTATTTGGGAGGTTATTCCAGGAAACATAGATATGGAATTGGGGAAGACAAGGAAGGGAAAATGGCTAATAAAGAGTTCGTTATTTAGCAAGATTACTACCATGGGTGACTACAGTTTAATCCCACAGGAACAGGGATAGTCATGTACTTCAGAGTTATCTCCTCAAAGGTGAGGGGGAGTTGGGTATTTACACACCCAGCCCCCATCAGCCATTAATTGAGGACTGCTCCTGGAGTGTTAACCTCTTGCACTTTATCCTGTTGAAAGTTTGAGTAAAGCAGGCTCTGGAAGCCAGAGAAAGCCCCCAGCTAGCAAAATGTAGGCATTAGCAGTTAGAAGTCAAGCTAGCATGCTCTAAAGTGGTAAGGGCAAGAGGAGGGCACCTACAGCATTTGTTATAGAGTCTCAATTTATCTTGAATTCTTACCCTCCCATATGCTCAGGGAAGGTGACCAATGATGATGGTTTCATCAGAGACTAGTTTTGTCATGGGGAGGTAAGCCAATCCTGGGGAAGGAGTTTGGGGTCTTCTGGAAAAAGGTCTTCACTAATTAAAGGGAAATCCCCTTTTCTTCACTGGGCATTTCTCTGCCTGCATGTGATCCCCAAAACTATGGCAGCCACCTGACATCCATGAGGATAGACAACTTCACACACCAGGATGATAGGGAAAAAAGACAGACAACAGGGTCTATGACAATATCGTCCAGTCAATCCTGAAACCACTGACCCTGAATTTACAAAAAGAGATATTATGTGCTATGATCATCTAAGCCATTTTCAGGCGGAGTTTTCTGTTGCATCCAAAAGCATCCTACACACTTAATTTCCCTCAAACAGTGGAGGAGACTTTAGTACCTTCAGCCCCACTAAATAATATAGGGAGACAACAATAATAATTATAATAACTACAGCTAGCTTTTATTGAATGTTTACTATGTACCAGGGGCTTTCCTCAGTGCTTTACATTATTTAATCTACCACAAACTTTTCAAGGTCAAGGGGGTGCTAATCATTCCGGTACCCCCCATACCAGGATATTTGCATTAGTTAAGGCAATGTTACCTGCTCTAACAAATCCCAAAATGTGCTATGGCTCAAGCACAATAGAATCTTCTTTGTCCATTCAAGTCCAGTATGAGTATTCCTGATTGGCAGGCAGTTCTCCTCTAAATAAAGATGCAGGGGGCCCAGGCTCTTTCCACATTGTTCCTCCTTCATTTCCAAGGTGTGGCTTCCTAGGATGTTCTGGACACTGACATCTCGCTGGCGAATGAGGAAACAGGTGCAAAAGGTGCACCTATTTCCAAACCACATTGACAACACACATCACTTCCCATTTTACTGAATAACCACATCACTTCTCACATTTTATTGAGTTACCTCACAGTCCCACCTCGATACAATAGGGACCACAGGAAGCCTCTCCCCAGAACAATTCTACACTATGGAAGGGGGACTAGAATTGTGTGTCCTTGAGATGTTCTTATCATGTCCATTTGGGAGCGGAGGAAACTGATGCATAGAGAAATTAGCAACTTGCCTGAGATGATCATGGTGGAGCATATTGTACTCCTTGGAAATGTTCTGTTTTAAAAACTACTGCATATTCTGGCATATTTGGTTATAATTATGCATACCTACTGTTAAATAAGGAGCTATTAAATGTAATGGGGAAAATGTGGAGGCCAAATTCATTGAAAAATTTGAACTAAATGAGGACTGTTCCACCCATGTGGCCTCACCTCCCCACTCCTGTTTGGAAATGTGTGGTCAGTTTTGATTGCCACAAATCCTGGGGTACCACACAAATTAAATGATTACGTCCAAGTTTGCTAGATGTTCTACAATGCCCAAGACAGCCAGACCGCCATGAAGAATTGTCCCATTCAAAAATCCAATGGTGTCCCTGTGTGGCACTAGACTAAGGCTGTCCCTTCTATGGGGGGGCTTACATGTCAGTGTGGAGAAAAGACGTGTGTGCTAAGAATGAGCCATTAGAGCAGTTTTGATGGAGCATAAATTCTGGATTTGGAAGGTTTCTGCCTGAGTACTGTTCTGCCACTTACAAGCCAGGCTAGCGCAAGTTCAGTTATGAGAACTGCTCAAGTCCCAGGTGGAATAACCATTTGCAGAGAGAAGAGCAAGCCCCCTCAAGAGAGATGTAGCTCTGCGCAGATACAGGCTGGGCTTATGATAAGGGATGAACATGAAGCTTATTCAGCAGAGAGCCACTGATAGTCAATCACAGACCCTGCTCGCCAGATGTTTCAGTCTTGAACGGATGCATGTGTAGCATTGCTGGTGGGAAAGGTGCAAAGTGACTGGGACTTAAGGAGAGTGGAGAGAACAGTTATTGTGTTCTGAGGGTAAGAAGCCTCTTTAGGCTTTTTTCATTACTGTTGCTTTTAGATTCTCTCTCCAGAGGTGCTGGCGTGAACTCCCATTAAAGTGAGGCTGGGTGTTTGGACTCTGATGATGATGACTGCAACATCTGTATGCCAGACAGGCATGGTTCCAAGAGCTTTTGTTATGCCCCGTACCTTCATTCAGCAGTCTCACTTAACCCCGCCCCCAGAGCAGTGCTGAGCACAAGGCAGGAAGTGGCTGGTTAATTGGGAAGGAAAGCAAGAATGCATGCATGTATGAGTGAGTCCTCACAATAACCCGCTCCTTCGGTAGGCATTCCTGTCCAGGTTTTCAGGATGAGGACACTGAGACTGCCAAAGGTTCCATAACTTGGCTAAAGTGAAAGAACTATTATAAATGGCATGATCCTGATTTCGACTCCGAAGTTTCCAGGATGCAGAACTGCGGGTGGGAGGTATGAATAAGAGTACTCTTTTCCAGTGAATTTTGTAATGAATAGCCACTTGGTGGCTTCAAACAATACAGATGTATTCTTTCACACTTCTTTAGGCCAGAAGTCAGAAATGCGTTTCCCCAGGCTGAAATCTAGGTGTCTGCCGGGTAGCACTCCCTCTCCCAGGCTCTGCTGCTTCCTCACTTCGTCAGCTTCTGGTGGCCGCTAGAATTCCTTGGATATGACCACATCACCAACTTTGCCTCCTGCTCACATTGCCTTCTCCTCTTCTAACGTTCAATCTCCCTCTGCTTCCCTCATATAAGAATGCATGTGATTGCATTGAGGGCTCACTTGATGATGCAGAATAATCTCCCCATCTCAAGAACCTGAATTTAGGGCGCCT
The DNA here is from genome assembly GCF_004348235.1 of Phoca vitulina. Taxonomy (NCBI): domain Eukaryota; kingdom Metazoa; phylum Chordata; class Mammalia; order Carnivora; family Phocidae; genus Phoca; species Phoca vitulina. The sequence goes on along the minus strand of NW_022589713.1, from coordinate 1,853,110 downwards.
GGGTGGCTCAGTTGGTTAAGCGACTGCCTTCGGCTCAGGTCATGATCCTGGAGTCCCGGGATCGAGTCCCACATCGGGCTCCCTGCTCGGCAGGGAGTCTGCTTCTCCCTCTGACCCTCCTCCCTCTCATGCTCTCTGTCTCTCATTCTCTCTCTCAAATAAATAAATAAAATCTTAAAAAAAAAAAAAAAGAACCTGAATTTAGTCACACTCACAAAATCCTTTTTTGCCATAAAAGGTACCATTCACAGGTTCCAGGAACCTGGATATCTTGGGGGGTGGGGGTGGGTAGGCATTAAATCAGCCTACCCCACGGAAGGCCTAGCTTTTTACTATGTGCAGTAAAAAGTGTGCTGGCCCGCAAGTGTGTGTTACATGTTAGCATATGTGTGTGCTTGCCATGTGTTTGTGTGTGGACATAGGTGTGGGTGTGTGTAAGAAAGTGCCGGCCGTGTGTGCCCCCATGTGCGTGAAGGAATGTATGAGTGCACATCAGTACATGTGACTGAGTTTGTGCGTGTGGCTGTGTGCGTTTGAGTGTCATTTCTGTGTGTGAGTTCAGTGTACACGCGGCCGTGAGTGTGTGTGCCCCTGCGGAAGTGCATGTGCCTATATTTAGTGTGAGCCTAGAGTGCACCCCAGCGCGCAGCACCTTACACTAGGGAGGGCCGGGAGGCTGGCTGTTGGTCAGGGTTGTTGTCCTGCCGCCTGCAGGGGTCACTGTCAAGGCCGAGCGTAGCACCACCCTGTACTCCCTAGCCTCCTGGGGGCCATTTGATCTGTGGGCCTAGGAGCAGCTTCCCCCAGCCCCGGTGGGCGCGAGGGAGCCAGCGGCCACACTGTCCAGGTGCGGAGCGGGGGAGCCATGGCCTTGGGCGGGGATCGCAGACAGGCTGGGATTACGGCGGGGCTGCAGAGCGCTTACTGGGTTTTCTGGCTGGGTTCAGGGAGCTAGCCCAGGAGGAAAAAAAAGAAAAAAAAAAAAGGCTGGACAATCCCTTAAATCCGGCTCCACGCGGTAGCAGCCATTGCCCAGATTTCATCCCCCCACGATGGGCTGGAAAAAAAATGCGGCACGTACCAGGGGCTTGGAAGAGGCCTTGAAGGTCTATGGATGACTGTGGGTACTTTGAGGGGATGGGGGTGTGCAGAAAATAGGTGATTGTGTGTGGATCTATTTGGGAGGAAGGCTTTCCAGGACCAAAGAGGCAGTGTGACTGCTTCTCTGCATCATAAACTGCTTAAGTAGAGTTTCTCAACCAGCACTTCTCAAACTTCCTTCCCTCCAAATAGGAGGAGCTACACCCGCCAATACCTGACTGCCCAAATGGGCTAGGAAGTTTTCTTTTCTTTTCTTTTTTTAAGATTTTATTTATTCATTTGAGACACAGAGATAGAGAGAGAGAGCATGAGCAGGGAGAGGGGCAGAGGGAGAGGGAGAAGCAGGCTCCCCGATGAGCCAGGAGCCCGATGTGGGACTCGATCCCAGGACTCTGGGATCATTACCTGAGCCGAAGGCAGACGCTTAACGACTGAGCCACCCAGGTGCCCATAGGCACGGTTTTCATCCAAATCACAGAGGGAAATTTTAACAAAATGGTCTTATCTTTAAGTATTTCTTCATACGCATTTTCTAAAGCTTTGGTGGCTGTTACAGCTTGTTGGCTTGTGAGTGTGAGCAGAAGGCAAAGTAAGTGATCTGGGAGCAGATGAATATCAGTGGCAAAATTCAGAAGCAACTAACTGCAGAGTGTGACAGCTTGCTTCCCCCCCCCCCCCCCTTGCTCTAGCCTGTGATTTTTATATTGCAAACACATAATTTAGACCTATATCCTGCTAGTAGAGGTACTTCTCATTCATGTGATCAAATTATATGTCTGATATTTCAAGGTGTTCTTCGGAGTGATTACCATAATCAGGCCCTGCCTCCCAAACCCATTCGAGAGCCTCAGCTATAGAATTGAGGGGATAAAGTCCTGTTGGAGAGACCCCCCCCAAAACCCTTCTTGACTTGTCTTTCTTACGAAAAACACTCAAATTCTCTGAGCTTCAGTTTGAGCATATATACATTAATAATTCCTACTTTTGTGAAGATTAGAGAATATCAGTATCTCTCACAGTAGCCTGGCACATAAAAAGTGCTCGACAAACATCCTGAACAGAGATAATAAAGTGCCCAATTGACAAGTATGTGAGCTACGGGCAGTGCTTCTCACACTTTAATGTGCACAGGAATCATCGGGAAATCTTGTTAAGATGCAGCTTCCAATTCTGTAGGTCTGGGTGGGAGCCTGAGATTCTGCATATCGAACAAGCCCCCAGGTGATGCTGATGCTGCTCATTCCACCAGCAATGAATGTCTCAGAGGTAGTAGTATTATAGCTTCGAGGCAAAAGAGAGAAATTAGAGCAGGAAAGGTATCTGCAGCCATTTAACAAACGGCTTTAACGAACTGAGGAGCGAAAAGTTCAAAAATGCTAAATGCTCCTCAAACAAGTAGCAGAGAGATTCTTTTTTTAAGAGAGTAAACACGAGGAACAGGAGACCAGAGAGTCATAATGGACCAGTTTTACTCAGACACACACAAAACCATGCCTCCCATTCAGAAAGTAATACAGCATTCATGTCGTAGAATCTGGCAGCATGCTTTAAAAGTTGAGGGGAGCTGTAAAGTCAGAATTGCAAACTCAAATGTCAACAGCTGCATAGGGTGCTTGTCCTGTCTTAGAAGGTGAAGCCGCCGCTCAGCTCCGCCCACTGTCATGGAGAAAGCTGCTCCTGTAGCCAAATCTTCTTATTTCTAAGAAAGGCTCAAATTCTCTACTTTTATGTGAAATCTTTTTGTTTTTAAACGTTGGCATCAACTTAAACAAATTTTACATCTAGAGCCCAAACAATTCTCCTGCTCCAGGCTACATTTGGCCACAGGTCTCTGGTATCGTGCCCTCAAAATAGATCTTAGGAGATGGATAAGGAATTGAAGCTGGTAGAAGGGGTTCAAGAAGGATGAGGCTGAGAGCTGGACCTTAGTGATATGGCCTGGGGTTTCTGGGGCCACCAGTGCTTGTTTCTCAGTTGTCAGGGACATTTTGCCCCAGATCCTGGTCCCCAAGCACCCCTTCTACCCAACATGGGCCCCAAGGCAGCCATCCCACTTGTGTGACGTTAGAAGAGGCCCTATAGCAACAAGCCAGCCGACAGTCCTCTCAGGCACATGTGGTATCTTTATATCCCTTTCAAGACCCAAAATCACTAGCCCGGAACCTTGTGTGGCAGTCGTGAGGCACGTACCAAGGCACCTGGGAATGAGAAAAAAGTGGCATCTGTCCGGATGAGTCCCTCATGCTAGTCTGTGGCCCTACACGTGGCATCACTAACTGCTGGAGGAGGAACGTTACGACGCCAGCCCCACATTGTTGGGCAATGACGACTGTCTGCTTGGCAGTTTGTACCTGGGATCAGACACCACCAGGTCTCAAGCCTGTACCCTATTATTAACTTCAGACACTGTGAGAGAAAAGGGTGCGATAAAGTATTTGACTGGCATAGAGCAGATGAAGAACAGAGTGTGAAATATTTGCTTTGGGAATTCTTTACCTGAAACTTCTAATTGTCTTAATAGGTATCTTCCATTCAACAGACTCTAGTTCACTGTCCTTATCTGGTCTGAGGAAATTATGAAAGTGTGTTCTTCAAGTGGGTAAAAGGATCAGTGCAGAATTACCAGTGAATAATACTTTTTAGACGTTTGAATAGCTTTGATCACTCATATAATGATTGCAATCTGCCAAGATTGGGTTTTGTTTAAAATCTCTGGGCAAATACTGATGTCACAGTTCTACGTTACTGTGGAGAGAGTGCTGTTAGGATCTTTACAGAAACCTCTTCACACTTGAACTGCCAGCAGTTTGTTGTTGTTGTTGTTGTTGTTGTTTTTATAGATTATATTAAGTATCCATAACAACAACAAAATCTGTTAGGCCACCCTACCTGACAGCTGCCTAGTTCATAGTTGAGTGCTGGTCAGTCAGAAAGCTGGACTGACCTAAATACAGGTATATATTCTTTGATGCATAATTTCCGTCTTGGATTTATTTCTGAGCGCAAGAGAATGATGTTAGCACCACACATTTGAAATATTAGTAAGAGCCCACTAATGACATACTGGGTGGATTTTGCCACATGTGACTAAGCTTTACCGGCTGTGACAGATCGATAGCTATATGCAGCTCTGTGAGGTGTGTGAGCTTTCGCCTTTTGTACTTTTTCTAGAGGACAAATTAGAATAGTTCGCAAAGATTACACTGAAGACTCCCATTTTCAAACAGTTTTGTTTTTACAATAGAAGATTACTGAGAAGCGGAAAATGGAGAGCCGGGGAGGGGGTGTGGGTGCGTATCTCAAAGCTAAATGTGATCTCAAAAGAAAACATAGCTGTTGATGATTAGCTTCAAATGAAATCCTATGGAATTTTATAGATAGGATCTGAATTTTTATACTAATAAAGTTGGTAGCATCTCTAAGGTGATTAATGGCTTATTGTTGCATTTTGTATGTGGGAGAGTAAATTTAATGAGAAATACAATGATGAAACATGTAAACCTTTTTTTTTTCTCTTTTTGAGAGAGAGGAAGTGAGAAAGAGAGGAGGTTCAGAGGGAGACGGAGAAGCAGACTCTCCGCTGAGCAGAGAGAGCCCAACACGGGGCTCGATCCTGGGACTCCGGGATCGTGACCTGAGCGGAAGGCAGCCGCTTAATGGACTGAGCCACCCAGGCACCCCGGTGTAAACACGTTTTAAAAAAATTGTTTAAAAAAAAAAAAAATGTTTTTTTTCTACTTACTCTACACTCTTCTTTACTTTAATGTATATGTTAAAGGAAGTGGCATATTTGGAAATGGCCAAAAAGAAGGGGTTTCAAACTCCAAATTCTAAGAGAAGGTTTGCGAGATACTTATGCATGAATTGTTTTTCCCACCCTCATTTCATTGATTTTGAAACACGGGTAGGCTTTACCTTTAAGCTTTTTTTGGATCACATTCATTTTCAAAACACATTCTTCAGGATCTAAGCATGTAGAGCTTTAATAAATAAGATAGACCTCTGTATCATTTCAGATTTCAAAATAATTATGTTCTATGCTGTTGAGGATCAGGAAGTGGGAAGAAGCAGTGAACAGTAAGATAAGCTGCTTGTATGACTTTTTTTCTTAGTATTAGCATGTAGAAGCTAACCATTACCCAAAAAGCCACTAAATAAGACATCAAATAAACACATAAGGTTTGCCAAATACATCACCTTCCCTAAACCAGCAGTTCTTCAAAAGGGGAAAATTGTTTCCAGGCCTTTTTCTCAATTTGGGAGAGATCTGTGAAATACGTTTGCTTTTTAGGAATTTAATGCCAAATTCTATTGTAACTCTTCAAAGAAACCCTCCCAAGAGTCCTTAATCAAAATTGATTTCTCTGTCATCGATATCCTTCATAGCATTAAAAATATATATATATTATATTAGAGAATAGAAAAACAACAGAGGGAGTCAGTGCACCAAAAGTTAGTTCTTTGGAAAGAACAACAAAATTGACAAAATGTTAGCTAGATTTACTGAGAAAAAAAGATGCAAATAACTAAAATCAGAAATGAAAGTAGGTTGTTACCACCAACCTTACAGAAAATAAAATGGATTAAAAGAAAATACTATGAACAATTGTAGGCCAACAAATGAGATAGCCTGGATGAGATGGGCAAATTCCTAGAAATACCTAAAACTGACTCAGGAAAAATTAAAATCTGAACAGATCTATAACAAGAGATTGACTCAATAATCAAACCTCCCAACAAAGAAAAGTCTAGGGCCAGATGACTTTGCTGATAAATTCTACTAAACAATTAAAGAAGAATTAACACCAATTCTACTCAAATTCTTCTAAGAAATTGAAGAGGAGGGAAGACTTCCAAATTCATTCTGTGAGGCCAGTACAACTTACTCTGAAACCAAGATCAGATAAAGCCTCCACAAGAAAACTACAGGTGATAACCCTTATGAATAAAGGTGTAAAACCCACCAACACAACACTAGTAAACTGAATCCAACAGCACATTAAAAGGATTATACACCATGACCAAGTGGGATTTATGTCAAGAATGCAAGAGTGGGTCGGGGCGCCTGGGTGGCTCAGTCGTTAAGCGTCTGCCTTCGGCCCAGGTCGTGATCCCGGGGTCCTGGGATCGAGCCCCACATCGGGCTCCCCGCTCCGCGGGAAGCCTGCTTCTCCCTCTCCCACTCCCCCTGCTTGCGTTCCCTCTCTCGCTGTGTCTCTCTGTCAAATAAATAAAATCTTAAAAAAAAAAAAAAAAAAAGATTGAAGAATGCAAGAGTGGGTCAACATGAGAAAATCAATCAATGTAACACATCACATTAATAGAGTGAAAGAAAAAGCACATCATCTCAATTGACACAGAAAACATGTTTGACAAAATCCAACACCCTTTCACAATGAAAATACTCAGAAAACTAGGAATTGAAAGAGCTTCCTCAATGGGAAAAAGGGCATTTATGAGAAACCTACAACAAACATCAATTCACAGCTAACATTTCACTCAATGGTGAAAGACTATAAGCTTCCTTCCTAAAATGAGGAACGACGCAGTGGTGCCCACTTTCGCCACTAGTATTTGTAATTGTACTGGAAGCTCTAGCCAGAGCAATCAGGTGAGACAAATGGATTAAAGACATCCAAATTGGAAAGGAAGAAGTAAAACTATCTCTAGGCATAGATGACATATTACTATATATGGATAATCCCAAAGGGTCCAAAAACAAAACAAAACAAAATGTAACAAGAACAAACCATTAAAGCTAATAAATGAATTCAGCAAAGTTGCAGGGGACAGGATTAATACACAAAAATCTGTTGTGGTTCTTATATACCAGCAATGTACTATCCAAAAAGGAAATTAAGAAAACAATTGCATTTACAAAGCACCTAAAGACTAAAATAACTAGGAATAAATTTAACCAAGGAGGTGAAAGACCTGTACATTGAACACTATGAAACACTGCTGAGAGAATTTAAAGAAGACCTAAGTAAATATATTGAAAAACATCCATTTTCCTGGACTGGAAGACGTAATATTGTTAAGATGACATACTACCCAAAGAAATCTACGTACACAATCAATGAAATCCTTATCGAAATTCCAATAGCCTTTTTTGCAGGAATGGAAAAGATGGTCCTCAAATTTGTATGGACTTGCCAGGGGCCCTGAATGGCCAAGACAATATTGAAAAAGAAGAACAAAGTTAGAGAACTCACACTTCCTAATTTCAAAATTTCTGACAAAGCCACAGTAATCAAAAGAGTGTGGTACTAGCTGGCATAAGGATAGACATATAGATTAATGGAATAGAATTGAAAAGCCATAAATAAACCCATACATTTCAGGCAATTGATTTTTGACAAGGGTGCCAAGATCATTTAATAGGGAAAGAGTAATCTTTTCAACAAATGGTTTTGGGACAACTAGGTATCTACATGCAAAAGGTGAAGTTGGACCCTCACCTCACACATATACAAAAATTAACTCAAAATGGATCAATAACCTGTGTATAAGAATGAAAACTGTTAAACTCTTGCAAGAAAGCATAAAGTTAAATCTTTATGACCTTGGATTTGGAAATGACTTTGTAGATATGACACCAACAACATGAGCAACAAAACCAAAATAGATAAATTGGATTTCATCAAAATTAAAAACATTTGTGCATCAAAGGACTCTGTAAAAAAGTAAAAAGATAATTCATAGAATGGGAGAAAGTATTTGCAAATCATATACTACTCAGTAAGGGTCTAGTATCCAGACAATATTAAGAATCCTTTCAACTCAATAACAAAAAGACAAACAATCCAATTAAAAAATGGTCAAATGACTTGCATAGACATTTCTCCAAAGCAGATGTAGATATGAAAACAAGCATATGAAAAGACACTTGACACAATTAGTCATTAGAGGACTGCAAATAAAAACCATAATGAGATACCATTTCACACCTAATAGGATGGTTATAATTTAAAAAAAAGGAAAATAAGTGTTAGGTTATGGAAAAATTGGAACCCTCACGCATTAGGGGTGGCAATGTAAAATGGTCCAAGTTGCTTTGGAAAACAGCTTGTCGTTTCCTCAAAAAAATAAATGTAGAATTACCACATAACACAGAAATTCCACTTCTAGGTATAAACCCCAAATAATTGAAAACATGTGTTCAAACACATACATACGCATGTTCACAGTAACACTGTTCACAATAGCCCAAAGGTGGAAACAACCAAAATGTCCATCAGCAGATGAATGGATAAACAAATTGTGGTATATGCCTACAATGGAATATTAATCAGCTATAAAAAGGAATGAAATACGATACATGCGCGGATGAACCTTGAGAACATATGCTAAGGGAAAGAAGCCAAATACAAAAGGTCACATATTGTATGATTTCACTGATATGAAATATCCAGAATAGGTAAATCCATAGAGACGGAAAGCAAATTGGTGGTTGTCAGTGGCCAAGATGAGGGAGCAGTGGGGAGTAACTATTTACGGGCATGAGGATTTCTTCTGGGGTGATGAAAATGTTTTGGAACTAGATAGAGGTGGTGGTTGCCTAACGTGAATGTGCTGGAAGCCACTGCGTTTTACACTTTAAAATAGTTCATATATAATATAAGGCATATCAGACAGGAGGTGGAGGGGGAGGATGGGTGAAATAGGTGAAGGGGATTAAGAGTCCACTTATCATGATAAGCACTGAGTAATGACGTATAGAATTGTTGACTCACTCTATTGTACACCTGAAACTAATATAACACTGTATGTTAACTATACTGGAATTAAAACTGAAAAACTTAATAAAAAATAAATAAGAGTATTTTAAAAGGGAAAAATAAAATAAAATAGTTAATATAAAATTAATTATGTGAATTTTAGCTCAATTAAAGAAACTTCTATTGAGGTATAATATCCATGCAATAAAATGCACTCAATTTAAGTGGATATGTTTATGAATGTTTACATAGCACAGCCATTTTGTTAGTGTATCAGTAATTCATTCTTTTTAAATCCTGAGTAGGTTTCATTGTACAACTAAGTCACAAATTTTTAATCCAGTCATCCGTTGATAGACATTTGGGCTGTTTCCAGATTTTGGAAATTATGAATAAAAGCTCCCATAAACATTTTTGTACAGCTCTTTGTGTGGTCATGTTTTCATTACTCTTGGGTAAATACCTACCAGTGGAATTGCCAGGTCATGAAGTAAATGTGTATTTAATTTTATTAAAAAAAAAAAAAAGCCAAACCTTTTCCCGAGTGCTTGAAACATCTCACACTCCCATCAGCAATGTATGAGAATCAGTTACTCCACAACCTCACTGAAACCTGGTATGGTCAAACTTTTAAATTTTAGACATCTTAGAAGATGTACCTTAGAAGGCAAGGTACGCCTACTTCCAAGGCATGGCCTTCTGGGATCTCTACTGAATGTTCCTGGTATTCAACAAGGTCTCTCTGCCCTGCCTAGGCAGACCTCAAATGTCTTAGTCCTGTGTGAGCTCCAGGAGTTTTGCTTTCCCCAGTAGTTATTCCCTTTGCCTGGCCTCCTAGAGCCTTGCCCTACTTTGAATCAATAATCAACCAAAGACTCAAGGTGACCCCTATGCAGATTTATGGAGCTCTCATTCTCTACATTGTTCCCTCTTCTCTGGAACTCTAAGCTGTGATCACTGTTCCTCACTCCCATATTATTTTATTTGTGTCTCTTTAAGAGGCTTGACCATTGCCTATTCTTCATTAAACTTAATTTATAATTCAATTTATGTATACAGTTTGTATCCATATCACTCACTGGGCTTAGCCCAGACTTTTGCCCATAACAGAAGCTTAGATATTTCTGCAGTTACACTCAACTTGTTAAAGTTGTGTGTTTTGGACACAGAACCTGTGGAGCCTTTTCTAAGTACCATATCACCCTGCGTATACATCTCCCGCCCACCCCGTCTCACTCCCTGGGCCCAGAGCAGGTAAAGTGCTCACACTGAGTTCTCCCATAGCATTCTTTCCTAGCTCTTTTCTACCTTCCCAGCAAGTTCTGTGGAGGCAAGACTTTATTCTGAAATTAAAATTGCATTTTCTAGAAGATAGAACCATCAATTATCCATGCTTTAATTTTGGAATTTCTAGGACACTTGCTTGCTGGCAGCATCTCTTCAGCAGAGAACAGGAAGGGTTGTATGAATGTCAAATCGTTGATTTGACATCTCCTATTGGAATGTGTGTCCAATTCCTGGTAATACTGGAGCACATTTATAGGACTGGTTTCCATTGTCTGTTTTCTGTTCGCTACTCTACGATGAGTTAAGAATCTTGGATTTCAAGTTTATAAGTTAATACTCTTGTCCATATTTGTACATATTTTCAAATATTTAAGTGTTCTTATTCAAAATATTCCTATTGGGCTTGCTATTGAACAAAGGTTCTATATTTGTATAGTATACTTTGAATGTACTAGAGAAACATTATCCTAAAACATTTTGAAAGGCTGCCTTTTTGGTTTTTTTTCTTTCTTTTTTTTAAAGATTTTATTTATTTATTTGAGAGAGAGAACAAGAGGAGGGGAGAAGCAGAGGGAGAGGGAAAAGCAGGCTCCCCGCTGAGCAGGGAACCCAACTCAGGGCTCGATCCCAGGGATCTGGGGTCATGACCTGAGCCTAAGGCAGACACTTAACTGACTGAGCCACCCAGGCGCCCCTGACTGCCTTTTTCTTGATTCAGAAGTACCAACCTTTTATATTTAGTAAAAAAAAAAAAAATGACAATAAAGTGTATGTACTTTATCTCTTCACTATTCTATGTTGAATTCCTTTTAAATGTCTTCTTTGATGAGAGCAAAATTTAAATCACCTTTGGTCAGATATTGCATTATGCTATTCTCTTGTAGTGGACAAGGGAGTACTTTTCTTTTTTTCTTTTTTTTTTAAGATTTTATTCATTTATTTCAGACAGAGAGAGGGTGAACGAGCATGAACAGGAGGGAGGGGCAGAGAGGGAAGCAGGCTCCTGGCTGAGCAGGGAGCCTGACACGGGGCTTCATCCCAGGACCCTGAGGGGATCAGGGATCATGACCTGAGCTGAAGGTAGATGCTTAACCAACTGAGCCACCTGGGCACCCCAAGGGAGTACTTTTCAAGAAGAGTCTGAGAAGGATAGCTCTGCAGAACAAAGTTGCCCATCTTATTTATAATTACAAGTCAAACACCAACCATATCTACTATAGAAAAAATCTCTAAGTGAGAGCTGCTTCTAGGGAAGCTGTAAAATGTTATACATACGTAGGTAAGTTATCTGTTTATAAAATATTGTAGAAAAGTACAGAATAGAGTCAGTTCTCAGATACATTGGAAATACAAAACAGAAGGAAGTGCATTTTGAAAATCACGTCGGTATCCCATGCACCAGCGCTCAGTGGAGGCATGACTCAGCATTGAGGTGTGTGGTCTCAGGTCCGTGTGCTGGGAATGTTCACTGCTAGGTCATTCGTTTCTGTCGTACTGGAAGATTCACTGGGAGCCGGGAGACTTAGGGTGATGCCCAGTTCTACCACTGGCTTATGATCATCATCATTTAACCTCACTGTATAGACACAGAAACTGAGGTTCTGAGACGTTAAGTAGGTGTCTGGTTTCCCACAGATGACAAGTCATGGCTTCAGGTCTTTTGGACCCCAGAACCTAAGCTTTTTTTTTTTTGCTATTCTACACAAGAGTCAAATAGATCTTCACATTCATTTCCCTACTTATACTAGTGCACATGAGCAATTTGATTAAAAGTGATTTTATTTTGTAAAACAGATGTCGGTTTAAAATCTAACCACCGATAGAAATTTTGAAACTGTGCTCATATTTATGTTTTAGGGACATGTCTAGTCTCTCTAATCCCCTGCCTTCATGAATTCCCCCATTATGAGGCCAAGAAAGCACAGCATGTGCTTAAGACGTGTGTATGAATTTCCATATAAATGGTCAAAGAAAAGGCAGAGAGAAGAGGCAGATTAATTTTTTAGGATCGCCACTGGGTTTCTTTTAGCTCTTAAATGTATTTGCTCCTCGCCATAAAGGAAGAGAAGTTAGAGAACGGTCCAGGAGCCTTGACCAGGGAGTAAATGAATGTTTCATGGCTGTTATACCGTCAGTTTTGTTTTTAATTGGTACTAAGTTGGCTCATTTAAGTTTTGTTGTCTGGGTGTTTGTCAATTGTCACTTTGCAGCCACCTCTGCATGGCCTCCAGAACTAGAACAGGGGATGAAGCACTTTCTCCAGACTTCCTGATGTGCTGGACAGGTGGGGACCTGGCAAATTTCATAGGCTGCTCCCTGACTAACCAACTGCCTAGGATTTATCTTCAAAGAGGGAAGGAGGGCTCTGTGTTATATGTACATGGGGGACTTCATGTGCAGGGTTGCCACATTTAGCAAACAAAAATGCAGGACACCCAGGTAAGTGTAGTTTTCAAATAAACAATGATTAAATGATTAGTACGGGCATGCCTTAACTATTGCATGAAAATCCTATATTTTATCCAGCATCTGTCTTCATGTTGAAACTGGTAAAGAGTGGAACAGAGGTCAGTCTGTTTTCAGATATTCTTTTTTTTTTTTTAATCTACATCCAGTTTTAATTTCTTGTCTTCATCCGGTTTTAATATTGTCTTACCTCAAGGTAGCTGAATGTTGCCATTGGGGGATATTTTATTCTTTTCCATACTAAGGTTGAAGAATGATCCACAGATGCTGACAGATAGTCCACAATGAGAGTAATCATTAAAAATAGAGTCAGTGGCCACAGGCAAACATCTCTGTGACAGTATTCAAATGGAAAAAAAAAAAAAATTAAAGTGGAAGATTTGTAAGCTTTAAAATATCATGTTAATGTATTTAAACATGTAAATGACTTGGTCATCTTCATACATCACATTATAATGTTGGATGATGGTGGCTTTGGATTTTATATTCATGGATGTCCATCCTCATTTACCGCTCCAGATCTTTACATAAATGTGGATATAAGCATGCTCTCACAATTCATATATTACAAGTTAAAGAATCAGAAGAAAAACGTGAGGTTGGTAATCATTTATTGTAATAAACTTCTATTTGTAAATGACATTTTCTCATTTAAAAACCAATAGAACATTTTTGTGTTATTTTCAGTGAGATAAGGCATATTTTGATAAGACCTAACATTTCTCTTACTCATCCCAATGAGTCCTTTGAGAAATTTTGATTGTGGCACAGTCAGATTCCATGTTATTACCTTTTATTTCAACTGGTCTGTGTGGTTGAAAAGTGAACAGAAAGTATAATTATAAACTTTTGGTCCCTCTAGGGGAGGGAGAGATTGGCAAAGAAAGTCAAATATCCTAGGTGATAAACAGTCCCACTTTTCCTCTCCTGGCTACTCTAAAAACACCTTCTCCCCAAATTAATCACTGCAAATAGTTCCAATGTGTGCTGCGTGTCAGTACTGTCCTTTAATCCCCACACCACTCCATAGGGTAGGTCTTATTTTTATCCTCAGAGGCTGGCACAGAGTAGGTCCTCACCATAGATTTATTGAATAACTGAGTATCATTCTTTTTACTTGTGCTCTGATTACCATTTCTTCAAATACTGTTTAATCTGTATGTTTCTTCATTTGTCTCCTGAGAACCAGCACAAAAATGAAATTTGGTTTTAGCTCTGTATGGGTGAAAGTGGCCCCATTTCTCTCCTTAACACTGATGGGACATGTTTCCGACTGCCCCCTGCTGGCTGCAACTATGACAAGGATGAGGACTGCTACACAAATCTACGCAATCAGCTCCAAATCCCACTGGGTACTGTTGAGAAGAAGGAATGGGGACACCTCCCAGTGGTGTCCCTTTATACGTGCTCTTCTCTCTCACATATTCCTCATAGCAACCCCAATTGTACGGATGATAAAACTGAGGTGTCTGTGAACTGAACCAAGGTCACTAGGTTTCTGAATCAACATTAGGTGATGTCAGGAATTTATCTGACTGATGAAAAGTTTAAATGGTGTCACATGAATAATAACTTCATAAGAAGAGGGCTTGTCTCTTCAATAAGGAGTCCTAAGCACCTAGCACATAGCAGACATTCGGTGAATAGTGGTAGGATAGAATGAATTATAAAATATATGGTCATCCCCAGTGAAGGATTTGGTTACTTGGGGAGCACCTAATCAGTTTTCTCCCCTACACTCCCCCCAGCACCAAACCCACTTTAAGTGTGCTAAATAAAGCATGGCATCAAGAACTAAAATAAAGGTACAACTTGGTAAAGGTCACTACGATAATGGAATACGGATTCCATGTATATATTTTATAATACATACACGCACACACACCGTTGCCACCATAACCAGTTCAATCAATCTAGAACAAATCCTGAATTTCTGTGGCAAACAGTCTAAAACAATATGACACACTAGCTCTCTTCAATTTACTCCCTCAGGGCTAAAATGAGCAGCTCATACAATTTATGAGGCTTCCGGAACAGTTTTGCTTAGCTGCAATATCTTGTGTGGGCCAAGTAGACTGGATTTGGAATGATGTTAAACTTAAGGTCAATGCAGGGTTCAAAAGAAAATTAAGCTTTGCAAAGGAATGTGTGCTCGATGGTCTCTCTAGCCCAGAACATTAGGGGATAAAGCAAATCCCCCAAATACGAAATGTGTTTGAAGGTAATTTTTTATTGAAGTCTATTGTCTTACCATGTGGCTGTAATGTGTAGGAAACTGTGAGTTCTACCTCTGCAGTTATAACTCCACAAATGGTTTAAAATAAACGCTTCCTCAGTTTGATGTTAAACAAGTGGGAATGATTTACCCAGAATCTTGCAGTCAGATGTCTGTGTGTCTAGTGTCCCCTGCTACTAACCCTCATGCTGATGCAACATAACTGAAAAATTAAAAATAGGATACAGAGGGGCGCCTGGGTGGCTCAGTCGTTAAGCGTCTGCCTTCGGCTGAGGTCATGATCCCAGGCTCCTGGGATCGAGCCCCGCATCGGGCTCCCTGCTCAGCGGGAAGCCTGCTTCTCCCTCTCCCACTCCCCTTGCTTGTGTTCCCTCTCTCGCTGTCTCTCTCTCTGTCAAATAAATAAATAAAATCTTAAAAAAAAAAAAAAAAAAAAGGATACAGAGGTTAAAACTGCACGCACCTGCTCTGGCGAACGGTGATCTAAATCCTACGGGACCCCGTTTTCCACTTCGGTTTTTGCATGATTGGTTTGGGTTTCTGGCTTCGCCTTTCGCATTTGCTAAGGTTCTACATCCCAGGATTTCCTAGCTCCCTAAACAAGAGTGTTCAGTCTGATCATCACTCCTGGAAGTTCTCCGGCTGTTACGACTACCTGCTGGAGTTAGAATACAGCCGGCCAGTGCCGGCGGAGAAGGAGCCCCTCTGCTCTGCCACAGTGAACGGTTTATGGACCAGCTGCTTTCTGTTTTTCCCTTGGAGAGCTTCCCAAAACGTCCCTGGCCCGGCACTACTGACTTAACCTTGACTGCCACACGCAGATAGAAGAGATGTAGGTGTTCATCAAGAACGTGTTGGTTAAATGACAACTCTTTTTCCCCGTCGCAGGACCCGCGCTTGACACGTTCCAGTGGGGCCTGGGTTTCTCTCGGTCACTCTGCTTTTCGTCTGGCTCAAGTGCAGGCTTTTTGCTGCCTCTCTCCTCTCAGAGGCCTGGATCACCCTCCCCGTTCCTGCTTTTAATGCTGCTGGCTCCTGCTGCCGCTCACACCGCTTTTAATCTCCTCCGTCCTCCTCTGCAGTCTCTTCCTACTTCATCTCTGCAGTGTTCTTTCTTGTCGGCTGTCCGCTCCCGAAGTCGGCCGGCGCTAGTGTGGACGCGTTGAGCTTATCAATGTCTGGGTGGGCAATGAAAACACTACATGGCTGTCTCAGAATTGATTCCGCCAGTCGCCAACAGTCCATCCGACTCTACCTGTGGCGGTCCTTTCAGAGCACTTGGGGATGCTGAGTTCTAAGTAAAGGGCAAAGTTTTCCCCTGATACCTTTTGTTGGGGAGCCATTCCAGAAACGCCAGTATTAGGGAGATTAAATACCAAATAAGCGCTATTCAGCCGCAATAATTTCTTTCAGTGTGCCAGTGGGTGTCAGTTCAGGGGTTTGTGGCGTTTGCTCCCCGTTGCCTTGTTTGTTTGCTGTGAAGCTGGGGGTGGGGGTGGGGGGGCCTGCACGCGCATGCGCGCTCAAGGTGTTGGTGTCCATTGCGCAATCAGGGGCAATGCGGAGTCTGTACTGATGAAGAATCAACGTGGGACTTGAACAGAATTGAGAAAGGTAATCATCACTTGAGAGCAATAAACTCTGTCTTTTAGATCCGTTTTGGGGGGTTGCTTAAGAAATATATTTGTCGAGTCTTTCACTGTTGCTAATTTTATAACCTCACAAAGATATTGTCCATGTGCTAATGTTAGTCTAGGAAATAATTTATCTCGAAAAAGAAATGAGAGTGTGCTAGGAAGCAATCCCCCACCCCTCCACGTCCTCCCAATAAGAAAGTTGAAGAAAGTGTTTTTATTAACTTTTTGAAATACATCTAAGAAACTTTAAGCCTTTGGGATTTCACAAGTGGTAGACTTTAGCATTCCATAACTGATCTGGGCTTGGTAAGATCTATGTACATGAAAATCCAGAAAGCACCTTTTCCACTCATGGGACAGACTGGTGGGCAGAAAGGCCTGATTCAAAGTGAGGAGACCCATCCCACTTGGCCCTCCTAGAGGCAGATGATTTCCTAGTGCAGAGAAGGGGTTCTGTGGGGCTGAAGCAGAAATTCTGGAAACCAGATAAATAAATCTCTACTGAAGTTATTTAGAAAAAAATTTTTTAAGATTTATTTATTCATTTTAGAGAGAGAGAGAGCGGGGGCAGAGACAAAGGGAGAGAATCCTCAAGCAGATGCCCTGCTGCACACAGAGCCTGACTCTGGGCTCCATCGCAGGACCCCAAGATCATGACCTGAGCCGAAATCAAGAGTCGGATGTTTAACAAACTGAGCCATCCAGGCACCCCTAGAAAATGTTTTTTATATTGCCATTATGCAAAACCTCTTAGCATATTTGACTGTATAGATACATGATTTTGCTATCTGACTAGGGACACTACCCACCCTAGAAAGAGATGTTTAATATTCATTGGTCTCCAAACTCACAAGGACACAGAACAAAAATTACTTCTATCCCAGCTTTCTCTAACAATTCCCAGTTTCCCCTAAAATATTCAGATCCTAAGGTATGTTTTGATTGCCTCTTAATGTTCTCATTCTTTCTGTGTTGCTGCTTTTAGGACATTCCTGGCAAGTTGGAATGTCAGGCTTTATCTGTGGCTACGTATATTGTATATTCTACTTAGGATCTTGAGTCCCCCAACTATATAGAAATGTAGGTACATTGTGGGCTCTTTATGCTCTGATGAATCAAAAGTGCTTCTTATTTCTTTTTGTCTGCTTTTGGAAGATGCCTTAGAATTCTAAGAAGTACTTTTGGGACCAGCAACATGGAAGTCACAGTGCTGAAATGATTCTTGCTCAGATTTGTTTGTTAAACTCCTTTCAGCTTAGGCAGCAGAATTAGATCAGCCAGAGTTTTTGCTAAATCTTTTTTGTGGGGGGGCGCCTGGGTGGCTCAGTTGGTTAAGCGACTGCCTTCGGCTCAGGTCATGATCCTGGAGTCCTGGGATCGAGTCCCACATCAGGCTCCCTGCTCAGCAGGGAGTCTGCTTCTCCCTCTGACCCTCCTCCCTCTCGTGCTCTCTGTCTCTCATTGTCTCTCTCGCAAATAAATAAAATCTTAAAAAAAAAAAAAAATCTTTTTTGTGGGGCTTGCATATTAACATCAATTTACTGAAGTCACAATAAATTATGCAAAGCATTTGCCACAGATATTGTGGTTGTTTCAACTTGTGAACAAGTCACTATTTCCTTGCACTTTGCAACTAATCTACTTCACTGTGGCAACCTAGAGAGGACCCAAGTTGGAGATGTGTACTTTATCTTCCTGATTCTTTGGCCATCCATGATTTCTGTGAATTTCCAGATATTGTATTTTCTCCTTCTGTCAGGTCCTAGAAATCGAAAACTCCAACTAAATTTCTAAATGTTTAATGGGAGTAAAATCATATTTTTCTCTAATGCCTTTGAGTTTCCAGAGTCCAAATATTCTTACATCTATGTCAATAATTTGATATGAAGTATTACAAAAGTAAAATTTTAAAAACAACATATACATATATTAGTATTTCTATAAATATAAAGCAAGAGAAATAAATAAACCAATAATCAGCAACAAAAAAGCACATCGTAGACTCTGAATAAGAATAAAGAAGCTTCATGGAAACAACGCTTTTCTCAGGGAAAATTGTGTTGGGTCCTCCCTCAGAATTAGAACATTAGAACAATTAACAAATGGTAACTGGTACTCTGCCATTCATCCATAAAGGTGAATCTTACGAATTAATAGCTTATGGTATGTAAAACATTTGTAATAATTGGCTAATAAATTTAATGAAAATTAACAATAGTGTTTAAGTTTAAGCCTACCTGCATCCTTTGAATGTGGGGAACAAATATGAGGGCACTCTGTGTTCTCAGTATCTTAGCTTACTAAAATTTATAATAGCTTTATAGTCAAATTGAAATAGATTGCTATGTTCTTTTACTCATCGGTACTTTCAGTTTTAAAAATCAAAAGGGTGTTTTTTGTTGATCAGCTACATAAAACTGGCACTAGTTGTCATTTAATATTGCAAAGTGAGGGAACCAAGTCTTATGTTCTGGATTGTCATACAGAATATCAAATAATCACTTTAGGATTCTAAGCATGAATTTTACTTTTATTTCTTAGACTCAGCTATTAAAGAAAATCAAAATAGCCTCTTGCACTTTAGCAGATCTTTATGATTTTTAGTACTTTATGACAGATCAGTAATGAGTACTCCCAAAATGTTTTTGTGAAACAGAGAAATAAGAGCCTCATTTAAAATTGCCTACTTTGAGGCTGAGAGCCCAGGAATACACTGTGAGTGAATAACAGGGTTGAGACCGGCCCCTAAGCCCCTGGTCTCAGCAGGTTCTGGAGTGGGAAAAGCAGTCCTAGAACCTGTACAAAGAAGAATTCTTGAGTCATAGTCCTTTCTTCACCTTTCTAATATGATGGAGGGCAGAGAGGGGCTCCATGCTTTTTCAAGACTGTAGCAGGGAAATTATGGTTAGGCGGCGTCATGTTTATTTCACTTTCTTTCATATTGGGTGAGTGGGGTGGATTTATGATCTCTTCAATGAACAACCTAAAATACTATTTTTATTTTGAATTGATCATATGAATGCTTAATCTCCTGCTCTGTGTATTGGAATGCCTGGGAGGTTATTGTCCTCCCAGTGACCTTCCCAAAATCAAATCCTGAATCTAAAAGCTGTAACCTAAAACCCCCAATCATGGCCTTAAAGAAGTTTCCCAGAGAGAATTAGGCCATTCCTTTTTCATTTCTAAACATATGGGCCTCATGCATGCATTCAGAAACTGTGGTACCTTGGCCTCAAGCCTCCCTGAATTTTGGGATGTGTGGATAAGCAATAATCTCTCGGTTCCAACTTGACTGGAGCCTGAACTCAATCTCACCTGAAATTAGTTTTCAAATCCAAATGCAATTAAAAACAGATGTTTCCAAATAGACTGAAAAAAGTTGTGCGGGGAAAAAAATCAGGTTCACTGCCTTTAGGATTGGTTGAATTTTTCAGGTATTTGTAATCAACAGGAAGGGAGGCAAAATAAGAGTTGTTCTCAGGGAGTTTGCTCTTCTCCTTCCTTCCTTCCATACTGAACCCTCCAAGTGCTCAGAACCAATGCCTTTTGAGGAGATGTGTTATGATTTGCCCAGCTGGACTTTTCTGCCTGATCCACTTCCTAATCTGTTCTAGCTCAAGACAAATTTGCATCTTATGTTAGGCACTTAATAATTCTCATTGCTGAGAATGAATTTCTGCACATAGAGGAAGGGACACATAAAAAATAAATTGTTATCCCAAAGTAGGAGAATATTAAAGATTCTTGCCTAGAAAGTTTCATTTAACACATGCTATAAAACTCCTTATAAAGCTAGCCTAATGGCAATTCAGGAAACATTAGTGAGTTTTGGAAGGTTTTTTCCCCCCATTGAATCAAAACCCCATTAAAGTATGCATGGTGGGGAAAGGGAGGAGAAAGCTCACTTGTGGACAAATAGTACCCATGAACTTTAATGCGTTAAAATGGATTCATAAGTTCTTCTAAGATGAAAAACATGTGTCCAGTTATTGTGAGATTCACCACGCCTTACAAGTTCGGAACAGACCATCCTCATGTCCTGGTTCTAAAATGAGCATGTCTATTTTCAGAATAATTTTCAACATTAAGTCTGGTCCACCATTTGATTTTTAATCTCCTCTTTTATCCCTGGAATCTTGCATTCCTGGTGCACTTCATCTCTTTTGTGCGGAATAATATCCTTCAGAAATCTTTGATGCATTGGTGAATTAAAAGAAAAAAAATGAAATGTAAGTGCTTGCTCTATTTGTCATTTTTAATACGTTTTGAGCCTCTTGATTTATGATGAAGCATTTCTTGGGAGAGGAGAATGTTTAAGGTGGTATTTTGAGCTCCATTTAAGGCAATTTAGTTGTCATCAGGCCTCCTCACCCCATAACCTTCCAAAGACCTTGCTTCATAAATTGGACCCAAACAATTGGCTTGTGTTTCGAGTAGACAAAGCCTTATGGAAATGATCCTTGCTAAGTGTTTTTATTGGACATCTGGGTAAGAGTTAGCCTTTGTCAGACCAGTCACAGACCACAACTAGCCTGACTCCTACAGCCTTGGTGGCAGTTTCTGCTCTTAGAAAACTCTCTTAAAATTCTTTTGGATTGAAAAGGAATGAGATTTGGATTCCTTTTCCCCCACTTTCTGCTTTGATTCCTGATTCAGTCAGTGGCCGAGATGAAGGGTGTTCATTCCACGCCTCCTTCATCTTTAGGTCAGAACCCTGTGTTTAGTGCCCCACCTGCCCTCCTTCTGTGGAAGTAGATCCTGGCCCTGGGGAGTCTCGAGACCCCTGTGGGGTCCATGTTATGCCAGGGTGTTGTGGTCCCGCTAAGGAAGGGCAGAGGGATTTCAGGACCTCGAAGGTGCCGGCTTGGAGGAATGACTCTTTCTTCACGCGCGCTCTCAGTGAGTCATCCTGATCCAAACTAATGTGAGGTGCCAGAGCATAGACCCTCCCCAGGGTCGATGTGAACCTAGATGAGAGAGAAAGAAGAGAAGTTAGTACAAGGGCACTGCATTTAATAGCAAAATGTATCCTTTATGTAAAAGAAATAAGAGCCATGCAGAGAGTATCCCTTGGGAGTGATTACCAGATGAAAGGAGGAAGCGTGCTCTAGTAGTTTTCATTACTTGTGCCGTAATACAGAATTTTATATTTGAAAAACACTCCAGCCATGAACTTAATTTTACAAATTCCTGTGCCGAAGGCAGAATATCTCCTGGATGAGAACTTCAGTGACAAAGGCAGGAAGTGACTAGGCCAAATATGAAGTAAATTAATAAGTAGGTAAGTAAGTAAGTAAGTAAGTAAATAAATAAATAAATAAAATAGATAAAAAATGGGAAATGTTCAGGTTTTCCAAAAGATGAATTTTATTCTTGTTTAACCTGAGAAAAATGTCCATCCCCCATAAGAGAATGGATTCACACGTGATTCCGGGTGCTGACAAGAATAACACACAGTCTTAGCATGTGGTACCCTTCTTTTTATTATCACTCTCCTGAGAGTTCTGGGCTATTTTAAGTGTGAGGATTTAAGTGCGCATCCTACAGCGGTGTCCGTTTAACCCCTTCCAGTGGGCAAGCAGTCCAGAGACCTAATTTTTTTTTTAAGATTTTATGTATTTATTTGTCAGAGTGAGAGAGAGTGAGCACAAGCCAGGGGAACGGCAGGCAGAGGGAGAAGCAGGCTACCTGCCGAGCAGGGAGCCCGATGCGGGACTCGATCCCAGAACCCCAGGATCATGATCTGAGCCGAAGGCAGATGCTTAACCGACCGAGCCACCAGGCGCCCCTAGCCAGAGACCTAATTAAATGAGGTTTTCACCCCAGCCCTCATGGTGCTTGGATGTGACTTCAGAAGGCGGGCGATACGTCACTACAGACTACTGGTGATATACAGAGTTTTGAAAACATTGAACCACTTAAAATGTTTCCCAGTTGACAGAGCAGTTTCACACATGGCATCTCTGACTTGCTGCTCTTTGGAGGGAAGGTCCTCGGGGGGTTCAAAGAGCAGGACATGGTCTTTGCCTTAGCAAGTCCCTGCACAAGGCCACCGCAGAGCTTCCAACCCGAACTGTAGAGCCAAAGATTCTGCCTCAGCTGGCTTTCGGGTCTTTGCACGTGCCTGTCAATAATGGAAGGAGTTCCATTACATCCATAATAGCCTTTCCAGCTTTATAATTCTTTGTCTCTTCTCTATATTCAACTAAAGACTTTTCTTTCTTTGTTTGTTTAATTCCTTTGGGGGTTGGACATCAAGGAAAGCAAGCAAGCCAGGAAGGAGGCGAGGAAGGCAAACATCAGGAAGGGGAAACAAGAGTGAGAAAGAACTTGGAGAAGAATGAAAGGAAATAAGCTTACAGATAAGTAATGGGGTGACAGGACTGTGGGAGGCGGGTTAATTTCCCGTATCTCAGATTTTATATGAGGGGGAAATAGCTGATGATTTGCAGTGTAATTCTGTAAGTAGTGTCAGAATTAATAATCCTTTTAACTTTTACCTTAAGAAAAACATTCCAGATGACTGCACAGTTCATTCTGTACTGCAGAGACCACGACAGCCCAGTTGGGGGGTGCTGGAAGGAGAACCATTACTAGTTCATGAAGAGGTATCCACTTCTGAAAGCCTAAAGCTGACCCTTGGCCTCTGTCCACGGTGTGGGGAGGAACATCCTCTTGTTGACGCTCTTTGGGTGCAGGGACAGGTTCCTGCCTTTTCCTCCCTACAGCGTTTTCATTTGTTTTTTTATTTTATTATGTTATGTTAATCACCATACATTACATCCTTAGTTTTTGATGTAGTGTTCCATGATTCATTGTTTGCGTATCACACCCAGTGCTCCATGCAGAACGTGCCCTCTTTAATACTCATCACCAGGCTAACCCCTCTCCCCAACCCCTTCCCCTCTAGAACCCTTAGTTTGTTTCTCAGAGTCCATAGTCTCTCATGGTTCGTCTCCCTCTCCGATTCCCCCGGCCTTCATTTTTCCCTACCTACTATCTTTCTTCCTATCTTTTTTTTTTTTTTTTAAATATAATGTATTATTTGTTTCAGAGGTACAGGTCTGTGATTCAACAGTCTTACACAATTCACAGTACTCACCTTAGCACATACCATCCCTTAGGTTCTGCCCCAGCCAGGTCCATTGGTTACAAAATAAAGAATCTGGTTCCCACCAAGGTTTTTTGCAACTGGATACATTTTACTTGATCTGAAAATCTGTAGGAATTACTATCTCTATTCCTGACTTTATTCAGTAGTCAGCAGTGGTTGTTATTTCTTTAATGTACAGAATAACAACAACAACAACAAAAAACCCACTCAGGTGTGTTCTGGGTGACACCCTCGTCTCTTAAAGCAGACAGGGGTTGAGTGTTAGCCTTCTGCTGTGGGTAATTGTAAAATGTTCCATTTCCCTGTGGGCTGCGAGGAACATATTGATTATCTGTGGAGTGAACTGGTTGTGGAAAAGATTGCAAAGCATTTTCGAAGCAGAATTGCCTGGTGCGAGCAGGAGTTTCATAAACATTGGATCAAACGCTGTGGAGCGGACTGACCTGTGCCCATGGGTGTGGCCAGGAGGAGAGCCCAGGGCAGACGTTCCTCCCCAGCCCGAGGTGATGGGCTGTGATGACCCCTGCAGCCCCTCTCCAGGCAGTGTCTCTGTTTAGGACTTTGCCTCTGAAGCCGTTTGCCCTGAGCTCTTTGGGAAAAAACATCATTCCTCAAGCCTGAGGTCTATCAGCTGCAGCCCGAGCTTAGCAAATCCTGTAGGTGGCTCTTGTGCCTTCTTTGTTTACAAAAACCACACCTCCATACAATCCTTCATTGACAAGTCAGCTTACATGGAGTCCCTCCTAGCTTAGGCAAAAGGCATGGGGAGTTGGATCCTTGATTGGAAAAGTTACATAAAATGAAGAGTCAAACAATGAATTATGGAACAGTACATCAAAAACTAATGATGTACTGTATGGTGACTAATACAACGTAATAAAAAAATTTTTTTTAGGGCGCCTGGGTGGCTCAGTTGGTTAAGCGACTGCCTTCGGCTCAGGTCATGATCCTAGAGTCCCTGGATCGAGTCCCGCATCGGGCTCCCTGCTCGGCAGGGAGTCTGCTTCTCCCTCTGACCCTCCCCCCTCTCATGTGCTTTCTCTCTCTCAAATAAATAAATAAAAAATCTTTAAAAAAAAAAAAAAAAAAAAATTTTTTTTAATTAAAAAAATAAAGTAAAAAAAATGAAGAGCCATCTTAAAAAGATAAGACATACGTGTCTTAAACATTTCTTTCAACTTAAAATGTAAATTAGTGTATTCATTCAGGAATCATTTGACGTAGGAGTGGGAAAGCCTTTTTTTTTAATCTGGGTCTGATACTGGAGCTGTCTTTCACAAACCCCATTTATAATGCACCATCTACAGTATCCAGTTTTTGGCTTCTTTAAAGCTATGTCTTAATTACAAGATCTTAAAAACTCATACTGTCATCTGAGAACGAGGCCTCGAGATTGTAATTATTTCTTCCCTGACTCTTTTTTTTTTTTTTTTAGATTTTATTTATTTATTTTACAGAGAGAGAGACAGCGAGAGAGGGAACACAAGCAGGGGGAGTGGGAGAGGGAAAAGCAGGCTTCCCGCTGAGCAGGGAGCATGATACGGGGCTCCATCCCAGGACCCTGGGATCATGACCTGAGCTGAAGGCAGACACTTAACTGACTGAGCCACCCAGGTGCCTCTCTTCCCCGACTCTTACTGTTGTCTCACTCAATGCTTAATTTAGCACTACTTTGAGGAGCTCCCTTTTGGCAAGCCTTTCCAAAGCAGGCTTACTCATTTTCACATAAACGCTCCCTTCCCTTTGCACTCAATTCATTGCTTCATGTAATTCTTAAATTGTATATGTCGATGAAGCCCAACAAGGCATATATAGTTTAGGGCTCAAAAATAACAGATTCTTGGTGAACTCCCAACTCACTTAGAGTAGAAACCCATTGGTTCTAGAGAGAGGCCTGATCGCTGCCGGCTCTCAGAGTTGGGGCAGGGAAGGGGGAGGCTTGCAGAGGCTGTGAGGGACCACCCATATGTGGAATTTGTGAGTGGGGGGCTGTGAAGCAGCTTCTACTCTAATAATAATGTTCACCATGTAGAGTATAATGTGACCATCCCCAGTTGAGGAACAAAGATAAAATCCAGTTGCTGCTAAGTGTTACGTGCGGTAGAGACAATCAGCACACGGGAGGACAGGTCACTTCTGGGTGGAATGAGCAACCAGAATACGGTTGTTATGGGTTTAAGTGTGTTGCCCCCAAAGCTCATCTGTTGAAATCCTCACCTCTAATACCTCAGAATGTAATCGTATCTGGAGATAGCATCTATAAAGAAGTAGTTAAGTCAAAATGAGGTCAGTAAAGTGGGGCCCTAATCCAATATGACTGGTTCCTTATAAGAAGAGGAAATTTGGATAGAGACATGGACAGAGGGAAGACGATGTGAAGACATGGAGAAAGGGGCCATCTAGAAGCCAGGGAGAGAAGCTTAGCGCAGAGCCTGTCCTCATGGCTCTTAGAAGGGACCAACTCTGTTGACACCCTAGCCTCATACTTCCAGCCTCCAGGACTGTGAGAAAACAAACATCATTTTTAAAACCACCCTGTGGTACTTCATTACAGTAGCCCAAGCAAGCTAATATGGAAGTCTTTATGGAGGAGGGAGCATTTGATACGGGCTTGAAAGAATGGGTAGTTTATCAGTGGCCCAAGATAAAAGGAAGGAAATTCCAGGCAGATGTAAAAGCAAGAACAAAGGCTTAGGGGTGGGCAAGTATTTGAGATATAATAAGACTGTCTGATGAGGGGAGAATTACTGCAGGGCTGAAGTAGGACAAGCTAGAACAGGTAGGTCAGATCTTCAAGGTCTTGAGGGTCATCTGCAGGCAGTGGGGACCCACTGAAGGCTCCAGAACAGTGACATGGTCAGTGCAGCACTTTGGAGACGTTATCTCGTACGGAGTTGTCAGAAAAGGTCTGACACCTGCTGAATCCCTGTGGCCGTCGGCATCAGGAGCATGACGGGATCCCAGACGTGGCTGACAGTACTACTCAGGGCGAGTGGAATTCGTGGGAGAGAGTCAGGACTCACCACTGCATGAGAACGAGAAAGCATCACTGCTTATTAAAGTTCCAGCTCTTACCACCACAGCCCTGACAACCCCCTGCCAGTAACAGAGGGGTGCCAGGCTTCTGAGTTGAGCAGGGAATGGACACGTGAGTGGAAGAATTCAGGAGGCGTGCTTGGTTCTGGGCTTCTGAGGAAAGTCCCAGCTCAACTCTTGCAGGGAAACTAAACTTTAGCTCATCTTTGGTTTTATGTGACACTGCTCCCATTGAGGTGTTGAAGCTGAAAGCATTTTATCTTGCATGCAAGTCTTAAAAGGTTATTTATCTGTACATTCTAATTGCTAGAGAGCCCATCAGATTATTGGTGCTTAATAAATTTTTTAATTAAATGCACTAATGTCCTTTTCCATGGCTTTTGATAATACTTGTAGCCTGTTGGATCAGAAGAGGTTTCTCACACCTCCATCGACACTACACTAGCTGTTCCAGAGCCTTATGACATTTTTAAAAATGCCTGCCCAGAAAGGCTTAGTTAAGAACAAGGCCCCACCAAGAGACTCTGATTCGGTAGGTCCTGGGTGTATCTATTTACAGAAAGCCCTATGGATGATTTTGATGTATAGCTAAGGTTGCAGAGTCACTGATAACTGTCAACTTTTTAAACTTTTACAACAGTTTTGAGAGCAAGGTTAAATTTGATGCCAAAGAATTTTAATCCCCACCATTCTGATTTCATCAGACTTTGTTAGCTTATCTAGTAAAAGCTTTGCCAATCTAAGATTCAAACTGGTAACTTCAGAAAAGCCACTCTTACTTTCCACTCTAATTTAAAGAGATCCCCTTCTCTTCCTCTTGATTCCTTCAAACCAACCAAAGAAAACAAAACCATGTGAATAAAAGACAGAAAATCCGTTTACTAAAACAAGTCTCTGCCCAGAACCACCATCAAATAATCCTGATTCAGCTGAAATACCAATCTCTTTATGAGAAACATATCAGGTGAGGATATTGTCCATAAATTTAGGTGTGCACGAAATGGAACTTTTATTTTTCTATAACTCAACTCGGTTTCTATTTCATACTCCATCCCACTGGGTGGCAAAATCTTAGCCTTAGTCAATAAAGAGTATTTTCTACCTCTTTCCCAGAGGTTGCACTAAGTTATTGGGAATTTAAATGATACCAAGGCACAGCGATGGAGCCGTGGTGAGGAGGTTATCCATGAGATCTGACTCATCTTCTGTTCCTGCTGGCATCCCTGAAATGACCTCATTCCTGTCTGGTCCTTGCTGCTATGTCATCCTCACACCCCACTGCAAGGCATGTGTCTCCACTAATTCACGCATCTCCTGGGCATAAGAGCATGAGTCTGCTGCTTCCACCCCACCCTGGGCAGGGGCACACCCTGTGGTTGCCTCTGGCAAATTTATGTTGATACGAGGGGTAGCCATTTCCACTCTGGGATAGTGCCGCTCCCCACGCTTTGCCCAGGAAAGAGGGATAGGTTTCTTCCATTCCCAGGTGTTTGTGATTGCAGGCCCCCCTTCCTGGGTCCAAGCATCTCCTCCCTGCTGCACCCCCCTCCCGCCCCACTCCAGGGACTCTTTTCCAACCTCTGGGCAGTAAGCCCTGCACTTACAGAATCAAACACCTCACAAGTCTGTTACATTGTTTCTGCACAAGCATCCTTTGGGTTTTCCTTTGAGGGTTGGACCTTGGAACAAATCAGAGAAAATGCCTTGTTTCTCTCTTTAGGCACCATCACTTGTTCCCCGAGGCAATAAGCACCCAGCTGAAAGCATCAGGTTGACACTAAGGAGTAATGGAAATAGAAAGTTAGGCCTCCGAAACGTATTTGATTTAGCTTTGGCTGAAATTGTGATCAAAGCTAGAGGATCACAAGCTTTAGTGATCAGTTTAATGAAAAACTTTGAAGAATGTTGGCACCGGGCTTGGCGAATACAAAGCACTGAGTTAGCCAGACCATCTTAATCTATAATGACCAGAAAGTGTGAGATGTTTACTTTAAACATACACTAAGAATATAAACAGCAAGGTTGGAGTGAAGGTCTTTTTTCCCCCATGTTTATATTTATTCCGTATCTTGTTGCCATTAAATCATTCTCCGACTAGTTTGCAAGAATTTCCTTGGAGAAATACTGACTCTAAACTTTATTGTTATCTTCTCTGGACTATATCCTTAATCTCAGAGACATACTTGCTTGGAATGGGAAATTGCATTTACTCACTATAAGTTTGTGAAAGGAAATTGAGTTTGATAGAATGTTTATTGCTAGAAATCAAGTTCACTCACCTAAAGTTGTAATGTACACACCAGCTCTGTGGCCTCTCTAACTTCATTCTGTTACTTTACTCTTATATAAGGGCCTTGACTTCATTTAGTTAAACATCAAGCCCTTTGCTTAGCTTCCTCCCCATAAACCTTTATGAAAAACTCTAAGACTCTAATGAAAGTAGTTTTAAAGAGCAACGTGAATTTAAGTTTTTCCCTACTAGTGAAAAAAGGAAACACCCAGAGAAAAAAAAAACACGGATCAATACTTGGCACTGTTATTCCACATAAAAGTTTAAATGTCTTTCTAACATGTCTTAGTGGCAAATACATAACTTTAGAGTGACACCATCGAAGAGGACATAGACCAGAGAAAAGTTAAGGAATGAGGACACAGTTATATTTCGTTTCCCCAGTCAAGTGCCCGGTTCTCTCTTTGTACCCCAGGTGTTACCAGTATAGGAGAAAGTAACTTGGTAAAATTCATTCACATGAATGCATTGGTTATATCCTATACCACCTTTGTCTCCTCCATTGTTATATAATTTCACAAGGGCAGACACTTTGTCTATTCATTGTTTATTTCTTGTATCCCCAGGACTTCCTCCTAGAGGAATGGTAGGCAGTCAATAAATATTTGTTGAAATTAAAAAAAAAAAAAAATGAATGAATGAATGGATTCTCCCAGACTTTCACCCTGTATCTTTGAAAGTACTGTTAGAAAAATGTCAGGTTTGAGTACAAAGGTGTACAAAGTTGTACAAAGGTACATTAACAGTGGCTATTCTTAGAGCAAGAGCCCTTCCCTAGATCCCTTAAACTGCACACCTTACTGGTGTGATACAAGAATTCTGTGCCAAGCTCACTTGTATCCGCCCAGTTTTGAGTAGGTGGGCTCAATCCCTCTGTCTGTTAGGACACTATGAATATTTTCTTGTGAATAGTTGAAATAGTTTTGGTATGTAGATGGTCATTGAATTGTGTAGGTGAGGCATGAAGGAAAGGAGCAAGAAAACACTCTATTCAATAATTTTCATCCCTTTTGTAGTATATTTCTGCAAGGTCACATGTCTGCCAGAGATTGAAGAAGGTGGAGACACAACTATATTGGATCATTATAAAAGGACCCAATTCTGCCCCCAAGACATTCAGGCCTGAATTTTAATTTAAATATCTTGAAGTTTAAAAGTTCTGGAAAGAATAACAATAATTCTAACCTTTTTCCTTTTCATTATACTACAGCTTTGCATGTAGGGAGTTAAGTTTCATGTTTGGCAGGGGTGAGGGGCATGTTCATACTCCTGTATGTGGACATTGCTTTTTGCTTAATAAAATTTTGAAACTAAATTAACACTGATGATCTTAAATGCCTCCTCTAGGTATAGAATTTCACTTTCTTTCATGATGAAGTTGAACTCCACTATCTTTAGTTGTTTTTGTTTTTGTTTTTTTAGTGTAAAAGACAACATTTCAGGCACAACTTATAAAATTTTGAACATTCTATATCTACAACACATTTTCTTTAATTCATGATGAGAGAATTTTGATTGATAATTATCATCACATGTATTTATGATTTATTATAACTTGTTACTTAATATGCTTTTCAAGGATCAAAAAGTTTCCATTAGCAACATGTTGGCTACCAGAAATAACTCAAGTGTACAAAGTTAGCTGGTCTCATTCTGCTATGTGCTGGTTGCCTCAAGTACACATTTTCAAGTGGCTGGATGTGCAGATGCCAAAAAAGTCACAAAAGGGTGAGATCTGTTGGACTTGAGCAAATTTAGTTCACCAAGTTTTCCATGGAACATTGGCAAGACTTTGCAAGTTGGTATTCTGTTTTGAGATGGAAACCAGCATTCACTGAAATTGAACTGTAAACATTGGGTAATATTTTATTATCAATGTTCCCATCCTCAGGATGCTCTAACCTCAACAAATTCATTACCAGGAAGAAGTTTGGACTGTCACTTGTGGGGGCCCTGCGCCCTTTATATGTCTCATATTCTTCAGATAAGTGAAATTGGCATATCTGCATATTAAATGTGTTTATACCATGTTACATTGAATATTTATAAAAAGAGATTTCTCTTTATAAGTCACTTTGAAGATTTACCTTGATCATTGACGCCTTCCATCTTGTTAAGTTGATACATAAATGTCATAACATAACTGTGATTTTTATATTGGCTGAGTCAAGCAGTGTATATAAAAGCAATTAAAGCTTCTGGAGCATTCTACACTGAAATGTGTAGAATTAAAAAAAAAAAAAACTTCCTATTTTCCAATAGTGTGGTAAGTGCGAAGCACTTAACATTTTGTTTAGCGTGTCGCAGGGCCTCAGTGAATGTTAGCTATTATCTTTATCAATCATACAGGTTCCTATTATTTGGAGGTTTGTATCTTTCTTTTGACTAGTGAAGGCACTTTGCAAGTGATATGTCATACAACCTAGAAAGCTAGAGCTAAAAGGATTGAGCCAATCTCCCCGTTTTATAGATGTGGACATTGAGGTTAAATGACTTAGACAGAGTCATACAGATAAAGCAGAAGGCCTAAGATGAATCCCCTGACCCCCAGTCTGCTGTGATTTCCACCAGACCAGGTCTGGAACTTTTCAGACAGGGAGAGCCTGCAGGTATGTCTGAACAAGGCCTCTGATACGCTCTTACATCTGCAAACATCAGGGAAGAGCAAGATTAGGTTTAATAGCTTAAAGAAAGAGGGACACACCCCATAAGACTCCACATCCATTTGGGGCTCATTTTAAAAGCCTGAATAAAAATACAGTCTTTTGGAACCACTTAATTTTTTGGTCGTCTACTGTGGGAACAATTCATTGCTTTAGATGAATGAATTGCCGAAGGGCTGTTTTGTCTGTAAATTCAAGTAAATTGAGGAACAAGTCATCATGAAATGTAAACACAAGATAATGTTCCTGTGTTCCATTTTCTTTTTTCCTGAAAGTGTGGGTGACAGAGATCTTCACATCCAGCATTACTTGTGGAAAAAAATTAAGTTAGCCAGCATTTCTTATGAAGAAAACTATTTCCCCCACTCTGTAGGAGATCTGATCTAGAGAAATTGAGGGCCAAGGAGATTATGTCCTGAAGTTGAATTTTCTTCTATTTTTGTTCCCACTGTGGTTCATTTTGAAAAATGTAACGTCTGTTTAAGTTTTAGTCGCTCTATTTTTAAACCGGCGTCTTCCGAATATTCTTTAATATCAAGGGAAATTAAAATGTTATATTGTCTTTGCTCTTTTACCTTGGGATTTAGAGATGTTCTTTTCAAGGTATGTGATTGGTCCTAATCTGACTCCTCACTTGGTCAGAATAAATTGAGACTGAGCCTAGCAGATGACCAGGAAACATGTCTCTGCTATTTCAAGAGATAGCAGCACCCCTAAGGAATTTATTTGTTTTGTAAAGATTTTATCTATTTGTCAGAGAGCGAGAAAGAGCACACAAACAGGTGGAGCGGCAGGCAGAGGGAAAAGCAGACTCCTCACTGAGCAAGGAGCCCCATGCAGGACTCATCCCAGGACCCTGGGATCATGACCTGAGCCGAAGGCAGACGCTTAACCAACTGAGCCACCCAGGAGTCCCACCTCTAAGGAATTTAGATGCAAAGTTCAAAGAGCTTTAGACAGGGCATGATTGGAAGAGCATGATAAAGAAGGCTCTTGAGAGTTTTGAATTTTGAATTATCCTTATTTTAAAATTAGACCCACACAGATGGTTGGTTTAGAATGGCTTGCCTTAGCTTTTAGGTGAAATTCTTTTAAAACAGGAAGTAGGTTTACTTTTGCTCACCAAACTTCCAAGTGGCTCAATTTCAGGTTCTACAATAATTCGATTATGAAGTCATATATGACAAATGGATTTCCAACCAGAATTTCTTGAAAATAATGGTAAGCCCCACCAGCAGTCCACTAAAGCCAGGAGGTGTTATAATAATTGGTAAAGACCTTGTCTGATGCCCTGTAATAACATATAGAGCAAATCACCAAGTCCTCGTCTCACAAACTGGTGACAAATGTTAGAGAAACATATGCTTCCTATTGTTTTACTCATCTTTTAAAACTTTGATGTAAGGGTAAAAATAATGACTGTCACAAAAACTGGCAGAAGAACCCTAGGATTTTTTTTTTTTAATTTTAAGAGAATATCCTAGATTTCCTAGACTCTATCAGGTTCCAATTGCTGCCACCTCTATTATGCTTGGGAGGTCTCATTATTGCAAAAATGACTGTTGGGTTTCCTTTGACTTTGGGTTCTCTGAATCTTGCTAATCAGTTCTTTTTTTGACATTGGAAATATTATGAGGACTTTATATTATCAGGAAAGGGAAATCCATTGTTTCTTTTTTTTTCTAAGCTAAATATTTTTCGTTGTTAAAAGTACCTACATATGGATTATGATTTCTTACTCTACCTTTCAATCTATTTCCTAACAGTTAATGAAATAAAAGTTGCCAATGCTTTTCTAAATCAGATTGCTGATTAAGCAACTTCTCCTTTAACACATTACCTTAGAATCCTTTAAAAAACAACAACAAAAAAAGCCCACTATGAATGATGTCTGAGAGTGATGGCTTTTTGAATCAACATCCGTGTTCATTAAAATAAGCCTAGTCTGAGGTAGTCACGAAATTTTCCAAATAGTGTATATGTGCAGTAGAAGGATAAAAGTGGCCTTAATTTCCAATCAGCAGACACTTACTAAGGACCCGTCATTCGAAAACAGCTGGGAAGAATTGAAGAACAATGTCATTGTTTCGGAGTGTCTCAAAGTGGAGTTTATAGAATACCTGCAACAAACCTTCATTGAAAATGCAGATTCAAGGGCCCTACTCGGACCTACTGGATCAGAGCTTCTGGGGTGAAGCTTGGGAACTTGCATTTAACAATAATCATGTGCATTCAAAGTTTGTAATGATTAAGCTAGGGGCTCATATTTTCTACATGGAGAAACCAACTTGCAGGCAATGAACTGGGCTGCAACAATGTTGTAAAACCTCTTAGGATCAAACAACTCAAGAAGAGAAGAAAGAGCATGGTTCTACATAAGCCCCTCCTGTGTTTCTACATGGAAAGGAAAGGTGAGGCTTTCTCCAGGTGTAAGCAGGTTATCACCATCAATATCAAGCAGTGTCTGAGAAGTTGAATAGTAGATCCCAAGGAGAGTAGTAGATACCCAAGTCATCCCAGCCAAGGTACCTGCAGTAACTCTGGTCCACACACCTCTCCTTTCTATCGGCAACATTGTCATCCTGCTCTCTCAAAGCTAAAGCATCATGCATCTAGAGTCTTCCCTTCCCAAGCCCAAACCTGTGGAAATAAGAGTGAGAGAACTGGAAAGGGAAAAAGAGCTTATTGTGTATAATTTAGGCCCAGAGGCAGTATGGTGTAGGTGGACAGAAACCTGGTTTCTTGCTCCAGTAATAGTCATGTGATTGTTAGTGCAAGAATTTCTCAGGGCCTCAGCTTTGTTCTCTGTGAATGAAGAGGTTCTCCATAATTTCTGTGCAGCATTTCAGCTCAGAGACTGATTTGATTTGTGAGCATCAGTGTCTTGTCTAATTGCATGGTTGTTTAGACAAGCAAAGTCTAGCATCTCATTGTCCTAAAGCCTCTCCAGCAATCTAGTCAAGAAATGAAATGTTAGCCTCCGCGTCCCTCCTTTTGATGGCATGGTGGTTAAGAGAACAAGCTTCAGAACCAGGTAATCCATGGTGTCAACTCCAGCCGTGTCACTCCCAGCCTTGATTTCTTCATTGTTTAAATCGGAATAGTCAGACGCATTTCACTGTACCACTGAGAAGCCTAAATAATGTCTGTAAGATGCCAGGTTCAGGCTTGATATATATAAAGGGCCCTAGAGTCAGATCTTCAGAAGGACTACAGACACCTTAGTTCTTCCATCATGAACTTCTGTCTTTGAGTAGGGCCGTGTTGGAAGAGGAAGGACCATCATTTATGTCAATTTACAATCTTTAAAAAATAAACCGTCTAATTCATTGCAGTGAGGTACCTTGCATATTTGACATCTGGAGTGAATCATTGCTTAACACTCCCTTCTTTGTAGGATAAAATTATTTTCAGTAATTAATTTCAGCAATTATCACATTAATAATTTGCAATAATCATTTTCTTGATTTGTTCTTTAGTTTTAGAGCAAATAATTAATAATTTAAATAATAATTTAAAAAGAAGAGTGAATTGCAAATTTAAAGAGAATTTGAATTCAGTACATGTCAGGTATGAACTAAAATGTGCACTTGCCAAACAAAATATTATACCTCACCGTTCAGTTTCCTTATTTTCAATTTAAAACACAGAATCTCCGCATAAATGACAGAATCGATATACTTCAAAGATCTTTATGTGTGTGGTTTTGCCATCACTGAGCAGCTATTGTTTGTTTTAAATCTACTGTTTAAATTCAGGAAAAGATGCTACCACCAGGGTCAGAGGCAAAACCTGCTCTAGAACCAGTTGCTCCAACAGTTTCCAATGGTTGCAAACTTGCTCTGGAACCAACTCCTGGGGCCGAGTCCACGTATGCTGGGGGGCGAGGGCGGGGCGGCCCGTTGTGTAATTGGCAGCTCTTCTAATTAACTTCCAGTTAGAATACAATGTTTATTAGAGGATAAGTAATTTTAAAAATGAGATATTCCAAAGCTTACATATATAGTATTTATACCCAATAATAACCACAAGAGCTCTCTAGAACTTAGACCAACAAGTGATTTTTTTGTTGGTCTAAATTGTTGCAGGAAAGAGTATCTCATCACTGATATTGTTTAGAATTGTTGGAACATGTCTCTGCAGACAACACACACCCTATTGCCTGAGGCTGGGGGGCTGGGGGGAGGGGGGCTCTCTGTCCTGCCCTTGGCATACCATTGATCTAGTTGTTTCCTTCACCTATGAGTTTCCAGAATCTTCTGACTCCCCAGCACACAGTGCACCCCTTTCTGCATAGTAGGACATAATAATTATTTGTTGAATTATGCATGCTGCTCATGCTACATGTCCCCATGCTCATTATTTTTAAAATGCCTAAGGGCAAGTATTATCTGCATTTTGCTATCAAGTTTTGAGAAATTACATAACCTCTTCAAATTCACACAGCTTGTTAGCGGCAGAGCTGGGATTTGAACCCAGGGCTCTGTGGCTCGCGTGCAGTCAGCGCATGGCCCTGTACACAGCTTCTCATCTGTGACATAATTTGCTGACACCTGTCTCCTGACTTTAAAATGTATAATGCATAATTAAAGAAGTAACCTTTGTGGGCACTATTCAAGCTTGTTTTCATCCTAAATGCAAGTTGGAAAAATATTTGGCACTGGTGACTGTCACATTCATTAGGAGCCTTAAACCCATCTGCAGCTCTATTGATATTCATCAGCCCTGCTAAATCATTTACACCATCAGGAAATTAGTCTAGAATGGCACTCCTTTTCAGAGAAAGGAACCAGGAAAATCCAGAGAGGCGAGAAGCTGAGCCCTGTTGGGAGGCAAATAATAGCAGGTAACTGCTCCAGGCCGCCTTGCCAGGGGGACCA
The DNA here is from genome assembly GCF_004348235.1 of Phoca vitulina. NCBI lineage: Eukaryota > Metazoa > Chordata > Mammalia > Carnivora > Phocidae > Phoca > Phoca vitulina. The sequence continues at coordinate 1,816,679 of NW_022589713.1, read as the reverse complement.
GGGAGCGGCTGTCATCCATAGGTTGGAGAAATAAAAACCCAGCCACGGTGGGATTTTCATTCATATGGCAGCACAATCCAGGGCCTGGCAAGTCGCTGAGCCTGCACAGCCAACCATCTGTTTCAAAGCCTCCTCCATTTTCCCATTCATGTAGCCATTTAATCTGCCCTTGGCAGGGCTGAAAATAAAATTTGGGAGACTCGCGGAGAAATGCGTAGCTCAGAGAAGCCTGACTGAGATAAACCCAAGCCTCACACACCCTGACCGCTGGAGGAGGCAGCACAAAGGCCCTCCTGGTGCACTAATCAGAAGTTATCCCGCGCGCTGTCACCAGGGGGCGCACCCCCAGAAAATAACTGGCCTGCAACAGCACCCAGGAGATGATTCTGGGGACCTCAGGGATCGCCCGATTCGGTAATTTACCGCCCCCCCCCCCCCCCGGTGACGATTGGACAGGGAAAGGAGGAGATTCGAGCCTTTTCTTGCTTTGGCTAGGAGTGGCCCCGAGATGGGAAAATCAACTTGAGCGGTGGAGTTACCTTACCACGGCTTCTGAGGGCTCAAGAGTTAAGGAAACACCAAATTAGAAATTTAGAGCATGACATCTATTTTAGGATTTCTAGTCATCAACCAAACATCTTTTTGTTTAACAAAAATTTAAAAAATAAAAATATGTCTAGAAATGTTCAGTCACCATTAAATTTCCTTGTGGCTCAAACCCTCATGTCTCCTACATAATTATAAATCAAAAGATTAAACCTTTTATAAATTCTCTGAAGCCACTGGTTCCCAGATCCTGAGGAGCATCCAAATGACCTATGGGGCCTTTAAAAAGTATATAACTATGGGAGTTGAGATCTGGGGAACTGTATTAGAAAAATGAGTAAACTTCGTGAGTCTAAGGATCAGCCCGGTTTCAGAACAACTGCTTGGAATCAGCCCCCACAACTTGATTTTATCTGCCGAAGACATCAGAGGCTGAATTACAGTTTGCTGATGACAAATAAATAAAGCACTCAGTTCTCCTAGTTAGGCTTTTGTCCCTGAACTTGTATTTCCCAAACGTGTCTGTTTTACAAATTACCTGGGCACTGAGTCTCAAACTGGATCACACATTGCCATCACCTGGAGCTCTTAAAAAAGCCCCCATCCCCGGGTGCCACAGCCAGCAGCCCTGATGTCGTCCGTCTGGGCTGGGGCCTGGGCACCAGATAGTTGCAGGTTCCCCAGTGATTCTCATGTACAGCCACGGTTTGAGAACCACTAACTGAGGGAGCCTGTTCGGCACAGATGCCCCGGCCCCGAGCTAGTCCCACTGAATCAGTGCCTTTAGGGCAGGACCCAGGGCATCTGAACTATTAACATGCATGGCGAGGGGGCTTATGGTCTGGCAAGTCTGTGAACTGAAAGGACTTTACATTTCTTGTCCCCAGTGGACGGTGGCCTTTCCCCGTCCCCGAAGTAGAGGGGCAGCCGTCGTTCCGCTAGGGCTGAGGCTGAGGCGACCAGTGCCTGGTCTGGGCAGAGATGTGCAGAGTGGCGGTGAGGTCTGGGGCCAACCCCGAGGCTCCCTCCCTCCCTCTGCCAGCCATCCATGCACATGTGGATGTTTCCATAAATCACTTCTGATATGTGGTTCGTATTCAGGAAGTATTCTGACTGCTTACCCATGTAATGATGGAGTAGAGGAAAGGTCTAATTTTGGAATGACTGTGGCTTAGGCAGTGCCGTGTTCCCTGCAAGTCTGAATTTCCTAAACACGGTGGCTCCACCGCTCTGCCTGCTCACCACAATTACACGGGCAGTTTGAAGCACACTATCCATCACAGCAAATTACTGGTGGGATCTGCTCTAGAATAAGACTGGACGGCCTTGCTGGTGGCAATCTTTGCAGAACCTCCCTGATAGCCAGGAGAAAGGCAAGGTGGGAGGAAGAGCTGAGCAGGACAAGGCTACTGAATCAATTAACGAGATCCCTGCCTGACTTCCAGCCTGAGTGAGAGACAGGGCTTGGGAAAGCTACCAGGGTGCCGACAGCATTATACCAGAGCACGTTCTTGTCCCCTTGGTTTTGCTGGTACGTTACAATCAGGAAGGAGTAATTTACTGACTGCCACACAGCGTTTGGCCCCAACATACATTATTTCATGTAATTCACCCAAGACAGTCATCACACTCTCATTGTGTAGGTGAGCAAACAGAGGCTGTTCATCCAGGATCACAGGTAGGGAGAGGCAGACCACGATTTAAGCCCAGATTGCTCTGGCTTCAAACCCTTGCCTTTCCCAGTGTCTTAGGACAGCTGACCCGCCCCCCACCCCCACCCCGGAATCCTAGAATCTTCTCACAGGACAGCTCCTGGAGAGCATATGGCCTTGGCAGTGATAATCTGTGACTGGGCTGCAGGGTTAACTTCCAGAAGGACAGGACGGGAAGTGGGATGCCAACCTTCTTCCACGAACACAGAACACTGGCTCTTCCACTCCATGGCTCCTGGTGTGGTAGGCTGGTGACGGGAGAGCAAGGCTGAGCTCTTCTCCCATGGGTGTCTCCTTTGGTTGTTGGTGTCTCTACAGACCTCGCCAACCAGTGTGTTAGCACTCCTGATATCATCCTTGGGTTCCCGGTTCTGTATTTTCTGGAAGTACCCTATGAGTTTAACCTTTGGTGATTTCTGAGGGCTGAGATGGCTGGACAGTCTGCCGTGAGAGAGAGAAAGAACATTCAGCTTCGTCTTAGGTGGGGGGGCCTGCAAAAGCCAGCCTTGAGTCGTGGATCTATGGGCAGGGTGTTTATTTGGGAGGTGGCCCAGGTAGCACTGTTGGGAGAGTCAGGAAGTGAGACAGAGAAGGGAAGAGAGAAGCCTATAATGGGTTCACTGCTCATGGTTACCCCTGTGGGTGTTCGGGGCTCAGTCCCACTGCAGAACTTGGGGACAGTGTAGAAGAGAAGCCACCCCTCTGATGTATTGCCCTCACCCAGGGACGAAAAGGCTGAGATATTGATACTCCAACTTCCACCCATCGCTGGCTGAGGGCTATCCCTGGGGGAAGGGAGACACAAGCCTGGCCCCCGAGACATCCTGAATCTGCTCAGGGTTGAAGAGAGTTTTATCATTCCTTGGCTCCAGTGACGCTGTCCTGAGGACATCTGACCCATCACGTACATGATACGAACACACTCTGTGCCTAGGGCTGACACGAAATACCTGGTGCCCAATTAACTCCGACTTTCAGATAAACAATGAGTCATTTTTCTAATTCTAAGAATGTCCTGTGCAAATATTTGTCATTCAACTGAAAGTCAGATTTAACTGGATGCCCTGTATTTGCATTTGCTAAATCTGGCAAAGCTCCTCACATCTCCTCTCTGAGTCAAGGGTGGGGGTGCGGAGTGGCTGCTCTGGTCTCGGGCCTGCCAGTGTCTCCAACACAAAGCAAAAGGCGTAAGACTTAGGGCACGGGAACAGTCCCCAGTCAGATGAGGAGGAGCCGGTGACTGGAAGTTAAGAGAGTGAGATTTGAAGGCGGGGGGAGATATCAGTCTTTGGAAACCAAGAGAGTGATGACAGAGTTGCACAACCTGTAAATGACCTTAGGATCTCATGGTATCTCTTATTATTCTGCTGGAATTCATATTCAACCAACAGTTCTTGCACACCTACCGTCTCCGAGGTTCTTTGCAATGATCACGTCTCTTCACCTTCACACCATTCTCGTTTTGCCCTTGAGGAAAGACAGAGTCTCCCAGAGGACAGCAGTGTCCAAGGTGGACAGATTAGCAGTGGAACCCGGACTTTTGGTACCAGGTCCCAGGACCCTCTCTGCTGCAGTGGGGGTCCCAGGGTGTCTTAGCCCGTACCCTGTGCTGCCAAAGGTTGCTTCTGTCAAGTAGAAGGCAGAAGCTTGGCTCAGTCAGGAGGAATGTTGGGCTCCCGTGCAAAACTGGGTTATAGACAGCTTTCAGCTCGATAATGGATTGCTGTCTAGACCATTTCACAGGTACCATAATAGAGCTGAACTATATTCCTCCTAGTAATAAAAATACACATTCCTTTGAAAACATTGCTTCAGTGAGAGAACACACTCTGAATTTGAACTGAGTGCAAAGTCAACTCGCTCCTTACGTGGCCCCTATAAAAATAAGACTTTCTTATCCCTCAGGGTCGACTTATCCAGGGACTCTTGCAGGGAGGGGCTGGAGGAGTGTGGGATGGAGACCCCAGTGTGTGAAGGGTCCGGAGGCTGGGAGGCATGGACCGGAAAGGTGGAGACTCCAGATTCACCACACCACACCTGTGGGATGAGAGAGTCTGGGGTCAGCACAACCCAGATGTGTAGGTTCTGCCCATAACAAGAAGGAAGTCATCGCTGTCAGCCTTGGGGTCCTCACCTCTGGTCTTCAGAATTCTGTGGTTTTCCAAGGGAAGAGAAGAGGAGAGACAGCTGAGACAGATGAGGACCCCAGTAGCAGTGGTTTATGGCAGGTAAGAGTAGAGGGACAGACATTTCCAGAAGAGGGGGCAGGCAATGGTTTCATGACAGCCCCCTGAACACGCAGCAGCCTGACCCTATGAAGACAAAGCGGAGATGTTGGTTAGGAGGAGCACTGGCCCTGTTTGTGGCTCATTCCCAGGCCAGCGCTATTCACCTAGGAATTTGCAAGGACTAAACTATACTTAATATTGGAGGTTACTCCTGGGTCCTGTATGAACTGATGGGCTGCAAGAGCCTGGTGTCACAAAAATTTTGCAACCATTCCTATGACCCTGAACCAAATCCTGAAATTAACCAACGAGTCAATGATGCGGTGCCTAATGGGGATGGGGGCAGCCCCATGTCAGGTATTGATGAATTCAGAGAGTCACTTTATATCAGAGAAAGATGAGTCATGAGCTCAGCCTTCCAAGAAGGCTTGTGAAGGGGGAGCCGGGGAGGCTGAATGTAATTATCTAATGCAATGGCAGGCTCAATTAAGGATGACAAGGGGACGAGCAATAAAAGAAAGATACTGGAGCATCTGATTAAGGCCCCAAATGTAAAAACAATAGTGATCACTCTCTAGAGAGTAGTGACAAAGCCTCCTTCTAGGGGATTTGAAGTAAATAGCCCCTATGCCTCTCTCTCTCTCACTCTCCTGTCTGAGACCCCTGCGCCCTCACCACAAAAGAAGACGTGCTGAACTTTAAATCCAGTATCAGGTTTCTACGAAGGACAGACCCTGGCTCAAAGTCATGAGATGAAGGGGCCAAAGATTTTGGCTTTGATACGTCAGGTAAAATATTTCTCCTGAAGGAGGAAATAGTACCCCATCTCTTTCTTCTTGAGGGGAATCCAGGTAAGGCTGGTGACAGCTTCTTGTTCCAGAAGGCGGCCTTGAGGGAGAAAGGAAACTGAAAGGAAGCTCTCCTAATCTTCCTGGCACCCTCTCAGAACCGATCCTCAGAAAACAGGCTTATTTGCAGAAGGAGATCAACACTCCCAAAGGATTATGAGTAACAGGAGCCTGCAATGCTGTCCAGGCCCAGGCTGCTCACGGGCGGGCTTCCTTTCCACCTGCCATAGCCCAGCGAGTCGGGCTTCTTCTGCTCTGTGCTCCAGGGAGCAACGGGGCATCTAAGGAGTCTGCTCCCCCTCATCCCTGCCTCAGGCCCGTCGAATGCTCAGAGCGTGGACCATGTTTCCTGCACAGCATGGACCAGGAGGCTAAAGGGCTTCGGCCAAGTCAGTGGGAAGGACTTTGAGACATTCACCCTGCCAGCACCCCCCGCCCCCGTCCTGCCACGGAATAAGACAGGGCAGCGGGTCTTTGGTGCACACAGTAGAGGCTGTGGAAGGACTGTGGTTATTTTGATGAGGGGTGGATTTGAATCCGCCTCACTGAGAGACAGGAATGAGTTCCTTTGCTAGTCAGTGGGCCTTACTGGTTGGTCAGGATCATGTCTCAATGGTTTGTTTTTTCCACTTAGGTGAAGGACAGGCAGGATGTGAGTGAATGCCCAGGAATGCCATATTCTGAGAAAGTGTCCCTCAGGCCAAGTGTCCCCAGCAACATTCCCTATAGATTCTAAGCCTGAGAACTGTTCCTACCACTTAGGAGAGGGCCAGACAAGGGTGTGTGGCCACAGACACCTCCGTGCTCAGCCCCTATAAAAAGCTCCTGACCACCCTCCACATATTCATATAAGTCTAATAAGACAGAGATATTTTTTAAAATGATTTTTTATTTGATAAACATGTTGATGATGATAATTGGCCCAGGAAACAATTTCCCAGAGAGTCGCAGGGTTTGTTTTCTCTGTGGTTTGTGGATCAAGCAGAGAGGAAAGGCATCTGACCACTAGCTGTCCCCTCAGGGAGCTGCCTCTCCCTCTCCGTCTGCTAGAAGCCCGCCTGTGTTAGCCCCAGACGCCCAAGGGCAGCTCCTGGCTCCCAGCTAGCATGTTCTCTTGACTCATGTTTTCCTTTCCCACAGTCCTGAATCTGTTGTCCAGAGTTATCAGTAAGGGAAAAGGATTGGGGGTAAGACTAATATTGACCATATGACTATGCCTGGCACTTGCTTTTTCTAAGACTGGAATTGAATTTGAGACTCTCAGGGCCCCCAGACCCCCCATTGCCATGCAGAAGAAGAAATAAAGCTCCTGAGGCAAAATGGCCTGACGAGGGGCCACCAGCTCTGCCCGTGAGGGGCCCCTCCCCGGCTACACCGGCTGGCATCACAATTCATGTGTTTGATTCTATCGGACAGAAATGGTGGGGAACAGTGATTTAAAGTAATCCCTGACTGTCATTTTATTTTAGACTTCAAATCCCAGCAAGGGACGTTGCGGGGGGGGGGGGGGGGGGTTGCTGATACTCTTTTCCAGGTGAAAATTAACCAATGCTGTGAAGATGTGAAGATGGGTTTTGGCTTTAGGTGTTTCTTACCCCACTCTATTCATGAGCCAAATTAGAAGCATTGAGCATTGATTGACCCATGTGTTGTAAGCATTGCGATGGATCCTGTCAAAAGACTCATCCCCCTATCTCAATAGCCATGCTGGGCCAGAGGGAGACCAGCAGACTTTCCAGAGGAGAGGCAACTGGGAGGGGAGACAGCTCTGGGACCGGCCTCTCCAGAAGCCCCTCTCCATCCCCTCCTGAGGTGATTTGTCCAACCAGCTATGTCTCAGGCTGTGCCCATTCATCCCAAGCCTGGTGAAAGGAGGAAAGGGGGTCTCCTGAGACAGGCTGTCCTCAGACCAGGAGCTGGTTTTATACTGAGATCCTCATTGCATTCGGAAAGGTCAACAGTGCTTACAAACCTTCATCCAAACTTTGCCTGTAGGAAGGCTAGGAGCCACAGTCTTAAAGGGAATAGACTTGGATTTTCTTTCAGTTTCTCCTGTGGGGAGCATTGGGCAAAGGGCATGTGAGTTGGGCTTCTGATGATGGGGATTCCCATTTCTCTGCTTGAGTAGAAGCCATGCTGCAGAGGAGAAAGACCAGGGAGTAATGGTGTGTACATTCCTGAGTCACCTTGGTCAGGACACACCAGATCAATGTGTCTACCTGTCATTTGGATGTTGTAACTGCCACCTGACTGGTCCCCTTTCCCCTAATTGTCCCCTTTCTGTCCTCCTTTCCCCTATCAAAAGGCCCAAGGCAAAATGGCCTGACGAGGGGCCCCCAGCTCTGCCCGTGAGGGGCCCCTCCCCGGCTACACTGGCTGGCATCACATTTCACGTATTTGATTCTATCGGATAGAAATAGTGGGGAACAATGATTTAAAGTAATCGCTGACTGGGGCGCCTGGGTGGCTCAGTCGTTAGGCGTCTGCCTTCGGCTCAGGTCGTGGTCCCAGGGTCCTGGGATCGAGCCCCGCATCGGGCTCCCTGCTCGGCAGGAAGCCTGCTTCTCCCTCTCCCACTCCCCCTGCTTGTGTTCCCTCTCTGGCTGTCTTTTTCTCTGTCAAATAAATAAAATCTTTAAAAAAAATAAAATAAAATAAAGTAATCGCTGACTGTCATTTTATTTTAGACTTCAAATCCTAGCGGGGGAGGGGGCGGGTACTGATATTCTTTTCCAGGTGAAAATTAACCAATGCATAGATGTGAAGATGGGTTTTGGCTTTAGGCGTTTCCTACCCCACTCTATCCATGAACCAAATGAAGTAGGTCTCCCCTGCTTACCAATTCAAGCCAACTCTGGCCCCAGGGTGCCAGCTCTCCATTCCACAGGCTGACCCTCCCTTCACAGACCTGCCCTCCTGCCAAGCCATATTTCTTAGAGTTCTCTAAACTCACCCTTTCTCTTTTGAGCTTTTTCACCCCCTTGCTTTTTTTCCAGATAAGCAACCTCACATAGAATGTCACCCCGCTCTCCCCATAGATCTCTACCTGCCAAAAGCCAGCCATCCAAGCTCACCCCAAATGTCACCCAAAGTCTGACACTCTCATTTTCCAAAAGATGGTGATGAGGAGGCTGTTGGTGGCATAACATTGATTATTACGTACCAGGTAGTGTGTTAAGTGTGTGGGTTTTTCTGTTTAACCCTCAAACCCATCCTCCAAGGCCAGTGGTGTTACTATCCCCATTTTACAAAGAAAGAAGAACATGGAGACACAAAGAAGTAACAAGACACTTTACTGCACCGTCTACTCTAGTAAGTCTATCCATTTTGCATCTTCCCTGGTAGGTCTTGAGAACAGGAGGAGGATTCTGTTCATGCTCTTTCTCCACCCTGCCTCGTGCAGTGCCTGATGCATGGTACCCGCTCAGTACATTGGGTGATGATTCAGAGGGGTGCAAGAACTCAGCTCATTGTGTTATCTTGCAATTAGCTATTGTTCTCACCTGGTGGCTTGTTTTTTATGTTCCACAGATTGGGTCTGAGGTGAGCAAAGGAGGCCCTTCTGCCCTTGCAGAAGGAAACATCACGTAGGCTCCTGAGAGAGACAGGGAAGAAGGGAGGGAATCTGTTCTCCTCATGGGATGGGTCAGTCTTCCATGTGCCCATCTGTGACCCAGGACAGCAAAAAACCCAGTGGCTCAGTTCTTCAGACCTAGGCAGGGAGTTGCTCTTCATGGGAGTGAATGGCTGGAGGAGGATTAGGAGGAAGAAAATGAAAGGCCAGAGTCCACAACTCTGGGCACCACGGCATGAATACTAGAGACTTGGGCTGATCAAAAAGACCAATGCAGAATCAGGACTGATTAACTTAACAACAGTTACAGCTCCCAGAGAGGTGAAAGGCCAGCCTCTCTGCACCCCACTGCTTCGGTCCCTTGGACAGAAGATGCAGAGCCACGGCTTCCCCAAGTGGAGTCCAGGCCTCCTGTCCCAACTCGTGTTGGAATCAGCATTCCCAGGATCACAGAGACCTAAACTTGGTGTTGCCACTTAAAAGCCAGGTGGTTTCTGGCAAGGAGCTTACTGGTTCTGAGCCCCAGTTTCCACATCTGTCAATAGGGAGTAACACACCTGCATTGCAGGGCTGGTGTCTGGACTGGACGGATGCGGACCATGAACACAGGGCCCAGCCTTCGGTGCTCAGTGAATCCCAGCCCACTGGGAGAAGAAGGAGCCACATCTCAGGCCCCAGGAGGCCTTGTTAACCCACACTGGACATTTCCTTGCTCGCACCTGGTGCTTCTCTGTTATTAAAGGCCTGAGGCTACATGTCTCCAGACCTAGCTGTTCCCCTTAGACCCAGCACTCTCCAGCAAGCTGTCCCTCTGCGTCAAGAAAAGCCTGTCTGAGGGGCACCTGGGTGGCACAGTTGGTTAAGTGTCCAACTCTTGGTTTTGGCTCAGGTTGTGATCTCAGGATCATGAGATCGAGCCTCACAGAAGCCTCCACACTCAGCACGGAGTCTGCTTAAGATTCTCACTTCCTCTTCTTCTGCCCCTCCCCACTGTGATTTCTCTCTCTCTCTAAAATAAATAAATCTTAAAAAAAAAGAAAAGCCTGTCTGAAAGTAGGCTGAAAGATGCATTATATTCTCACTGGACAGCCCTTTGCATGGCTTTCAGGGGCAAGATATTGCTCTTTTCCTGATAGCCTATAATAAGAAATTATATATTTTGATAGCTCTTTGATTTGATGGGTCCTCAGTATGCATGAGTTAGAATTTTGGAGAACATGACTATAATTTGCAGCTTGTGGTCAAGTACAACTCAGACACCAGACATAATTCACCACCACTCTGTACTCTTGGGTCTCCACGTGTTCCCTTTCATTATTTCATGAAGGTTTTCTTAGGATTTTCTGCTTCATTTCCTATCTTCCACCCATCTTATGAATTCAGGTAAAAGATAATTCCACTTTAAAAATTGCTTAAAGGAGCTCTAGTTTGATTGGTGTCTTTGAGTTCACCTAAAACACAACCCTCACTCTACAGGTAAGGAAAATGGAGGTCAAAGGAGATTAAGTAGCATGCCCAAGTGATAACAGAGGGCAGGTGGCAGTTCCAGATGAGAGAACAGGTCCAGCTGTTCCCAGAGCATGATCTGTCCTCATATTACGTTTCCAATCATCCTGCATCCGTGTCAACCTTCATATCCATCTTCTATCCATCTACCTCCTGTATTATTGTTTGTCCAATACTTTTTCTTCAAATTGTATCACATTTTTATTTAAATAAGTTTCTTTTAAAGGGAAATTTTATATAATTGCCTAATGAAAAAGTACTATCACTTGCCATTGATAGAAAGCTATAAATTAAGACAATGTGAAATGTAATTCTATGGAGTTCTAACTAGGTATTGTTGCCTGGGAAAAGAAAATAAGCTGGAAGCCTGCTCTCTTTGATTATAAAGGATGATTGGCAAGTCTCAGAGATGCTGAAGCCTTAGTAGGACACATGAAAATGGATTCTGGATCTGATTTTGTTGTTACCTAATGCCATCTTCATATCATCGAGAAGAATTTTTCTCAAATACCATCGGTAGGATATTCTCCCACTCTGAGACCGTTGCGGTCCACAGTGCTGCCACACCAGACCTCTGTGACTCCTTAGATGTCAGCAGACTCCTCCCCTCCCTCCGTGCAGCAATGTCCTTCAAGGCTGAGACACTCAAAGAGCTTCATGCATTTGCTGGTCACCCAATGCCAAATGAATGCCCGACTCTCCTCCTTTTTCACGGTAGAATAAATGTTGAATTTAAGCATAAATTTTGGTAAATTTTCTGAGGGACTATCTTGTTCACCCCAGAAACAATGTCAAGATAATTAAATTTTAGATAATAATGAATCAGGGAAGTTGATCTCAGCAGTGGAAAAATGCTTGATTTAAATTGCCAATATACAGATACTTTTAGTTCTTGGAAGCCACTGCCCACTGTGCCTGCCGGAAGTTAAACTCTCAATAGCTTGCTATGATTGATGCAGACATTAGGCATTTAGAAAAAAAAAATCTTAAACTAAATAATTTGCATCCAAAGGATGACATCAGTTAACACGACGGGCTTGTTGTTCTAGAGACTGACCACTAGATGGAGCACTTGCAATTCAAAAATTAAAAAAATCTCCGCCCCAGAGGTACAAGCATTTTACCAAAGAATCTATTGTACTTACAAACCAGCGTGTACACAAATGAGAAGGCACGGCTTGCCCTGAAGATGGTATTCTTTTCTTTCCTCCTAGACTTTGATATGCCTCTCCCTCTTTCCTCAGGACGGGTCATTTCTCCCCACAGGCTGTGTCTCTGCATGAGTTCACCCTTTTAAACTTCTAGCGAGTCATCCTTCTATGCCGAGCCCTGTGACCGGGCAGGAAAATGGATTCCTTAAGATGTGGTTTCTTTCTTCCCTCCACCTTGACACGACTCACTCCTGAGCACTAAGGCACCACTTCTCCAAGTCCCACGACTGGATGCTAATCTGATACATCCCTCAAAAGCACCTTGGTTTGTAAGACATTCATTCTTCTCTCCGAATTACACACCACCTTTACTCTCCCTCATGATGATAGCAATAAATTTTCTTTAAAGGTTTTTTTTTTAAAAAAAAAAGAAAGTCCATATCAATGGAGTAGTTGTTTTTGTACGAGCTCTTTAATATGGCCATAATGAGGTATATGAGCCCAGCTCTCAGAGTGAGGAGAGGAAGTAGGAGTGACACCTCCAAGCAATAGGGCCTAAAACAATAGAGTACATTGAGACCATTGCAGCAAATCAGCGAATTTATTTGCAGCTTCTAATCCAGAGCTATACTTTTGCCCCAACAGCTAATGAAGGGCGAGGGGGGAGCAGTGTGCGTCGGTGTGGCCTAAAAGGGAAGACAGAGCAGAACTGAAACATTGACTTATTCTCTATACAAATAGGTATGTCAACAAAATCAAGCACAAAAGAGCTTCTTTGTGGCTGGTGTTTCCTGGCTGCAGCCCCAGAACCTACAAACCCTGAGCTCCATTCCCAGGTGGCCTCTCCTAATTTGCTAAATAACCTTGGGCAAGTCACTTAACCTTCCCAAACCTCAGCTTCTCAGGCTATAAAAGGGGGGTGCCGAGAGCTGTCTCTTCTCTGCTTCTCCAGGAAGTTGTGAGGATTAATGACGAGAGAAAAGCAGTCAAGGGCCTGGAGTTTCTTTAAGGAAGGTGCTGCTTATCCTTGGATCAGAGTCATAAAGATCAGTAGAATAAATACACGCCAGCAACTTTGGCCAAAGTCACAAGGGCTCTGTGTCCTGTGGGCTTCCACATTTTCCATTTCTCAAAGAGGGTTGGCAGGGACCAAACCAAACAAAAATCCCCAATAAAGCCTTTGTTTGACAAAATTCTCACTGGATTTTTACCTGATTGGGCTGTGCTAGAGATGAAATGCTTTTAAACATCACGAAAGAACGGAAAGGAAAAACAGTTCTGCCCATAGACGGCTGGTTCACACCTCGCCCTTCAGCAGAGGGAACCACGTCCCACCGCCCACCCAGAGAGGAGGGAGCTCCTCTGACAATTAGCCTTCTAGTTTGGCAACGGTAATTATCACCATTCACGGCTTTTCTTTCCCTCTTATGATGCAATGTATATTCATGCTGCAGAGGCCCCAACCTGAGGACTGTTTGGGCAGAACCCTAGATGCAAGAAAGGATCGATTTTAACCTATTTTAAAACATTTGATCTAATTTGATATTTCTAGTTTTCAACAGCTTACAGCAAATAGATGAAAATAAATGCCTCGTCACAGGTTGTGCTGCGGACCATGCCTTTCGGTTTTCAAAGACTCCGGAAAACAGGAGCGGAATCCTCTATTAGCTATGTCTGATGCCTCAGGATTTTCCAGCTCTCATTGTTCAAAGGTCTATTTTTTGGAGCCTTGAGGAATGACCAAGTGGATTATTTGCTCTAAAATGCTCTAAGTGATCTGTTTCTCACAGTCCTTCAGCTATAGTAATGGAGAGAGATGGTAGAGAAGGGCAAGGAGCAGGTACACGTGGGCGTATATGCTATTCTCTGAGTATTTTCAGGCCTAGAGATCTAATTCTGATACTTGGAGAGGAGGGAGAATAATAAATAATCATGGATTGTGTTGCTGTTTGCTTTCTCTTTCTGAAATCTAATTATTGTAGAGGCCCACTGCCTTGATTAAGCCTTTCCTCCCTAAATAATTAATTTGCCTTGATGCAAGTGTATTTGCCTCTGACAAATCATAACACATAGTGCTGAGGACCCAGGCTCAGCAAACCCACTTTCAAGCACATAAATAATTGCCTTGGAATAACGAACAATTAACCTTGGTAAAGGAGGGCTAAACATCGGTATAGTATATTAATTCAAGATATTAGCTGTTTGGTGTTTAAAAAACATTATAAACAGTATACATTTGTAAAACCGCATGGTTGATAAGTTTAGTTAGCTGGAATATGTTAATTTGTTCAAAGGAGTAGTTTCAATGTAAATATTTAAGCAATTTGTTTCAATCTATTTCACAAGCCTTTATGCCAACCAGACGGTCTTTTTAAATGAAGGCCCCCAAATCAAGAAGAACTAGGATTGAGGGTATAAACGGGTGATCAGGGTTCCTTGCCCCATCCGCAACAAAAACTCAACACACATAGATCTATCGACACTGGGGGAATAGCATCTTCTTCCTATGTCAAGAATTTGGGTGCGAAATACACATGAGCATAGTCCCATTCGCTGGGCTGCAGGATCTGTGGCAGGCAGAGCTTTTGGAAAGGAATATACTAAGAGAAATCTCTGGTTTCCTAATGCTTGCTTTTCTCTGTCACCATTCTCATCAGGAAACAGAATAACAGCTTAATGCGATGCACACCCTGCTTAACACGCAGGTGAGGAGACGGAGGCCTCGCCCCGCCCGGTCCCCAGCATTCTTCCCATTCCTGTGTCTACTCCATATTCAGAGATTCCCTCATTCCCTTTCAACCCAATCGGGGGAGCTTGGGATGGACTGCAGCATCCCACCCAAGGGGGCAATGAAGCATACTCCTCCCGCCCCACGGCCCCCAAGCCCTCGGCCAGGGCAAACTGCCGGACCTCCAGGTCATCCTCCTAAAACGGACTCCTTCACACCAACCCTCCCCGGCCAGGAGTTTGACTTCACCGTCATCTGATTCTTTTCTTACTCCTCACTCATTTCCCACGTCTCGGGGCTCAGTTTTGTCATGACCTCGTTCCCAACTCAGGTTTGAGGTTCCAGGACCTGAAAGGCTGTATTTACTTGAAGTATTCTAGGCCATACCTTCGAGGAAGAGCCGTTTCCAAGCACAGCGGGGGCAGCTGCTCAGGCCCAGCCCCCTTCAACCAGCTACCCAACACCTGGTGCCAGCTCAAGCTGGTGCTAGACAGGTGGTTGGGATTTCTACTCATGTCTGGGAGACACTCTCCTCCCACACATACAGAGTCAGGTGAGGCCTCCGGGAGCCTAGTTTTTCTGTGGTGGTGGGTTTGGTCTGTTTTCTTCTGTTGTTTTGTTGTTGTTGATGTTGTCCTTATGAACTGAAATCCCAGAAAAAAAAAAATGCTTACCAGACAGAATCACCAGACTTGTGCTTTGAAAAAGCCCACCTGGGCTTCCCCCCGCGCAAAAAAAAACTTTCTGTTGCCATTGGATTGATCCTTAAAGATAGGGATGGGAGCATCAGGGTAAAGAGTGACATGATAAGCTGTCTTGCGCTGGCTGTATTTCATTCTCAAAGATTTTTCAACAGGTCGGCTTTCAGGGAACCGTTGTCTTCGAATTCTTGGCGAACTCACCATCATCTTAAATTGATTTTAGCTGGTCTGAATAAGAGCAGGGCAAGGTGAGAGGCCGAATACATTTCCCCTGGATGAGCGGTATCCTGAAGTGGTATTCCTAGCAAGAGAAAGGGACAAACTGAGAGAGCCAGGAATCATCAGCATTGATAAGTGGTATTGATTGTGTGTCTACCTGGTGCTGGACAGCTAAGGAACAGGGGTGAGGATGAGAATGTGAAGGGATGGGGTAGTTTGGAAACTTTATAAATGGTTGTGCTAAACGGAGGGAGCTCATGAGCCTGGAAAGAAAGTATCAAAAGAAGAAAGGGGCAGGTGGACTATCCCAGGCCCATCATTACAAGGTATCCTTTGGATAACTGGCCTAATGAGAGAAGGAGTGGGTGAAGGGTGTGGAATAGAGTATATTAGCTGGCGGTTTGCCTACTGTAAGACAGAGAGCTTATCTTGCTGTTTATTTGCTTGCTTTTTTTTTAAAGCAGATTTCGCGTTTGAAATTTCCTTTTTGATCTTTAAATAGTCCTGAGGGAAATACTTTTAAGGCAGACAAGATGTTTGCAAACTTGTATATTTCATTAAAAATAAATATTACAGAGGAGGTTGTAGACCAGATCACTTGTTGTAGTGTAATTAGCTAAGCAAATCCACCCTTCTCTCTGCCGTGATTATAGTGAGGTCGTTCAGCTCAGTTTTTCTACCAGCAAATTGTGGATGCTACGTTTTACCAACTAGAATTTTAAGCATTTCTAGAACTCTCTGTTATATTATAATAAGATTTATAGCTCTGTACATTCTGTGCAGTGATAGAAAGTTACTGCTCTGTATCATCATTATTCTGAAATCTTGAGGTCGTTGCAATAATTCAAGACTTTGACAATGAAGGATTTAGCCAAAGAATCTGGCATATTGCTCTCTTCTTATTCTGGGTAAGGTTTTGAATTAATCCAATTGAAATTTTAAGAGAAGGTGCCTGTATTTTTCCAATATCAAGTGTGATTATGAAATTTTTACACCTCCACTAGGTTTCTTAACCCCTTATGAACATTTAAAAATGTGCTTTTTCTATGGTTTCTCCTAAGTAGGTTTTCGTGACTGCCATTAAAGCACCACTGGTCTCATTGACTAACTGCCATTCAATATTTACCGATAAGTAGACAGACGCCGAGAGCCAGATTTGTTCCCATGACAGAGATGGTTGCTGTAATAAACATTTGTAGCATGTTGTTTCTCCAAGTTGAGGGCAATTTCATTCCACTAGAAGGAATAGCTGAGTCTCAGCTATTTCTCTAAATGTTAGTGTAGCTTTCCCATAAGTCCCTACATAAGATGAAAAAAATGCTTTGGAAATTCACAGATTTCCAGTGAAATAAAAGTTTTATGCCTGTGATTTGGAAACACAAACTAATAGTTATGTTGATTACTGAAGCAGGTCAAAGAAGCACTTAAAAAAAAGGGGGGGTCACATTATCAGGGGAAGGGAAGTAGAATTTCTTCAGTATGTACTGTGAGCCAGGCACTGCGTTTAATGCTTCCCTGAATTGTCAAATAAAATACTAAGTACAAGTCCATGGTGCAGTGAGTTGAATTGTGTCCCCCAAGAAGATACGTTTTAAGACCTAACCCCCTGGTACCTGTGAATATGACCATATGTGGAAACAGGATCTTTGCAGATGTGATTAAGATGAGGCCATAGTCAGCAACCAGCACTGCTAACACCTTTAATTGGGACTTTTGGCTTCCTGAACTGAGAGAAGACATTTCTGCTGCTTCAGGTCACCTGGGTTGTGGCATGTTGTCATAGCAGCCCTAGGAAATGATACAATATTAATTCTATTCTATACCAGAAACTTGCCCACGATCATCTAGCTAGTTAAGCGATGGGTGCCGCATTCAGACCCCGGCCCAACACCAGGAACTGTATGCTTTGTGTAACACTTGCCGTATCATTGTGCACATGGCTTTGTGAACTTGATTTCTTCTCCCTGTAGTTTAAACTCTGCGGGAATAAGTGTTACAGCCTCGTGTCTGCGGGTGGGGGGACCGTGCCACGCGGCGCACTGAGCTGCTCTCAGTACTTAAAATAACAAAGACCCATAAACTGCGGGCAATTCCTGGCATATCCTGGAGTGTCCCTGATGTCAGCAAAGTGATGTGAAATTATGCATGAATCAGTTAAATATTTGAAATATACTGGCTAGACTAATTGAATTTGCTTCCTCTGATGAGGCCTATGAAGATGTTTGTTACTGTCACTGAGCCCTCTACCCGTGGCGTTCCTGGGACAAATAGCAGATCCAGGGAAAATTACTCTTACTTTCAGATGTTGGAGATTCTGTTTTCCGTGTATACTGCCTCTCTTAAGAGATTTAGTCCTTGTTTCCTAAGACATACATAAAAATTTAATATTCAATTAAGGCTTTTGTAACTTACACATTACGTTAATTTATTTGGGAGCAGCTAGACATAAAATAATAAACTTAATGTGGGCCTTTGGCGCTATCATTGACTTTTCCAAATTTGAAGAAGTTTAGAACATCTCGTCTCGACAAGTAAGGACTGACTTTTAGTTCCGGGCGTTGCTGCTGGCAGCTGTTTCTCCTCTAAAGGAGTGCGCCCCGGGCCGGACCCCAGCCCCAGGGCCATTGTGACACCTGAGCTGACTTCAGTGCCAGCAGAGACGGCAGAGGAGGATCCAGCACCGAGGGGCTCTTGCGAGAGTGATTTCTCTCCACTCTGGCAGGGGACAGGGTCCATCGGTGTTAGCGGAGGGCGGGTGGGATGAAGCCCCTCTGGCAGCTTCACGACCTCCAAGTAAACCAGGTTCTTCCTTGCCCATCAGTGAGGCTCAGGGGGAGCCAGAATTCTTAGGCCAAAATAAATCCCAGTCCTCTCAAGGCATATAGAAAACACCAATCAAACTAACTTTTCAAGTACAGCATTGGCAACTAGCTTCAAACTGGTGTAGCATAATCAGGTTGTATCAACAAGCTCTATATTTCAGATCTGGAAGCTTCCATCACTTTAGGAAAAAAGCAAATTACAGAAGAAGAGGAGCAGGGGGAAGAAGAAGTAGAAGAAGAAGAAGAAGAAGAGGAAGAGGAGGAGAAGAAGAAGGGAGGAAGGGGGAGGGGGAGGGGAAGGAAGAAGGAAGAGGAGGAGGAGAAGAAGAAGTAGTAGTCTTAGAACAGAATGGCACTTGCTCAGAGGATCTCAGGTTCCACAAAAGTTTTCTGAAGATCCTACAAGAACACCGGAGGTAGAGCATTTTTAATCTTTTATTCCCAAACCCAAACCTGACTCATTCTCACGTGTACCATGGACTCTCTACATTTGACTAGACGGTATCTCTTTTCAGACAGCTTCTCCTTTAGCACCATTTTTTTGCCTACTCACCCTACCTTTCCAAGCAGAATGATAGGCAGATTTATCCTTTTTTTTTTTCAATAGCATATGGACTACCATTTGACATTCTGAGCTGAGTCTCACTGAAGCATTGCTCTAGATCAGGGATACTCAGTGGGGCAGAGGTGGGAGTGGTGACATCACCACAATAAGGAGGAAATGCATGTTTTATTTTCCTCTTCTTAAATGTTTATCTACATTCTCTTTCAGATATCAGTCTTCACCCACTTGCTTCTTGTCTTCTGTTTTTTTGTCTTGTTTTGTTTTGTTTTGTTTAGAAAACAGTTTTCAAACATTGGACAAATACAAACAATACAAAAAAACTCCTTATACTGATTTCCAAGGACTAATAAAATTTTGCCGTATTTACTTCAGATCTTTTTAAAAAAGTGTTATTGTTATAATGCATATACCATACAATTCACCCATTGAAAGTGTACAATTCGGTGGGTTCTGATATATTATTCATTTTTAAAAATCGTGATGAAATTTATAACAAAATTGCCACTTTAACCATTTTTAAGTGTATAATTCGACAACATTAATTATATTCATGATGCTGTACAATGAGCACCACTATCTATGTCCAAAGCTTTTTCATCACCCCGAACAGAAACTCAGTACCAGGAACAATAAATCTCGCTCTCCTGCACCCCAGTCCCTGGTAAACTCTGATCGATTTTCCGTCTCTATGAATTTGCCAATTCTAGATAGTTCATATACATGGAATCATATACTATCTGTTCTTTTGTGTCTGGCTTATTTCAGTTAGCAAAATGTTTTCGAAGTTCATCCATGTTGTGGCGTGTTTCAGAACTTCATTCCTTTTTACAGCTAAGTAATATCCCCATTGTATATTTATATCATTTTTTTTTCATCCATTCATCTGCTGATCTACCTTTGGGGTGTTTCCATCTTTTGCTACTGTGAATAACACTGTAACAAACACTGGCATACAAGTATCTGTTCAAGTCCCTGTTTTCAGTTCCCTTGGGCACATAACCAAGCATGGAATTGCTGGATCATATGGCAATTTTATATTTAGCTTTTTAGGGAACTGCCAAACCGTTTTCCATAGTGGATGCACCAGTCTACATTCCCAGCAGCAATGGAGGAAAGTCCCAGTTTCTTCGAATCATCACCAGCACTTGTTAATTTCCTTTTTTTGATGTTCAATAGCCATTCCCGTAGGTGCAAAGTGAAGTATTTCAGTGTGGTCTTGATTTGCATTTCCCTAAGGACTAATGATGTTGAGCATCTTTTCATGTGTTTATTGGACATCTGTAGATCTTCTTTGGGGAAATGTTTATTCAAGTTCTTTGCTCTTTTTAAAATTAGGTTTTATCTTCTTACTGTTGAACTATAGGAGTTATCTATATGTTCTAGATGTAAAATCCTTGTCAGATATATGATTCCAAATATTTTCTGCCATTCTGTAAAAAGGTTTTTTTTTTCTTGACAATGTCTTTTGAAGCACAAGTTTTTAATTTTGATGAAGTCGCTTTACCTATTTTTCTTTTGTTGTGTTTACTTTTGGTGTCCAGATCTTCTTTAAGATAAGAAATAGAATATAATGATAATTCTGCTGTCTCCTCTCTACTGTTTCCCAGTGCAGCTCTCCTCCTCTTCAGAGGCTACCTCTATCATAAATCTGGTGTTCCATTTGCTATCCATGTTTTATACCTTTAAAAATATGTATTTTTATATATATTTTATATGTATGTGCACATGTTATATATTCAATAAATAGCATTCTTTTGTATGCTTTTAAAGTTGCATATAAATAGTATCATTATTCTTTCTGCACTTCTTCCTCTGAGTCCGCATTTGAGATCTATCCATGCTGATTGGTATTTGCCTAGTTCATTCATTTTTGTTACTATAATTGTAGTCAATCAAATGATCAGGAAGTGATATTGAGAATATTTAACAACTGGCATGGCTCTGGCATCAAACAACATACACGGGTATTCATCATAAACAATCGCACCTCTGGGTACATGTGCCTACTTAAGTGTACCCTGTGCATACCTGGCTGAATACCAAACCAGCTTCCACGCTATTTACCCGTTCATTAGTATGAAATCTAAATTGTTTCTAATTTTTCACTATGACAAACAATACTGCTAGAAATATTCTTGTAGCCATCTCTTTAGGCACATCTGTGAGAATTTCTTTTGGATGCACACTTAGGAGTAGAATTGATGGGTGGTCTGCTACACATATGTTCTATTTTATTTTAATGTTGTATCAGAATTGTAGCAAAGGCCTAAAGCTGAGGACAAAAGATGTTAAGTACACCACATTCCATATAACCACCGTGATGTCATAGCAGTTGTGACCAGCTACCTCCCAGGAAGGCATATTGGGAGACACAAATGCTGAGAAGAAGTCTTCTCTAACCACTCCCCCAGGGGTCAACCTAAGGGGAGAACTGGCAGAGAGGAGGAGTTATTTTGGAGAATACCAAGGTCATGAAGAAAGGATAATCTATCTCTTCACACTTCCACAAAATTTGCCATGCAAGCCAAGGAAGAAAGACCAAAGATAATCGATGATAAAGGTTTTCTGGGCACCTATCAGAATCATGCCCCTTCCTTTCCATACATAAACTAGGTCAGGGTTTGGTGGTCCTGTCTTATGGAAATTGGGTGAGGACTCGGTCTTGCAGAAGGCCTAATGTTGTCAGGGTGTATAGAAAGATGCAGAAGGAGAGGCAGGACTGAGAAAGAGGCAGTGGGCAGTCCCACCATTTGTCATGCCAAATATACCATGGTTGGTCTATGTCTTCTCCTCTGAGGAGATGCCACAGAAGGTGGCTGCTCTTGAGCCATCTTGGTGGTACTCCCACAGAAGTGCCATCCTCTGGGGGAAGGTCATGCTCTATGGAGACACTGAGGCCAGGTGGAAGTTTAGACAGATTAAATCCCATGTCAGGTAACTACTCAGGGGACAGTTCCTCATGGAGCCCTTCAAAGAATCCACACACGTGCCCCAGGACAGCCCAGTATTTGGACCCCACAATGTGGAGGGGAGATCCACCCCTTGCTGTGGGCCAGAGAAATAGCAGAAACCACAGAGAGAATTTGACAGAGTGAAGACTGCTCGCTCACTCAATCATGCGAGAAGGAACTCTGCCATTTTCTTGCTCCTCTTCCCCACCCAACTTGAGAGGAGGAAGAAGATGGTATTTGAGAGTTTCTGTGATCTCCGCCTCTGTCACTACAGCTTCTACCAAGAGAGAGAAAGAGAGAGAGAGGAGGAAAAATGCTTTGCCTCAGGTAAGAGATCGAAGCTTTAAAACAAGCAGGACTGTTCAAACACATCAGTGAGACTATTCTAATAAGTAAAAGTGGCTAAAGCTGCAGAAACTGGCCAAAGGTATTAAGGGAGCCTGTTCCTCAGCTGGCAGGGAGGCTCAGCCTGGTAGAGTGGGGCATTTGTCAGAGAGAATAAAATCTTGCCATGTTTATCACCCAGTGAGACCAGACATCTCAATGAACTAATGAAACTTGATCCACTAGTGGTGACGGGAACTGCCAAGGTGCTCTCCATGTGGGGGACTAAGTTATATTCCTCCAGCAGGGAATAAGAGCTCCATTGCCAACCTGATGGGTGAGCAATGATATCTGTTGTTTCTCCTGGTTTATGTCTTTTCATTCATGAAAGTCATCAATTTTGAGCAAAAAAAAAAAAAGAAAGAAAACAACCAATTTGACCAAAACCTAAGAAAATTGTCACAAGCATCATTACTATATAAGTAGGTTCATTTTCATTTTCACAAAGAGAGATTAGCCAGCCCCCCAAATATTACCATTGAAGTAGCCAAGAAAACTTAGTTTACTGTTTTGTCTTCATCGGAATCCTGGCTTCCCCAGGGCCCTTACAAGCTCTCCCTCCCACCCTCTCTGCCTTCCTCCTCTCAGTCATGGTGAGGGGCATCTGTGACATGAGCCTGTGGCACTGGGGGAGGCCCAGCGGCTCAGGAAACCAGACCAGGCTCCACCTCTGGTCTTCCGTTCTAAACCCTCTTGTTCAGGTCTCCTGCTCTCAATTTTCCATCCATTTGCCTCACCACGGGCCTGTGTCTCAGCCAGTGCTCAGCTTTTTCAGATGGCCAGCTGGTTGGACCATCAGCCTAGTTTTCCACTGCAGATTTGCCTCCATGGCAATGAAAGTTGTTATTCTTTCTTGCAGACCACAGCAGTGATTAAGTTGGGGTGGGGGGGGCGGGGGGGCTCATGGATGGCTCATGGCTGCAGCCCAGGGCTGGATCTGCATCCTGCCTCTTCCCTTCCATCACCAAACTCACAGTCCAGCATCCTGGGACCCTGTGTCTGGGAATGGGGCCCTAAGGGGGGGGAGGGGGATGGATGGACACACCCTGAATCCACCAGAGGGGAGTTTGAACACACCTTGCCCGAAATCCTCCCGCATTTTATTATTCGTTTCAATGGATAGACTTTCAGGCTAATTGTTATCGGCCACCCTCAGCTGACAGAATGTATAAAAGGAACGGCCCTTGAAGGTAAAAGAGCATTACAGCTGGATTTAAGTAAAAATGCATCTCTCACAAACCTGCACAACTTGCAGTTTGATGAAAATTACAGTCAAACCTTGTGTTGTAAACTGCTGTTTACTGGAGAAAAGAAAAAAAAATCCTGTACGATATAGAAATAGAATTTGAGACAACCTGGCAGGGTGCTTGGAATCATTATGATGTGTAAAGAATTCCTTGACAATGACGGATAACCTGGGGAACATCTGAGCGGGGCCTTTTGTTTATCTTCACTTGCCTTTGCATTTATGTCATGTCTTTCACTTGGGGGTGAGATTTCACCTTTGAAAGTTGAAACGATTTTTAACTCAAGAAAGAGGTTTACTGGGTTTTTCATGAACTCGTTTCTCTCATTACACACACACACACACACACACACACACACACACACCCAGGCTTGTCCTTCCCTCCCTCCCCGTCATTCTCCCTCCCTTCCAGCTGGGGTGTGCCAGTCCTGGGTGCCAGATGCAAAATGATTAAGCCGGTGCAGTGCCCAAAGTTGAACTTGCTATTGATTAGCACTTCCTAAATCACACCAAATTGCTGATCACTATTGCAGGGCGGCTGCACTGGCTTGGGATCCAAGTGCTGCTGGGGTGTTTGAGCCTGAGCAGGCAGAGGGGGAGTTTTGAGGTGAACCTTCGCCTGCCCCGACTTAATCACCTTAATCACCGCCGTGGCCTGCAAGGAAGGAGAAGAGCAACTTTCATTGCCCATTCGAGTTTCTTAGGCACTGACTAGGTGTGTGGCAGTGTGCAGTCACAGAGAGGATTTTGACAATTAGCAGGAGCCGCTGTCTTTACTCTCCTTAGCTGTGATAATTAATGCCTTAGGACATTTTTATGAGTTGGTATGTGCCTGGCACATGACACACTGTACTGAGAGCGTCAATTACATATGACCCTTTTTAAAGGATGGGGAATTCAACAAAGAGGCCATTTTGTCCATTTGGTTTGTAGATACTCCAGCAGGTAATTTGAAATATTAGTGAAATAAAATTAGAGGAAAGGGTCTGTTTGCAAATCAGCCGCTACCCAGTCATTTGTCCAAAGACATGAGGAACAATCTCACTCTTGTATCACCTCCCCCCTCTTCCTGCTCTTGCTGATGTATCATGACACAAGTCGATGCTCTCCACGTGTACATACGTGTGTCTTTTCATCTCCCGACCCGACCCACCCTAGAAAGGTACTGAAAGGTTTAAGTTAAATTTTCCTTCAATAGACTTTATTTTTTAGGGCAGTTTTAGGTTCACAGCAAAATTGAGCAGAAGGTACAGAGATTTCCTATATGAACTTGGCCCCAGATATGCACAGTCTCTCCCACTACTGACAGCCTGCACCAGAGTGGTACATTTGTTATAAAGGATGAACCTGCACTGACACATCATAATCATCCAAAGTCCATAGTTTATATTAGATTTCACTCTTGGTATTGTACATTTTATGGGTTTGGACAAATGTATAATGATACGTATCCATCATTATGGTATCATAGAAAGTATTTTCACTGCCCTAAAAGTCCTCTGTGCTCCATCTATTCATCTCTCCCCCTACCCAACCATCAACCCAACCCCTGGCAACCACAGTTTTTTTTTTTTTTTTCTGTCGCCATAGTTTTCCCTTTTCTAGAATGACATATAGTTGAATCATACAGTATGTAGCCTTTTCAGATCAATTTCTTTCACTTAGTAATATGCATTTAAGATTCCTCCATGTCTTTTTCTGTCTTGATAGCTCATTTTAGTGTTGTCTGGAGTTACCACAGTTTGTCTGGATTTATTCATCCATTTATCCATTCACATACTAAAAGATACCTTGATTGCTTGCATTTGGGCAATTTGAATAAAACTGCTATAAACATCCATGTACAGGTTTTTGTGTGCACGTAAGTTTTCAGCTCCTTTGGGTAAATACCAAGAAGCGCAATTGCTGAATCATATTGAAAGAGTATGCTTGGTTTTGCAAGAAACTGCCAGGCTGTATTCCAAAGTAGATATACTATTTTCCATTCCCACCAGCAATAAATAAGAGTTCCTGTTGCTCCCCATCTTTACCAGCATTTGGTGTTGTCAGGGTTTTGGGTTTTGTCCATTCTAATTGATGTGTGGTGGTATCTCATTATTGTCTTACTTTGCAATTTCTTTATGACACATGGTGTTGTGCATCTTTTCATAGGCTTATTTGTCATCTGTTCATCTTCTTTGGCAAGGTGTCTGTTGAGGTCTTTTGTCCACTTTTTAATAGGATTGTTAGTTTTCTTACTGTGAAGATTTAAGAGTTCTTTGTGTATTTTAGATAACAGTCCTTTATCTGATATGTCTTTTGCAAACATCTTCTCCCATTCTTTTTTTTTTTTTTTAAAGATTTTATTTATTTATTTGACAGAGAGAGATAGTGAGAGCAGGAACACAAGCAGGGGGAGCGGGAGAGGGAGATGCAGGCTTCCCGCCGAGCAAGCAGCCTGATGCGGGACTCGATCCCAGGACCCTGGGATCATGACCTGAGACGAAGGCAGACGCTTAATGACTGAGCCACCCAGGCGCCCGATCTTCTCCCATTCTGATGACAGTGCCTCTTACAGAGAAAAAGACTTTAATTTTAATGAAGTCCAGATTGTCTATTCTGTCTTTCATGGATCTTGCCTTGCTGTTGTATCTAAAAAGTCATGTCCACACCCAAGGTCATCTAGGTTTTGTCCTATATTAATTTCTAGGAATCTTATAGTTTTGTAATTTATATTTAGGCCTATGAACCATTTTGAGTTAATGTTTATGAAGGGGTGTAAGTCTATGTCTAGATTCTTTTTTTTTTTTTTTTTCATGTGGATGTCCAATTGTTCTAGCACTATTTGTTGAAAAGACTATCTCTGCTCCATTATATTGTGTTTGCTTTTTTGTCAAGGATCAGTTGACTATATTTATAAGGGTCTATTTCTGGGCTCTTTAATGTGTTCCACTGATTTATTTGTCTATCCTTTCGCCAGTACCACACTGGATTACTATAGCTTTATAGTGAGTCTTGAAGTCAAGTAGCATCAGTCTTCTGTATTTGTTCTTCTCCTACAGTACTGTGTTGGCTATTCTGGGCCTTTTGCCTCTCCATATAAACTTTAGAATCAGTTTGTTGATATTCATAAAATAATTTGCTGGGATTTTGATTGAGATTGCATTGAATCTATTGACTGAATTAGGAAGAACTGACATCTTGATAGTATTGAATATTTCTATCCATGAACACGGAATATCTCTCCATTTATTTAGTTCTTTGTTTTCTTTCATAACAATTTTGTATTTTCCCCCATAAAAATCTTGTATTTTTTAAGATTTATATCTAAGTATTTTATATTTTGGGGTGCAAATGTAAGTGACATTGTGGTTTAAATTTCAAATTCTACTTGTTTATTGCTAGAATGTAGATATCTTTTTATTCTAATTTCAAATTTAAAGAAAAGTTACAAAAGTAATATAAAGAACTCTTATATACTCTTTATATACCTTCACCAATTATTAACATTTTGCCTCATTTTATTATTCTCCCTCACTGTCTCTATATATATATACACATGTACACACACACACACACACACACACATATGCACACATAAAATTGCTTTTTTTAACCATTTGAGAGTAAGTTGTATACACTAAGTCCCCTGCCCCTAAATACTTTGGTGTATATTACCTGAAAAGAAGAATAATCTTTTACATAATCATAGTATGATTATTAAATTCAAGATATCTAACATTAATACAATACTATTACATAAACGTAGCCCATATTCAAATTTTATTAATTGTCCCAATAATGTTCTTTTTAGCCTTTTTTCCAGCACAAATCATGCAGTACATTTAGTTTTCATGTCTCTTTAGTCTCCTTTAATTTGAAACATTACCTCAGCCTTTAAATATTTTGTCTTTTTTGACATTGGCATTTTTGAAAACAATAGGTCAGTTGTTTTGTATATTATGCCTTGATTTGGGTTTGTCTGATGTGTCTTTATGATTAGATTCAGGTTATGCATTTCAGGCAGGAATTCTCTGTAAGTAGAGTTATGTCCAAGTGAGGGCATCATCAGGGAACATGTGATATCAGTTTGACTCATTGTTACAGTGTTATCTAAGGTAAGTTTTTAAAAGAGTTTGTAAACTCACCTTTTTAAAAAAGCTGTCAGTATAACTGGCTAGCAGGCAATGTTAAAGACCTTGAGTCCCACCTCTAAGGAATAAAGAACAATTAGCAATATGTGATGTTGGTCTGAAACTTGAGATTAACCCAAATGCTGAAAAGTGATCTCCTTTGCTCCTAACAACAGCACAAATCCAATAGCTCACAAATCGGACTAATGTTTCCTAAATATGGTCAGATCCTGAGCAGAGAAGAACAGTCATGCTTTCACTTCCTTCCTCCTTCTTTTAGCCACATGCACTGAGTATTTTATTGTTATTATTATTATTATCCTTATTATTTGTTGTTATTAAACCTGGGTGTCAGCATTTTTATCTTTAAAGTAAAGGGGTTGGACCTGGTGATTCATAAAGTTCTCCCAGTGTCTATGTGCTCAATAATACAGACAAAGTACCTGGAATTTGTAAAACATACAGCATGGGATTTAGGAAAGAGAAAAGTGTGCTAACAAGAAAGAAAGAATGGAGAACTTTCTCTCGATGTTCAGCAGCCATGCTAAAGGTTGTCTTAACATAAGCTAAAACTGTTCTTATTGGTCTCTCTACTTTCTTGACCACCAGAAATTCTCATAGGAGATGAACCTTATATTTAGTAGGGTATGGAAGTTCTCATTTTATGAAATTTTAAAAATAATTACTTCTAGAACACAGAAAATAAAAATATCTAAGTTATCTTTTTTATTCTTATAGGAGATGACTCTTTCTATCTTTTACCCACAGAATGTTTTATGTCTGGGGTTTTTTATTTATTTCATGTGTTAACTTTTAGCTCTCCCAAGCTGATGCCCAACTTTCTAGGCAGCGGTTGAGGGATGACTGGCCAATGGGTAGTTTCCTGATGAATTCCAGGTTTCCAGGTAAGGAAGAACCCCGCTGTATTTCAGAACAGCCTAAGCTCAAGACCAGATCAAGGATAAGGAAGGAGAACTACTTGGCTCAGAAGAAGTTCTACAATATCTTCTCAGTGTGTCAGTGAGACCAATGGTAGGCATTTGTACAAATTCATTGCCTTTAGGGGTGCCTGGGTGGTTCAGTTGGTTAAGCGTCTGCCTTCGGCTCAGGTCATGATCCCAGGATCCTGGGATCGAGTCCCACATCAGGCTCCGTGCTCAGTGGGGAGTCTGCTTCTCCCTCTCCCTCTGCTGCTCTCCCTGCTTGTGCTCTCTCTGTCTCTCAAATAAATAAAATCTTTAAAAAAAAAATTCATTGCCTTTGTAGAATTTTAGAAAAGGATCAAATAATCATACTACAGATAAGTAAACTGAAGTCCAGAGGGGTTGTTTGCTGAAGATCAAACAGCTAGTAATAATATTAAGTACTTTTCTAGGGGCGCCTGGGTGGCTCAGTCATTATGCTTCTGCCTTCAGCTCAGGTCATGATCCCAGGGTCCTGGGATCGAGCTCCCTGCTCCGCGGGAAGCCTGCTTCTCCCTCTCCCACTCCCCCTGCTTGTGTTCCCTCTCTCACTGTGTCTCTCTCTGTCTAATAAATAAATAAAATCTTTTAAAAAATAAGTACTTTTCTAAGCATGTGCCTTGCACTTTAAATATGTTCTCTCTAATTCTCACAGTACCCATGTGATGTATTACTATGTGCCTTGCACTTTAAATATGTTCTCTCTAATTCTCACAGTACCCATGTGATGTATTACTACTCTTATTTAGAGGTTAAAAGTCACACTGAGAAGTTAACTTGTCCATGCTTACATAGCTAGTAGGTAGCAGAGCCTAGTCTTGAAGCCAGGCCTGTCAGACATTAAACTGCCTGCATGTTTCTGTACCAAATCATGTGCAAAGAGGCTGGCCAGAGTGCCTGTTCCTTCCTCCTGTGTCTCACTCCTTTGTAAAAGATTGTGAAACTTGTATGGGCTGATGCTATCTGAATTCTTCAAATATACTTAACCTGTCAGAGTACTTATTATATATTGTTATTATTTATCAAATTTTCTGTCTGTTCCTTGCCTGATCAGAACTTCCACTGAGGGAAGAATTCTGGTTTTTGTTCACAATTATACCTTACACACCAGCATGGGGCCTGGAACATAGAAGGTATTCAACAAATGCTTATTGGGAAGAAGGAAGCAAGGGAAGGAGGGAGAGAAAGGAGAATGAGAAACAGAGTGAGAGAAGGAATGGAAAGAGGAAATAAAGGAAGAAAATTATAGAGCAAACAAGTGGAACTCTGACTTTATAACATTATTAAGGTTTTCCTCCTTGTTGCAAATGCCAAAGGAACCTAATTTGCTGATTTCTCAACACACACACACACACACACACACACACACACACACAAATAGTATTGCAATTTGGTTTTATTTCAGCAGAGAAAATTACAAAAAACCTAATTACTCAAAAATTAGTGCACAAGTAAGTAAATTAGGTACATCCATTCAATGAAAGAATATGCAAATATTAAAAATAATTGTTGCAAAGACTAGGCAGAAACACAGGAAAATATATTGGATAAAATTACTAGTTTAAAAAGAAAGCAGAATATAAAAATGTAGAGATGTACAGAGGAAAAAGACAAAGAGTACATACACAGATAAGAAAGTTCCCAGTTTTGTTGTGTACTTTTTCGAATCTATAGGACCTAAATATAGTGTTGGGTAGATGGTAAAAGTCAAAAATAAGAATAACATGATTTGGTGTAGCCATTATAGAAAACAGTATGGAGATTCCTGAAGAAATCAATATCCTATCCAAGTTTTAATCCATATGATCCAACAACCTTATCTCTCTCTCTCTCCAAAGGAAATAAAATCAATATCTTGAAGAGATAGTTGCACTCCCATATTCATTGAAGCATTACTCACAGTAGCCAAGATATAGAAACAACCTAAGTGTCCACCAACAGATTAATGAACAAATGTGTCTATATACATATACACAATGTAATATTATTAAGCCTAAAAAAAGAAAGAAATCCTGCCATTTGCAACAACATGGATGAACCTGGAGGACATTATGTTAAGTGAAATAAGTCATACACAGAAAGACAAATACTGCATGATCTCACTTATTTGTAGAATCTAAAAAAAGGTGAACACATAGAAACAGAGAATAGACTGGTAGTTACCAGGGGTCAGCAGTGAGGGTGGGTAGGAGAAATGGGGAGATGTTGGTCAAAGGGTACAAACTTTAGGTTATACAATGAATAAGTTCTGCAGAACTAATGTACAGTATGGTGACTATAGTTAATAAGATATTATATACTTGAAATTTGCTGAACGAGTAGATCTCAAGTGTTCTCACCACACACACAAAATGGTAACCATGTGAGGTGATAGATATGTTAATTAGCTTGATTGTGGTAATCATTTCATAATGTATGCATATATCAAAACACATTGTATACCTTAAATATATGCAAGTTTTGTTTGTCAATCATACTTTAATAAAGCTGGAAAAAATTGCATACACACAAATTAAAACAAAAAAAATGAATAACCATGATTTACTGAGCATTTACACTGATTTCAGAGATGGAATAACAGGGACTGGATTTACTCTATTGCCTTAAACAACTAATGAAACAAACAAAATATATGAAACAATGATTTGCAGAGATTGGGCAAAAGGCTGCACATCCAACAGTCCCTAAGAGAAGGGAAACAAACCAGGTGAACCGTATGATTGTCCCAGCTTACTGCCTAGAGAGTCCCCACGCCTCAGTGTAGGGAGGGAGAACCCAAACAGAACCCAGAGGTCTCTCTGAGAGACAAGGGTGAGAATTAAGCAAGGCCAAAGCAACTATAATTCTCAGGGAAGAGTCACTAAGAGGGAGAGCTGCACAAAAAGGGAGCTTTCTGGAGATCTGCAAATGTTTCCCCAAAGTCTTCAGCTAGGTACTGATTAGTGCACACTGAGGACACTACCCAAAGAGGGGAAAAAATATTGGAAAAGAACAGACTAGGAATAACTTCATGTTCTCACTGGCTAGAGTAGAAAGACATTGTGATACATAGAGCATTGGATTGAATACTCAGAAGCGTATCAGTCACCTTAGTAGTGGAGAAAATTACCTCTAGACTGAAGGCTGTTCTTGCCTGCCTAACAAATCTTTAAAGCAAGTCTTGGAAGAATCAAACTGCTTCCAAAATAACTTCATTGCATCTCAGGGAAAAAAAAGCTCAAGAATGTTTAGGGGAATATAAAACATCTAGCAACCTGCAAGGTAAAATTCACAATGTCTGATATCCAGCAAAAAATTGCCAAGCATGCAAAGAAGAAGAAAATAAGTCTCATAATAAGGACAAAAAAAAAATCAGTAGAAAAGATTCAGAAATTACACTGATGATAGAGTTAGCAGACAAGGAGGGCACCTGGCTGGCTCAGTCAGTAGAACCTGTGATTCTTGATCTCAGGGTTGTGAGTTCAAGCCCCATGTTGAGCATGGAACTTTTTAAAAATGTCCATATGTTCAAAAAGATAAAGGAAAGCATAAGTATGTTAAGTACAGGAAGATATAGAATTGATGCAAATTAAATTGAACCTCTAGAAATGAAAACTACAATGTCTGATAGGACAAGTCCACTGGATGGAATTAACATCAGACTAGGTCTTGTTAAAGCAAGGATCAGTGAACTTGAGGACATGGCAATAGAAACTATGCAAAATGAAAAACAGAAAGAAACCAAAATGAAATCAATAGAGTCTCATGAGCAATGGGACAGTTTCAAGGAGCCTGCTATCCATGTAACTGGAGTTCCTGAAGGAGAGGTGGGGATAAAAGTATTTGATGAAATAATGGCTAAAATTTTTCAAAATTTTAAACTATAAACCTGTAGATTCAAATAACTCAGTTGACCTTCAAACCCAGACCCAAGAGACTTGAAGAAAGATACTCCAAGGCATATAATAATCAAATTGCTTTAAAATAGTAATAAAGAAAGAATCTTAAAAACACCCAGAGGAAAAACTATTTGTTATGTACAAAGGAACAAAGGTAAGAAAGATGACAAACTTCAAATTACATATAATGCAAATCAAGACAGTGGATTAACATCTATTAGTATTAAACGAAAAAATTATCATTCTAGAATCCTATACCTAGCAATATCTTTCATAAATGAAGGTGAAATAAAGACTTTTTTAAACATGCAAAAGCTGAGAGAATTCATTACAAGCAGACCTGTTCTATAAGAATTGTTCAAAGAAAATCCTAGAGTGCCTGGCTGGCTCAGTTGGTAGAGCACGCATCTCTTGATCTCAGGGTTGTAAGTTCAAGCCCACATAGGGTGTAGAGATTACTTAAAAATAAAAGAAAAGAAAAAGAAAAATCCTACAGGCAGAAGGAAATTCATTCCTAGGTAGAAATCTAGGTTCATAAAAAGGAATGAAGAACAATGGAACTGGTAAATATATGGGTAAAAAATATAAAGTCCTTTTTTTTTTTTTCTTTTTGTTTGAGAATTTACTGTGTGGCAGACTCTGCTAGTTGTTTTGTACACATAACTCATATCCTTACATTAACCTATAAGGTGGAAATTACATCCCAATTTCACTGAAGAAGAAACTTAGACTTACTGAGCTCAAGGCCACACATCCTAGTTAGTGGGGAAGTCAACAGTGCTTCCAAAACACACACCAGGCCTTCGATAAGCAGATGTTGCTTAAAAATGTGAATGAATGCCATAGCAAAAATCTAATCTGAAAGGTGACCACAGAATTTCAGAATAGGGCAAACCTTAAATTAAAAAAAACTGTTTTTCTAAAGTTCATTACATAAGATTTCCCAGGGAAGTAAGAGCCCATATGAAAATAACTCTTGGTTTTAGGACAAGGTGGTAGAGTGAGCACACACTGCAACATATGCCTTCAGACATTCAAACACAAGGGAGGACTGCCAGCACACCAGAAACTACGAGGATCTCTAAGAAAAACATACCAAGTTTAGGTAATTACAATATGAAGTTTCCATTCTTGTTGGTCAGTGGAGAAATCTATGGCCAAAAAAAAAGGAAAGTCAATGTCTTAAAAAAGAGAGAATATACAGAACAAATAAATAAAGGAATCTACCTACATACAAGGAAACAGAGTTAATAAAACAGAACAAGGATTGAAAATAAATTTAATATCCCCAGTGAGATAAAGGAAAGAATTGTATCTGTGAAACAAAAAAAGGAGGTTCTAAAATAAGAATAGGATATTATAAGAATAAATTAGTGATCTTGGAAAGAAAAATAACTCCTAATTTACAGAGAGGAAAAATTCTTTAGATGTCAAGGTGTAGTGCTTTTCAATTTTTCAGTGGGAAAGAAACAACTGCTTTGGTAGCTCTAGCTGATCTGATGAGAATCTGAAAACTATAAAGTAAAAAGTGTAAAACCTATAAAGTTTCACTGAAACCAAATAGCTAACAAGGCTCCTATAGAAGCTGCCTTGTTAGCCTTCTGTCTTATGTGCAAAAAAAACCCAAAAAAACACAAACAAGCAAACAAAGAAGACAGTTATTTTTCCAAAGCATGTCTTGTTCTCTTTAATAACTGACACAAAATATGACAAGAGAGACAAGAAGCCTGATGGCCAACGGTGGTATGGGCCCACATAGCTGATTTGACCTGTTTAGTAGCAATGGATGGGAGTGAAATGCTGTATGAAGTACTTCCAAGTTCTCCTTCACCCTCTTATTATGATGGGCCAAGCAAATTAATGTCTGTGAAGGAATAAGAAAATGAAAGACTTCCTAGAATTTTAATGAGCCTTCAGATGAAGGCTTTTGAGGTCACTTTATAGCTCAAAATTAGCAAGAAGGAAAACAAACACAACCTTGAAAAAAACTAAAGATTCAGATTAAGTAGCCAGATTTAAACATGCTGAGACACAAGACTGTCAGGACTTTAAATTTCTATTGACTCTGAGGCAACAACTTTCTCTTGGCTGAGCTGAAAAAACATCATGCAGGATGCCCCCTGGAGTCAGTTGTATGGTCGCAGGAATAACCCTAGAATGCTAATGGCAGCCTGACCGCAGGTACGCAAAGAGGTGTGTGCACTCCAAGCTGCACACTGACATGGTCCAGAGCTGCCCAGGTGTATGGGACCTCGCTTCCCACTGCTTTCCTTGAAATGTGATTTTGACAGTTTCAAGAAACTTGCTGGAGGAAGATGATCTAAAAATCTGAAGAAAATATCTTAGTCAAATTGGGTCAATTTCTCCCCCCCCCCCCCCCCCCCCGCTTTTCAAGTTTTTATTTAAATTCCAGTTAGTTAATGTACAGTATGATATTAGTTTCAGGTATAGAATTTAGTGATTCATCACTTATATACAACACCCAGTGCTCATCACAATAAGTGCCTTCTTTAATCCCCATCACCTATTTAACTCATCGCCTCCCCACCTCCCTTCCAGCAATCCTCAGTGTGTTCTCTATAGTTAAGAGTCTGTTTTCTGGTTTGTCTCTCTCTCCCCCGCCCCATGTTCATCAGTTTGTTTCTTAAATTCCACATATTAATGAAATCATATTTGTCTTTCTCTGACTGACTTATTTCACTTAGCATAATACTCTCCAGCTCCATCCACATCATTGCAAATGGCAAGATTTCATTCCTTTTATGGCTGAGTAATATTCAATTGTGTATATATATATATGCCACATCTTCTTTATCCATTCATCAGTTGATGGACATTTAGGCTCTTTCCATAATTTGGCTACTGTTGATAATGTTGCTATAAACATCAGGGTGCATGTGCCCTTTTGAATAAGTATTTTTGTATCCTTTGGGTAAATACCTAGTAGTGCAATTGCTGGGTCATAGGGTAGTTCTATTTTTAACTTTTTGAAGAACCTCCATACTGTTTTCCAGAGTGACTGCACCAGTTTGCATTCCTACCAACAGTATAAGGGGGTTCCCCTTTCTCTGCATCCTTGCCAACACCTGTTGTTTCCTGTGTTGTTAATTTTAGCCATTCTGACTGGTGTGAGGTGGTATCTCATTGTAGTTTTGGTTTGTATTTCCCCGATGATGAGTGGTGTTGAGCATCATTTCATGTGTCTGTTGGCCATCTGTATTTCTTCTTTGGAAAAGTGTCTATTCATGTCTTCCGTCCATTTTTTAACTGGGTTATTGGGGTTGTTTTTTTGGGGGTGTTCAATTTTATAAGTTCTTTATATATTATGGATACTAACTCTTTATCAGATATGTCAATTTCTTATCAAAATAAAACAGATTTTGTGAACTGTTGATAGATCTTTTTAGGACTCTGTAAGCAAGGCTTCCCTATGTAGTCTTGATATTAAAATGTTGTCATGACTGCATAATGGTAATTATTATCCTAGATAATAAAGGTCAGAAATAACCAGAAATGGGCAAAATCCATTTTTTCCATCTATACCTGCAAAACCCTGGTCCCTATAAAATGCTCAAAAGAAAAAAGAGTTTTGTAAACCAGTAATTTTGGGCAATGTAATGTAATATAAGTTTCTCCTGGAGATTCAGAATTTACATTTGAATATTAAAGGCCCTGAGAAGGCCTACAGTAAATAAATAAATGAATAAACAAACAGTGAATTTTGTTAAACCCAACATTTTTCTTTTTTTTTTTTGTTTCAAGTTTTTATTTAAATTTTAGTTAGTTAACAGACAGCGTAATATTAGTTTCAGGAGTAGAATTTAATGATTCATCACTTACATATAATACCCAGCATTTCTGAAACTTATTTGTTCATTGATTGTCTGTCCATCCATCCACCCATCCATCCATCCACACTAACAATGATTACATCTCATGAACACTTCGGAAAGCATGGTATACTAGACATACTTTCAATGCTTGTTCTTACCTCTGTGAGGCTTTCTTCAATGCCAGCCAGAATTACCACAGTCCTCTCTGTTCCCAAAGAACTTTCCACAGACTATTTAGAGAATGCATAATGAGGTTAAACAAAGTTTTGAGGGATGAATTTGATGAATATAATAGTTAATAGTGTACGTGTGTCTCCTCAGACTATAGACTCCTTCAAGCATGAGGTATTTTCTTATTCATTTTAAGATTCTTAGCACATAGTGGATTTTTTTTGTTTGTTTTTGTTTTTGTTTTTTTTAAGATTTTTTTTTTAATTTGACAGAGAGAGACACAGTGAGAGAGGGAACACAAGCAGAGGGAGTGGGAGAGGGAAAAGCAGGCTTCCCACGGAGCAGGGAGCCCGATGTGGGGCTCAATCCCAGGACCCTGGGATCATGACCTGAGCCGAAGGCAGACACTTAACGACTGAGCCACCCAGGCGCCCCATCACATAGTGGATTGTTAAATATTTGTTCACTCATGTGGCTACATCATCTCTCATCTTTGCTTTTCTGTGTGTTTCTGCTCCATTGTCCTGACCACTGCTTTCCTCTGCAGGCCTTGTAGTTTCTGCTTCCTTGGGACTTCAGCTCATAATTTGACTGGACTGGAGTCACCTTTGGCCCTGACTATATGACTTTTGAGATCTAGAGAACACCACTCTTCAGTTACTGTCTCTGGGTCTCTTGGTTCAAATTATAAAGAAAAATCTGGTTTAACTCAACCAATATCTTGTTCTCCTTTAATCAACTGCCTACCCTTGGTGCAATCAATGGTGGTCCATCTGTTCATGTATAAGGAAGGACTGATGCCCTACATGTGCACACAGGGTAGTTTGGGTGAGAAGAGAAGTCAAGCATGATGGAAAAATGACAGGTTTACCCATTCTACCACCACATGCATGCCAGACATACTTACTGTGGAGATGCCCACAAGTATCAACACTGGATCCATTTAGTCTCTTTTCAGATTTATACTCCCACTCATCAGAAAGAAGTGAAATAGTGAAGCCTTATAGTACTTAAAAAACAATAGCCAGGTAAGGTTTGAGGGAAGCAGGAGTCTCTGGCATTTGTCTAATGAAATAATTAGCCATTGAATAATCAAAAGTTAACGCAGTACCAAAAATACTATGTAATGCCTATGTTTAGTTTGTTCCACATCCATTTCAGTGGCTTAAGGTGAGTAGACAAAAGGCGTCAGCTAAAAACGCAATGCTTTTCCCACATACATGGGATTCTCTGAGTGGTCTGTCTAAAAAAATTGCACATATCCAGTTCCAAAAAATTCCCCCTTATAATCACAGTTAGTTTTGAGAGCTTTCAAGGCATATATATTGGTTAAAACAAAGTCTATAATTTTTCTTTAATATTGATCCCTCTTTACCACCACCAAGAATTTAAAAACCCCTCCCTTCTATTTATATTGCTAAATGATAGAATTTTTGTTTTTTAGTGTTAGAAGAATCTTAGAACTATTGAATTCAGCAGTCTCAGCCATCCCCTCATTTCAAAGCTAGTCATGGGGATCTATAAGCTATTTTTATTGTTTAAAAATCCCTAACCAAAATCAACATTTATCTCTATTAAAACTCAGAAGCAGGCTAACTCACCAGTTCTCTTTGCTTTAGGCTTAAACATTATTTGCTCAATGATAACACTGACAATTTTACATTTATCAGAGTATCTTGTGAGCAGTTATAACCAAAGAAGTGCCAATTTTTCTTTCCTTCCCACATTGTTGCCTCGGTCCCCAGAGAAAAGACCTT
The DNA here is from genome assembly GCF_004348235.1 of Phoca vitulina. Taxonomy (NCBI): domain Eukaryota; kingdom Metazoa; phylum Chordata; class Mammalia; order Carnivora; family Phocidae; genus Phoca; species Phoca vitulina. The sequence continues at coordinate 1,778,785 of NW_022589713.1, read as the reverse complement.
CTGCTAAGGGTAGCTCTCTTGCAGAAGTCTGTAGAGGCAGCTTCCACCCATCCTTCCATCCCTCCTTTCATCCTCTTACTTATTCCTCTCCACAGAAAGAGGGAGGGGAATCTGTTTGATGAGGTTGGCAGGAGCCTAGTATTTTCCAGGGCCTCTTCTCTCTGTTGGGCAGTTAGTGCATTAAATGTTGTACCATTGGAAGTATGATCTCATGTGTGCTTCCTTCTTGAGCTGCTGTGTTACCCCATAAGAAGAGAGGTCCCACTGTTCTTAGGGTTCCCTGATGGTCACTGACAAATGTTGGGGTGGGCAGTGGGGATGGTAAGGATGGCCCAGCCATCCCCAGTTCCCAGGTTGGGGAGTGAGCATCCCAGTCATGTTTTCTAAGATGAAAAGAAAAGGGTGACATTTGATACCCACTCAACTCAGTATTTTGCATTTATCCAGAGTGAGCCAAAATGTGGAAAAGACAAATGGTAGGTAGTAGGATTTAGTCACTAGACCCCTTCTTTAAACTTCTGACAATATCTCCAATTTATTTAATTGGAGGAGGGAGTATAATAAATGGAATTTGATAGATGGAGTTTTTAAAAGCATTTTATCCATTTGGAAAGAAGGGGCTTAAAAGGTGACCATTGATGATAACATTTGGAAAACACTGGTCTAGTCTAATTCTTTCATTTCTCAGACCAGAAAGCTGAGATCCAGAGCACTTAAGTTAAGATGAGACACATTTTTAGTGAGCAGCAGAGCCAGATCTGGAGCTCAGATCTCTTGACCACTCTCTCTGTGGGGTCTCTTTCCACCCCAGCCTGTCTCAAATCCAGCTGGTGAATTGGGTCAGGAAGATCTTCAGAACATAACATTGTTTGAGCTAATGATTCTGATCACTGGTCTACAAGAAGCAATTTGGGGGTGGGACTCCTGAACTCAGTGGTTTGTAACGTTGCCTATACATATGATCTACTTGGGGAACTTTTAAAAATCCCAATGTCCAGGTGACATCCCAGACCAATTAAATGAGAACACAGGAGGTGGGACTTAGGCACCACTATTTTTAAAAGCTCCCCAGGTGATTCCAATGTGCGGCCAATTAGAGAAGCACTGCCCTTACATTTTCCTCAGTAAAGACAGATGCAAAGGTTTTGATTAAGAATTACTTTAACCTCAGCCAGCCAGAGGGCAATTAGGAAGCACTTAAAATTAACTCAACTCCCACTAGCACAATGTCTTGTGCATTGAGATAATCAATAAATATTTGTTGCTGTAGGAAGATGTGACACTTAAACATCAGCTTTGACTTAAATAAACCACCAAAAATAAGAGTTACTCTTTACTGAAATATTAAGAGAATGTGGATTGGTGAGGCAGACTGGAGCCTGTTCTCTTGAACGCAACCTTTGTGGAGAACAAAAAACCTCATTCACTCTGTGGGAGCTCAGAATTTGTTCCTGAAATCTACAAAGACCAGACAGGAACTAAATTTGGGTGATTCTCTCTTCCTTTCTATTCTTCAAATGGTTTCTTTTTAAAACAGAGAAGACATTTTAGTTAACTGCCCCCCTTAATCCCAAAGAAAGGGATGATGGATTCGATGTATCTCCCCATAAGACTGGTCATGGTGAATGGATGAAAGCCGACACCAAGGAGGTTTTGGGTGAAGACAATCAGTTATTTCCTGTCTTCTCTGGGATTGGGTCAAGGATAGTATGGAAAAGAACCCTAAACTGGGCACCCTAAAGTCAAAGCTTTCATTCTTCCTTTGCTGCTAAATTGCTGTGTGATCTTAGAGGCAAAAATCTCCCTGGCATCAGTTTTCTCATTTATAAAACTGGTAACACCTCTTTCTTTTACAGAATTGAATGTGAAATTGAATGAAGTAGTAAATGGGAATGTTGTGTGAGAAGCATGCTGTTTTCTAAAGATGTAACCAATCTGGACCTTGGAAGAGTTACTATTTCAATCTAGTATTCCAGAAAGCCAAAGATACACATCCATACATTCATTAAACAAAACCTAATGAGGAATGACCAGTGCTGGGTGCTGCTCTAGGAAACAGTGAGATAAGAGTAAGGTAGATAGGCATGCTCCCTGACCTCAGGGTGTTTACTGCCTAAGAGCTGAAGGGGATTACACAGAGCAGTCGGTCTTCACGGTGATCTCCTGCAGTAACAACCCCCAAATTTCAGATGGCTTACAATCACTACTTTATTTTTTTCCATTCGTGTTATATGATGTTGGCTGTGATTTAACCCACGGTCTTTTCGTTCTGAGATCCAGGCTGAAGGGCAACTCTTTACATAAGATATACTGTCCCCGTGGTCGAGGAAAAGCATTTGGGCTGGTGCAGGCCCACCATGGCTTGAAAAGCTCCCATTAGACAAAACATACCTTGGATTCTCTTTTACTGGCTACCGCAGGTTACACGGCCAAGTCTGCCATCCATGGGACAGGCAGGGGTACTCCTCCACCAAACTCGGCAAGTTACATGGCAACAGACAGGGATATATATATATATAATCCTTATACAGAGGCAAGTGAACAACTGAGAGGGATAGTAGCATTTGTCCCACAGTGGGCATTCTCAAATGATGTGATAAGCTGAAATAAGGAAAGTTTAGAGTATGATGGGAAGCCATCATACTCCAATAGAAGTGGGGACTTGGGCAAGGCATCCCAGAATGAGTAGGGATTGGCCAAGTGAATGGGGATGGAGGAGGGGGTAATGTTTTATGCAAGGGAAAAAGTGCATACAGAAGGGTCCTAGGCAAGGAGAAATGTGACATATTTGCATTTTAAAGCATGGAATGGAAGATGGAAGAGTAGAGTAGGGGTAACTAAAGCTGGAAGGTTTGGGGCCTGATAAATAGGGTACCCACATACTTTATCTTTCACCATGTTTTCCCAATCTAACTACTTTGGGGAGTGAAATGAGACATTGTTAATAAGTATACAGTTAATACTTACTGTTAATAAGTATAAGGCATGAATCAGGACTATCCCAGGGAGAGGAGGGAGAATGTCATCTGACTAACAAGCCATGATATGGACTTAATCCTATGGACAAGACTTTGAAGGGTCCTAAGCAGAGAGGAGGCAGGTTTACATTTTAGGAAGCTCATTCTGACTATAATGTGGAGGATGGATTGGCAAGTAAAGTAGACCGTAATTCCTAGTAATAATCCAGATGAGAGATGGAAGGCTGGACACACATGCACATACACACACATGTAGACACAAGTGTTAATCTGTTATGTACAAAATATGGGCTCATTTCTGCCAAACAAAATTTTTGTGGCCTATAAAATTCCCATGAAGTCATGGGTCTGTTCCCAGAGTCGCCAGGAACAAAAGGAGAGACTAACATCTTCAGGTCCTAATAGACAGTCGAAGGAATACGTTAGTGATTATAGGAGTCCTTTCAGTCACTAAACATTCGACGAAACTCAAGTACACATAAACACTTACACATGATTCTTGGTTCCAAGATACTGGCTTCCCCTGAGGATTTCTACGGGAAAATGAGGTTGCTATGCACATCCAGCAGAAATACTGTTATGAGTTGTGCCCAAGACAGGTCAGAATCGGGGTGTGTTCCAACTACCTGGGATTGGTAGCACTATTGATTCATGTCTGAGATCTGCCGGGGATTTATGCTGAAAGCCCTAAAGTGAAAGAGGTCAGCATTACTGTCTGGACACTTTCAGCTGGGGCATCTTTAAGATGAACACACTTGCTTCTCTGTGGTTCAAGGTAACCAGCTAAAACTGGGGACGATCGGTTTGAGAAGTTGCATTGCCTTCTGTGTAAGAACCTAGGGGTGAGTGGAAATTTCTGAGTAATTCTGATCAGGGAGAATTAACCCTAAATGCTGGCAGAACAGAACATCAACAAGAAATGATTCAAAGGTTGGGACGCCTGGGTGGCTCAATTGCTTAAGCATCTGCCTTCAGCTCAGGTCCTGATCCAAGGGTCCTGGGATCAAGTCCCGCTTCAGGCTCCTTGCTCAGCGGGGAGTCTGCTTCTCCCTCTGCCTGACGCTCCCCCTGCTTGTGCTCTCTCTCTCTCTCTCTCTGGCAAATAGATAAATAAAATTAAAAAAAAAAAAAGAAAGAAATGATTCAAAGCCTCCAGGAGGCCTTTCCACCACCTAGATGATGCCATTTTTTCCCCCACTAGGCTTGACTTCCTTTCTCTGTCTCTGTTTTTTGTTTGTTTGTTTTTGCATGTTTTGTTTTAGCACATATTCCATTCTATTAGCCATACACAGAGCACTTTGAAATAAAAGTATAGCAAGAAAAATCATATTATTTATCCCAAGTCCTAACTGACTGCAGCAAGCACATTGTCTCATGATCCCATTTCCATCACACACACACACGTATGCCCTCCTTTGCTTATTTGGCAATTTTGTAGGTCTGTCTGACATGCTCACAATGCTAGACTACATGACTCTCTCCCTCGCCTCTGCCATTCTGCTCCCTCTTTTCCTCCCAGAGCCTGCCTTCCCAGTCAGGCTTTGTAGCGGTTACAATCTCATGGAGTTTCCTAATCCACGTTTTTAGCCCCGTCTGGCCCCCAGCAGCTCCATTGCTGACCCTCTCATTACTTTTCCTTTTCTGCCAGCCTGCCTGTACAGTTCCCAAAATATTTTAAAAGCAAATGCCCTTGAATAATAATGACGGCTAGCACTTTCTGACAGCTTATAGTGTGACAGGATGAGCAATGAGCTCTTCACACGGGCTGCTCGTTTCATCCTCACTACAGTCGATGACGCAGGTGCTTTTATTAGTCTGGTTTTACAGAACTGAAAACTGAAGTCAAGTCCACAGTCAGAAAGCATAGAACTGGGGGGTGAAGCGCCACTTCTGTGCCTGACATAGAGTGTATGAGTTAGAATTGTGTAAGGCTGCAAGTAATAGGAGGGAAAAAAAAAAAAAACTCCGATGTTTTAAATAGTGATGTCCTTTTCTCACAATGCGAGAAATACAGAGGTAGTAGTTGCTCAGATTTTTCAGCAACAAAACAATGCCAGAACTGATGTCTCCCAAGATGGCGGCACAGTTCCAGTGACACATGTGCCTTCAGAGCTGGGAGAGAAAGGACTGCCTCCTCAAGAGTCTTTGTCTTTGGGGGAGGGAACTATCCCACCCCCCTGCTAGTCCCCTCCCTCCACAGGCACCACCTCCACAGCAAACTTTCCTTCTCATTGGTCAGAACTGGGCACACCCCTCCCTCTGGCTGCCATAGATCATTTTACAGTCCATGGGGGTAAGGAATGTGCATTGACTAATTTAGACTAATCATGATTTGTTCCTTGGAGCTGGGTTGGAGACCTACACTCTGTGAACTACTCAGTAACTGAACAAACTGTGATTATGTTACTGGGGAAAAGGGATAGAGATGGCTATCGGGGAGGCAATTTACACTGCCTGCCAACATTCAACAGATGTTAGCTCCCATCCCTACCTACTTGAGAGTACTGAGGAATCCTGGTTCAAGTGCTGGCTCTGCTTTGTGATCTCGATCTCTCTCTCTCTTTTTTAACATTTTATTTATTTGAGAGAAAGAAAGAGAGAGTGTGTGTGCACGAATGGGGGATGGGGCAGAAGGAGAGGCAGAGGGAGAAGCAGGCTGCCCGCTGAGCAGAGAGTCTGATGCGGGGCTCGATCCCAGAACCCTGAAATCATAACCTGACCTGAAGGCAGACACTTAACCATCTGAGCCACCCAGGTGCCCCTATGTACTTTGTAATCTCAAGAAAATACTTAATTTCACTAGACCTCAATTTTCCCCATTTGTAAAATGGGAATAATATAATGAAGTTGTTATGAGGCTTAAGTGAGAAAAAAATGTAAATAAATCCCAGGATGACCATTTACCGATTGCTCTGCGTCCCTTTGTGCCCTCTCATCATTCAGTTTCAGCTTTGATGTCACCTCCACCAAACCACCCCCTCCAGGCCTTCCTTGGCTTGTACTAAACTCTCCATGGGGCACTCTCCATGTTGAGTTTTCACGGGTAAGCTAGATTCAGGTGGATGGCCCTTGTAGATGGCACAAGGTAAGGGTAGGGTCAGTCACATTTTTGGAAAACAGCTAACAACCTGCCTCCACTCCTGCAAGTATCTGAGAGTATCTGGTTCAAAGGGCATTTAGAGCAGGGAGCCCAACTCAGGGCGCCATCCCAGGGATCTGGGATCATGACCTGAGCCGAAGGCAGACGCTTAACCAACTGAGCCACCCAAGCGTCCCTCATCAACATATTTTTAAAGCTCTAGATATTTTGTGGGACTCAATGCAAATTGATTCTCTGGTGATTTTAAATGCCAAAAACTAACTATATTCCCTTAACTCATTTTGATCTCTGATTATCTGATATACTTATTAAAGAGCAATTTGTCACGGTGTCAGCTGAAATAGTCATCATTTTTGTGGTTTCCTACTTAATAGCTTCTTTCTTCTTCTTCCTTGCAAGCTAACATGCCCCCCAAAATAATGCAATATGCCAGCCTCTGTTCCAGGCTACCAGAATGTGGGTGTGAATCCTGGAGATGCAGCAACCATCTTGCAACCATGAGGCAGCAAGCATGAAGAAGCCAATGCTGAGAGGGACAGAACACAAAATTAAAAGGACACTGAGACATTGGTGACATCACATAGCTGCTAAATAGGTCTGCACTGTCTACCCCCAGACTTCCTAATAGCCGAAAACATAAAAAGTATGTTAAAGCCCTGGAAGTGGTTTTCTGTTACCGGCAGCCTGATACAATTACAAGTGATGTCCATTCCAATTGTGTTGCAGTTAAAGTAATTGCCATGTGGGTGGGGGTGGGATTCCAGAACATTTTAGGGTCAAAGAAAACTCGATCACCATTCTTGACGTAGTTTTCATTTAAAACAAGTACTGAGCCCAGAGTAGAACTGGTCAGCCCTAGATGTCCTTCTGGGCTCATCCTGCTTCATTTGTCTCTCTTCCTTAATAAAGAGATAATCACTGAAGATCCCTGAGCTTGGTGTCTGACCCATAGTGAGCACTCAGTAAATAGTATTGATTACATAATTTAAGTTATTTCAGTTTTGTTTTTATTATCTTTAATGGCAATATATTGTGCTGAATTGTCGGGATTAATTGAAGTGGCATATGTGAAGCAGCTGGAACATTCAGTCATTTGTTCAACAAGCATTAGTGGAGCATCCACTATGAGCCAGGCACTGCTCTTGGCACGGAAGATAGGGCAGCAAGCACGAAAGACAGGGACCCTGTTCTCATCCTGGTGGGGGCAGACAGACCATAAACTATAAACATAGTCAACCAGATCATGTCTGCTGGTGATTACTGCTACCAGGAAACCAAAACAGGTGCTGGGTTAGAGAGGCATGAGCAAGGATTTATTTTAGTCAAGGTCAAGGGGGACTCAAGGGCGAGGTGACATCACAGCTAAAGCTAACTGATGAAAGAATGCAAAGGGATGCACAGCACCCGATAGTCTTCCTAGTATTTATTTACATCATTTTCTCACTTAAGCCTCAAAACAACTTTATTATATTAGTCCCATTTTGCAAATGGGGAAAATTGAGACCCGTGAGGTTAAGTATCTTGCTTGAGGTTACAAAGCACATAAGTGGCAGAGCCAGCATTTGAACCACAATTTAGCCCAAAATGACACCTGGACGCCAGTACTCTTGAAGGGAGAGCCAGGCCCTCAGCCAAGACATTTTTTTTTTTAATTTTTTATTGTTATGTTAAACACCATACATTACATCATTAGTTTTTGATGTAGTGTTCCATGATTCATTGTTTGTGCATAACACCCAGTGCTCCATGCAGAACGCGCCCTCTTTAATACCCATCACTAGGCTAACCCATCCTCCCACTCTCCTCCCCTCTAGAACCCTCGGTTTGTTTCTCAGAGTCCATAGTCTCTCATGATTCGTCTCCCCCTCCGATTTCCCCCCTTCATTCTTCCCCTCCTGCTATCTTCTTCTTCTTTTTTTTTTCTTAGCAGATATTGCATTATTTGTTTCAGAGGTACAGATCTGTGATTCAACAGTCTTACACAATTCACAGCACTCACCATAGCACATACCCTCCCCAATGTCTATTACCCAGCCACCCCATCCCTCCCACCCCACCCCCCACTCCAGCAACCCTCAGTTTGTTTCCTGAGATTAAGAATTCCTCATATCAGTGAGGTCATATGATACATGTCTTTCTCTGATTGACTTATTTCGCTCAGCATAATACCCTCCAGTTCCATCCACGTCGTTGCAAACAGCCAAGACATTTTTGTGCTGCAGCTAGTTACAGGCATAAGACAGGGAGCCTTCAGGCTGCTGGCCACAACGAGGGTGAAGACTGAGCCTTAGGAATAACTGGGTCAGAGCAGCCAGAGCATGGGGGCTTGCCTGGCCATCCGGGTGCCTCTAGGCCCTGGCTGCCCAATGGACAGGTTGGGAGCTGGAGGAGATTCCAAAATGTCACCAAGATGGCCTGCATTTCCAGAGAGTCTGGAAATATAAGTGTTATCCCACTTGCCAGTCTCATGCTAGAATCACCGTTGCCATATCATCCGGAGCAACAGGTCTCAGCTGGGTGACTTACAGTTCAGTCCTGCCTGGTAAGTTAAGGAGGAAGGAGAAATCTTGAGAAGGAAATCCCACTGTCACTGCACCACTTAAAACTCCAGTAGTCCTTTCTTCATGCCAAATGGACTTATTGATAACCTTCTATGTGCCCAGCAGTGCTAAAAAAGAGAGTTGAGTTCTCGATTTTCATCAAGCTCTCATCCAGAATAGAGGAAGGAGACAAGAAATAAGGGCCAAACAAGCAGGAGAAGCTCAATAATAAAGTGCGAAAAGGAAAACAACATCAGGAAATGAGAGAGGTTGGGTGGGAAGGCCACATCAGAGAAGGTGGCCAGGGATGACATGTGAACTGATATCCGGGGACAGGGGTGACAAGGAGGGACCAGCCGGGGGAAATGTTTGGACAGAGTGTCCCATGGTCCCACTCAACCTCAGCAGCACAGCCTGAGGAAGGAGAAACCTGTCACATTTGAGGAACAGGAACCACAGGGAGTGGAGCTGGACAGTGTGAGCTAAGCATGGGGGCATGAGATGAAGTTGAAGAGAGAGACTGGGGCCAGATCATGCGGGGCCTTGCTGGCTGCCATGAGAAAGTCAACTGGCTCTCGGTCCAGTGAAAAGCCCCGAGGCACCACTGTGGGCAACACACATAGGTACTCCTTTGTGCTCAGAGAGTTTGGGAGACCCCATGCCCGCTCCCGCTCTCCCACTGAGCGAGAAGGTCTTGGAGTCCATTTTCATTTTTGTTGTGGTCTATCCCTGATTTCTGCTAAGATAACTAGAATATGAATGAAGCTCTCTGGATGGCACGGAGCTCCATCTTCCCACCCCGAGTGACCATCCATCACTGGGAGGTGACAGAGACTCCAGGAGGCTTGAAGCCAAGTGAAAAATCTGCCTGTATTTCTTTCTGTGCTTCAGCATATATATTTCAAGAAACAAGCCTTTTCCTCACCAGCCTGTCCCTCAGCCATCCTGAGCTTCTCCAGGGTGTAAGGGCATGGTTTTTTTTTTTTTCAGGCGAAGCCGATAGAATTCATTGAATATTGATGGAGCAAATCCTTGGTCCAGCCCAATGGAGTCATTTGTCGAGAATATCTTTGGGTAAAAAAGTGCCCTTCTCAGACTCTTTGTCTCTTATTTGAGGTTATCTCAGTGATACTCTCAAGAACCCAGAAAGGTCAGCCATTTTAGTCCAAGCCCATCTCTAATTAATCGTGGTATTTATGTTTAAATAGATCAATAGCCAAGTTCGACCTCAATGTACAACATGAGCTATTACGGTATCATTGCAATATGAAAGGATCTGCAATATGTGGGTCAGGCAAACCACTGTATTGAACCCAGCAACGCAGACCAGCAGCTTTTGTTCTGATGAATATTGTACTTCAGTGTTAAAAATGGGAAGGCCACCCTCCAGCTCTACCCTGGCTAAGCTCTGAGCCAAAAGGGAACAGGACAAGCCTGGCAAAACCTTGGGTTCCTGGAAGCCCTGAGATGGCCTGCCGGCTGGAACCACAGCCATGGTTCTGGGGAGTTTGTCTTCCTGAAGAGGAGAAAATAAAGAAAAACGAGCAACTACATACATATAACACACTGTTCTTTTGTATTTCACAATTAGTTTTAAAATACTTCCCTTTCACCCGGAGTCAGCCTTTCCTGGCCTGTGTAGTTAACTTTACTGTCCGATTAGAAATTGGATCATTACTTGCATCTCATCTCACCAAGAATAAGCACAGATCATTCAATAATTGTGGAAAAAAAAGTCCATGGAGATACCAGCTTTTTAAAAGGCAGCTGGCAAATGAGCTACATCCTGCTATCATTGTTAATTTCTCTTCTGTACTTTCTGGAAGAATTGATGAGTGTTTTTCTGAGACTGGATGCTAAACTCTTTCTTCCTATTCTGTGGTATCCTTTCAGGAAACAAATGATGTGTCAGAGCTTCAAATGGACCTCTGTAGGTGAAGGCTGCTAAGCAACCACAGAACTCAGCTTCTAGAAGGTGGGCCCTTCCCTGAGGAAGAAGGAAGGAGGGAGGAGGGGAAATGGTCACAGCTCCCTTCCCTACAATTTACAAAGAAGAGAGTATTAGCAAATTGCACTTATCCAAGACTGGTCTGTGTTTCCGTCTTATATATCATACTACCTGTATGATTCCCAGGGCTGCTCTTTATGAGCTCAATTATCTTGGGCAAGTTTCTTAACTTTTCTGTGCCTACATTTCTTCATACATGAAATGGGAGGATAATAATTGTACCCACCTTATAGGGTTGGTGTAAGGTTTATATGAGTTATTTTATATAAAGCCCTTAGACTAGTGCCTGGTACTACTAAACATTATATACTTGTTAATTATAGTGTCTCATTTTGGCATTCAAAATATGACTATTCTCACATTGGTGAAATGCACCATTGAAAGGAGTAAACCTGGGGACCAAGACGCAGAGAATTCCAGGGATTCCTTTTCTCTGCTTTTATATCAATACATTACAATCGCATGTTTGCATTTCTACATACTTAACACCAACTGGGGTCCAAGTGGCAGCAAATCTGGCATCTGCATGGTGTTTCCTGGGGTGTTTGTGATCAACTTCCACGGCCTTAAGGCGCACCCATCCCAGGGAAGTTTAGAGTAGCCTATGATCCATATTGCCTGCCCAACTCTACAGATCTGATATCAGTCAGAGATGACAGTTCCCTGCAGCTTTTGAGCAAATAATGCACTTAACTTTGCTAGTGTAGAAATACAAGTCTCTTTTTAATGCCACACTTTGATTTTTGTTAGCCGGTGAAAGTATTTTCTTCTGTTGAACGAATCTGTTCTATGCTGATCCACGTTGTCCTAAATGCACCCTCCCACACTCACTGGGTGTCCCTCCAATCCACTTGCCGCTCTCTGCTCCACCCACACTCTTTAAGCAAAATAAATATTTCAGTTAGCAGGATGATAATACATAACCATAACATAGATGTGCCTGAATAGAACAGTCTGTTCCTCTCTGAATTAACTCAGTGTACCTCTTGAAGCCACGTTTCCACGTGCAGCTAAAGACTTAATCGCCGAACAACTCAGTTCCTTCTGATTGTGTCCTTGGACTACATAATAGATTTAACTCAAAATTTTCCCTCTTTCCTAAGGGGGTGAGTGTCTGGCTACAGATGGCTGCCTTGACTTCGGAGTGAGGCTTCTTCTCCTTAATCCCTCCCCAGTCACCCTCACACTGCGCTGTGGTGCGGATTGTCCCTCCTGATCCACCTCCCTTCCGATGTCAGGCTTTACCTGACGTTCCCAGGTGGTGCAGCCTGCTGTCACTGAACTGTCAACACAGAGGGCTTCTAATCCCCATCACAGGCGCAGAGGGGGCCCAACGTGCAGATCAGTTCCATGGCATCCCCCACTCTGACTGGGGCCCTTTGCAGCTGCTGGTCTTCTGAGGCTCAGCTGAGTCAGCACCAATCATGTTTGCAGCTCGGGGTAACCACCCCATAGCCTGGGACGCAGGAACCCCCCCCTCAGCTCAGCACCATGAAGAAGAGCGTGTCTCTCTCAACCCTCAACTACCTTTCAAGCCCATCACCAGTGGTCCTGGAAACCTTTTGTGTGTTCTTCAGGGTCCCAGCACTGACAGAGCCTTGTGGGAGATAGGAGAGTATAAGTGTACCTCTAGCTCAGGACATAGGACATCCTCTTTGCCCAAACACACCAGGCACCCATTTCCATGGTGAGGCTTGTGTGGAGCAAGCTGGGCTCTGTCGGGGGTGACTGAGAGCATCTTTCTTCTCTCCTCGTGCCTGCCCCACCCACCCACTCTGCAGGGAGGCTCTTTCCCCTGCCGCCTCCTTAGGATGAGAAACGGGCAGGCCCATGACTTTTCTGGCCGCTCTTGGCTAATAAATCCTCTGGTCACTTTAGCCCTCAAAAAGTCTCAGACCTGTGGTAAGAGAGGGGACTGTGGTCTGTCTCTCGATTTCCCCACCTTATGCAGTATGGTGGTCTCAGTTTCTGACTCCTTGGAGGAGAGGAAGCAGGAAAGTTGACTGGCTTTTATATGGCGTTGGTTCATCCTGCTGGTACAGATGGTTAAAGCTAACTCTTTCTTTTGGCTGGCCCTCATCCTCATCTTCCATTTCCCTGCATCATCTAAGACAGGTCACTTGCAATGCCCCCTGCCGTCCCCGCACACTGGTGGTACACCTCCAGGCTTGTTCACCTGAGGCCTCTTCACTACCTGGGGTCTTCTGGATGGTGTTATGCGTTTAATTGTGTTCTGTTCCCTCCTGCCCTCACCCCCAAAAGATATGCCGAAGTCCCAACCCCCATGTGCCTTTATTTGGAAATAGGGTCTTTGCAGATGTAATCGGGTTAAAATGAGATCATACTGGACTGGGGTGGGCCCTAAATCCAATGACCAGTGTCTTTACAAGAAAAGGGAAGTCTGGACACTGACACTTACAGGGAGAACACCAGGTGATGACAGAGGCCGAGATTGGGGCTTTGCTGCCACCAGCCAAAGAACACCAAGGTCAGTGGCAACCACCAAATGCTAGAACATATACTGCCTCCGAGTCCCCAAAGGAAACCAGCCCTGCTGACATTTTGGTTTTGGACTTCAAGCTACCAGAACTGTAAGAGAATCAACTTGTGTTGTTTTAAGGCATCCAGTTTGTAGTGTTTGGTTAGGGCAGCCCTAGGAAATGAGTGCATTCAAATTCTCTTTAGATGGAGCTCCTTTGTGCCAGGGTATTATACTTTCCTCACTTTGCATCCCACACCCCCACCCAGGGGTGTCTAGAACACAGATGTCATTTCATTAAATGTTAAATGAATGATGCGATCTACATGATCAGAGAAAACACTCAGATATTTGGTGATGATTGGATGGCTTATTGAACAGGATGCTTATTATTTTGCCAATTTGGTCTTGTACAAAAAAGAGCCATTCAGTTATAAAACTTATTTAAGTCAAAAAAGATGCATTATTTGTATAATTAAAATAAGCCCTTGGTAACTAAGCTTTATAGTAGTTAAATTATTTAATAATCCAATTATTTTTTAGTTCTTTCTCTGCTGCCCCTATGTAAAGAAATCTCTTCCTTTAAAAGAAGTGCTACATTCAATTGTAGTTCACTGAATTTTGAATGCTTTTGTAAAAAGAGAAATATCATGAATGACACTAGCAACTAGTCAGGTAATGCTAATGCACAGAACTGCTATTTTCTTGCTTGCTTTCTTTATGCTGTCTTTTGATTTTTAATTGTTTTCAAATTAAAGCAACCTTGCAAATTCCTAGCAGTCTGAAAGCTTTGCCTGGCCGACTATTCCAGGAAATCCACACATCTATGCAAAATGATCATTACTTCCCCAAGGATGGATGCAGCAGGGTTTCTTTTCCTTTTCTGGTTCTTTCGACCTCTTTTCTTGCTTCTCTCCCTTGTAAATATGTTTACGTTATCCTTTGCAAGAAGACTGAAATTGTGGGAGCCAACACAGCATCATAAAAGGAAGGGACATTGAAGTCTGCCCCCTTTTTGGAAATTAATCTCCACCCAGTTTGGTAGGCTGAAAAGAGCAGGACAGACAGACATATCTTCAGCCCTTTCCTCCCCCAAACTCCTCTCAGATAATGTGCTGACAAATTAATAACCCCAAAAGCAAAATATTCAGCTGCCCAGAGACCTTCAAGACTCTGGGCAATCTGTTCTTCAGTCAGTCAGCATGTGGTGCGGGGGGGCCATCATCCCTGTGAGAGCACACGCCTAGTAGGAACGGAGATGCAAACAAACTGAGAAAGTGGTCTAACCAGTAGGGGAGAAAGAGGCTTGGTGGATTTCAGCTTCTCCACCAGGAAGGTGGGTCATCGATGTAACATACTTTTAATTAAGGAAGTTTGAGAGGCTTTTTTATCACATGGGTGAACAATTTCTTAGAGTAATATAGAGGTTGTCAATGATTCTTTCATGTTCAAAAAACCCTATATTGTGCTGTAGGTCAATGAGAAGCTGTGGAAGGTGAGATCTGTTCAATACTCATGGCCTAAGGTCTGCAGAAATTTCCATAATATAAGGAAAGATCCTACAGGGACAAGAATGCTAAACTGCAGAGTTTTTTTCTCCTGGCTATCTCTGCTCCTTTCCCTCATCTTCCATAAACATCCCTAACGACGTGGATTGCTAAATTGCTTTCTTTTAAATAAACCCAGGGATTAAAATTAAAACTTTGGCCAATCAATCTATCTTAATAAAAAAAAATCATATCAACCCAGGCATGCATCAGACAGGAGGGGAAAAATTGTGTGGATAGAATGAGATTTTAAAATGCAATTATGGAAAAGGCAGCTGTTTATTTGATTATCCCCTATCTTGGAATCTTGAACTTGCACTGTATAAATGCCTGGTAGGCTATCAGGTCCTTTTACCCACTGCCAGGATTTCTCTTTGCCCTGTGTTTATTTTTTATTTCCACTGGTGTTCCAAACCAATTGTTGTTAAAGCTCTAATGGTCAAATAAATATTCTTTTAAAAAATCACATTTTCTTAGTTTTCTCTCAAACCACAGCTGCACGTCCAAGTCTTTAGTCTCCTGGGCCCATCAAAAGAACATGCTGTTCTTAGTAAATAAAGACAAGGCATAAAATAGGAAATTCCACCCAATTTAAAATCTGATCAAGATGGACTCAAAATGAAGAATTCTAACACAAGAACCTCAGACTCCATTCCACTAAGTTTGGTCAAGTACGATATTTGGTAAAAAAAAAAAAATTTCTTCCTGCATCTTTCCCTACCAGTGGTGGTTCATCCCTTTCTCCAAGGAGGGCCAGGACGCTGGGCTACCTGTGTAGTTCGAGGGGAAGGCCTGACATATTTCTGTAGCTATGATTGAGGGCATTAGAGGTCCTTTGATTTGGGGGGATCATTTGTCTTTTTTTTTTTTCTGCCAAGTGCTTCGTACACTTGGAGACTTCTTACCTTTTAAGATTCAGAGACAGGTAGAGTCCACCCCAGCTCTAAAAGTGAAAACCTTCACATCCTTGCTTTCCTGGTCTCCCTTGCAAGAGGGGACATGATCTCATGAACTGGCCTCTGAGAGTCAAACACAACCGTACCAAACAGAATGAGAAGCCAAAGAGAGAGAGAAGTGGGCGCTGCATGGATCCTTCCTCTGGTGGCAGTGGGGGTAGGTGGTTGCAATGCCACCACATTTTAGGTGCTGAAGGGCTTTAAATGGCATCACCAGGTGCATGGTGGGTTTTCCACTTCAGGCCTGCTCTCTGGCATGATTGTGGCTGTTGTCTCTGGAAACTTAGCTTTAAGTGTGTTTCTCTGGCCCTCGTGGTGATCTGAAAAGTATTTGACATCGTTTTCATGCATGAAACCAGCCAGGGTTCTGTTCCTTGCGACTATGAGCACTGATGTTCATAAATAAATATCAGCACTTCCTTTGCTCGAACTGCTGTGTAGGGTATGGGAAAATTTTCATTTATATCCCCGAAGGGAATGTTGTTACTGAATGTTGATTGCTTTTCTTTAGTCTAAATTAATTAAATGACACAATAACCATTGTAGAAAACAAATGAAGATCATTTTACACAGTATATTGTAAATAGTGATTATGATGTGTGCTCTTTCCAGAGAAATAGTAAGAAACAATGTGTTCATTCAGACAGCTCCTGTTGGAAATTGCAAGGCTGTCCTTTACATTGTAATCCATTTCCTCCTTTGCTCTAATGCAGCAAACTCTGCAGTGATTTAATAACGAAGTGACAGCAGTAAAATCCAATGTAGGGATAAGAGTTGGAAACAAAGTGAGTGTGTGAATCCTGCTATATGGGAAATGTGTGGGAGGGCACAAGATATGAAAACGAGGAACAAAGCTATTGTCTCTGATATGTGGACCAAGAAAGGCTGTTCTCCGTGCTCAGCCGCATCTCCTTGGGTCCACCCAGAAGGTGAGACCCAGGGTGCAGGGTGAGCTTGTTTTTAAAACAATCCCACACACAGAGATTTTGCTTTCTTTTAAAACTGGCCCCGGGGGGAGAGGTTGTCCAGAAGACAGATCAGTGGAAGCCCCCTGACCACTCTGCCACACAGAGAGCTACCCTCCTCCCTTCTAGCATCACCTGTACTGCTTTCTTAGCACTTAATTCACTTTGTAGACCTGATTAAATGCCATTCAGCATCCTTAGGCTCCCTGACTGTGGCCCTGCCTCTTCTACCTCTTGGTCTTCGTCTGGAGCAGAATTGAACTTTAATATGCATTTATTGATTGATAAGTCAGAAGACCTCAAGAATACATATTCAGACTGAAGCTGGACTTCAGGGGCAGAACATAATGAAGTAAGTATCCCAGCCACATGAATAAGATTCAGATCTAGAACCATGCTAAAGGAGAAGTCACCAGGGATGGAGCGGGAAGGGCATATGTGTGGGCTCTGGGAGAAGGCAGGAAGGGCAGGGACTTTCTCCTTTCTTCCTCAGCAAAAGTCAGGTTTTAGGCACTTCGGTAGCTAGTTGGTTGGTTGGTTAGTTAGTTAGTTTGTTTCACTCTCCCATACATAGCACCAGAGCTAATAGGGACAGTTCAGTGCAAGATCTCATTGCTGCCACCAGCACCTTCTCTCGGCTGACGGCAGTGAGCAGGGCATGAGAAGTGGCTTCTCAGCACTATTCTACCTTTGCTCGACATCTATGAATCTCAAAGCACTACAGAATATGTTAATTTATTTAATCCTCACAACCTCATGCTGTAGGTTGTCTGTTTATCCCATTTTACAGGTAACAAAACTGAGGCTCGGCTATGGCAACCTCTGCCCATGAGTGGTACAAGGCAGCAATAGGACACAGGTCCCAGGCCTTCCTAAATCATCTCTGCAACTTTGTTAAATATCTCATCAAATTCCCTTTTGAGTACAAAAATGAGTTCTTGTGAAGGAGCGATAAAAGCTTTTATTCACTATGTCTTTGTAACACACTTTTCACCCCGGCCTATGCAGGTTTAGTGACTGGGAAATACATGACATTTGTATGGACAACTCAAAATAGATGAGAATGCATTGAGCAGCCTAGATATGGAAGGCCCAGGGGTGGTCCCGGCCTCTGCAGTCTTCCCAGAGAGCGCGCATCCTCTGAGAAGGTAGTGCCCATCTCATAGCTTCATCCCAATCCAATGGCTCATGAAGGTCTGTCCCCAGGCCTTTCCTGCCCGTCTCCCTTATGTTCCAGCCCTCTGGCTGCCACGTCTACATTCCCATGAAGACTCTCCAGCTAGTGCCTTGGACACAGCTTCCCAAGGGAAAAAGCTCTGATGGCTTCCCCTTAGAACTGGATCTTTGGACCACCATCACCTCCACCCCAGTATTTTGGGATCAATATCTGTGGTTTGGCATCATTCTGAGAAATGATTCAGTTCCCCTGTATCCAGCTTGACCCTCCCTGAGATACAGGCAACAGCAGAATAGATTCTGAGCAGGTGTAGCAGAGAAAAAAACGCAGTGTTTATCCGGGTAGTCTCTAGGAAACCCAGTGGGAAAAACTAGTTGGGATAACTTTCTGCATGTGGAATCGCCTAGTTAACCCTAAAATCTGAAAGAACAGAAATACTGTTTATATTTATTTAAAAAACGATTAGTGGCACCTACCTATACCAGGAAATTGATGCAAGCTACCTTCTTTGAACCTCGCAACAAACTTCGGAGGTATTATGATGATGATTTCCATGTTTATGGATGAAGACAATCAGGCTCAGAGGGATTTTGTGCTCAAGAGCACCTAGTTAGTGAGCAGTGGTGTCAGGATTGGACCCTGGTGTGACTCCAGTCCCCCACCCCAGCCATGTGGGCTCTTCCCCTCATTGCTGCCATTGCCATGGTCCACTTTATCTATCCAACCAGAGATGAGCATTTACATTTGTGTTTCAAAAGTCACTGTCAATATCTGCCAAGGATATATCACCCAGAAAGTAATTATTAAACACATTCATCTCTTCCTACTTGACCTCATGTAGGCATGAGCTACACTTAACTTTATTATAAGTAAACCTCCTCTCACTGCTTATGTGTCCTAAGTTCAAGCTCTAGCATCTCCATATGAGTGGGGAGAATTGAAGGAGCAATACGGGACAGGTCACTGGTTTTCTCGGCAAAGGTTCATGTTGAGTTACTGGCTTTACCCGATATTTGTAAATTTACATTGTAAATAAGGAATTGATTTGCTAAACCTAGCCCATTTGGGAAAATGGGATGTTTCAATTTTGTAGACAGTCCAAATCTTTGAGTTAGAAGGTCAAGCTACATATGTTTTAAAAGGAACAATGAGATTCTTAAAACATCTGCTCACAGAAGGAAATAAAACAAATAAAACCTTCTGAACTCTCTTTTTTTTGGCTTTAGAAATGACAAAACAATAAAACCGATATCCATATCTCTGAGTTGTGTGTTGGAGGGATTACTAGAATAATTCTAAGCAATTTAATGAAGTGCAAAACTTGCTGAAGGCAGGTGATAAAAGTTCAGCACGAATGTCAACTTTGTCAACATGTAATAGTAATTAAAACACACTAGTTCATAAATACTATCAAATTTATGGGGTTTCTAAGAACTGTGCTTACATAGTGAGTTCTGTGCCCAAGTTTAATCATCCATTCCAACCATCCCATTTATTCCCTCTTCCAAATCATCTTTTCCATAATCTCTTTGCACTATGCAAGGGCCCCTTCCAAAGACTCTCCAGCATCTTTTCTTCCATTGTTTCATAGGGTTGGTTGGGAAAAGCCTTTTTTTAAAAATTATTTACTTATTTATTTGAGAGAGAAAAGAGCTAGAGAGAGAGCATGAGTGGGGGGGGCAGAGGGAGAGGGAGAATCAGACTCCCCACTGAGTAGGGAGCCCGATTTGGGGCTTGATCCCAGGACCCCGGGATCATGACCTGAGCCGAAGGCAGACACTTAACCAACTGAGCCACCCAGGCACACCAGTACAAGAAAGGTCTTAAGAGCAAACATATGCAATATTTCTATGACTGACATCAATAAGAATAAGGATATATCTATATTTGAGCAAAGTATAAGCATAATGTGTGCAGTATACACACTTAGGCTCTGTGCTAATGTGGTCACTTTTCTATCTGTTTTCATCTCCTTTCATAGCATTTATGAAATGTCTCCATAAGACAATGTTTCTTTTATTTTATGGTTTTATAATTGTATGTATTGTGCAAGGAATAGCATAACAATAGCAGACATTTTCAAAAGAGAAGGAAAGCCATTCATAATTGCTCTTCTCAATAAATCATGCTTTCATTTTTCCTTTCCCTCCCATCTCTGTCCATGTGCCTATGTAATATTTTACATGGCTACAATTCTCTTCTAAGACAAATCTTGCCAATTCATGTATTCATGTAACATTGTTACATATTTTTACATGTAATACTGAGCTACCTATAATCAAATTAACCTTGCTCATTCCAACCCAAATACCTCGAGAAGCAATTATTTAATTATTCTAAAAGGCTGTTATTGATCAACCACTTTTGAGCTTCCACTTGGTAAACTACTTCTGAGCTTGCTGTTATGCTTTTGATCTATCTCACACGTGATAAGTCTTTTATTCTGAGGGTGGCTTTGATTTTTGGACTTTATCACATTGTGTCAAGTTTGATAAATAATATTGAAGCTGGTAAGAAAAGCCAGCAAAAGTAAGAAGCAAGGCAGCTGGTGAGTAACATCTTGAGGCCCTGAGTTTCTTTTCTTTTTTTTTTTTTTTAAGATTTTATTTATTTATTTGACAGAGAGAGACACAGAGAGAGAAGGAACACAAGCAGGGGGAGTGGGAGAGGGAGAAGAAGGCCTCCCGCCAAGCAGGGAGCCCGATGTGGGGCTCGATCCCAGGACCTTGGGATCATAACCTGAGCCGAAGGCAGACGCTTAATGACTGAGCCACCCAGGCACCCAAGAGACCCTGAGTTTCTTATGTGACACATAGACTGGCTCCAAAGATCATTTCCAGGGAGAAGCTCAAAAGCTACTTGAGAAACAGCAGAATCAGTGTGACAATGTTGGTCTCTCACAGAACCTCACAGAAAGGTGCAGTGCTCATTTGGAAATTCTGATCCTTGTATGTGATTAGTAAAAGCAATTCCATTAAATCATAACTTGACATCAGCCCCCCTTGCTGCTAATAGCTGCCTCTTGCTTGGCTCTGCAGGGAGCACACACCCCTCACACCTCTCAGGCCTAAGGTTCAAACATCTGCAATTAGACAAGCCAGGCTCTTCCCAGACTGGTTACATTCAGGAAGAGTATCCAAAGGAGAGTCTCTCCTATTCTTTGCAACTCATTTTAGTTTTGGAGGGCCTGGACATCTGTAGCTAAAAGTATGGTGGTTCATGCCA
The DNA here is from genome assembly GCF_004348235.1 of Phoca vitulina. NCBI lineage: Eukaryota > Metazoa > Chordata > Mammalia > Carnivora > Phocidae > Phoca > Phoca vitulina. The sequence goes on along the minus strand of NW_022589713.1, from coordinate 1,757,810 downwards.
AGAACCTCAGTATGTGAAGATCAAAAGACTAGATTCTAGTCTTAACCTTACACCAAGTAGGCTTTGAAGGGTCATTTCTCCTTTCTGGCTGCTGAGTTGGTGATTCTCCATTGATCTCCCCCTCTCTTTTTTCTCTGTCCTGCTCTGCCCTGCTCTGGGCCCTGGGAGCTGACCTTTTTTATTACCTTTCTTGCCCTGTGGCTTCTTGTTTGGTTTGGCAAGAGGAAGTCACCTGCAGGAGATCAGAGGGTGCAAGGAAAGAGATTTCGTTATTACCCCTACTCTCTCTCTCTCTCTGTCCCTGTCTCTATCTCTGTCTGTCTGTCTGTCTCTCCTTCCTTCTTGGTAGGGCAACGGTTTGCCAGTGGCTCTGTCTCTGGCTTCTGCTCCCATTAGGAGACCCCTGTCCACAGCTTCAGCTCTTGCCAGGTTCAAGAGCAGTCCCCCATTTTGCCCCTTCATTTGAGGAATGGTCAAAGCTTCCCACTATTGCTAGTCTCGCAGTGCTTCGATACCCCTAATTCTGCCAAGACCTCTGGATTAGTCCCTTCCAAAAGCTCCCTTAAAGTAAGCCTTTCCAGTGTGCCGTCTACGTCCTATGAGGGCCCTGTCTGGTGGGCTTGTCTAATATGTATAATAAAGGGTTCAGACAAGTTGAACCGTAAGGTCCCTTTCAGCCCTACTGTTTTCTGACTATGTTTGCTGATGGGAGCAAGGTAATTTCACAACCACAGACTTGCTCAAAGAACAGTAACCTGCTTTTCTAAGGAGGCCTTAAGTTTACATTTTATTATTTTTAAAGTTAACCTAAGATGACTTTAATGGTCAGTAGTCATCATCCATTATAGGAAACTGCTTATTCAAAATATTTAGCTTAGAGTTGGCAAATAGACCCAAAAGCTAATCCTTTCTATCCAAGTCTTATTTAAGAACCTCAGGATTAAAAAGCCTATAATTAATTAGAGCACCTTTTCTTTTGCCTGATTCATGAAGTCCACCTTGCCCCAGTCATGTCCCTGCTGACCTGTCTGCAGGTTTGTCAGTCTGTCTCGCTGGACCCCATCCATCTGGCCTATCTAATTGTAACCACTGGGATGTAACTGGATACCAATGGCATTCTTCTTTTTGAGTAATTGCATCAATGAGTTATACTAGCTGTCATATTAAAGTAGCTCTCTGCTAACCTCTGGTAATATGAGAACATAGCCACCATTAGCTTTCTTTCAGTTAGGTAACACCATCTCCCTAATGTTTTTGCCTCCTTAATCCAAACAGATAAAATGCAAGGAAAAGAACTGAAAAGTGAGGGAGTTTAGGAGTGGTTCAATATTTCATTTCTCTAGGTACTTTTTTTCTCAAAACACAAAAATAAACATGTTAAGCAGATATCTCCTGGAGCTTCAGAATGGTGATTTCCTAGGAGAGTGGTCACACCTTCTCTTAGGAAGTAAGAAAGGGTGATGGGGTTTTGGGGAACACTGAACTTCACTTGGAAACAACTGGGGTGGCAGGGAGGAATAGATATATTTACTGTCAATTTTACCATCTCGTTCTTTCCCAGCAATATTAGACCAGAATTAAAATAAATATCAACGGCTCACTTAACCGCCATATTATACATATTTCTCATCCAAGACGAAAAAGTAAGTGGTTTCCAGTTTTCATCTCTTTACACATGGATTCGAAGTCATTTTACCAGATTTTGAAGGAGTGTTTACAAAAATGCCCAGGATTGCATTTTTTCCTATTTAAAAACGATCAAATATGCTTTGTTTTCAATGTCTTGTGACTCCAATATATTTTTCAATGAGTGTGATTTGAAAATAACAAACACCATTTTCATAAGCTGATGTCATCTGTCATAAATTCAAATTTTCAAACCTCATTAAACTCAGACTCTTACTACATGGCATTGTCATGGCCCCGACCATCTCTCGGCACTTGCCCTGAAGGCAGGAAGATGAGAAACAGGAAAATCAAACTGCGAACATAGATGGGAAGCGAGAAGAACTTGAGGGGACTACTTTTGTGTACGAAATTCAAAGTAGCAGGCCTCTATTTATATGCACACTCACTCCTCCTCTCTGTGTGGCTCCAGCTATGGAGGAAGGCTGTTGGGTTCACAAGGGTTGTAAAGAAGAGACACAATCAGAATTATTCAGTTCCGTATAAACGTCTCTAATCAAAAAGTTACATGCTTTGGTAGTTCTCTCTTTTCTCCTACTTTTTCTTTGCCTTTTCCTTCCCTTTCTCCCTCCCTTCCCCCCTTCTTTCTTTCCCTCCCTCCATTTTTATACAGTAAAGTAGCCAACGCCAGAACAATTAAAACAACAGAAGTATATAAATAGGAACACCGACATAGAATCGGACTTCTTAAAAATATATATTAATTAGATACGAATCATGGCATCATGTGTAGTATGCTCTATTTCGAACATTGAGAAAAGGGTGACTCTGTGTTTGGCATGACCTGCTTATGTCCCATTAGTATAAATATACAGATTGAATTTCCCCTCTTTCGGCAGAACCCTTCTGCTGCTTTTAGCAGCAGCTGTTGTTCCTACCACTGCTACGATTTGCTTCTACCCACCCCTGCTCTGCCTTTCTTGGTGGAAAGTCATTTTGGTAAATTGCCAGCTCCAGACATGATTTCTATAGTAATAGGATACCCAGGGCCACAGAATTACACAGAGGATCATCAACTTCTGTCTAAATTGAACAACTGTGATAACTACAGTAAAATAAAGCCTATAATTAAATGCTTAAAAACAGAGCCAAGCAAAGAAAGAGAAGAGTCAGGAAATCTTCCCAATGAGTGAAATTCTAATCATACAATATAGTTTTCTCACTTCCAGCAATGCATTTGTTACAAACAAGACAAGGAAGTGATTCCTACTTTGGTCTTTTTTGAAAATATCTTTCTTGCCATGTCCTTGAATACACTGAGACCTGGTTCAAACTCCTAGTTTAAACCTGAGTGGGGTTTTAGTCCCTTCACAGATTCCTACACTCATGGCATCATAGGATTGCAAGTGGTCTGAAGCACTCATTTGGCCCAAGTAAATAGGAACCTTCTAGAAGAGAAACTTTTCCAGTCTTTTCTTGAAGACCTCCCAGATTTGAGATCCCATAACCTTCCTCAGTAATGTATTCTAGTGTCACATGATCCTGGGACACAATTCATCTGTTCTAGCTTAAAGACGGATCCATTTCCTGTCTTTTATTCCTCTGAGAACTAGAAGACCATGATGTCACCTTGCCAAACCTCATCTCTTTTACTATAAAATGAGGAAGACTGACAAGATTATCTACAAAACTATCCACCTCAAAGATTCTGATTCCCATTCATTGACATTTTGGCTTCTCTTAAAAAGCAAAAAACTCTACTTAAAAACAAAAGTCCTGATATAGAGGAGTAGCCATTAATGTTTGTTGAATGAATAAGTAAACAAATGCATGCATACCCCCTTCAAAATCCTGTTTCTTGACCCTTAAATTTCCCTCAATTTTTTTCACATGACTAATTCTTCATTATAAAAACTCAGGAGGAAAGGAGGTATTGTGGAAACAAATGGCTTCTGCACCACGTCTATCAATTCTACAAACTGGAACAAGTTGCTTAACCTCTCTGTGGGCTTAGTTTTTTCTTTGTAATATGGGCTAATGAAGCTGACCTCAAAGTTGTTGTAAAACATAGGTAAAAAGCCTGGTGTGAGTTGAAAAACAACAAAATTGTATCCCTATCCTCTAAAACTTCCAAGTCACTCCATTCTTTTTAAAAGGGAGCATGGCAGAGACTGCTATTTCCCAATCCCAATCTGCATCCTTCCTCTCGCTCCCTTCCAATAACAAGACTCTAATTTTGAGCTGGCCCAGCTAAAGACTACATTTGCTAGCTTCTCTTGCAGCTATATATAGCCATATGAAAAAGTGCTGCTGATAAATATAAGCCAAAGGGTCGTGTCTCTTCTACCAGAAGGTCTCCTCAAAAGGAGAATGAACATCTTTCTTTCTTTTTTTCCTTCTTCCTGTTGCCTAGAACATAGGTGTTATAGCTGGAGCTTCTGCTTCTATCCTGAACTCCACAGATGCGGGTCACACAGTAGAGATGGCAGAATAGAAAGCTGGAAGGGCTTTGGGTGACTCACTGATGTTCTATTCAGGCCTCATCTGCCTACATCCAGGCTTTCCTTGTTAGAGAAATGAACATGTGTCTTGTTTAAGCCATTGTTACTTAGGCGCTTTTTATTCTGTGTTTTTCAGGCCCAGAAGATAGCTTCAAGTAAACAAAATATGTATTAAACTTTAATTCTAACTAATGATTAGGGTATATTCCTTAATCACTTATATATTATTCTTCCTTTCATCTCTGTTATCATGTTGACCTAGACTATAGTAAAACTACAGTGATGATTTACACTTCACTTGTAATATTTATATTTTTCTTTTAGTATTTGTAACTAGCCTGTGTTAAATTTCATGCTCATTTTGGCCTCTTCTCCAACAGACCAAGGTCATTTCCATTTGAATTAATCTTTTCAGGGGTATTAATAATATTACTAATTCCTAACAACTTAGAAAATAATGTGGTAGAGGTGAATGACTTATGACCTATAGTTTGAAGTCCTGGACCAATCCTGGATCTAGTACTCATTAGCTGTGTGACCCAGAGCAGTCACTTAACCTCTATGAGACTGTTTTATCCACAGCAAAAAGGGGTAATAGTAATCCTGCCTTACTGACTTACTGGCGTGTAGTGAGACTCAGTTAAGAGAATACATTTGAAAGTACTTCGTATGAGATAAAGCACCACACAAATTTTGGTTTGTTATGAATACCCTATTAGAATCTTCACATGTAACAGGCACATTCTAAGTTTCTTTATCCAAACAGATATTGGATAGAATTATCAGAGAGGATATTTGAAAGATTCAAACATATGGTAATTTCTAATATCTTCTATTACCTTTTTTGAGGGTAGAATAAATATTCAATTAGGGACCTTACTGTAAAATATAAATGAATCAGTATAATGGTCCTAGGCTATCATCTTTTTATTTGCTTTAGAGTTGTTTAGGTGTCGGAAGGAATAAACATTTAAGATCTTGAACTCTAAACAATGAATCTGAGGATCTTTGTACTCTCTCTCCTTTCTTCCCATACTATGCTGGTATGGATCAGTGGAATCTGAGTACATTGCCCTTGAAGAACATGAGAGAAAGGTCAAAGTCATTCTTTTATAGCTTGCCAATCATGCAGGACACAACTGAAAGTGTCAGTAAAAATTGAGATAACTTATATCTGTGACTTCCTCATTGTCCAGGTGAGCAATCATAGCAAGAATTATTCAAGCTCAATTTTCTCTTCAAAAGCTGTATTGATTACTGCATAATGTTTTCTGATGGTCCGATGATCTTATGTTAATTCCCCAAATGAATTGGGAACACCCATTTGATTCCTACCAGTTAGGTAGAAATTCCAGTTACAAAGAAGGCTTTGATGATGAATATGCTTCAGTGGAAGAAATGAACTTAAAATCATATGTATTTATCTTACATATTATGACTTTATGAATCTGGTGAACTTTTCGGGTGACCACACATCTTGGTTTGCCTGGGACAGTCCTAGTTTATGTCCGCTGTCTCAGACAGCATAATTATTAATAGAGCCTTTTTTACTTCCTAAAGCATCCTGGTTTGGATGATAAATTATATGCTTACCCTATTTTAGAGACATTTTATTGTACTGGTTGAATAATATGGGATGTCTTTATAAATTTCAGGCAGAAATCATTTTGGGGGGGGAATAGTCTGCCTTGTTATGGAGCCTTTAAAACAACATCTTTTATAACCCATGTTTTCTTTAGACCCATGAACAAAACTGACTGATCCTCTTCTGAGGAAAGAAAGGCTTTAAAATATCACCACCTCAATAAATAAATAAATAAATAATAAATAAATAAATAAAATATCACCACCTCTGAACATCTATATCAGGAGTTGACAAACTTTTTTAAAGGAACAGTTAATCAGTATCTCAGCTTTTGTGGGCCATAAAGTCTCTGCTTCAACCATTCAACTCTGCTGTAGCAAAAGCATCCAGACAATATGTAAACCAGTGGGTGCGGCTATGCTCCAATAAAACCGTGTTTACCAAAGTAGGAGGGCAGGATTTGGTCTGTGGGCTGTAGTGTGCTGACCAGATCCAGTGTTTTAATATTTTCTCTTGATAACTGACTAAATGGAATCCATATTTTCCAGATTTCTTTACAAGTGTTAAAAGAAGCAAAAGACAAACAGTTGGTCCTGGTTATATGGTAACTAATATCAAAGAAAGACACTCCCATTTCTTACAAACAAAGCTCCTAATCGTTCTGTCATCAACACATCCTGTTCAATCCAATGAGTCACATCCACATTCAAGCTAAAGAAGTAAGATGAAGATGCTCCCTCATTAAATAGTCAACACAAATGTGTGTTCTTTGAGTGCTATGGAACTGACTGGCAGCTAAATTATGTTTAGATGTTTAAAAAATTGTTTTGTTACAAACATATTACAAAGAGGTTTCAGAAAAATTTCATTTTATTCTGTACCTCCTTGTGTTTTCATATCATGGAATCAAGGGCACAAATCTACCTTTGGGAGATACACTTAAAATGTGCAGATAAACAAGCTTACATCTATAAAAGAGGAATTAGAGAGGGGGAGAATCGAAAACATGCAGTAGTTAGAACACAAGAGGAAAGCCCATTGCCCTTTAATTGAATAGAAGGGAAGACAGGAAGAAAAACCTTGAATAAAATTAAATAAGTGCAGAAACCATACTCAGAAACACATCAAAGCACGGAATTTTTTCTTACTGTGTTAAGAATTGTGATAATATGGTACGGTGCACAGTGGGTATGAATGTGTGTGTGTGTGTGTGCATGTGCGTGTGTGTGTGTGTGTGTGTGTGAACAGGAATTAAAATTAGACAACAACAGAATGTTAAGACCAAGATATTGGACATATTAAGCAAAGAAATGTATTCAGTCAATGTAAATAGACAAAGTGTGACATGCTCTAAATGATGATGAGTTGATGAAGTCTTTGCTGTCTGACCCAGAATATCAAACCCCAATCAGAAATGAGTGGACTGTCTCTCCTGGAGAGATAGACACTAGTTGCAGCCTGGGGAAAGAGGAAACATAAAAGCAGATCTAGATTTGCCTTGCAATGACAGCTGCATATTAATCTAAAGAATTTCTAAAAAATCAAAAAGACATTTTTCAGCAAAATACACCCCTAGAGCCTCAACCATAAAGCAGGGGAATAAACTTGAAACAGGATTGATTTCATCTTAAAGGGAATATTTCTTTGAAATGCTACCAACTGTAGTTGTCTTATTTGGTTTTCAATCCTATAACAAAATTGTGCCATATTGTGTCAAATAAGAAGATAATATAACAGCTTTAAACGAAGTTTGTAATTATGAGTTCAATCAAAAGTGCATTAAATTTGTGTGTATTGGAGAAGTTATGTCACTGAATACTAAATAGCTCTAGATATCAACTTTCATTTTTCACTTTAGTTTCAAGACCTTGACTCTTAAGAGTTAGATTCCCTAATAGCAGAATTTACAGACTAGAAGAGATCCACTGAATTTCAGTTGTTTGGTATTCTCTTCAGAAAATGCCAGGCACTGCCCTGGTGGAGATTGGAGATAGTTAGGTGCAAATGAGAAATCTCTATCTAATGCCTCTTCCATCAGACCCTGCATACAGTTCTAACCTTTGGGCATATTCAGGTTTCACTGGGACATATTTTCCAGACTTATGAAAAACTGGGTTGCTTGTGCTAAGAGAAAAAGTTGACAAGTGGATGCGATTTGTTTCAATTTTATAGAACTACCTCTTCAGCATTTGGTGTCCTTTGATCAGAGGAGGTTAGAAAGGCTTTGTAGATGCTCAAAGGGTCAGGCAGGCCCAAGTTTCAAGCCCTCCAGTTCTTACAAACTTGGACAAAGCATTTCCATCTCCAGGTTCTGTTTTCTCATCTATAAATTGGGGAAAATTTTAGTACCTCTTTACTAGGTTGTTGTGGGCATTATCCAATAATGTATGCAAAGTACATAGCCCCAAGTCTGGCACATAATAATGGCTCAATAAAATAGAGCTGTTGATAAAGACTTTAAAGTTATAATTATAAAACTGTCCTGGTTTCTGAGTAAGCTCAGTAGGAAATAAGTATGAGAGATGTTCATTTTGTAAAAAACGATTTTATTTATTTATTTATTTATTTATTTATTTATTTATTTGAGAGAGAGAGCACACACGCGAGAGTGGAGCGGAGGGGTGGATAGAGAGGAAGAGGGAGGGGGAAGGAATCTCAAGCAGACTCTGCACTGAGTGTGGAGCCTGACATGGGGCTCAACCTCACTAGATCATGAGATCATGACATGAGCCAAAACCAAGAGTCCAACATTTAACCCACTGAGCCACTCAGGTGCCCTGAGAGATGTTCTTTTTAAGGTAATTTTATTTTACCAGCACCAAGAGCAGCAATAATAATCTTGACTGGATTTAAGAAGGCTGAGGATATGAACATAGAGAATTAGATGACTCCATACCCTTTCACAGTCTTCATTCCAGAACTTTCCTTCATCACTGGCCTGTTGCATTTAAAATGTTTTACTGTAGTCTTTGGGCTTAAATTGACTCTGTGTTTAAGCTTTCAATGTACAAGTTTAGAAGGTAGTACTACATCAACATATTTTTTTCTCCCTATACTAACATGTTTCCATGGAAGAAAGTAAATTTTGGAGCTTCCTATTTCTTTTTCTGTTTATTAAAAAAATTCTCTGCACGCAAAGTCTGGTTAAGTGAGTTTATCCTTTATTTCTTAAGATTTGATTCCCCTTAAGCAAATCTTTTTAACTAATTCACTGCTGCACAAAGTAAACTGTGCCTGACATTTATCACGTGAGCATTATGTGAACCTTGAGGAATTAGTCACATCACTCTAAACTCCCCAGGGAAATGCAGGAAGAGGTGAGAGGAAGAAACCAACTTGGGCCTTTCCTTCACTAGGCACTAAGGGCATGTCCCATCCTACACTAGTGACTTCATGCAGCACAGCAATCTTGTGATGTGCATGCCCCCATTTTATGGAGAAGGAAACTGAGAATCACAGAATTGGGAAATCAGCTCAAGGTCACAAAACTTCCACGTGGCAGACCTGGGATTTGAACCCAGAGTTTAAATCTCTTCCACTTGAGGCAAGTGTCCATTAACATCTATTCCATCTTGCAAAGTAACAGTGTCTAAGGCTGATTCTCTCCCACGAGCTCCGCTAGAAGAGTTGTATTCCTGCTGCCTTGAGGAGTGGTAGGAACTGGAGAAAACATCTTCTCTGTAGCAGTGCTCTCAAAGTAGTCTCCCACTAGCAGCATCAACACCTGGGAACATATTAGAAGTACAAGTTTTCAGGTCTTATCCTAGGCCTACTGAATCAGAAACTCTGGGGCAGGGCCAGGAGGCTGTGTTTTAATAGGTCTTCTAGGAGATTTCTGAAGGGTGTTGAAGTTGAGAACTACCTCTGCATAGCTCAAGACCACCTGTCTTCAAAATAACAGGTGCAAGCCACATATGTACTGTTTGCCCTGCCTTTTCAATCAATGGCCAACAATTGAGCCTTCCCTAGAGGGGCAGAGATGAGAAGAATCCTATGAGTAATGTTGAAAATGTTTCCATGTAAAACCCAACGTTAGCTTTCAACTTCTCCAAAAAGTAAAACAAAATACTCACTGTCCATTCATGACAACAGCATGGAAGCCTTTTAATTAGTCCACCCTGGAGGAAATAGAGATGTGCTTGTTAAGTAATTGCTCTGATTACCAGTGGGCAGGGGTGTGCATTGTTTTCTGATGCATTTTTTAGGAGTGAGCAGTGCTACCAAACCGAAGGCTCCTTATGGAGGGTTAACGTAAAAGGACTCCAACAAGCCATGTGAGAGGGAGGGAGGTGGTGTTGATGGCAAAACAGTCACAGAGCTAAACACACAAAGACACACACACACAAAACCAGTTCACATTGTGCAGACTGATCAATGGCCTGTATCCCAGGAAAGTGAGCATTAATATTCCTGATACTCCCTGAAAATTAAAAAAGAAAAAATCAAAAGCCTGGTAACTTCCTCCAAGTTCCCATTGCATGGGTTAAATGTCTATATTTTACTGAAGGTGACTCAGTCCAGTGACAAGACACAGAGACCCAGGTTATAGGAATATAAGAATTTGAAGTGAATACCATTTAGAGGAATGTTCCATCTTACAAATGTGGGCATCTAATCTTAGCACATATTCAACTCTGGTAATGGGTCTGAGTAATAGTGTCCACACTCTCAGAGTGCCTCCTCCAATTGCCTCCCCAACTAAAGAACCCTTTCTATAACAGCCCTGTCCCAGCATCATTCAGTAGCATTTTTCTGAAGCCACACAAATCAGATCAGGCCCCTGCTGGCTGGGCCCAGGCAGTTGGAGCCACACACAGAAAGGGGTTCTGGACCCAAGCCATGGAGGCCAGCTCCAGGGATTGTGGTCCCCAAAAGCACCCTATCGGCAAAAAGGAAACAGCCCCCAAATAAGTAGCTAGACTTTCTGTTGTTTAGTTCAAACTTGCAAGAATAAAAATTTAATTGACTAAGTCTAGTCAAGTCACCTTGGATGAGGTGCCTACTCCTGGCCCAGTCAGTGGTGGTCAAAGGCAATTTCTTCAGGGACCTAAGAATAAACAGATTCTCTAGGTGACACAGGGTGATAAGGTTGACAGTAAAACACTAGGTACCACATTGACAAAGTTAGTAGTAGACATGTCTGTCTCCTCTACTAGGTCATAAGCATCATCACATCTTACTTATCTTCATAAAACCACTTTCTAGAGGAATTCATAAAAAAAACATGAATTAATTTCATTTTTTCCAAAAAAAATACAACTGTAGACTTTAGGGCTAAAAACATTTCAAATTTCCTCCTTCTAGGTTCATGGTAGAATTTTTTTTCCCAACCCCATTGAAGTTAGGTGTGGCCATGTGACTTTCTTTGGCCAATAAAACGTGAGCAGAAGTGAAGATCACATCTAGGCAGAAGCCTTTAAAAGCCCAGCGCTGCCCCCTGGCATTAGGACTGTGGAAGCACACTTCAGCATGGGGCAGCATGAGCCCTGCTCCTCGAGTGATGGCAGTGAATCAATCCATGGCTGGTCCACACCCATGAGTAGCATGAAAGTGTACTGAGTGTATGTTCTTAAGACCCTGACATTTTGAGGTTCTTTGCATTAAAGAGAAATTTTGCCTGGGACACTTGTTAAAAATGGCAAGACAGATTCTATCTTAGCTACTGCCATAGAGGAAAGAGACCAGTATAGAACTGAACTCAAGAGCCAATACAGCAAAGACAACTGGGGATATATAACCAGTGGTCACAGAGAGGGTGTCAGTGGATGGAAAATTACTAAAAGGAACTTCATTAGATATCAAGGATGAAGGAATTCCTAGTAAACTGGCTTAGCTGGATTCTTTGCTAAAATGGGGCTCCAAGGGCCAAGGTGGAGGCCCGGCTGAGTAGAGGACTCAGGAGCCCGCTAAAGTTTGCTCAAGGAAAGAGTCCTTGTCATTTGTTTCCACAGCCTAGATTATCTCTGCCACTTTGCTAGAAAACATTTATTTCTTTTTAACCCTGGGTGACTTAGAGAAAAGAAATTTTCTGACAGTCATGGAAGCTAAAAGTCCAAGATCAAGGTATTGGCAGGTTTGGTTTCTTCTGAGGCTCTCTCCTTGGCTTGTAGATGGTCACCTTCTTGCTGTGTCCTCTTGTGGCCTTTCCTCTGTGTGTATGTACCTGTGGTGTCTCTCTGTGGGTCCAAATTTCCTCTCTTTATAAGGACCCAGTCAGATTGAATTAGAACCTCCACTAATGGCCCATTTAAATTTAATCAACTTTTTACAGGCCCTATCTCCATATACAGTCACATTCTAGATACTAGGAGTTGCAGCTTCAACATATGAACTTGGACAGATTTCAGCCTGTAACAAGCCCCAGTTTTGCTCTCTTCAGTTTTCCTATACTGGACCTAGTTCTCCTCTCTCTGGTCCCCAGAATGTGTTGCATGTTTTCCCGCTCATACTAGTCATTCAGAGGTAGGCCTTCTTTTGATATGGTCTGAGCAGTGCTGAGGAGCATACAACTCTTACTCCCCTTGTTCCAAACTCTATTCTTCCATTGGCATTAACGTTACACCTATGTCACTCAGCAGGCTCTTCATGACCCTAGAACCTCTTTGGGGTGATTTTGCTGTTAGGTTAAATCTTACTCTATCTTCATTCAGTTGATTTTCTGAACCCAAATGCAGTCGTTTATACTTACATTTGTTTTTGTTGATGATTGTAAAATACATGTTTATTATCATCCTCATTATACTTCCTCTTACTATTTTTTACTTCTTGTTTGTGGCTTTAAAGAGCTTCTGAATCTTAAAGCTGTCATTCTGTATCCTTGTGAGGTCTCTCAGCTCTATGTCCAATGTATGACTATGCCTTCTCAGCCTTAACTAAGGTGGAAGACATCTTTAAGTGGAAAGGTCCAACAGAGCTCCAGGTCACTCTGGGACAGCCCCCTGTAGGTTGACACTGGTCCATGAATTTAGGTATGGAATAGAACACTGGTGAACTCATCACACTGCCTATCATTCAGCTGACATTTTTCATCAGGGGTTCTTTTATCCCCTGGGTCAAGAAACTGACAGCCTCCATTCTCTCCATCTTTTTCTTCCTTATTACGCAGATGGTTGGCCCACTAGGACTCAAACCACATCTTTTAGGCTACTGGAGGTTTTATTTCTCTGTCGGCTCTGACTTAAAATTCTGGATCCTGGAGGCTCAGCAATCACTCAGCTAGATCTGCTCAAGCAAAGCATGCCCAAGGGGACACCCCTGGGCAATGCTGAAGCCCTAAGCCTCAGCTCTGACAGTAGGCTGAGAATTCTGAAGGGATTTCCCTTCACTAGGGGCCCTTGGCACTGTATTGTAGCCATTCTCAAATCCACATAAATTGAATAAAAAACAGTCCCAACTTAATCTGCTGCTCCAGCCCCTGTGAGGACACAGCTGGTGAGGGTGTGCTGGCGCTATTCACAATCCAGTCCCTTCTCTCCAGCCTTGCAATAATTTTGTTGTCTTTGTTATTCTATATCCTGCGGTGACTTCCCTGAGTGCAGTGAGTGATTAATTTAGCTGGTGTCACAGGCTACAACATGTTGATATAAAGGGAAAAAGAAAGAGAAAAAGGGAAGTTTAGAAGGGGTGAAAGGCTGCTTCAGCAAACACGCACAGGACCTGAGCGCCAGCCCTCGTACAAAACACTCCATTGGCCAAAGTGACCCTGTGACATTGTTTTTGTGAACATGAGTATGAACTTCTGAATGGTTGAGTTCCGAAATTCAAAGACTGAAACTCTCCCAGGGCTTTCTCACTTCCTCCACTGCCTCTGAAACATCAATAGCTCCAGGAAATAAAGAAAAACAAATCAGAAATAAAATCAGAACTTAAAAACCCATGCTTCTTTATGAAAAAGGGCTTCTACTGCTCAAATGCCAGTTTACAACAGAGTGAGATTAAGGATCTTGTATGAAAACAAACTCCAGGTTTTTTTCAGTTTTGATGACCAGATTTAACCCTTTATTCTTCTTGCTTCATGACGTTGAGGAGGGCTCATGTGGCCATGTGTTTTGAGAGACATCTGATTGTTCAGCAATCCCAGGTGGAAGTCTGTCTGCACACGTGGTTGTCCATATAGGAAGGGAGGTCATCCAAGTGATAATTGTATCTATACATAACATAAGGTAGCTTAAAAAAATATCATGGAAAAGGCTTAATTCCATAACGGCTAAACTTCTGATAGTGAATCCGTGAATCATGGACAACCATTCAGTCATACAGTTTTCACCATCTATCATTCAACCCCTTCTTCCCCATTTTCTAACCTGGCTTTTAAATATGGGGTTAAGCAGAAAGAGAGAATGATTCTTTGTTTTCACTAAGCCTAGATTTTTACATTTTCATCCTTAAGATAATTCTTAAAGAGATAACTGTAATAATTCCCATTAAAAAGTGATACTTCTTTGAAGAAAATACAGAAAATATTTTCTAAAAACTCAGCCAAAGTCCTATCACACAGATTACCACTGCTAACATATTTGAACTAATTTTTCCAGTCACAAATGTGTGTAATGTGGATGTATAGTTCTACAGTATATTCTAACATGGAATAGTGCTGTACATATTAGTTTATAATCTATATTTCTCTACTTAATAAATTGTAAGCATCTTTTCATTCCATTCCATTTTTTTCTACATTATTTTTAATGTCTGCACAGGATTAATTTAATCAGAGAGTGGGATAAAATGGTACATGCTCTGATTTAATTTAAAGAATATAAGAGAGAAAGTAAAAATTACCTAAATTCCTCCCACTTAATAAAAACCCCTGTAACTATTTGTATGAGCAAACCTCCTGAGAGCTTTCTTTCTCTACAGTATATTGTGGTCTACATGATGTTTTGTAATCTGCTTGACAGTAGGTCAAGGAGAAAATTGCAAGTCCATACATATAGTTCCATATTATTTTAAAGGGCTACATTGCATTCCATTGTAGTAGGTGCCAATATTTACAAAAAAAATACCCCATTGATGAACATTTAAATTATTTCGTGTGTGTGTGTGTGTGTGTGTGTGATCCTAAACAACATTGTGATGAACATCACTAAGATTTTTCTCAGTTTGAACTTGAATGATTATTTTTTCAGAGTGAATTCCTAGATGAGGGATTGCTGGAATAAATAGTACATACATTGTGCATTTTAATGATTCAGGTGATGTTCAGAAAGATACCAATTTTTATCTCTACCAAAAAGTGTGTGAAAGAACTCTTGCTCAACAACATTTTTATTAACTTAAAATTTTTATTTTTGTCCTTTTTGTGGGTGAAAACGAAATTTGTTGTTTTTATTCCATTGATTACTAGCATGGTTGAAATCTTTTCATGTGTGAAAGTTTTACTTCTGTGAATTGTCTGTTCATATCGTATGCTCTTTTTTTTTAGGTTTTTCCTTATTGATTTGTAAGAATATTTAGTCAATAATATTGACTTGTGATGTATCATTTGTCTTACAAATATTTTTCCCATTTTGCTTGTCTTTCAACATTGTTTATATTTTTAACTGAGCCAAAGTTTACTTTATGCAGTCAAATTGCTCAATTTTATGAGTTTTCGTTACACAATTAGAAAGTTCTTCCCTGGTTCCAGTTCAACATGGTGGTGTAGGAAGACTGAATTCACCTCCTCCACAGAACACAGCAAATTACAACTATTAATGGAACAATTCCTCCTGAAGAACTGAGGGCTGGCTAAATAACCAAAGACAGACAGAAGGGCAAGAGAACAGCAAGAGAGACAGAGACACGGTAACAAAGGGAATCCCCAGTCTTGATGCTGCCAATGCCAGCGGGGAGGGATAGCACTGAGGGACTAGGAACATATTTCTTTGTCCTGGAGCACAGGGTAAAAAACCATGATTTAAAAGAGCAAGTAGCATACAACAGAGACAACACTAGGACTCTGCCAAGTAGGGGAGGAGCCACAGGAAAGCTCTTTAGGTCAGAGGAGCTGGAGAATGACATGGTTTATATTCCCACTCCACCTTAGAAGCCTAGACTGGAGCAGGATCTGGACACCATAATGGGTGCATCCAGTTATCACACGGAGCTTGCAACCTCAGCAAGCCCAGGATCTACAAGCCCACACCAGCCCTAGCCACAGAGTCACAGAAAAAAAAAGTTGTGGTGTAATAAGGGATGGGTTCAGATGCCATAATTGGAGGGCCCCAACACCATAACTAGTGGGTCCAGTTGTTACAGAGAGCTTATGACCTCAGCAAGCCCAGGGTCCTAAAGTCCACACCAGCCTTGGTCACACTGGGGCACAGAAAAAAGTCAGGGTTTAAAAGGGCTGAGGAATGTTCTCTCCCCTTCCACCATAGAAGCCCAGACTGGAGCAGGGTCTGACTCACAGTGAGCTTGTGACTACATTGAGTCCAAGGTCCATAAGCCCGTACCAGCGACCCTTTGGTGCTGGGCCACAGAAGACAAGTCATGGTATTGTGTGTGCGGTCGTATTTTTGTTTTCAATTTTTACTGTCTTATTTTACTTTACTTTTTAAAATTTGTCTTGTCAAGGCACCTGGGTGGCTCAGTCAGTTAAGCGTCTGCCTTCGGCTTAGGTCATGATCTCAGGGTCCTGGGATCAAACCCCAAGTTGGGCTCTCTGCTCAGCAGGGAGTCTGCTTCTCCCTCCCTCTCTCTCTCAAATAAATAAAATCTTTTTAAAAAATTTGTCTTGTCTTCTTTTGTTTTTATTTTTTCTTTTTGGTTTTGTTCTTTTCTTTCTTGTTCTCTTTTTCTTTTCATTTCTTCTTTTTTCCCTTTTTTCTTTTCTTTTCTTCTTTTATTATCATTTTTTTCTTTGTTCTCTCTGTAAAAAGCCATGATTTAAAAGTGTAACAGATATATACAGCCACAGCTCAACCAGCCAGCAAAGGTCAACACAGTCTGCATAGGGATCACCTACACAAGACCACTCCTTTGACTTTAGGGGAAGTACACATTTCAGCAAATCCATAGAAACAAGCACAGAAAGTCAAGCAAAATGGGAAGACAGAGGAAAATGCTCCAAACAAAGAACAACAGTAACCAAAAACCTCAGTAAAAAAATTAAATGAAACAGACAAGCAATGTTCCTGATAAAGAATTTAAAGTAATGATCATAAAGATTACTCTGGGCTGGAGAAAAGAATGGAAGAACTCAGTGAGACCTTCAATAAAGAGAAAATAGTAAAAGGAACCAATTAGAGCTGAAGAATAAAATAACTGAAGTAAAAAACACACTAGAGGGAATCAACAGTAGATTAGTGGATGAAGAAGATTGTATCAGTGATCTGGAAGACAGGATAATAGAAGGCACACAACTGAACAAAAAGAGAAAATAATTTTTGAAAAATATGTATAGATTAAGAGATCTCTTGGACAACATCAAGCAAACAAACATTCACATTATAAGGGTCCCAGAAGAAAAGAGAAAGGTATAGAAGATTTATTTGAAGAAATAATAACTGAAAACTTGCCTTACTTAAGGAGGAAATAGACACCCAAGTCCAAGAAGCACAGAGAGCTCCAAACAAGAGGAACCTAAGGAGGTCCACACCACAGCACATAATAATTAAAATCTCAAAGCTTAAAGATAAAGAGGGAATCCTAAAAGAAGCAAGAGAGAAACCTACAAGGGAAACCTATAAGACTATAAGCTGATTTTTTAGCAGAAACTTTGCAAACCAGAAGAGAATGGCATGATATATACAAAGTGCTGAAAGGAAAAAACTTGCAACCAAGAATACTCTACCCAGCAAGGTTAACATCTAGATTTGAAGGAGAAATAAAGAATTTCCCAGACAAACAAAAGGTAAAGGAGTTTATTACCAATAAACCAGCCTCACAAAAAAATGTTAAGGGATTTCTTTAAGTGGAAAAGAAATGGCCATGGGGCACCTGGGTGGCTCAGTAGTTAAGCATCTGCCTTCAGCCCACGTCATGGTCCCAGGGTCCTGAGATCGAGCCCCACTTCGGGCTCCCTGCTCAGCAGGAAGCCTGCTTCTCCCTCTCCCACTCCCCCCGCTTGCGTTCCTTCTCTCACTGTGTCTCTCTCTGTCAAATAAATAAATAAAATCTTTAAAATAAAGGTGAATTTCTTTTTGACATTATCTTTTCATTTTCATTTTCTGTTTTTTTTTTCTTTCTTTTTTAGAATGTGTTTGAACTTAAATGACCATCAAATTAATATGGATTGCTATTTACTTAGGATGTTATATATGAACCTCATGGCAACCACAAACCACAAACCTATGATAAATATACAAAAAATAAAGAGAAAGAAAGCCAAACGAAACACTATTGATACTCATTGATCTCAAAGAAAAAGAGCAAGAGAAGAAGAAAGGAAAAAAAGAAGAAATACAAAAAGAACCAGAAGACAAAATTTTAAATTGACAATAAGTACATACTTATCAATAATTACTTCAAATGTAAATGGCTTAAATTCTCCAGTCAAAAGACATAGAGTGGTAGAATGGATAAAAAACAAAAACAAAAACAAAACCCCATAAGACCCATCTATATTCTGCCTACAAGAAACTAACCTTAGACCTAAAGACACATACAGACTGAAAGTAAAGGGATGGAAAAACATTCATCATGCAAATGGAAGCAAAAAAAAAAAAAAAAAAAAAAAAGCTGGAGTAGCAATACTTATATGAGACAAATAGACTTTAAAGCAAAGACTGTAACAAGAGATAAAGAAGGGCATTACATAATGATAAAGGGATCAATCCAACAAGGGGGTATAACAATGAAAAATATCTACACACCCAACACTGGAGCACCTAAATACATAAAGCAAATATTAATCAACAAAAATAGAAAAATTGATGGTAATGCAGTAATAGTAGAGGACTTTAACACTCCACTTACAGCAATGGATAAGATCATTCAGACAGAAAATCCATAAGGAAACAATGTCTTTGGACACTGGACCAGATGGACATAACAGATATATACAGAACATTTCAACCAAAACCAACAGAATATACATTTTTTTCAAGTGCACATGGAACATTCTCCACAAGTGATCACATATTAGGTTATAAAACAAGACTTAATAAATTTAGGAAGATTGAAATCATACCATGTATCTTTTCTGACCCCAATGGTATGATACTAGAAATAAATCACAAGATTAAAACTAGAAAAAAACCAACACATGGAGACTAGACAACATGATACTAAACAACTAATGGATCAATGAAGCAATCAAAGAAGAAATTTAAAAATACATTGAGATAAATGAAAATGAAAACACAACAGTCCAAAATCTCTGGGACACAGCAAAAGCAATTCTAAGAAGGAAGTATATAGTGATATAGGCCTACCTCAAAAAACAAGAAAAAATTCAAATAAACAATCCAACCTTACACCTAAAGGAACTAGAAAAAGAGGAACAAAGTCAAAGGTGAGTAGAAGAAAGGAAGTAATAAAGATCAGAGCAGAAATAAATGATGTAGACACTAAAAACACGATAGGAAAAAAATCAAGGAAACCAAGAGCTGAGCTGTTTTTTTGGAAAGATAAACAAAATTGAAAAACCCGGGGTCATCTGGGTGGCTCAGACAGTTAAGCATCTGTCTTTGGCTCAGGTCATGATCCCATGGTCCTAGGATCAAGCCCTGCGTCAGGCTCCCTGCTCAGAGGGGAGCCTGCATCTCCCGCTCCCTCTGTCTGCTGTGCCCCCTGCTTGTGCACGTTCTCTCTCTCTCTTTTTCTC
Source organism: Phoca vitulina (assembly GCF_004348235.1). Taxonomy (NCBI): domain Eukaryota; kingdom Metazoa; phylum Chordata; class Mammalia; order Carnivora; family Phocidae; genus Phoca; species Phoca vitulina. The sequence goes on along the minus strand of NW_022589713.1, from coordinate 1,738,351 downwards.
TCTCTGACAAATAAATAAATAAAATCTTTAAAAAAATTGAAAAATCCTTAGCCAGACTCATCAAGAAAAAAAAAAAAGACAGGACCCAAATAAATAAAATCAGAAAGGAGAAGTAACAAATGATACCACAGAAATACAAAGGACTATAAGAGAATACTATGAAAAATTATATGCCAACAAACTGGACAACCTAGAAGAAATGGATAAATTTCTAGAAACATACAATCTTCCAAAACTGAACCAGGAAAAATAGAAAATCTGAATAGACTGATTACAAATAATGAAATTGAACTGGTCAAATAAAAAAACTACCAAAAAATAAAAGTCCAGGACCAGATGGATTTACAAGTGAATTCTATCAGTCATTTAAAGAAGAGTTAATACCTATTCTTCTCAAACAATTCCAAAAATTAGAAGAGGAAGGATAGCTTGCAAATACATTCTATGAGGCCAACATTACCCTGTCCAAAATCAAATAAAGATATCACAAAAAAGAAAACTACATGCCAATGTCCCTGATGAGCATAGTTGCAAAAATCCTCAACAAAATATTAGCAAACTGCATACAACAATACATAAAAATATCATTCACCATGATAAAGTGGGATTTATTCCCAGGATGCAAGGATGGTGCAATATTCATAAATCAATCAACATCATACACCACATCAACAAAACCAGGGATAAAATTCATATGATCATCCAATAGATGCAGAAAAAACATTTGACAAGATTCAAAATCCATTCATGGTAAAAACAAAAAACTCTTAACAAAATGGTGTTAGAGGGAGCATACCTCAACATAATAAAGGCCATATATGAAAAACCCACAGCTAACATCATACTCAAGGGTGAAAAACTAAGAGCTTTCCCTCTAAGGTTGCCACTTTTATTCAGCATAGTACTAGAAGTACTAGCCACAGCAATCAAACAAAAAAACAAACAAAAAAATAAAGAAAAAAGAAAGAAGAGGCATCTATATTGGTAAAAAGGACGTTAAACTGTCACTATTTGCAGATGACATGACACTATACACAGAAAATCCTAAAAATTCCACCAAAACCCTACTAGAAGTAATAAATAAATTCAGTAAAGTGTTAGGATGCAAAATTAATATGCAGAAATTGGTAGCAGTTTTGTACACTAACAAAGTTGAAGAAAGAGAACTTTTAAAAATACCATTTACAATTGCATCAAAAAGAATAAAATACCTAGGAGTAAACGTAACTGAAGAGGTGAAAGACCTGTACTCTGAAAAATAAAAAAATTTAAAAAAACACTGATGAAATAAAGTGAAGATGACACTAACAACTAGAAAGATATTCCATGCTCGTGGATTGGATTGGAAGAATTAATATTGTCAAAATGTCCATATTATCCAAAGCAATCTATCAATTCATTGTAATCTCTATCAAAATATCAATAACTTTTTTTTACAGAAATAGAACAAATAATACTAAAATTTGTATGGAACCATAGAAGACCCTGAATAGCCAAAGCAATCCTGATAAAGAAGGACAAAGCTGGAGGTATCACAATTCCAGATTTTGAGATATACTACAAAGCTGTAGTAATCCAAGCAATATGGTACTGGCACAAAAAGAGACACAAAGATCAGTAGAATGGGATAGAGACCCCAGAAGTAAATCCACATTTAAATGGCCAGTTAATGTATGAGGAAGGAGGCAAGAATATACAAGGGGGAAAAGACAGTCTTTTTAATAAATGGTGCTGGGAAAACTGGGCAGCTAATGTAAAAGAATGAAACTGGACTACTTTCTAACACCACACACAAAAATAAACTCAAAATGGATTAAAGACCTAAAGGTGAGACGTAAAGCCATTAAAATCCTAAAAGAGAACACAGGCAGTAATTTCTCTAGTATTGGTCATAGCAACATTTTTCTAGATATGATTCCTAAGGCAAGGGAAACAAAAGCAAAAATAAATTATTGGGACTACATCAAAATAAAAAGCTTCTGCAAAGTGAAGGAAACCATCAACAAAACCAAAAGACAACCTACTGAATGGAAGAAGATATTTGCAAATGATATATCCAATAAGAGGTTAATATCCAAAATATATAAAGAACACATACAACTCAAAACCAAAAAAACCCAAACAATCCAATTAAGAAATGGACAGAGGACTTGAATAGACATTTTTCCAAAGAAGACATACAGATGACCAACAGACACAGGAAAAGATGTTCAAATCACTCATCATCAGTGAAATGCACATGAAAACCACAGTGAGATATCACCTCACACCGGTCAGAATGGCTAAAATCAAGAAGACAAGAAACAACAGTTGGTGAGGATGTAGAGAAAAAGGAATCCTTGTGCACTCTTGGTGGGAATGCAAACTGGTGCAGCGGCTGTGGAAAACAGTGTGGAGGTTCCTCAAAAAATTAAAAGTAGAAATACTATGTGATCCAATAATTCCACTATTGGGTATTTACCCTGGGAAAATGAAAACACTGACTCAAAAAGATAGATGCACCCTATGTTTATTGCAGCATTATTTACAATAGCCAAGACATGGAAGCAATGTAAGTGTCCATCAACAGATGAATGGATAAGGAAAATATGGTATTTATACACAATGAAATATTACATAGCCATAAAAAGGATAAGATTGTGCCATTTGAGATATGTTTGGACCTACAAGGTTTTATGCTAAGTGAAATAAGTCAGACTGAGAAAGACAAATACTATATGATTCCACTCATAAATGGAATCTAAAAAAAATGAATAAACAAACAAAAAGCAGAATCAAAACTATAAATACAGAGAACTAACTGATGGTTGCCAGAAGGACAGGGGTGGAGGGTTGGGCAAAATTGGTGAGGCGGAGAGGGAGATATAGGCATCCAGTTATGGAATGAGTAAGTCAGGGGAATAAAAAGCACATAGCATAAGGAATACATTCAATGATACTGTAATAGTGATATTATAATGGGACAGATGGTAGTTACACTTGTGAGGAACATAGCATAATGTATAAACTTGTCAAATCACTAAGCTATACACCTGAAACTAATGTAACATTGTGTGTCAGCTATACTCAAACAAAAAAATTTTTAAAGAAAGTTGTTTCCCGATCAAACGTTTTAAAATAATAGCATCATCTTCTTCAACAACCTTAATGGTTTTATTTTTTATTACATTTAAAACTTTGGTCTCTCTAGAATTTATTTTGGTGTATCCAACTTTATTTTAAATTGCCAGCAGTTGGGTCAATGCTATTTATTGGATAGTTCATCTTTTCCCTATTCATTTGAAATGTTACATTTATATACTGTAAAATCCCATATATTTAGAATTTATTTTTAAAAGAACTTATTTTATTGCAAAAATAATATATGTACATGAAAAAAGGACACAAGCATCAAAAACTATATATAATAATTAATCTCCCTCTTACCACCAACCCCTTCCAGTTCCTCAGCACCCCTCCCCAGAGGGAATCATTTTTCAGAAATGTTCTAGGAATATCCAAGCATGCAAGGCATATACAAGCATGTGTGATGCATACATGATATATACAAGCATACATACATATGTAACCTGTTTTATGTTTAATCAATTAGAGCATACTACATACACTGCTTGGCATTTAAACAAAACTATATATCTTGGAACTTTATGCTACCAATAGAACTACACCATTCTATAACTGTACAGTGTTCCATTGTATGTGTGCACCATAATTTGTTTAAACAAATAGCCTACTTGTTGACAATTTTTTCAATCTTTTTCTATGACCAGTAATACTATAATAAACATATCCCTCATACTTCTTGCACATGTGTGAATATAACATGGGACAAATTCCGTAAGGTGTTAGCTGCTGGACTAAAAGGGTGTGTGCACATTATATTTAGTAGATATTATAAAATTCTCCTCTGAATGAGGGCTGTCTTAGTTCATTCAGGCTACTATAACAAAATACCTCAGACTGGGAAGCTTATAAACAACAGAAATGTATTGCTTAAAATTCTGGAAGCTGGTAAGTCCAAGATCAAGGTGCTACCATGGTCATGGTCAGGTGAGAAACCTCTTTCAAACTGCAGACTTCTCATATACTCACAGGGTAGAAGCAAGCAAAGGATCTCTCTGGTGCTTGCTTTATGAGTATTAATGTTATTTGTGAGGGCTCTGCCATCATGACCTAATCACCTCCCAAAGGCCCCACCTCCTAATACCATCACATAGGACATCAGGCTATCAACATACAAATTTGGGCAGTGACAGGGGGTAGTGGGGAGGAGGGATGCTAACATTCAGACCATAGCAAGGGCAAACCAATTTATACTCCCATCTACAGTGAATGAGCATGCTTAGATCCTTGTTTTTTTTTTTTTTCTCAATTTGAAAATTGCAAAATGTTATCTAACTGTTAAAGTGAATTTCTTTTATTATTAGTGAGATTGGGAATCTTTTCATGTATTTAAGGTTTTAAAATGTGAATTTGTGTTCCTGTTCCTTATCAAGTTGAGAGAACTCTTTATATATTGAAAAAATTAATCATTTGTCAGTAAAATACATCTAAATGTTTCTCTGGTTGGTGATTTGTCTTTTGAGTGTATTTATGGTATTTTTGCTGTGCAGAACATTTAGTTTTTAGATAGTGAAATTTACTAACCTTTAACTTTATGATTTCTGGGTTTGTTTTCTTCCTTAGAAAGGGTTTTGCCACTTCAAAATTATATACAAACCTCATGTTTCCTTCTAGTACTCCTATGGTTTCATTTTTTAATGTTTAAATCTTCAATTCATCTTTCTGTTAGGAGGAAGATTAAGTAATTCCAGTTTTGTTCTTTTCCCAGAGGTTTAGATAGTTTTCCTAAAACCACTTATTGAAAAATCCACTTTTCCTACTGATATTAAATCATGGGTTTTTCATAAATGAAATTTTTATATAAAGTTAGGTCTATTTCTCAATTTTGTTTCATTGGTGTAATCATTCTAGTCTGTGCTGACACTGCACAGTTTTAATTACTATAGTTTTACAATACATTTTAATGTATGGTAAAGTTGGTGTCTCTCAATATTCTTTTCCTACTTTTTCTCACTAGTTTTGACAAGTTCCAAAATAAGCAAGCAATGCACAAAGAAAAGAAAATAAACTCAAGTGGGATTTTTATTGAGACTGCATCAAATTTACAGATCAATTTAGGAATTACTTGCAATTTTACATCACTGAGTCTTTCTGCCTATTTACTAAGTCTCCTTTCATGTCCTTTACTATTATTTCTGCACATTTCTTATTGTGTTTAATTTGAGATGTGTAATGGTTTTTGCTGCTGTTGTGAATGGGATAATTTCTTCCACTAAAGTTTCTTTCAGATATTGTTTGTCTATTTAAAGCAAACTTAAATGAAACTTTTCCCTTGTCTCACTTCAATACTGATGTTCTTACTTTTATAGAGAATTCAGATATGTAACCACCACATTATCAAATAGAGTCATGCATAAGACCCACTCCAAACCCCAACCGGGTGTGAAGTGATGAAGATATGATAGGAAACACTTACCAAGTAGACTGTTAAAATACAGATAATGGACAATCAATTTAATCTTCAGACAACTGTACAGTTTTAGAGGGTTTTTATAATTTCACATAAAAGCAAAGGACAGTGTCATTCTTCGCAGAGGACAAAAACTTAATATGAATCAATGCTGGTGACCAACGCACTACGAACATTTTGTCACCGATTGCTGCCCCCTCTTTCCTTTCTTCCTGTCTGTGTCAGAGATGCTTTCTCTTAATGCATTCAAAAGGGCTATTTTGGGACTTGAGTCACCTTTTTCTCCTTGTGTCTCTGCAACAGACACAATCCATCAACCTCCTATCATACACAAAAGAAAAAAAATCCACTCTCCAAGATAGCAAGGCTTGCTTGGTGCTGTGTGTTATCATCAAGGCTGAGCCCAGGTTCTCTGATGTTTCTGAGTGTGCATTCTCAGCCACCTCAGATGCCCACATTTGGTGCCCTGACTGGCTCAGTTTAGAACAAAACACTTTTCTTGACAAGTTGCGGGGTGCTAATTATATTTCAATTAGCAGTTGGCCACAACCCTGCAGAAACCCAAAAGAACAGCCCTTCACAGGTTCTGATAAGTCATGATCTAATGCATAATTATCACATCATGGACAAAGAGGCTATGCCCTGAGCCTAATGTATGTTACAGATCTTTATATCAATAACTGAAGTAGTAATTGCTAATTTGGCTGTGGTCAGAAGCAAACCCCACTGATCATGGGAAAGGCTGCAGAAAAAGAGAACCTTATGGCTATGCAGCTGGCAGGGGGGCTGCTATGAAGATGAATCCTAAGAAATGTACCCTACATAATAATTATTCTTTATAAAAAGGAAACCTGACCTTTAACCAGAGGTTAGACCATCTTTCTTTGGGGATGCAGCTGCCCCACTCCTAATTTACGACAGCTCTGTTGCCCAATACATGGGAGGATTGGAAAAACCTGGAGGTAAACCTTAATGTCCGCTGAACTGCAGACTCATATATGGCCAGCCACCTACTTGACATCTCCACTCAATTTTTAACAGGACCCAAACTGAGCTTTTCTCTTGCTCTAAACCTGCTCCTCCCATAGTCTCCCCACCCAGAAAACCCCCTTCATGCTCAAGGCCTTTCGTTCCCTCACAGCCCATATTCATCAGCGAATCTGAGCAGCTCTACCTTCCAAACTTCTCCAAAATCCAGTTACTACTCATATCCACACTTTCCAGGTCCAAGCCATAATCATCTCTCCTAAACTACTGCACTGACATCCTAACTGGTCCATTCTCAACAAGTAGACAGAGTGACTCTTAAAAACTACATATCTCTGTTATTTCTCTGCTTAAAACCCTCCCTTGGCTCCCTGTCACACTCACAGTAAAAGCCAAGGCACTCACCCCATTCTATAGCCCCACATGGTCTGGCCCCAGTCACCACTCTACTACCACACTCACCTATTCTACTCCCCCACACACACTTTACCTACCTGACCACTTTCTCACTGATGTTCCTCTACACAGTAGGCATGCTCCCATTTTGGTTTTTGCACCTGCTGTTCCCTGTGCCTAGAACTCTGTCCCCCCAGATATCACATGGCTGGCTCTCTCACCTCCTTTACCTAAGTGTATGTTATCAGTGAATCTTTCTCTGGACATGCTGTCTAAAATTGCAACCCAACCCTGCCACTTTTTCTCCCTCTTCCGTTCTTTATTATTCTCCTCAGTTTTCAGCACTTACACATTTCACATTTTATTTGCTCATTTATTTCCTGCTGGAGTATAAGGTCCTGAAGGGCAAGGGCTTTGTCTGATATGTTCACTGATATATCCCTGACACTCAGAGTGGAGCCTAGCACATTGTAAGCTTTATAAGTATTTGTCAAATAAGCAAATAAATTAATAAATAGATAGTTGAGAACAAAGGGATAATAAAATATTAACATATAACTTTAACAATATTAATACATTTTCACTTCTTAAATCAGACACTTGAAGGGTTCATTGATAAAGCATGTGTTAACGTCTTTTTATCACTTGGAAAAAATACCACTCACTTATCGAAGCTTTGAAGTTTTAATTATCAACTGCTACTCCTTCAAGTTGTTTTATTTTTCCTTGAAGACTCTGAAAACTAAGGGAATGTAGGTCTGTGTGGTTTTCACTTAAACTGAAGACTCCATAGTTCTCATTATAATTATGTTGCCATCGATAAAAACAACAGGGTCCAGTGGTTGTTTCTTTTCTTCTCAGTGGGGGAAGGGACTGGGGAAAGCTTTCCTTGGGCCACTTTAGCCCTGAATATAATGCTGTTAATCATAAAAGCAAAGTCCCAGGCATTGAAGTTTAACCTGGTCCAACTGAAGTAAGCCTACAGAGAGACAGAGTTTACCAAGGCCAAAATATTTAGTACCAATTTGCAATGACATTAAATCTAATATAAAAATGAGATCAGAATGATCTAACTCAAGTATTTGCCTGGTGATACATTTTAGGAACCCATAGCCTATAATGATGTGTTACAGCATTCTCAGGGGACTGCTCATCAGATCATGGGGGTTGATTATCTTGGTCACTTGAAATTTTACCTCTTATTCTTTCTATTGATATAAGGCATCTACTCATTAAATACACACCTGAAAGTGAACTTTTGTTGAATGAAAGCTAATTTATACTCATTATACACACTGTTGTCATTAATATATAGCCAATTTTATGTTGCCCCTAACCTATCAGTTCGTTTTGTATTAGGTTTCTAAAGATTAGAAAATCAGCAACCCATATATAAAGCCAGGTTACTTTAATATTCAAAACAATAAACTGTAGCCACACTATGAAAAACAAACCTTGTTCTATAACCGATGGAGTCAGGACAGCAAGAAGGGTTAGGAAAGAGTATTCCTAGATTAAATGCTACACACAACTCACTTTACATGCACTATATGATTTGGAGATGTGAATGGCACTTGGTACCTCCTAGAATTTCTCTGCATAGAGAAAAAATGTATGTATGAAGTCTTTCAGTATGCCTGACTTGGTCTTCCCTTATCAATAAAGCTCTCTACCTCAATTCCCATGTGGAAATTCAGTACCACTGTAATACCAAGCCAGTCCTGTGCAAGGAGCTATGGAGGAGTCCATAGTTACACAGCAATGCAAATATCCAACTACAAATAATAGATATCCATTATTCACCCGAGGGGAGCAATTTTCCAGTTTCACTTGCCCATGGGTCACTTTCTTAAAATAGTGGTATCTAAAGTATGAGATACTAATTCTTTACTTGCATGGGGTGGGAAGATATGGGGTATGAAGTACAGCTAATGAGAAAGGCATTCTGTTTCACAACTTGTAAATGTTGGGGGAGATAAGGAGAAACATTCACCAAGCATCAGGGCTCTATGTTTAGTTTTGTCCTGCCTTTATTTTTAACTGTATTTCAAGGCTGTTGTATTGAAAGGGAAACATTTGAATGCTCTGTCTCATCCCAGCTTGAACCCTGTACTACATTGGTGTTGTCTCAGAGTTCTGCTGTCTTTGGACCCATTGATCAGATTTTTTTCACAGGGCCCACCAGAAAGTGCTCTCAGGCACCCTACATCCTGATCATGGTAGGCAGGGCCTGGTGATAAATCTGGTGATAACTAGTGGGATATTATGTTAAGGCTTACATTCCTGAATTAGTATAAGATTAGTATTTTTCACTCTGCCAGATTGTGAAATTCATTTAATGTGGCACAATCAGTATTTTTAAGTGAAATACAACAGAATAGAAAATATCAAAGGGTGTCCTATATAATAGGATCAAGTATTTCCTGACAAGTGGTGTGTGTGTGTGTGTGTGTGTGTGTGTGTGTGTGTGTGTGTGTGTGTTGGGTATTGATATGCTTTCTATGGATTGTAACCCAAAAAGTTTGAAAGCCAGTTAAGGCAAAGTACAAGTATTCATCAATATTTGTATTTTCTCCTTTTTCCTCCTAACACGGTTAGATCATTTAAGCCTTTTCTATGGTTAGCTGTACCCATATGACTGAATTTTGGCCAAGAAGTGTGAATAGAAGTGCCATCCATACCTATCAAATTTTCCCATGAAAACTTCCCAAACATAATTCTTGCTTTTTCCTCACCTGTAATTTAATCTACAAGACAGGTGAAGTCTGAGGCCCTGGATGTTTATGTGGAAAGCTGCTTGCTCATCTAGCCACACTGAACTGTGGAGGGGTGAAAAACAAACCGTTTGTATCAAACCACTGATATTGGGAGTTTGTTTGTTATATCACTTAGTTTTGCTTATTCTAACTAACATGGGGCAGATAAAAGAGTGAACTCCAAAGTGAGGTTATCCATTCTCCTGCCTCTGGCCTTATTCCAACTCCTTTATAACACGGCACCCCAAAAGCACTAAGTTCCATATCCACAGAGCATTTATGAGGCTTAGCTTTCCTTACAGCCTAGCTGCACTTCTGTGCTTTGGTGGCTTTCTATTTGATTATGTTCAGACACTTGGATCAATGCCTTTCAGTAACTGAGTCCCACCAAGCCCCTGGGACCTACACCACAGCCAGTCCTTCCCCACAAATCTCCTATAGATACCTGTGCATGATCTGTGTTCTATAGCAGCCTTAGGATGTAAGTAATATCTAACAAATAAAATTTATTTCTGGCAAACATTTTAATATATGCAAAAACATTCCCTTTTCAAGAAAAAAATGTAAATAATTATAATAACAATGAGTAACAACAGTTAGAATTTACTAAATGCCTACCATCAAACATATATATCCCTAATTCTCACAAAAGTCAAGGAAAGTAGATATTATTACACTCATTAAAAGATAAAGAAGACTGACACTCAGAGAGGTGGGGATTTGCACCAGGTCACACAGCTAGAATGCCAAAACCAGGACTTGACCTCACATTTTTCTGATGACTAAATCCATACTCTTTTTGCAGCATCATGCTCCTTACCAATGACAAAAAAGACCATATGTCTAATTGCAAGAAGTTTAGATTTCTATACACTAAAGAGACTTGTTGAGAGCTCTCAGATTACCTCATATAAGAGGGTACCTATTCATAGAGGTCCCACTGTGTACTGAGCCATGCTGAACTTTAAGTTCATTTGTGGTTTTTGGGAAACAAGGGATATCAGAACTAAACTGAACATCTCAGTGGAGTCTACAACCACCATTTGCTATGCATGTGGTGCATAAGTAGACTTTCAACTAAGTAGAATGCCCAGCACAGCTCTATAAAATTTGGTCAAGGAGCTGGGAGGTGACAGGAATAAATGAGACTATTAGAGACTTATTCCAGCATAAACAGAACTGGCTAGATTATGTCTTCAGACATAAATCTAAACCAATGGTCTTTGAGGGGGATGCTCATAAATATCCACTGGGGAATGAGAAGAAAATATGAGAACTTCTCTTAATGTAGTAATTCTATTTTTAAATAAGAAATTAAGGTTTTCTAACACCTAATAAATAGGCTCATACCAGCCCTTTCATTCCTTCCTTATGTCACACAGGACAAATAGCACATCTGTCATGTCTAGAGGGAAAATGGCAGTTCCATGGCATAGCAGTGTGAGAGCAGAACCCTTATTCTTTCACTTGGTTGTTTTGCAACACATTGCAGCTTACATGCCCTGTTTGAGTGGATTTATATGTTATCTGGTTGCATTAGTCAGGGTTCTCCAGAGAAACAGAACCAATAGGACATAGAGAGACACATATAAGAGGAGATTTAACACAGGAATAAGCTCATGGGGATATGGAGGCTGGGAAGTCCCACAGTATACCATCTACAAGCTCAAGAGCCAGGAAAGCTAGTGGTATAATTCAGTGTGAGTCTGAAAACCCAAGAACACGGGCAGCCAATGCTGTAACTCCCAGTCTGAGGTCAAAGGCTTGAGAACCAGAGGCTGCTGGTGTAAGTCCCAGAGTCTTAAAGCCTGAGAACCAGGAGCTCCAAAATCCGAGGGCAGGATAAGATCGATGTCCCGGCTCAAGAAGAGAGAGAGGAAATTTATTCTTCTGCCTTTTTGTTCTATTCTGGTCCTGAGTAGATTGGATGATGCCCACCCGAACTGGTGAGAGTGAATCTCTTTACTCAGTCTATTAAATCAAATGCTAATATTTTCCAGAAATACTATCACAGACACACTCACAAGTAATGTTTTACCAGCTATGCGTGCATTCCTTAGCCCAGTCAAATTGACACATAAAATTAACAATCACACTGGTTTTAACAAAATCAATTGTTACCTGGCTTTAACAGAACCAATCTTCAAAAAAGTAAAGTAGTCACATGGCTTAAAATATTCCTGCCAAAGTACATGAATGCTGATGATAATACTAATGAGGCAAACACAGGCAAACAAGAAAATGACAGAGCTGAAGCATGTCCTACTTATGGTGCCCTTTACATTTCCTTTGATCCCAGCCACCTCATGAGAAAACCATGAGGATTACAAACCATAAGAGACACTGAACTCAAGGAAACAAACTGAGGGTTGCTGGAGGGGCGGTGGGTAGGAGGATGGGGTAATTGGGTGATGGGCATTAAGGAGGGCACTTGATGTAATGAACACTGGGTGTTATATGCAACCGATAAATCACTAAAGTCTACCCCTGAAACCAATAATACAGTATATGTTAACTAAATTGAATGTAAATAAAGAATTAAAAAAAACATGAGGATTTATTTAAATATAACAGAAATCATCAAGACTCTCTAAAATGTGGATTTATCCACTGTCATCAGTGATGTACCTCAATCCAAGTACATGTTGTTCTCTGAGATATTAACTGATTACTGAACCACATGTAGATGATTTATAAATATACTGGAAGTGCTGTTCAACAACCTTTTGCTGATAATTAACACCTGACCAAAAAAATGAGACACCACTGATACAGGAGACCTTTATTTGGCCCAATCAGGGCACTTCCCATAATTCGGAAATGACTAGTAGATACTGAACAGCTAGATCCAGATATTCCATGGGAAATGCTTGAGCCTCTGAAGTTACCCCTCCCCACCCCTCCCTTTGGGCCTCCCGAGCTGCACTAGTGCAACCCTAATTGCCTTCGTAAACACAGGCAAAATCATTTTCAGCTGCCTGGGACTCTGCTGGGCAGATTTTGCTTTTCATCAAACTCTCGCTGTTCTCTATCAACCATGGTTGGAATGATTTGGTCTTGATTTGGATTCAGAAGCTTCATTCACTTACTGCTCTAAGCAAAATTTAATCAAAATATTTACCTCAATAATTTGGTCCAAAACTTTCCTCAAATTAACTAAGGCAAACTGTTCAGCCAGGTTACTGCAGAAAGCCCTAGAGCATGACAGAGCTGTGAAAAAGAAGGGGTACAGTTGGGAGGAGGAAGCCACATGCTGCCTAGATGTAGTCAAAAGTATATACAACATTTATTAGCTAAAGTACCATGAAAAGCATTCTAATCAGTTGGTTTCCTCTCATTAAATGTTAATTAGTTCAAATAAGCTTCCTGCATAGGAAAGTATCAGGTACTTAGCAAGCATTAGGAAAGAGGCAGGTCACACAGGGAGTCAGGAAAACTACAGACAGGAGCAAGGACATTGTTACCTCACTGGGTGACACTTTTGTTTGAAGGCATATGTGAGCTTCTTGAGGAGGATCCAGAAGGTCTGCCAGAAACAAACAGACTAAAATTTTCATTCTGGTAATGAGTTTGAAATAACATTTGTTGAGCTTTAAAAACACACTTAATGGGATTAGCTCCTGAACCAAATACTGTGATTATATTTAGATACATTTGCTCACACTGTTTAAACCCACAGAACAGGGTAATCATATCACATTAAATGGCCTTTTATTTAGATTGTTTTAGTATCCTGGCTTATAAGCCACTTTGGCAAAAAAGTTATAAAAGTTAGAGAAACAAAACTAAAGGGCTGTGTAGACCACAAGATCATTAAGTGATTTGGAAATAGGTCATGGGATCACAGATGTCTGGGGCTAGAAGGGACAGTAAAGGTAGCTTCTTGAGGCTGTCATGCAAACAGTCCACATGAGCAAAACCATACCATACTTGTGAAGACCCCTGTTTTGATTGGCCAGTGCCTGACCCCAAGCAGTTGCTAAAATCATGAATATCACTCCTGTTAGGGCCTGAAGCACTCGTTTCACAGATAAACACACAGTGACCCAGAGATAAAGTGACCTGTCCACACTACACATCTTTTCTTTTTTTAAAAGATTAATTTATTTATTTGAGGGAGAGAGAGAGAAAGCAAGAGTGAGGGGAGGGGCAGAGGGAGAGAATCTCAAGCATACTCCCCCGCGGAGCGTGGAACCCCAGGTGGGCCCCATCCCATGACCCATGAGATCACAACCTGAGCCAAACCAAGAGTTGGTCACTCAACCAACTGAGCCAACGGTGCCCCCACACTACACATCTTATTAAAAGAAAAACAGAACTTGAACTGGATCCTCATTCCACAGTGCTCCTTTGGTGTTCTCACACTTTGCCCTGAACTTTGTTGTCATTTCCCTGTATAAACTGGTGATGCAATAGCCACCTTTTGACACAGAGTGACAAGGGCTATTAAACAGGTTTGGCCAATGCTTTGGTAACAGGTAAAAAAAAAAGCTGTAAATTAATATTTTAGAAAAATACTGTCAAACATTTATTGAGGGTTTACTATGTGACAGACACAGGTACTTTACAGTTGTTAACTTGTTTAATCTTTACAACAGTCCAATTAAGTAGTTATGATTATTAATTCCATTCAACAGATGGAATAACTAAGGTACAGAGAGGTTAAATAACTTGCTATTGAGGCAGACTTCTAAGATACTCCCCAAATGGCAGTCACACTTTGTGTAATTCCCTCCCTTTGGTTGTGGGCTGAAGCTAATGACTCACTTCAAATGAACAGAATACAAAAAAAAAAAAAAAAATACGGACATCACTTCCATGGCTAGATTACAAAAGTCTGGGATATCTGTCTTACCAGCAGGCTCTTTCTGCTGGCTTTGATGTCTGGTACGTTGGAAATGCCTATGGGGCAAGGAACTGAGGACAACCTCCAGCCAACAACCAACAAGGAACTTAGACTCTCAATCCAACTGTTCTCAAGGAATGGAATCTTGCCAGCAACCACATGACTGAGCTTGGAAGTAGATCCTTCCCCATTCAAGCTTCAGATGAGATCACAGACCTTGGGCCAAGGCCTTGACTGCAGTCTTTTGAGAGACAACAAATCAGAGAACACCACTAGATCATTCCTTGATTCCTAACCTCATACAACCATGAGATAATATATGTTGTTTCAAGCACTTTGCTTTAGGGTAACTTGTTATGAAGCAAAAGATAGCTAACACACTTACCCAAGCTTATATAGCTAGTAAGTGGCAGAGCCAAAATTTGAACCTAAAAAATCTGGCTCCTGAATCTGTGCTCTTAAATACTGATACCACACTACCTCCTAGAAGATTCATCATGATCCTCACTAACATCATCATTACTGTCATCACCATCAACATTATCACCATCCTCACCATCATTACCATTGTCACCATCATCATCATCATCACTAGTATATATGCCAAACATTGTGCTAAGTGCTTTATATAAATAAATTTATATAATCCTCAAAATGACTCTGTGATGCCAACTTTATAGCTAAAAAAAAGGAGTCTCAGATAACATAAGTAACTCACTTAGGATCAAATAGAAAATTCAGAACTTGGTCTAGCTGAGTCCAAAGCCCATGCCCTTCCCACCAAATTTTGCTGCTTCTCTATAACCAAAGAGCTATATCTAACCAGTTAATGATGCCCTGAGAAATAGTTATTTTCAACATTGGAGAAAATGTATAACAATT
Organism: Phoca vitulina; assembly: GCF_004348235.1. Taxonomy (NCBI): domain Eukaryota; kingdom Metazoa; phylum Chordata; class Mammalia; order Carnivora; family Phocidae; genus Phoca; species Phoca vitulina. The sequence continues at coordinate 1,722,951 of NW_022589713.1, read as the reverse complement.
TTTTTTAGTAAATCATTGATAACAAAATCCAATTGCTGCAGATTTTTCTAACTTTACCATAGTTAATCTCATGGAGCATGTCAATATGTGGGATGTGAAATGCCTTGGAAAACTTATACCAAAAAAGTATGCTTTATTACTTTGTATATAGCATTTCTTATTAGCATATATAACAAAGAATGAATTGAACATCAAATTATATGATTCTAAGTTTCTTCCAAGAGTAAAAGTCATAAAATCTAAGTCTAATATAATAACTTGCATTGCATAAAAAATCTTGGATGACTCCCTATTGGACATTAGATGGGAGAGTTCATACTCTTTGGCATAGCATTAAGGTCTGACTATCTTAGCCCAACTTAGCTTATAGCTTAACCCCCTATACTGCCACAACCCATGAAACTCAAGTCTGATCATGTCATATCAGGATCTTGACTCAGAGACCTAGATTTTTGCTTCCAGATTGAGCACATTGTTTAGCAAAAGTGCAAAAAAATTGGAGAAAAGAGAAGAAGGGAAGAAGGCAGGAAGGATAGAAGGAGGGAAGGAAGGAGGGAAGGAGGCAGAGAGAATGAGAGAGCATTTCATTCTTTTTACTCTAGTAATGAATCCCCAAATTCACTAAAATATTCTAACTGTTGCATAACTGACTCACAAAGAATCCTGACATACTGGTTTATAACAGTTCCCTCTGCAAATTAAGCAGAAAGAAAGCAGGAACATTGGGCATGTGGTACATCAAGCATTCAACCGTATTCCTGTTCATGTGGTCCTAAGATCCCTTCCAATTTTGCCCGCATGGTTTTTGAACTTCTGAACCAGATTTAAACAAAAGTACCATATATATTTTCTTAGGGCAACTAAGAACTTTGCTAAGTATGATGTGCCTCTGCAGGTGGAAACAATAGAATAGTTAACTACAATGAACTATAATGATCCTAATCGCATTGTTTAGAATATTTGCCTATTGTGTTAGCTAGGAAGACACAACTTGCACAAAACCATCTAATAATGGAGGAACCAATAAGCATTATTTTAAATGGTCCTTGAGTTCACGTTGTAGATGGGACTATTGCCATGGTCCCCATTCACTGTCACTTCCTTAACCGTCAGTTGGCGGATTGCTTCTATTTCTGTATTAAGTCTCTGACCTGCTTTTTGGTAGACCGGCATCACTGTCGTTGTCTTGACAGAGTCCTTCAGACTTCAGCTGTCGGCCTTCATCTTCCAAGCTCACACCCTCTTGTCCCTAACTGCATTAGAGTGAAGAAAAAAGAAAGTGACCTCAGTGGTATTTATTTGGCTGAGCAGAGGAAGTGGTGGGGCTGCTGCCATAATTCCAAAGGGAAACCTTGAGAAAGCCAGTGTGAAACCTGCCACTCTCGTTTCTTGGGTCCCATTCAGGCAGATAGTTAGACTGAAACTTTACCACTTTTCAGTGTGTGATTGCACTTTTTTAAATGTTCTTTATAATTTTCCCACAACTGATTGTTTAAATAGTGTGCCCAGAGCTGTGTGACTTTGGAAAATAACATCATGGACCATTTCTTGTTTCCATCTCCATCTGAAAATTTCTGGGTTTTTTAATCCCCAAATGTCTCTCTCCTCCTAAGCACCCCTTGTTCACTCCCTACAAGGCATCTTTTATGCCTTTTAGGCACAAATACTATTTAGTGGCATCTTTTAAAACTTATTTGGTTGGAAAGCTTTATAAAATAGATTATGCCCTTTGCCCCAGGGATGCCCCAGGGACTGTTGAGGTGTGTAGAACTGTCTACCCCCTTCACTAAATGGTCCCAGATGGCCATACTTTTCCAGGCCTTATGTCTGTTTTCTATTACTTTCTGCCTCCTCTCTGCTGCCAATTTATTGTGCCTACTTCATTTCCCACAAATTCTGACCCACAAAATGAGTCTCCTAAAAATCAATTTTTGTTTTTGGAAATCAGAAATAGCTAGGATCTTAGCTATCACGATTCGCTTTCTGACCCAAGAGTTTAAAGTTCGCACACAATGAGATTCGTTAATAAGTATTCCAGGGGAATGAAGAAACCCAGTTGTATAAGATATAAAAGATAGTCACTATAGGACTAAAAACAAAAAATAATATTTATAATGATAGTCACTGTCTGTATTAGCATTTATTTCAAAAATTGATTTCTCTTTTACTCAAAGTTCTAGAAACAGCCGGATAGTTTTTTTCCTGTAGTCATATCTGCCCAACTTTATTGAATTTCCTTTTCTTAATGAATCATGAGGGTTGAGTTAAATGTTAAATATCAGTGTTTATAAAAGGAACATGCATGTTTGCTTTTTCTTCAATTAAGGAAAAGCTGGTGACCTTTGTGCCACTGAGTCTTGTGCTTGTTAATAGCATGGCTTTCCCATTTAACAAGCCCTCCTGGTAAGACCCATCACATCAATTCATATGCATAGAGAAAACATGAGACTGTTGGCTACCCATTAGGTGGCATCTGCAAAAGAAAGCCATGCCCCAAAGTGGAAGCTGGAAAACTAGGAAATGTCTCATCATGACACTGGGGAGGGGGGGCGCTGACTCTTCACAAATGTACACATTAGGATCCTGAGGATGATATTTTTTTAAAAAGATTACTTTAAAAATTCAGATTTGGGAGGCAATGTAGTCCAAGTTTAAGAACCCAGGTGCACATAGAATCATCTAGAGAGATTTTTTTTTTTAAACACTTTTAGACCCCCTTTACCCATTTCTCCCATCTTCCATCCCCTCCCTCTGGCAACCACCAATCATCTGTTCTCTGTGTCTATGAGCTTGGTTTGTTTTTGTTTTTATTTTTGTCTTTTTTAGACTCCACTATAAGAGATCATACAGTGTTTGTCTTGCTCTAATTTGTTCCACTTAGCATAATGTCCTCAAGGTACATCTATGTTGTCACAAATGACAAGATTTCATTCTTTCTGAATGCATATCTCACAAACTATTCATTCATCCATCTATAGACACTTAGGTTGTTCGCATATCTTGCCTATTGTTAATAGTACTGCAATGAACATGGGAGTGCATATATCTTTTTCATTGGTCCAACCCCTTAGCAGACGTGTGAATGTTCTTTCCAACACTCCTAAGAAGTGGACTTTTATCCTCTATTTGAATAGCTCCATAAATGAGGAACTCACTACCTCATAAGATAACCTATGCCTTAATGGGACAGCTAATACCATGAGAAATTTCTTCCCCTATAGAGAGTCAAAGTCTCCTTGTAAATATCCTCCTATTAATCCAGATTCTTTCATCTGGAAACACGCAGAATAACTCTTAAACACATGACAGCACTTTCAGCATTTGAGGACACCCTCTAAATTCTCTCTTCCTCTGGGGAATCTCACTCACTCTTATGTCTTTTATTATTCATTTTATGCTAATGATTCTTAATGATATCTTTAACTCATATTCTCTTCTGAGTACCAGGCCTGCATATTCATCTGCTTACTGGACATCTCCATGTAGTTGTTCTGTTACACTTCCATTTCAATACGATTACCCACAGTCCCCTTCACACCCTCTCCTTCTCCTGTTTTTCCTGTTCAGTAAATTGATCTCCTTCCCATTGTCCAAGCTGAGCCTGCTGGTTGTCAGGATCTCGTTCCTGACCCCTTCTGTCCCTCCAGCTGCCATGCCAAGTTTATCCTCGTCAAGTCCAATTGATCTTGCCTCCTAAATTCCTCCTTGAATCTATCATTCTTTCTCAACTCCTAAATACCACCATCCTCTCTCCAGGAGTTCACATAAGATCCTCTCAACTCTCAACAGAACTGCTTCCAGGTTTGTTTATTTCAACTCCTCACTACTGCCAGAGTGATCCTTCAAAAGCACAAAGCTCATCATGTTTTGTCTCTGCTGAATGCCCTTGAAATATTAGTTCAAATCCCTCAACATGACCTACAATGTCCTTCATGGTCCAAGCCATGCCCACCTCTTTAGTACTCTCTCTTACCTCTCCCTTTGTGTACTCTCCACTGGTGCTACTCAAAGTGAGGTCCACAGGCTGGCAACATCAGCAGAGTTTGTTGGAAATTTAGAATCTCAGACCCTTTGGGGCGCCTGGGTGGCTCAGTCACTAAGTGTCTGCCTTCGGCTCAGGTCATGATCCCAGGGTCCTGGGATCGAGCCCCACATCAGGCTCCTTGCTCGGCAGGGAGTCTGCTTCTCCCTCTCCCACTCCTCCTGCTTGTTCCCTCTCTTGCTGTCTCTCTCTCTCTCTCTGTCAATTAAATAAATAAATAAAATCTTTAAAAAAAAAAAAAGAATCTCAGATCCCACCCCAGACTTTTGGAATAAGAAGCTGCATTTTAACAAGATTCTTCAGATGATTCCTGTGCACATTAACCTTTGAGAAGCACTGCTTTTCTATATGTTAGCTCTGTCCTGACTTTTGAGCCTTCAGACCTACTGTTTCTTCTTCCTGAGATATTCTTCCTGATCTCACACCGCAAAATTTTTTCTAACACCCTTAGGTGTCTGTATAGATGCCATTTTCTAGAGAAATCCTCCTGTAAATTCTCATGGCTGAGTTAAGTGACCCCTCAAATCTATGTCCCTTGCATCTTCCATGTTGTCCCATGATGAAGTTTGTATAATTATTTTCTTTTTTTTAGAGTTATTTATTTATTTTACAGAGAGAACATTCACAGGTGGGAGCAGGGGGAGGGGCCATGAGAGGGGAAGAATGAGAGAAGCAGATCCCCACTGAGCATGGAGCCCATCTCAGGGCTGGATCCCACGACCCTGAGATCATGCCCTGAGCTGAAATCAAGAGTCACTCAACTGACTGAGCCACCCAGGCACTCCCTTATATAATTAACTTCTTAAGAAATATCTTATCTACTGTCATAACCTTAGTGTCTAAAACATAGTATATGCTCAATAAATATCTGTTGAATTAATGTTATATGAATAATAGGTGCTCATTAAACATATGTTCCAAACTCCTTGCTAAAATCTGGATGTGCTATGACCCTAGCCTTTACCTGACAATGTAAGACCACACACCCTCTTAGAAGAGGAAATGAAGTTAGGCTGGTGTTGTTCTTCATCAACTATTGCTGGATCCTACTGATCATCTCTTCTCTTCATCAATGCTCAAAAGCCAACTCTGGATAATCTTACAGATTCGTAGGCTGTTAGAATATAAGACACCATTGAATTCATTTGATTCAAACTTGGAATAGGTTGGCTTTCACAAAAGGGTATATCAAGTTTGCCCAGGAGCCCACAGGCCCTCCTCCTTTTAAAACACTGCTTGCTTTTTTTTTTTTTAAGATTTATTTATTTTAGAGAGAGAGAGAGTGCAAGCAGGGGAGGGGCAGAGGGAGAGAGAATCCCAAGCAGACTACATGCTGAGGGCAGGACCCAACACTGGGCTTAATCTCACTACCCTGAGCTTAGGACCTGAGCTGAAACCACAAGTCGGTGTTTAACTGACTGTGCCACCCAGGCACCCCCTTACTTGCTTATTTTTAACATTAGTTTCTCCACACCCCTATTGCCACTCACAATTCCTCCAACCTATTCAAGAATCTCTCAGTTCCCTAAAACATACTTAGTCCAGTAAAAGATATTTTAATTTATTATTATCACTCAAAATGATCTCTTCATATTTTATCACATACTTCAGCCTTTAAATATCTTATACTAAGGTGAGATCCAACTGTACCTACTAGGGAATTAAGCTTCATGAAGGAGAGGACGGAAGTTAAAAAGTAGCTGAGGGGGGCCTGGGTGGCACAGTCAGTTGAGCTTCCGACTCTTGGTTCCAGCTCAGATGATGATCTGCGTCAGGCTTGGCATGGGATCTGCTTTAGACTCTCTCTCCCTCTGACCCTCTCCCCTCTCATGCTCTCTCTCCCTCTCTCTCTCTCAAATAAATAAATCTTTTTAAAAAAAAAGTAGTGAGGGGTGCTAACATTAAATTACCTTCATATATTAGCAGGTTTGTATTTTCTTTCTTACCCTCCTTACTCTGGACATAGCTTTAAAGACTTATTTTTGGCATTCCTAACATTTTTACAACCATCTTCTATATATTTGCTGTCCAATATGGTAGCCACTAGCCATATGTGGTATTAAGCTCTTGAAACATGACCAGTCCAATTTGGGATGTGCTGTAAGTCTAAAATATACACTCGATTTTGCGGACTTCGTCATGAAAAGAATGCAAACTGTCTGATTAATAATTTTCATATTGATTACATGTTGAAATAATAATATTTTTATATGTTGGGTTAAATAAAATGTTATTTAGTTACCAAAATTTAAAATTGCAGGTGGAATTCCCATTACATTTCTATTGGACAGTGTTACTTCAGGCTTTAGTCATTAAGATTGTTCTCTCGGTTTTACATTCCTTTAAAAAACACTTCATCATAATATGTTCTTTTATGCTTCGTGTGCATTCTACGAAATAGAATTCAATCAGGAGCTTCCCCTGTTGCCACAATGAGTTCTGCACACCAACCCTCCTCACTTAGTTTTCCACCGGCATCCTTTGTTTGGGATTTGTCAGAAATTTCTTTTTAAATGTCTCCCCAAATTCTCAAGTTATTTTCCCTTGGTTTGATAATGAAACTCTATTCCTAAAAATAATATAATAATGCTAAGAATAGGGGCACCTGGGTGGCTGAGTTGGTTAAGCGTCTGCCTTTGGCTTAGTTCATGATCCCGGGGTCCTGGGATCGAGCCCCACGTCAGGCTCCCTGCTCAACAAGGAGTCTTCTTCCTCTCCCTCTGCCCCTCCCCCCTGCTCTCCCTCTCTCTCTCAAATAAATAAAAAAGAAAATCTTAAAAAAATAATGCTAATAATAATAGTGATCATCTGTTGAGGCATGACTAAGTCAGGCACCATGATAAGTACTTTACTTACATTATCTCATTTAATATTTACAATAACCAAATAAGTACTATAAGATGAGAGCACTGATGTTCAATGAGGTTGTGGCAAAGACTAGCTAGTGCTTCCCCAGCCCCTTTTTCTTTCCTTCTCTGCTTCGAGCAAGGCTCCTTTTCCCAGCTGTGCCAACCAAAAGTGTCTTCGGGTATTGCTAAATGTCCCCTGAAAGACAAAATTTCCCCCTTTCCCTGTTGTGAACCACTGGTATAAAGTAGAAACTACTTTTGTTATTTCCTCTACATTTGGGGGATCAAATTTTTGGCAACCTGTGTCGTGGATTTTTCAGCTACACTCTTTAGGCAAATGAGACTTCCAGCATATCCCCAACATTTGCAATCTGCCCTCTTTGTCCCTGTACCAGCTTCAGGCTCTACCTAGTATCTACTTAATTTTTCTGGCTGGCAAGTCCATACAAATAATCCCCCATAGCCCTCACACACTGTTGTTTTTCTTTTTCCAAACACTCTCCAGGGGAGGGCTGCTAGTCCAAAAGTCCTAATTGTGAATGGTCTTCCCGCCACATATGTGGGTCCCTCCATCCCAGAGGCAAAAACCAGCCCGGAGGTTTTTTTGGTTGACAAAAGTACTGGATTTCTGATGAGTACAAAGAAGAAAAAGGTCAAGAGACACCTTTATCAAAAAATTCTCAACAGGCATAGATGGAAATGTATTCATTGTATTTAGTTCAAGATTTTATTGTCCTGCCGTTTTATTTACCCACTTCCTCTAAAGCTAGGTGGTTACAAAAGAAAAATAATTCCAGTGCTCATCCAAATGACTTGGAAATCAGCTAGAATCCATTTCTTAGTCTTTTACATAATAATTACTGTTTTAAAATGCATGGTGTCTGTATCTGTCTCCCATCATGCATTACTTTCTCCTTCTCTCCAGCTGTGCCTTGAAGCCCAGTCATATGACCCATGACCAGATTGCTTGTTCAGGCTCCTTCCCCGAGAATCCTATCAACCCAAATCTTCATCTGGCAAGTCCAGCACTCTTTTCACTGACAACATGACATCATGTTCTGGTTAACATAAAGTTATAAGCTCCACAAAGCAAGGACCATGGTGTATATGTGAATGTCCATGCGTGCATGCGTGTGTGTGTGTGTGTGCGCGCGCTAAAATGACACTGACTGTCTTTACAGCAAAGTTGGGGTTATGTCTCCTTTGTTATTTTTGATTTCTAGTCTACTTGGTGTAGACAGAGGGATCATTTTCTTTCCCTTACTTCCCTTTCAAATCATGTGCAGTTTGGAAGGAAAGTAATGATTTTTTTAACCTATTTCCTTTCCAATAATAAGGACAAATATAGAAAGGTGTCCTGCTGCTTCATGTAGAATTATTTTAAGGTTGTTAAGCTGGTCTATCTAACTTTAATCAGGTGCAGACAAGAGCTTGCTGATCTGTGCATTCTGAAATTTCATTGCTCCTACACAAACTCACTGCCTGGAAACAAGGCAGCCTGACACTTGGAGGGCCGTGCTGTCTGACAAACCAGATTAATAATGAATGAACCCATCTTGTATAATCAGGAAGGGGAGAAATGCTACAAATTAGAGATAAGCATGTTCTTCATTACAGGTGGCAGCAGGATGCTGCTTAGGCTATCACTGATGCTCAATTAGCTGTAGGGTGCAGGGACCACTTGCTGCCTCTTGCTGTCTCTTACTTCCCTCTTGGGAGGCTCCTTCTCAAGGGATTTGCAAAATGAGAAATTCTCAAAATTCAAACTTGGGAGCCACATTTGCACCACATGAGAGTGACAACTTATTATTCATTGAGGGTGTACAGATATTGTAAATGGGTTACATTTCCATCTTAAGTTAAAGTTCTCATATTTTCCATATAAATTAGATCAAAATTATGCCAAGATAGGAATTTCTGCAAGATTTCTGGTATTCTCAAGAGATGCTTACTCTGAATATCATGTGCTTTCACAGAAAATGAGCTGCCCATCTCGGAATCAGGGGAAACTTGCTGGTATTTTGTTTGGTTGGAGCTTGTTTTAACATATGCTACCAAGGACTAACCCTGGTATTAGTGTTGTGTGTGTGTGTGCACACCAAAACCCGAACAGATACAGAAATGAAACAAAATGAAAGATCTCAGGGAAGGTGCAAGGGAAAGCCAGTTAGTGTACCTCATCAACCAAACCTAAAATGTATTTCTGTATGTCAAAAGGTAGAGAGCCTGTACATGTAAGCACCACAAATATTTCATGAACTATCACTGATTCAAGAATGGTCCTTGGGGGCGCCTGGGTGGCTCAGTCGTTAAGCGTCTGCCTTCGGCTCAGGTCCTGATCCCAGGGTCCTGGGATCGAGCCCCGCATCGGGCTCCCTGCTCGGCGGGAAGCCTGCTTCTCCCTCCCCCACTCCCCCTGCTTGTGTTCCCTCTCTCGCTGTGTCTCTCTCTGTCAAATAAATAAATAAAATCATTAAAAAAAAAAAAAAAAAACGAATGGTCCTTGGGACTGAGGTAAACTGACTACCTAGATCTCCAGTTGGGGGCAGGGATTGTGGGGGAAAAATTCCGCTGACTTGTAACTCTGACCCCACCTACCTGTCATGGTTTCCGTAAGCACCATCTTCGTTATCCTCTGCCATGAAGGTCTCTTGTGTTGAAGCGAGAGTGGATGAAGGTCCATGTAAGTGGCCTGGAAATTTGTAGGTCTTTAAATCAATGGAAAGAAAGCATGGAAGCCCCAGTTGTGCTATGCCTGCTTTCTGAGAAAGGTCTGTGCAAGGTCAAGGTAAGGACCATTTGATGTAACTAATGTGATAATTCCAGGTCACAATAATTGTTCCTAAAACATGCTGATCTACCTATTGGCATCTAATATGTGGATGAGAGTATCGGTTTGGGTCTGGAGGTCTTGACAAAGATCCACCACAATCAGGATAGTAGCCAATTAGATTTATGGCATCAGAGGGTTTGGGGGAATAGAAGATCCCAAGAAAGAAAGAGCAGGTTATGTGTGGCAACAACGAGTCTTTGCAAGAACAAAATGTGGCCACCTTAGTTAGTGTAGTAGTGGTTGATATATGCTCCAGGGATAAAGGCAGATCTATGGAGAAACCCCAAGTCACACTGACCCATGTTCTCTCATCCAGCACATCCTGCCCACTACACATACACATAGCCCTCATGAGTAGCTACTACTAAACTATGCTTTTCTATCTACCTGGGGTTAAATAGAATGATGCATGATGTCATGTCCATAATCCCTGGAACCTGTGAATCAGTTATATCATATGATAGGGAGGAATTAAATTTGCAGATGGAATTAAGGATTCAGTTGACCTTGACATGGAGAGCTTATCTTGGATTATCCAAGTGGGCCCACTGTAATCACATGAGTCCTTAAAAATAGAAAAGGGAGGCAGAAGAGAAAGAACCAGAGAGAGAGTGTCATGAGAAACTCGACAACCCATTGCTGGCTTTGAAGATGGATAGGGGACCATGAGTCAAGGAATGAGGGCAGCCTCTAGATGTGGGAGAAGAGAAGATAATCCCCGAAAGCCTCCAGAAGAGCACAACCCTGCCAACACCTTGATTTTAACCCACTAGATCCATTTCAGACTTCTGACTTCTGGGGCAATAAGTCAATAAATTTGTGTTGTTTTAAGCCACTAAGCTTAGAGCAATCTGTTGCAACTGCAATAGGAAACAAATTACCCAAAGAAAATGATCCTTAACATCTCCCTAAATACATTTGGAACTTGTGTTATAGGAATGAGGCAGGCAAGACAAGCCTCGTGACAGAACTATAGATGGGCTGGAGGCAGAAGAGGTGAGGAAGAGTACACGTGGTGTTTATCACTGGCTTTTGTTCCCAGTCTAGCCCCTGGGGAGGAGCTGTTTGGTGTTACAAAGTAATAATTGAAATAACTGTTTTCAATAAAGAAAATCACCATAAAGCAGCAGGTGCAAAGAAGCATAGCTGTGGAGTTCTGCTAGCAGGGTGTAACACAGGAGGGCACAGAGACCTGTCTACTGTGTGCTCCAGCCATGGAGTGGCTGCAGAGGCCTGTGGAACCTCAGAAAGCCTGCAGAGATGTCTGGCAGTGACTTGGGCCATGGTGCCCAGGGTTCGTGGGGGCATAAATGGCAGAGCCCAGAAGATATGGTCATTTACATGGTAGATATAGCAGGAGACCTAGCAAGACACACCAGTACCCAATGAAATAAGGTCCTGAAGAGGCAGCAAGGCCCAGCCGATGCCCTGTGATACTGGTTTTGAATATTCATGAACAGAGCTGAGCCCTCCTGGAAATCGCTGAACAGACTTCGTGGACAGCTGATGGTCCTGCATGAACAGGTGAGAGGCAAGATTGTCATTCTTCATATGACCCTCTTAACTCCAGGCTGGGGTGGCCTGGGGTCCCAGGGTTTTTGTGATAGTACCCAGGACTGAATAAATGATAGGCACAAAAGAAAAAAAAAAAAGAATTAATTGATGATATTCAGACATGGTAAAACTTTCCTGGCAATTTTGTATCTGGTACTACTAAAATGTTTCTATGTGGTATCTAAACCAGATTTAAGCTGAAGGTCGAAGAGCCATGAGGCAAATATTCTAAATTGCTTTGTAACTAATTGTTAGCAGAAAAATTTTCATCAACTGTGCCTTCACTGATGTGATGTGGTATCAGCCCAACAGAAACTCATATTGGCAAATAAAAGACATAACATTCTAACTTAGAACCTACATCCTGGAGAAGTCAGATGTTTAATATCAAAAGAGGATGTGTTCTTATTTTTGTCTGAGGGCAGTTTCCAATAAAAGGGGATCAAAATATGTTCCTAAGAAGAGCGCCCTCTAGCGCCCTCTAGCGCCCTCTAGCTTTACCAACTCCACACAAAGGAGCACAGAGAAGGAAGGGGTCTTGCCACACTTGCACCCAGGAAGAGCATCGCGGGCACCTCTTCCTGAGTTCTGTGTTTGCTACATTCTGCTACAAGGTACCAAGAGGCCACAACTTATCGCCTTCAAGGTGTTTTCTCAGTTGGTATTGCCAGTGCTGCTGACAATTTTTCCCCGAGTCCTACCAGCACAAATTGTTCTCTTTGTTAGAAGCTTCTCTGGATTCACGCCTGGAGATCTCCTGCCCTCTCTGTTTGGTTTGCCATGTGTGTTAAGCAAAACCCCTGCCATTTACTTTGATGAGATTCAAGTGTTCCTCTCAGGGAGAAAAGGAAAGCCTGTGATTTGACAAGATGAATAGAAAAAAGCAGAGATCGGTTGTGTTTAATCAGCGATCACACAAACCCCAAGCAAAATGAAGCTGAAAATACCCTTTTGACTGATTCGAAGTCAAATTCAGTTATAGGTTTGGGGCAGCTGCAAATCCCAAACCATGAAGCAAGGCCCTTCTCCACAAGCTCATTCACCAGCTTGACCGTACATATAAGTAGTTATTTGGAGCTTATTTTCTTCTTGTTGGGCTTAGGCCAGTGGTTCCTTTACTTCAGTTTCACAGTCATTTATTGAAGTGGAATAGGGCAAGGAAAAATTAGAATGCAGAGTCAAAAGACTTGAACTCAAGTCTAGAAACTTCCAGTTCTTGACTGCATGAGTGAAGATAAATAAATTACTTAATCTTTTGAACCTCAAGTTCAGATTTGCAAATTACAGAAATCACTGCCTATCTTACTGCCCTCACAAGATCATTCATTGTAAGGCACAAATGAAGAATAGGTATGTGAGTGCTGTGTATTACACAGTGCCATATAAATGTTGTTGTTAGCTAGATGCTATGAGTGAATCAGATATGTGCAAGTCATGATCCAGACCCTCAAGGAACTTACAATCTGAGAGGAGAGTCAGAGGTGTATACAACTGACTGTGATTGCAGCAGAATGTGATCGTAGCCACAGAAGCCCAAAGGACTCAGAGACACGAGGAAGTGGCAGGTCATGAAACAGGGCAGTGAGGTCCATATTGAACAATGGGTAACTTTCCAGAGGGATGGGGAGAAAGCAGCTCGGCGAAGGAGCAGCATGACTAGAGGTGCACAGATTCTGCTTGTCGATTCACAGGGAGACCCTTGGGGCAGGAGCAGAGGTGCTTGGCATGGAGGGGCAAGGCCATCAGGAGGTGGCCTAGAAACCTAGAACTGGAAAAGCCAGGAAATGTGAACAATATTGACATGAGTGAGAACGTGAGCCTCAAGTCCTGATGTCCCAGAACAAAGCTTAGTTTGAATTGGGAGGAAAGTTAATAAGGGTATTGAATTTTATCCAAGCAAATATCTTGTCCCTACTTTAGAACTTTTCCATATACCTATTCCCTCCCAGAAAGCTGATCCTGAGTTGTGGGTTTTTTTCCCTCCAGTAATTAGAGAGAATGAGTCTTCTCAACTAATATCCCACTGGAATTTTGTGCTTTCTTTATATCCCTCACCAGGTTCAAGCAGAGGAAAGTTTATATTTTAAGGAAAGCCCAAGATGAACTGTAAACATTCCAGAAGTCACAGTCTATTATCTTCTCCGCTGCTTCTAAACAATGCTTGCCAGTTGATTTCCCTGGCCTACACATGCTCTTTGGTACTGAGTATCCCTGTGGCCAAATGAGGCTTTGCTGCTGTCTCGCAGCTGAGGAGTGAACTGCTCTGTGCTCTGTGTGAGTTGTATTCTTCTTGCCCTCTGATCTCATTCTTATACATCTACACGCAGAATTGCACCCCACACACACACGCACGCACTCTCACTCTAGGCCCATCTCCTCCACTATAATAACTGGGTCCCATTCCTTGCCCTCTTTGGTGTCGTCATGGGGAAATGTACTGTCAAATTGTTAACTTCCCCTCGGTGATTAGTATAAAATCTGAAGAAAGGTGTTATTTGTATGAGTTTTAGAGACATCAACTCCTTCCTGAATTGTTTCCTTTCTCAACACCCATTATTTTCTGTTCCTCAAATATTTTTTTAATTATATTTTTAAAAGATTTTATTTATTTATTTGACAGAGAGAGACACAGCAAGAGAGGGAACACAAGCAGGGGGAGTGGGAGAGGGAGAAGCAGGTTTCCCACTGAGCAGGGAGCCTGATGTGGGGCTCGATCCCAGGACCCCAGGATCATGACCTGAGCCAAAGGCAGATGCTTAATGACTGAGGCACCCAGGCACCCCCTGTTCCTCAAATATTTTGATCCACTTTTTTATTTCTCCCCTAGACAGCTGTTTAATGTTTTAATGTAAGTAAACATGTTACAAACTCGAGGATCAATTGTCTTCTCCTCAACCTGTTAAAAGATGTCCTTTGTGTGCCCTTTTAGTGTGCTGACTCACACTAAACATATCTTTTAAAGTTCTCAGTATTTTTTTCACAGTGTTTAAAATCCTAAGCATAATTTTTATTAAATACTGAGAAGTTTAGCTTAGACAATGTGGAGTTCATATAGCCAAACTATAAATTTCCCAGGCTTTATTTGCTTCATGTGTTATAAATGTGGTAAATGGAGATCTGAAAAAAACAAAAGCAATGTTCATTTTTAAATTTGTGGGTCAATTTAAATAAAACAGGATAAGAATTATTAAGTGTAAGAATTTTTAATCACAATTTAAATTTTAGGAGCTTTAAATTTAACATTAGGAAAATCTTTTTAGAAAAAAATTCTTTCATAGCCTACGATCCTTACTTCCAGGGACTATTTCATTTCCAGGGATAAAGATAAATGTAGTAAATAGAACAAAGAAAATTATAATATCACCATTAGAAAACTATCACGTATTTGAAATAATATGTTCAAGATATTATTCCAGCTGCCACATATCATGAACTTACTACAGAGTTCAGATATCCAACACCCTCCATGCCTTCACCCCACAAAATGAATCAATTCAATGAAAAAAAAAAGGTTCAAACATCAAAATAGCTATTTGGCATCAAATGAAAGATTTTAACAACCTTTCAATTGGCAATATCATTAACATCAAAGATTTGACATTCTTGTCACTTAAAATGAAGATAAAATAATTATATTGTTTAATGAAACACTCTCTGTAACTTGACTGGCAGGATCTACCTAAAATATTTTAATTGCTCTTTGAGATGGGAAGTCTCAGCATGTGAACCCTTCTGTTTTCCATGGTACACAGGGTGCAGTAATAGATAAGAGTGTGAAATACTGCAAATAATGACATTTAGCTTAACAGATCTAGGACACAAAGTAAAGAAAGAAAGCCAAGAAGGAAGCATTCTGGCTGAAACTACTTCTTACCAAACGGTGTGAGAAACATGTTTTCAAAAGAAATCCTTTAACATCTCTAGATTTGAAGCTCCATGTGGGCAATAACTGATTCTATCTTGTTCATTATTGTGTTTCCCGTGTTTCCTGGGAAAGTGCCTGATACATGATTGGTGATTGGCAAATGTTTGTTGAATGAGTAAATGAAAAAAATTAAATTAATGAACTAAGTTTATTGCTGGGAAATGTTTGGAGAAAACATAAGAAAGTGAGAAACGGTAGTGAGATAAATCCGAAGATTTAATAGTTTGAATACTTATTCACTCCACAGTTAGCTATTGAGCTCCTATTATAGGCCATGTCCTACCATGCACTGATGATAGAAGAGCTCTAAAAAGTAGGAAATAGAAACACAAAAAAATTAATCAAGTGAAATGTGAAAAGTACCATGATTGGGGTTTGTAAAATATTCAATGAGAATATGGAGGAGAAAACTGTTCATTCTACCTAGGAAGAGAGGTCAGGGAATAGTCCCCAGAAAAGGTGACATTTGATTTGGGGCACATAGCTGAGTAATTAGGCAATTTGGAGGACCATCAGAAGAATGCTGGTATAGGTAGAAAGAAGAACACAGGCAAAGGCCCCAAAGGATGGGAAAACATTGTGAATTATGATATTGCTTGACAACAGCAGGTAGGAGATTGGGCCCAGAAACATAGGCATGAACCACAATATAAAGATAATAGGTTATGCTAACACATGTATGCCAGGTTGTGGGCAGTGGGAAGACTTCAGAGGTTGTTAGGCAAGAAAGCTGCACTAATGAATTGTTGAACACTACATCAAAAACTAATGATATACTATATGCTGGCAAATTGAACATAAAAACAAGAAAGCTGTGTATGAACTATGTTTTTAACTGTGCTTTCAGTTTTGGAAGGCTGACTCATAGCAGATCAGCCCTTTTGTCAAGAACAGCTGAAAAGATAAATTTAGTATTTTTTAAATTTACTTTGAACACATTGTGGAATTACCAAACCACTGAGGACTTGAAGAACTAAGGTGTCAAGAGAAAAGAAACTCATCAAGGTGAACATGATTGCTTACACTTCCCTTTCCCTCAAGGTTCTTCCAGTTCATAAGCATCTTGGGTGAAGAGGAAAAAGCAGATGCTAAAAAACAGAAACTAAGCACAGCTTTCAGTCATTTTTACAGGGTTGAAGCGACAAAAACTGAAGTTGAGGGATACCAAGGCAGTCAACACTTGAGGGGTCAAGATTCCGGAGAGAAGAGGATTGCAGAGGAGTGAAAACAATAGTCTAAAATCCTTTCTTATCAAGGTTGTTGAGGTATTTATAGTTTTAAAAGCTGAGTAGAATCATGCACAAATTTAAACACAAAACTATAAAACTTCTAGAAGATAAAAGGTGAAAAAAACCTAGCTGACCTTGGGTTTCATGATGAGTTTTTAGATACAATACCAAAAACGTGATTCATGAAAGAAAAAAAATAAAAAGTTGGACTTCATTAAAATTAAAAACTTTACTCTGTGAAAGACACTATTAAGAGAGTGAAAAGACAAGCAGAGAATTGGAGAAGATATTTGCAAAACATATATTTGGTAAAGGACAGTATCCAAAATATACAAAGGACTTTCAAAACTCTACAATAAGAAAATAAGCAATTGAATTTAAAAATGGACAAATTATATGCAGAGACACCTTACCAAAGAGGATATTCAGATGGCAAATAAGCATATGAAAAGATGCTGAATGTCATACATCATTAGGAAATTTAAAATTAAAACAACAATGAGATACCACTACACACCTTTTAGAATGGCAAAACTGAAACACTGACACCAAATGCTGTCCAGGATGTGGAATGATAGGAACTCTCATCAGTTATTGCTGGTGGAAATGCAAAGTGGTATAGCCACTGTGGAAAACAATATTGGGAGTCCTCAAAAAATTAAAAATATAATTACCATATGATCCAGTAATTCCACTACTGGGTATTTATTCAAAGAATACAAAAACATGAATTTGAAAAGATAAATGCACCCTATGCATATTGAAGCATTATTTACAATAGCCAAATTATGGAAACAGCCAAAGTGTCCATGAATGGATAAAGAAGATATGAGATATATATATATATATATATATATATATATATTCATATATATATGCAATGGAATATTGCTCAGCCATTAAAAGGATGAAATCTTGCCATTTGCAACAACATGGATGGATCTAGAGAGTATAATGCTAAGTGAAATAAGTCAGTCAGAGAAAAAAAATTTCATATGATTTCATTCCTATGTGGAATTTAAGAAACAAAACAAATGAACAAAGAAAAAAAGAGAAAAACCAAAAAAACACCCTACCTATAGAGAACATACTGATAGTTACCAGAGGGGAGGTGTGTGGAAGGATGGGTGAAATAGGTTAGGGAGACTGAGAGTACACTTATGATGAGCACTGAGTAATGTACAGAATTATCGGAGTCCCTATATTGTATACCTGAAACTAATATAACAGTGTATGTTAACTATACTGGAATTAAAATAAAATTAAAATTAAAAATTAAGATTAAAAAAATGGGCAAAGGAACTGAATAGATTTCTTCCAAAGAAGATATACAAATGGCTAATAGGTACATGAAAAGTTGCTCAACATCACTAATTATCAGAGAAATGAAAATCAAACACAATGAAGTATCACCTCACACCTGATAGAATGGCTATTATCATCAAAAAGACAAGAAATAACAAGTGTTGGTGAGGTGTGCACTTTTGGTGGGAATGTAAATTGGTGAAATCACTGTGGAAAACAGTATGGAGGTTACTCAAAAAATTAAAAATAGAAATATCATATGATTGGTGATTCTGCTGCTAGATATTTACCCAAAGAAATGAAATGAAATCACTCATTTAAAGACATATGTGTAGCATTATTTACAATAGCCAAGATATGGAAGCAACCCAAGTATCCATCCATAGATGAATGGACAAAGATGTGGGAGATAGATATATATATCTTTTTAATCTATATAGATAGATACCTATCTATATATATATAAATGAAATCTTTGCCATAAAAAAGAATGAAATCTTGCCATTTGCAACAACATGGGTGGATCTAGAGAGTATAACACTAAACGAAATAAGTCAGACAGAGAAAGACAAATACCATATGATTTTGCTTATATGTGGAATCTAATAAACAAATGAACAAACAAACAAAAAAATGGACTCATAAATACAAAGAACAAACTGGTAGTTGCCAGAGAGAAGTAGGTTGGGGAATGTGGAAAATAGGTGAAGGAGATTAAGAGGTACAAACTTTCAGTTATAAAATAATTAAGTCACAAGGATGAAAAATGCAGCATAGGGAATATAGTCAATAATATTATAATAATGTTGCATGGTGACAGATGGTGACACTTATTGTGCTGATCAATTCATAGTGTGTACAAATGTAGAATCACTACATTGTACACATGAAACTAACATTATATGCCAATTATACCTCAATAAAAAATAAATGAAAATAAAAACAAACAAATATTGAGATAGTTTGTCACCATCAGGTCCTATATTAAAGGAAATATGTAAAGGAAGCTCTTCAGACAAAGGCAGAGTTCTTCAGGAAAAAAAAATAATATGAAACCACAGATTGAAGATGGCAAGGGGTTGATGAAATTAACACGTTCTAAAATCCTTTCATTTTTCAGGAAATGTAAAAATACTAATTTGTATTAAAATTTATAAATTGGGAATACATGTTTTAATTTTAAGATAATCACTCAAAGGATAGTAAAAGAATGTAAAAACAACTAATCAATGAGAAAGAAACAGAATAACAAAAATATGGGATTAATAAAAAGAAGATAAAAAAAGAAAAAAGAAAAAGAAACAGGACTAGATGACAAATAGATAAAGGGAGGATGGCAAATTTAAATACAGCTGTATCCGTAGTTACATCAAATGTAAATATACTAAATATTCCAATTAAAAGACAAATTTTTCAGACTGAATAAAAATGTAACTATATGTGAATTACAAATGACAGATGTTAAACAAAAGAATAAAGAATGATAGAAAAATCAAAACTCTATACCATGTATGATTGGTTAATTTTATGTATCAGCTTGACTAGACCACAAGGTGGTCAGATTAGACATTATTTCTGGTTGTGTTTGTGAGTTTTGTCTTTAGCAGTTTTGTTATTAAAAATAGACAAGCTAATTTTAAATTTTATTTGATAATACAAAGGGTGAAGGATAGTCAAAATAACCTTGACAAAGAAGAAAAATGTTAGAATCCTTACATTACTAAATATCAAGATGGTACAAAGATACAATAATTAAGAGTATGTGAAATTGGCCAGACACGTGAAGGCAAGATAAACAGATCCATGGAACAGAATATAGCGCCCAGAAATTTATCATACATTTATGGTCATTGGACTCACAATAAAGGTGACAACAAGTGTAAGTGGGGAAAGGATGGTCTTTTCAAAAACAGTACTGGGTTAATTGATACACATATGGGGAAATAAATAAACAGAGTTCTGCATCATGTCATACTAAAAAATCAATTCCAGATGAATTGTAGATCTAAATGTGAAATGTAAAACAATAATGCTTTCAGAGATAAGAACACAATTACTTTATGATCTGGGGTAGGTAAGACTTCTTAAATGGTACACTAAAAGCACTGACCATTTTAAAAGGATTAACAAGTTGGATAACATTAAAATTAAGAACTTTTATTCAACAAATGACATTGCTTAAAGTGTGAAAAAGCACCTACAGAGTGAGAGAAGACATTTATTTGTCTATTTGCATACCTATATCTGATAAAGACCTTACATCTAGAATATATAATAAATTCCTACAAAGCAGTAAGCTAAAGACAATATAGAAAAATGAGCAAAATATTTGAAATAAGCACATAAGGAAAAGATACCCAAATGGCCAACAAATACATGAAAAAGTGCTCAGCCTTGTGAGTCATCGAGAAATAGAAAGTAAAAACTACAATAAAAATAACTGCATACCCACCCAAATGACTAAAATGTAAAAGACTGACAAAGCTGAAGGGTTGGTAATGCTGTGGGGTAAGTGAAACTTTACTACTCTACTGGTAGGGGTATAAATTAGGACAACCATGTTGGGAAAGTGGTCGGCAGCAGGTATGGAAACTGAACATGTGAATATCCTATGAATTAACAAGTCCATTCTAAAGTATATATTCTACAGAAATGTGAACATAAAAGTCATGTACAAGAATATTATAGAGCTTTATTCACAATAGACAAAACCTAGAATGAATTATTAAGAGAAGAATACCCATTAAGAGAAGAAAGAATAAATAAATTGTGGTATGTTCACAAAAATGGAATAGTATACAGCAATGAAAATGAATGAGCTAATGCTAGGCACATCAATATGACTCACAAAAATAACATTGAGTGAGAACCACCACACATAAAGGAGTACATATTGCATGATTTTGTCTGTAAAAGTTCAACAACAGGCACCAATCCATGGTGCTGGAAGTCAAGATAGTGGTTATATTTAAGGAGGAGTGGGTAGATAATAACCAAAAGGAGATACAAAAGGGGACTTCTGAGAGTTGGTGATGCTCCATTTCTTATCTTGGATTGTAATTACATGAGTATATTTGTTTTGTGATAATTAATCAATATGGTAGACACTGTTGATGCCTCACCCAGATCCCCTTTACTTAATCTATGCTTTCCTCATCTGTTAAGGGGCGGCTACTAGCAGTTCAGAGCTGCACCCTTGTTCTGAGAATTAACCTAGGCCAAAGGGAGTGGCTTCCCTCGGAAATACTCTCTAGGTCATGCTTTACTATCAGGGTGATCCACAGCCAATGGTCCAATGATATGGAAGTGCAAAAGTTCAGCCCCTTTCCTGAGGAGCTCCCAATGGAATCACAACAAAGCTCGACCTGAGCTGAACCTGCATTCTTCTGCTGGGAGACAATTCCCTATGGGTCTTCCACATTTCTGCACATCTTGTAAAATAGAGGCACTGAATGCCTTTGTTCTGCATGATCCTTACAAGGATGTCTATATAGTGAATAGCCTTGGAAGATAAAAATACCATCTCCCTCGAGCAGAAGGTCGGTTTGTTTACTGTCCAGTATAATAAAGAAAATGCCTGCTTCCAGGGCAAAGTTCAGACAGGTTACTGGCTATTATAAAAAATTTGGAGGTCAGAGTCCTCTTGTGTAACATAATCCACTACTTGTGCAGCATTACCTGGCCCTCTTGTATCTCTTTGTGGGAATTATGGCTCCAGAAACCAGTACAAATGCTGATATTCTTGCTGGTGCTATTGCTGTCAGGAATAAAGCCCTTTATCTCTGACCCAGCGTCCATGAAACTGGCCGGCTAATTTGTTAGCTTGCAAGAAGAGTCTAATCTCAGATTCTTCACATTTCTTTACAACATCTTCTCCCACCTCTCCTGCTTCACTTGTTCTCTTTCAGGTTTCAGTTGAGAGCACTCCCTCAATAAATCACATGCATAAAAATCCGCATCTCACGTTCTGCTTCTAGGGACCCTGTTCTAAAACAATACAGCTGTAGACTTAATCTGTGCGCTTTTCTATAGGCACTCCATATTTCTATTTTAAAAAATAGTTTATATAAATATAAAAAGAAACTGTGGCTGGAGTGTGGACCATGGATTACAGTAGGGGGAGATTGGAGTAAAAAAGGACCAACTGAAAGGCTATTCCTAGAGAAAAAAAAAATTACTAACTCATAATCACTCTGAAAAAATAAAGTCTGTTATTGGAGTCAGGCTAGAGCAAACTAAAATCTGACCTAGGACAGCAGCAGAGAAAATGGGGCAGATTCCAAAGACATTTAAATGGTAGGATGCAGGGAGGATATACAAAACATTTAACAGCTAGTATGCACAGAGTTGACCCATCAGAATGGAGACCAGCCATAGGCCACCACTATAGCAGACTAGTGCCTACAGGCAGAGTATCAGCAGGCATGGGAGAATGGCTAGAACTTGATAACCGGCCGAACCCAATGGGTAAGAAATTAACTGACATGCCTCCCTCCAAAGTTTCCAAGCTTAGTGCCATGGAGAATAACGGTGCCTTTAACTGATATGGGTAACATCATTTCTATTTACAGAATCGATTATTTGATTTGATTTTAGCATCAGTGGTTCCCAAATCTCTCCAACTCTTCTGAAAATCACAGAATTATCTCGGTATCTTATTCCACACACACAATTTAGAATGAGATGTGTTTTTCATTTTTAAAATATTTTTAAAATCACACCAATTAGAAGCCATAAAGAAAGGAATGTAGACCAATAAAGTAAGCCAGTTTGACAGATGATGTATCACTTTTAATCACACAGCACATGCGGCTGCCAATTGCTATTTTTTTCTGGGAAAACGCACTTTACAAATCATTTGACTTTTTCACAGATCTTCCTAAGGTAGCATAAAAGCAGCTGGATTTTATGGAGCGAGACTCTGAATTGCTAATTCACAGTCTTTTACCATATATCCCCTTTAATGCAAACAGCTCAGAATTAAGTCTCCTTAAATGATTAAGAACCTACAGCTTTCCATCTTCCCTTCCCCATAATTACCAGTATCTTTTAAGGAGGAAAGTGTGTTTTCTGTTCATTAATGATAATACTACCTAGGCAGACCAATCAGTAAGTCCATGATCCGGCAGTCACTGCGGAGGCTAAATTACCCTCTATCAGGACAAAATCAATTAACACCACTAGGGATGTCATTATTGTCACATTATGTCACCCGATAGTCTCCAGGGCCTATAAGTGATTTAAATTTTTTCTTACTGCTATGATGTGTGTGTGTGCGCGCGCGTGCCTGTGTGTGTTGGACAGAGGAGGGAGGGATAAGCTTCACACTGACAAGGGAGATTTCTATTATAAGGAAATTAATTTCACAACAGAGAAATCTGCAAGCCCCTGTTTCTGGTCTTTGGGTAAAAAATGGTCGTACACTAGGCCTAACTCTGAGGCCTACGTGATTTCTCGTACTAAAGTGTATTTTAAAGATTTGCTTCAACAAAAGCTACATTGGTTAGAGTCATGAGGCACTTTCCTCAATGCAGAGTAAGCCGCGGGCTGGAAGTCTATCCAGGCATAACACGCTACTCAGCAGCCGGAAATCCCAGAGTCCGAAGTTGCTGTCTCCTCATAAAGTCAACTTGTTTCCTATCAAGAAAAATAGTAAAATTCCAGTTCTGCAGTTAGACACCCGGTGTGTCAGAAGAGAGGATGAAATGCCATAGGCAGCTCTGGCAGAACCCAGACATGAGTTCCAGATCTCTCGTTTAAGAAGGCCAGAATTCGTGCTTTGAATTCCGCCAACACGCGCAGTGGCGAGGCCAAGAGTTTGCACCTTCAAGGACTGGTCCAGTTGCTCAATCTGAGGTTTGGCGGGCTCAGGAGCCAGACACGCATTGGACATCATTCCCTTCTGACAGTTGTCTTTTTCTTCACTGTTTCCTTAACTTCTCATCACCACCAGTGAATATTAAACGGGATCTGAGTTGTTTGTTTTTATTGCTGCAGTTGCTCTTAGAAGCGAATGTAAAATTCCCAAGTAAATTAAGCAGAATGTTTTGAAATGGCTGGCTTCCTTTTTTTAAAAAGTAGACCCAACTTCTGTATTTTGGCCTCCATCAGGGGGTATTTAATTAAGTCTATTCTGTCTAACATGATCTGATGTCATTGTACAAGGATATGTTCTTTGTTAGCAGCACTCTTAGTTTCAGACTCCTCTGTGTATTTGAAACCATGGTAACAGAGCAGTAAGCTAAAGCCAATGAGATAATGAGATATTCTCATTGTAATTGTGTTTCATGAGGGCACAAGATCCCACGGGTGGTATCTGACTGTCTTACAACTGCTAACAGAATTTAAGAAGCAGACATATATTAGCATGGTACCGTTTTTCCATAACAGCCATGTAAACATTTGTGACATGGCATTTTTAGCTGTTTCCAGCACATGAAAGTATGTAATGTGCATTTATGTCACAAAAAGCCACGCAATTAATGAATATCAATATTTAAAAATCCTTAGAACTTCAAGGAACTTCAGATTTGAAATGCACCAAGCAAGCTGTGGGGATGCTGTTTTGCATTATAATTATGAGCTGGGCTATGGTTTATGAGGGGAGGAATCCATCAAAGCAAAGAAAAAGAGAGCAGCGAGCCCTTCTTCACCTCCCAACCAACCCTCATGCACCTCCTCCTGAAGGAGGGACAAAACTAATGCCAAGCAGGGTTCCCTGCGTTTTTATGAGGAAAAACCAAGTTGAGAGTTTCTAAAAGCATTTTACCTTTAAAAGGGGGCAGGGGGAAGACGTGTGGAGAATAAAACCAAAATATTTACAAGCCATCTCTTTTTCTGACCTGAAATCAGAAAGGGGAGCACCTTACTTTCGAGTTGCTTCTCTCTGTCACTGTTTGAAGTTTCCCCACAGTTTTCATTTGAGCTGCAGATTTTATGCACAAGTCACTGAATCCATGTTCCCCATCCTGATGAGGTTGCCCTAACAGGCATTGTGTCTTTTAATAAATAATTTAAAACAAAAAGGAGAAAGCACAATATAGAACCATCAGTTGATTTAAGCAGGGCAAAGCTTTACTCTTCATGTCCCCAGGCCTCCCACCAGGAGCCCCGCTCTAGAAAAGAAGTGACCTGAGAATGTACATTTTGTCAGCCTCATGACACTGATGACTCATGGGACAGGGATGATCCAATACACTGGAACTTTAGAGACAAGGAGTCTGCTTGCTTTCTACCGCACAGACAGGCGGTGTCACTTTTTGGCTTTTAATATGTGTTGCTGCCATTTCTAAAATGTTTTGGCATAGGGAGCTGAACTGGTATGAAAACCGTGTTGATGGAGAAAGGGGAGTCGGGTTTTTTTTGAAAGTCATTCAAGTGCCTACAGTGTTGGGGAAGGGGGAGTTCTTGTTCAAAATGTCAGTAGTGTCACATTCATCTCTGAACATCACTTAAAGACAGGCAGTTCTTTCTTCGGTTGTGTGTGTATGTGTCAGATAGAGAGAGAGAGAGAGATGCACATGTGTAGTTGGGAAATGAAATCTGTGCCATAAGTAGTTACACAGAAAGAACATGTCACGGTAATGGAGAATATGGGCTTCATCTCTGTGAGATAAGGTGGCCTCATCACTCATCTCTGCTGCAGCAAAACTAAACCAGAAGTGGGCAATGAGGCCACCCCTACCGCGGGTAGATAACTTCTATATCTGAGCTGTCATGACCTATTAGGTCCTGACACTGCCTCTGCTTGGATGTGTCTCCCAGCCAGCCCTTTAGAACATAGAGTCATTTTTATTATTATTTCTGCATCAGAAAGGAGGAGACCTTGTTTTCTTTAAAACCTTTCCTTCTTATTCTTGACAAATAGGAAATGGTTGTCAGGTTGGAAAGCTCCTTCCGGGCGCCATGTTGAAATGTTCAGTGAAGACTAGAGTTGACAACATTTGCAAGAGTTTGTTTTAAAATAGCCAAAATTATGGCAAAATGGCTTTACTTGTGTGGGCTTTGAAATGGGTTATTGCATTTTAATCCAGGTATATTTTTTATGAGTTTTTTAGTAGGTCTAGGCTATTCCTAGTTTTATAGGATGGGACAAGAAAGAAGGGATTGAATGTATTTTTTAAATATTGGAATCACAAAAGTATCACTTATAAAACAGATTTTGTCATTTACATTCTTCAATTTCAAGTCTTTTAACACCATAATTTAGCATACGAATAGCAGATATCCACAGAAGTTGATTCTATTTTGTTTAAATGATAGCCAGAGGCTGGCATTGATTTTTTTTTTCTTTCCCTTTACATCCCTTGCTTTCTATCCTGACTGGAGCCAACATTTCTAGGTTTTAGAAAAGGGTTGAAGCGAACAAGACGCGTGAGTGTGGTGGGGAGCACAAAATCTACATTTTACTAAGTGGGATGAAGCAGACAGAATGACATAAAAGAGTAACTTGGAAATCCACAGCTTCCAGGCCTGTGGTTCCCAGGTGCTGGGTCAGAGTGAAGTAACTTTAGAGAAATGTGATGGAGGTGATGGGTGGGCAATAAGCAATAATTGATTGCATATGGGTAAAATCAGCAATGTCTGCCTTTGGTAAGTGAGGCATCGAACAGCACTTTTTCTTGTCCCCACCACGGAATTTCAGAGGCTGGGGGTGCTATAGGAGAAGCATCCACCCAGGACCTGCCATACTGGCCTGTGTCCCTCCCAAGCAGACCGAGCCTCTACCATGACTGGGATCAAAGCCAGCTGTTTCTGCAGACAGAGGTTAGTGGTGCTTGGAGAGGAAATAGCCACCAGGGCCAGAATAAACGATGCCAGCCCTCGGTGGGCAAGCTTGGGGGAGGAAGAGCAAGAGCACAGGCCTTTCGAGGCCCAACAAACCTGGTTTCTCTGTTTAAAAGTGGGGTGAGTCTCACTTGCAAAGACATAAACATAATACCCACTTTGGAGTAAGAATGGTATGAATACACATATGAATTGGATATTTATAAAAGTGACTAGTGCAATCCAGGGAGCAGGTACATGGACCTTTTCTTCCTTCCTCCTGGGGGGTAAGGGAAAGGCAGTAATGGGCTCCATAGAGCTACTGCGAGAAATGAGAAAATGTCTATGAAGGACCTTGGGAATGGTAAAATACCCCATAAGTGGCAGTTAAAATAATATTTAAACGTATTAAATTTAGCATAGGCATGTAGATAGATTTATAAACACAACTGCCACACAGTTTTTCAAATTTCAATTTCCTATCTTTTCATTGAAAAAAAGACTAAAAAATACACAATAAGTAAGCAAAACTTTATTGCTTAAACAATGCGTGATTAGAAGAATAAACCTGGGACTTTTTCAGCCCCCTCCTTTGAGTCCAGGGACAGGGCTGCAGATGTTTTGCCCCATTCAGTGGCTCTCCGGGCTGCTAATGTCAAAATGGTGAAAGGGGTGGGGGATGGGTCTCAAACTCAAAGCACTTTTCATCCAGGGATTGGACTAAAAAGCCACACTTTTTGATGCGGGAAGATCTGACAAAAGCGATTATATATGAGGTGTACTTACCCAGTCTTAGAATGAAAGACATGTTTTAATTCAAGTCAGAATTTGGTTCTAAGCTGTTAGAATTTCTACTGGAAAGATCTGAGTAGTGATTTTTCATGTGTGAAGAATGAGCAGCTTTGCCAGAACTGCCCCCAGATGCTTCTACCTTCTTCCCCATCGGTCACAGAGACATCAGAACCTTCCCCAGTAGATTTATGCATTTTCAGGATAAGCAAAGAATTGAGTAGAGTCCAAAGGCCCTGCCCTTACCCTGGCCCTGGCTGAGTGTCTGAAATCCCCTGTCACTAACTTATCTGAGCCACACAGGCATTAACGGTTGGCTGGTAGAGGGACAACTTACTCCTGGCCCGGTGTCTTCTAGGGACAATTCAGGATGAATAAGTTTATTTGATGCTTCCTGTTGCCAAGCAAGATCCAGAACTGAGATACAGGACAAATAAAGCTGGACTTGTGGAAAGGATTTCTGATCCCAGAGAGCAGAGCCATATGGCCCTCAATAGGGTAAGAGTTTGAAGAGGACCAGAGAGGGGCAAAAAGAAAGTCACTAAAGCTTGTTTCCCAATTTTGTCCAGCTTTGTTCTCACCCATTCTTATGCCAGGTACTAAGTACTTTGACTATGCTGCAGAAGTATTCCAACCCCACTCAAGGACAATGCATATGTCACTCCGTAATTGTTCTTCCCCAACACAAACAAATCTGTCTACTAGAAAACTCCATAAACTGTGACTTACCAACAGTCTTCCAAACTGAAAATTGGAAAGTGCTTCCTCGAACACATAGCTTCTGCAGTTGAGGAACTGAGTGAGATGGTCTAACAGGAGCACCTTAGGCACAGGGAGGAGCACTCACTGCTTACAGGAATAGGTTCTGGGAGGATTTGGAGGATGTACCTGGTCAGCTGAGTTCTTCTCCTTCTGAGCAAAGCTAGGCCATGTGAGTAGGACTTAAATACACTTTTGATACTGGCCTTTCCAACAGACCATCTGCTCCTCAAGGGCAGGGACAGTGTCTGTTTTGTTCA
This sequence comes from Phoca vitulina, assembly GCF_004348235.1. Lineage (NCBI taxonomy): Eukaryota > Metazoa > Chordata > Mammalia > Carnivora > Phocidae > Phoca > Phoca vitulina. The sequence goes on along the minus strand of NW_022589713.1, from coordinate 1,694,640 downwards.
TGGTTGGGTCCACCAATGAATAATAAACGAATCAACAAGTGCTCTATCCCATGCATCTCTTTTTTCCTCTCTTCTTTACTTGCAACTCCAAAAACAAATTCAAAGTCAGCTACTATTTTGCTACCTTTCCATCCTTCCCTCTCTCTCTTTCTCTTTTTACAGTCCCAACTTCTCTCTTGTCTTCTTTTCTTTCTCTGTGCTATTTCGAAACCCCCAGGTGAAGTCTGCCAGCTTCTGGCTAAGAGACTGCAAGGACAGTGTGCGAACCCACCCATGCTCCCACGTGGCTCAGCGCAGCGGTCCGGCAGACGTCTCTGCTCGCACCCGCCGCAGAGGCAGAGCCGTGGGGCCGAAGCCATCACACACGTGCAACTGATTAGAGCTACACACACTGCACACCACATTCATCTTGTGGAACTTCAGCTCCAGCCAGCTACAACAACCTAGGAGATTACCATGGCAAAGAAAATTATTTTCTTTAAGTGAAGGCTGGTTGACCACTACAGTGTGGTCAAAATAACTCATTTTTTTCCCCCTTAAGAAGCACTAACTCAAATGTGACAAGGACGTGTGCTCACACTCGGCCGACCCTGTCATTTTCCTGCTTCCAGCCCGGCCCCCGCAGGGAGCGGGGCTCTCCAAGGTTCCTATCAAATGAAAAGGGGCTTGAAAATTCACAGCCTGGTTCCCCTAAAATCCTGCACCAATGCCTTGATAGAAATGAAAACCCACCCAAAGGGAGTTTGAAGAAAATGGTTCCTTTTTACAGTTCAAAACTAAAATTCATAAAAAAAATAGTCTTTATTCCAGATCCGGGATGTAGAATAGACTAGCACTCAGCAAACCAAATGCATTCATTCACGACTCTCGAGACCATCACTGAAGACACACAGCTCAATCTTCATGGTTTAGTTTGAAATAAAAAGCAAATTCTCATGGGGAAAAAAGGCAGATTTTACAATTTACATTATAAAATTAATGTACAGATTTTGAAAAATTGGAGAAATCTAGAATTTCACAAATGTTGAATTAGATGTTATGGTAATGCTTGATTTTTCCTTTAGAAACAAAATTCTTCTTTTTATTAGTGCATTATAGTTCATATTTTTCTGAAACAACAATAGGATCTAGTCAATTAAACAATATGAATTTCTGAACTGAAACTGTTCCTTAGCCGAAGTATTTTGGCATTGGGTGCTGAAGACATGCTTGATTATAATGATAAAGGACTGAAAACCTGCAGGGATTTACAGACATATTTCAGGTTATCCTAGAAGAGATTTCTAGTCCCGGTGTTATGAGCTTGTCTCCGGCATTTTACAGTCATCTTGTGAAGAGCTCACTATAAATAGATTGCTTCTTGCAACTCTGATTCTTAGTGCATCTTGAAGAGAGAGCATAAAATAGAAGCATAGAATTTCAGAGCTGAATGGGGAGGTTCTCTTGTTAAACACATTAATTTCACAGACGAGAAAAAAAAAACCTAGAGAAACTAAATGACATGGCCAAGGTCATCCAGCTCATGAGCAGGCTCTAGCTCATGTTTTCTGATGTCAGTTCCAATTAGGTTTCCAAATCATCATATCAAAATATATATGCTGGTCCAGTTATTATTCTTTGGTTTCTTTTTAAAAACTTTCTTTGGGGGGCGCCTGGGTGGCTCAGTCATTAGGCGTCTGCCTTCGGCTCAGGTCGTGATCCCAGGGTCCTAGGATCGAGCCCCGCATCGGGCTCCCTGCTCAGAGGAGAGCCTGCTTCTCCCTCTCCCACTCCCCCTGCTTGTGTTCCCTCTCTCGCTGTCTCTCTCTGTCAAATAAATAAAAAAAAAATCTAAAAAACTTTCTTTGGTTGCTTTTAAAAAACTCATTGTGTTTTTTGAAATATTTTTTAAAATATCTTTTTTAGAACATAAAGTGATACAACAGACATTCACATTTCATTTTACAGTTTTTGAAATCTACTCACTTAATAAATTTTCCTTTAAAACTTGGAACAATACTGTAGTATAGGAAATCTCTATTATCTTTGAGGAAAGTGAGGCTCAGAGAGGTTCAGGGACTTGTCCGATGATACACAGACAGTGCTGGAGAGTGGCTGCCCCTGGGACAGAAGGGTTTCAGTGAGTAAAATTTGATGCCTAGACATTTGGGGCAAACATGAAAATTTAGTCAGAATTGAGAGTGTGAGAGGAGGTGAGAGTTGCTTCCATCCCCTGATTGTTCAACCAAACGCTCATTTAGGCCATGGCTGTAAAAGGGCATTGCACATGGAATTAAGGTTACTAATCAGCTGAGCCTAAAATAGGGAGAATTTCCCAGGTCATTCCAATGGGCCCAATCTAATCACCTCTAAGAGAAGAGGAAGGCAGACAGATGCAGCAGAGGAAATGTAAGGCTGAGAAGGATTCTACCTGCTGCTGCTGGCTTTGAAGATGGAGACAGGGGACCATGAGAGAAGAATGCGGGCAGGCTCCAGAAGCTGAGAACAACCACTGGATGACAACCAGCAAGGGAACAGGGATCTCAGTCCTACAACTTTATGGTGCTGAATTCTGCCAACAACGTGAATGAACTTGGAAGCAGAGCCTCCACAAACCAAAACAGTTCTGCTGACACTTTAACTGCAGCCTTGCGAGATCATAAGCAGAGAAGCAGCTGAACCGTGCTGTGCCCAGACTTGCAACCTACCGAACCATGAGACAGTAAGCTGGTATTGTTCGAACCTGCTAAATTTGTGGTGATTTGGTCTAATGGTAATAGAAAACTGATTCAACTGAGATTCTGCTTTTAATTTCTAAATTGTTTCAATCATTATGTTAGGAGTTTAGGGCCCTTCTCTTGTTTTCCTCCTCAGGGGTCATTTCTGGCAGAGGAGCTGCCCAAGGGTTGATAGCCACATGAAATAGGAAGTGCTATTTTATTAATTTGGGCAAGTACTGCTAACTGGCGAGAAGCAGGGGCTTCCTGAGAAGCTCATATCCAAGAATAGAGCTTAGACTTGAGGCCAACTTGGAGGATCCTATGTCTTCCTTTCCTGATTAGAATGGGCCTACAGCTCTTCAGAAACTGGGGACAAAGGGCTAAAAATATGACCATGGCCCTGCCTAAGCATGCTGCCACCAAGAAGCTCCTACCACCAAGGGCAGGAGGGAGTGTAGCCATTGAGAGCATAATGACACCACCCACTGGTGGTGGCCCAGTGAATGTTAGACTCTTACCAGTCAGATCAGGCATTGCTCTTCCACTGAGGGAGAGTGAGTTATGGATGGTTGGGATGGGAGAAGTGGAAGTTTCTTCCATGAACAAGGCTGAAATATGAGGAGAGGTAGAAAGGACCTTCCTTACCACTTTACAGACTGAAATATTCTTTTTGGGTGGTCATGAGATGGAGTGGAGAATGTGGGAAACTGTGAATCAGTACCATTCGGAATACTATGTCTGAAGCTGGCAGAGTGAATTCCTTCAAAGCACTAAATCCCAGATGCTTTTAAAATAATTGTGATGACAGAAACAATCACTGGATATAAGAAAAGGAATAAAGAATTAGATCTTTCTCTATAAGTTTAACATTTGATTCTCACATGTGTTTAAAATTCCTGACTGGTAGAAAAATGGATCATTTGAGAGGAGTCCTTTAGGACGATATCAATATTCACTATTTTTGTCTCATGAATAAGAGTGAGGGGAAATTATGTTGAGCGGTGTGAAGCCAGGACCATTGGAGGAGTGGGGTTAATGGCTACTACAGGCACACAGAGAGAATTTGAAGAGCTGAACCATCAAATGTTAGTCTGAGAAGTACGTGAAAGTTTAGGCAGTGAGGGTGGAGGTGAGACCGGGGAAGACTGTGAGTCCAAGAGTAAGTGGTCAGTTTTAGGACAAGGCATTCCGAGGTGTCCAGGGCATGCGAGATTATCTAGGAGCTAAGTGGTGTTTCAGTTTAAGTATATACAGTTGACCCTTGAATGACACAGGTTTCGACTGTGCAGTTTCACCTATACACAGATTTTTTTCAATAAACACAGTACAGTTCAATAAATGTATCTTCTCTTCCTTATGATTTCATTAATAGCATTTTCTTTTCTCTAGCTTACTTTATTGTAAGAATACAGTATGTAACACATATAACATAGAAAATATGTGTTAATAGACTGTTTATGTTGTCAGTAAGGCTTCTAGCCAACAGTAGGTTATTAGTAGTTAAGGTTTGGGGGACTCAAAAGTGGATTTTTGACTATGCAGGGGGCCAGCACCCCTAACCCCCACTTTTTTCATGGGTCACCTATATTTGCAACTATAAATTGTTCTTTGCCCTGGAATGTGTCCGAAATTGAGAATATAGTTCAATTGGCTGCATCTCAAGAATTCACTCAAGTTCACTCTTCTCTTGGTTTCAAGAAATAAGATAACTCTCTCTTATCTATAGAGAGAGGATTGCAATTTGGTCCTTATCTGCCCTTCCTCTTTGTGCCCCTTAGACATCTAGATGGAGATGTTTAGTAGGCAGTTGGATAAACAGTCTAGAGCTAGATTGGAGATACACATTTGAGATGTGTCAGTGTATGGAGGTATTAATATCATGGAACCAGAGAAGGTGCAGCTAGAGGAGCTTGCTGTCATCAGGGTTCCAGGCCTTCCTACATGTCTAGTAGAAAAGGAGCAACCAGGAATAGAGATGAGATAGGGCTACCCCTGAGATAGGGAAAACCAAGAGAATGATGCCACAGAAGACAGAGAAGAGAAGGGTGTGTTTAGAAAGAAGAGTGTGTCAGCAAGGTCAACTGCTATTGAAAGGGTGAGATGAGAATGGGAAATTGGCCAGTGGCTTCAGTCAGATACAGGTGACCTTGATAAGGGCCAATTTAATGGAGTGATAGGGATGAAAACTAGGATGATGTGGGTTTGGAAGGGATAGAGTGGTGAGAAAGTGGAGACACAAAATATAGACAATTCTTTCCATGAGTTTTGTTGGGATGGGAAGAGAATGGAGAAGTATCTGATGAACATTATGTTCTTATTACGTTCTTTGTTTTGTTTTTTAGATGGGTATGCCAATGGAAAATTGTGTGTCAGTGTGTGTGTGTGTGTGTGTGTGTGTGTGTGTGTGTGTGTTTGTGAGAGAGAGAGTCAAAGAGACAGAGAGAAAGAGAAGAGAGAGGTTGATTATGCATGAGACATGTGCAAGCATAAACCTACCTAATATTAAACTGTTTTAGAAAGCACATTAATATATAATCTTTAAGGGTAGAATCTGCCTGACATTATCTTGAATAGAATTAAAATACAAGTTCAGTCAAGGAGATCTTCCCAATCTAAAAAAGCAATTATTTCACTATCACTCTCACCCATGTCTTAAGTTCATAGCCCTTTTCATAGGGTGTGGGTAGCAGCAAATCTGGTAATAATAAAGACAGCTGTTGGTATCACTACCCTCTGCCATCCCTGAAGACAGCCTGCTTATTTGATGTTCCAGAGACATAAAGGAAGAGCATGGTGAGGTGGTTTCTCCAACATGCCTCAGAAGCTGTGAGCTAGAATTCCAGAGCCTAAACCCTCTCCTCTTAAACACATACCCTGTCAACCCCTTAAAAAGAAAGAAATGACAAACACAAGAGATTAGTGGCTTACTAAAGTCTTTATCCTGTCAAAAACTCGAGGGCATGAGTAACCAGGAGAAAAATTATTCTACAATATACCACCCACATCTACCATAACGTCTGAAATGGGAGATTTTTTTTTTCTGAATAGTATTTTTTTTTTTTTTTTGGTCCAAATTGAAGAGTGATGAGAAGATTGTAGGCTGACTGTTGTAGAATAAGAGCCTCCACTGATCCCCAAATATATACACAAAGGGACTAGGCAGAGTGAATGCATTTTCTTGCGTTGAATAAAAAAAATAAATGCCCAGCTTCTGCAGCCTTTGTGATGTATAAGAACTCTGATATAATTTAATGGGAAATTATAACAGAACTATTAAGATAAGTAAGAAATTTTAAAAAGCCATTGCCTTTGTTCCCTTGAAATGAGTGACTCTGGTTAGCAAGATTATTCAATTTGAAATAATTAGGTTTCTGGTTCCTGTAATTTAGGCCTTACCTGTCACTGCAAATTATCTAAATTGTTTTATATATACATATATATATAAAAAATTATGTCATGTCAATAAGACTAAATATTTTTCAACATTTATATTCAAAGACTATATTTATTTTCTAAAAAGCTCTAATACATTGGTAATGCTTGGACAAAAGGTTTTTAAAAGGATATTCACATAATTATTTTTACCACAGAATATTGCTTATATGACACTTTGGTGAGGTTATGGATGTAGATTTCTTTTAAACTCTTATCTTATGGGGTTGAATTTTCTTGTTGTCAGAGAAATTTTAAGACACCATCCAACATGCTATTAAATAACATGATAGTTGGGGTGCAGAGATGTTTTAATCTGCAGTGACTGTGTGCCTTGTGCCATAACCTTCCAGATCTTACTAAATCTAGCCTTGACTGTAGAGAATTCATCTGATTCCATTATTTAGGTAAGTAGAATTTTATAGCCATTAAAAGCAAAGCAATAATTCCTTTCACTGAAGTTGAGCCTAAGATACTGTTTAATACATTTAATTACAATAAAATTGAGTCCTGGGACACTACTAGCTCACTGATGGACCTCAAATGGAATTATTAATTTAATAATAACTTTTATTCAGTACTTATTCCCTATTCTGTGCCAGGCACTAAACTACATCCTCAACATATTTTATCTTGTTTAATTCTCTAAATAACCACAGGAAGTCAGTACTATTTGTGTTCCACATGGACATATTAGGAAAAGAGGTTCAGAAAGGTTGTGTAATTTGCCCAAGACCACACAGTTTGTTCTTAGAGACAGAATTGCTTCTAGGGCCTATCTAAGGCCATATTATGATACATTGAAATAGACACATTCTCTATCCAACCAGATAACCCTGTAGCTAATCTGACTATAGGATAAAATTTACCCTTTTTAGCTATTCAATCTCTAACAATTTGCTGGGATAAGATGTGCTTATGGGCATTCTCTGTGGTATTCTTAATTATTCTTTATTACTCAAGGGTAAAAGAGAGCCATCACATGACTGTCACTGCGGATGTGCAGCTGGGTAGACAACATTCACTCATACATCCAATCATCTACTATTTATTAAGCACCACTCTGTGTCAGGCACTGCTAGAATGAAGAACAAAACAGCCTGGGCTTCATTCTCTTTGAGCTTCCTGTCAAGTGGATGGGACATTCATAAAATAAATGAACAACAAATAAATCAATGTAAAAAGTACTTTGGGGGGGGGGTGGGAAATCTGGTTTCTATGAAAGAAATAACCAGTACTTGGTTATTCTGTATTAGGAAGTCAGGCTCTACAAAGAAGGGGCGTTGGAACTGAAATCATTATCGGCATACCCTAAAAGAGGGGCCGGTGAAGAGACTATGTATATCCATTCATTCAACAAATATCTGCTGAGGACTTGCTATGTGCAAAGCACTCTGCCCATGCAAGACCTACATCGGTGAACAATGCAGAAATCTGGTCCTATCTCTGTAGAGTTTCTGGTCTCATAAAAATGCCAAATCTAATGCCTCACTGAAGCTGTAGGAAATGACTCTAGAAAAAAACAATTTAATTTAAAAAGAGAAAGAAGCCAGTTAATGTAAATACTTGTGTTAGTAATATGCTTTGTTTTGTTTTTTGCTGGTTAGTTAAGAAGAGTACTTGAGACATATTCAGCCCCAAAACTATGAGTCACAGTGCTATGCCTAGAAAGCATTATTATCATTAAGTTCTCAAAAAAAAAAAAGTTTTGAACATGCTATACTCATTCAATTCAGAAAGTAAAGAAAATAAATGATCAGGTTCCTGAAAGTGAAATCTACCCTATGTCGGAGTGTTGTGCAACACCCACACATAGTTTTCCTACAGGTGGTGCTGTGCAGCTGAATTACTTTAGGTTGACTTAAGTGGTGGATTCAGTTCAAACCACAGACCTAGAGGCATGTTAGTGAATCATTTTGGTCAGCCTAAACATTAGCCGTCATGGATAACATTCCACATACTGCTGGGTTGGACAGGAGTGGTCTTATGATAGAGGTCATATTTATAGATGCTGAGAAAAAGCTCCATTATCTATTCTTTTGACCTACAACTTCATCATTTCGAAACACTTCATGTTTTGATGACATTTGATAGATATCCATGATCTGCCTTGTCTCCAAACAATATAATACATGTTTTCTTAATTTTGTCTTTAAGAAAAAAATATCCCTGCTTATGATGATCATATAGAGCTACGGGTTCACTTTCTCTCTAGAGATTAAATACAGACTATTGTCTTCAAACATGTAACCAGATCTCCTGGGTTCAAGACCCATCCCACCCCAGCCCTGGATCTGGCTCCTTGTGTTGGACACCGTCTTTGTACCCACCTTCCCAGAGTACATTCCAAAACATCTCAGTTCCTGAGAGAAGAAACCCAAGATAAAAAACTAAAGGAAGAGTATTGTCCAGAGCTCTGGTGTCCAGTCTCAGGTTAAGCCTCTTCCCTGGGACTAAAACCTGAGCTGACCATCTCTGTCCGAGAACATGTTGCTCCCTACTCAGAGAATGAGGCCTTACCTTCAGGCCAAATAAGACAAGCACGTGTGAATACACTCTAATAATAGTCATACAAGTGGCACTGATAAAGAACAGTAGGAAGATTATTTCACCCAAAAAAAGGCCCATGAGATGAAGGAAGAGACATACTATTTGGCACTGCCCATTTTCTGAGTGTGTACAAAGAAGCAAGGTAGCTTTAAGGGAATGCCTGGCCATCATGGCCAATTCTTTGGTGCTGGTTCTCTTCAGGTGGGATGAGGTGGGGAAAGAGGAGCCATCTGAGGGCCCTGCTCATACACACAGCCTGGGTGAATAAACTGTGAATTTCAAGTAAAAGTAGAAAATCTGGAGCAGGTCTCTTTGTGGCTCTGCAAGGCACTGATGTTGGCTGATACAGGCACATTCTACCCTACTCACCACCTCCCCAGCTGTCTTCACTCAATACGGAAAATTTAAGTAATATTGACTTTCAAATATATCTCTGGACACAGCTAAAATTAACCTCAGAGAACAGACTCTCTGGAAAAATCTGGAATACAACACAACGTTGGTTTCCTCAAGGACAAGACTTCTATGCAGTTAAGAGACAAAGGAAATCAGTGAGGAGCAGAAGTCATCTTTTATCCCACCCTATATCCTCTCCACACAATCCACCAGGTGCTCTGTCCACAATTTTTGAGTAAAGAGAGAAAGGACAGTTGCTCAGCTTCTCAGTTTTTCAGAGGCTATAGCACTACTCATCAAAAGGATGTGTATGTGCCATGGTGATCCCATAAGGCAAGCTTCTTAAGATAATTCTGATGCTCTCTACAGAAAGTGAGGATGGTTATGTACATGTATTTCCATGTAGAATGTTTACATGAAACAATTCCCAATTTAAAAAAGATCATTCCTACCAACTTTTTCTTCCTACTTTAGATAGGAGATACTGATAGGAGATCTTACTGGGTCTGCTGAAATATAAAACAGGTCAACTAAACATTAACAAGATCTTAAGAGGAATAATAAAGCCAAACCACACTGGCTAAGGACCGTAGCATGATATTCCAATAGGTAACTAACAATAACAGAGCCCAGTGGATTCTGGAAGTCAACACGAATTGCACTGTTTCCATTCTGTTCTGCAGCTATCCATTCAAAACATCTGAAGTCATTCTGCAAATCTAACATAGAAAAGGCCTCTTTTCTCCTTGATGTGGGTCTGTGAAAAATTCATGATCTAAATGCCAGAGAGAATAACTATATTAACAACTTAGTTTCTAAGCGACAAGAAATGAAGACATTCTCTGATCTTGACCAATTCCACAAGTGGAATGTGTATCATCCAGCTAAACTCTGATACCCAAATGGTTTTGCCCATTCTTTTTTTAAACACAAAGTGGAAAATGTCAGAAAGATAAACTTCATCGAAATAGAAACTTCTTTTGTGGTTCTTCACTTAAGTCAAATGAGCTTGGTATTGTTGGTATTATAAGTAATTGGTACTTAATAAGTACTTTATCATCATCTGAATATTAGAAAAATGGTGAATTTCCATGTTATCATCAAAAAATCGATTAATGAAGTATTCTGGAAGGTATATATAAGGCAATATATAAGCCAATAGATGTAAGTAAGCACTTTTGGCAATAAACATTATACATATTAAAGTATTGTTTATTATCATTATGTATTGGTATGATTTAAGAACAATACTGATTTCCCTGGGTATTGACTCAAATTTAAGTGGACACTAATTAATAAAATACATTTTAACAGTGTCTCCAAGGGAAATTCACATAATATTTTTTTCCCAGGCCTAGGTCCAAAAGTAGCTGGGAACATCTTGGAAAAGGATATGGCCCACTCATTACTCATGCTACTCACTCCCTACAGATCTGCCTTCCAACTACCAACTAGCTAAATTTCTTCTTGGCTTGTAAAAACTGAGGAGTTCACAACCTCAGGAAATACAGTTGTAAGCTGTGTGTGTGCTGGGGGTGTTTGAAGCAAGATAGCTATTTTCCTCAAACAGTTAAAACAGTTTAAAAAAACAAAAGCAAAACAAAACTTTGGTTGCAACTAGGTGACTCCTAAGTATTTTCAAAGGGCCAAGTCAGACCATCACCACTCAGACAACCCTTTCCCATTCTTCCCTGCCAAAGTTCCTCCTCACTTGGTACCTTTTAAATTCTCATTTATATCCATACCCATCTCTGTCTGGACACAGTTGTCATATAAGGGGGTTGTGAGGGGCACAGTTTACAGGAATCTATAGCTGAACCTTCCTATATTAAAAAAAAAAAAAGATGAAAGAGAAAGAAGTGTCACTCTGTATTAAAGGCATACAAGATCCTTCTTTTATTAGTGTGACATGACTTTGGCATTCAAAGAAAGCTGATGAGTAACACCCCACCCCCATCACAGAGGCTTGGGGCAGTCCCATTGCAACCAAAAGCACTCTTTCCCTGCTTTCCATTCTTACAGTTTAGTGTAAATAGCTCTTTGCTGTCAGGAGCATGCAATGAAATCAGAAACTAAGGGATCCTATTTGCACACACCCTTCTAACAAAAAGAGAAGTTCACAAAGATGTTTCACTCATTAGGCCACCTCTGCTTTTAGGCTGTGGACTGCTTCCCACTAGGCAGTGGGGAAAATGTGGGCTTCAAAACTTAACCATGACTAGAACATGCATCACAGTGTGAAGGAACTGCAGAGCGAAGGAATGGGTTTCCACCACAATTTGTTCATGCTACACACTGATTCTGTCCCATTCCACCTCCCCAAATCTTTACATTCCACTTCTAATGAGCATCTTCAGTGCCCATTACCTCTGAACAGCCACATCTCAGAGGAAAAAGCAAGGCTGTGATCGTAAGATTAACCCATAAGTTATCTGACCATCAAAATTTCACATTTTTAGCACACCAAAATTCCAGGGGTTTTACAGAGCTTCATAAATAGGAGGATGAGGCTGGACCTGTCCAATATGGGCATTTCCGTAAGATGAAAGGAACTTGGGCCCCAGCTCTGTCACAGGCTCGTGTGTAACCTTGAACAAGTCCATTTGCCTCCCTGAGTCTGTCTTCACCTCCGTAGAAATACATAGATTAGTCTAAATTGTCTCCAGGGTTCCTTCCAGCTCTGAAATCCAATGACCTGTAATTATTATATGGGTGGTATATTTCAATACTTAGCAGAAATTAGAAATGTCAAGAAAAAAGCCTCTTCTTTAAACATTTCCAAAACTTGGAACTCTGATTTCATAATAATCTTAAAGGCTTAGAAACCTGCCCACACTCCCAAGTTTATGTCTTTATCAACCAAGGATGGAAGAACTGGAAGAAGTTTGGTTTGAGCAAATCTCAGTTTACAATTTTTTTTTCCCCAGGAGGGTTTTATTTTGCTTAATCTGTTTTACTGATGTTAATTTTGAGGAAAATATGGTCCAATTGTTCCTAAGTCATTTTGAAATTCAACAGAATACAATTTAGTTCCAGTTATTTTCCATCTAACCCAAACTCTATAAACTCATTTATCTTTCAACTAGGCATTCCTTTAGTGATGACTAGATACCAACATTGAAAAGGCCCAAATGTGGTTTTAGACATGAAGCCCAGGGAGTTTGAAAAGACTCTACATTTGCCCCAAATTTCTCTCTTAACTCAGACTACTTGGCAGGCTTCTACTGGGAGCATGACTATTGTCATGACCTAACTATAAAGTTCATTTTAAGAACATTTGACCTAGTCTGTCTTTCTTTTTCACAGATACTCTCCTACTGGGTCTTCATAAGGACATGGACTTTTCCTGGAACCTCTAGACCATCCTACTATCACTGTCTGTCTTCCTTGAAACTCCATGGAAGTGGCAGCACATGGCAGTATGTGTTCATCCTAAATTCTTACAGAGGGGAACGAGTTAGCCAACCTTTACCAGAGCAGGGACATTATTATGTGTCTGGCTCCAAACAAGCTCTCCACTGCCAAGGTGAGAACTTCCTGGCACACAGGAAGTTCACAAAAATTATTTGTAGAGTGAACACACTCTATCATGAGGTGATACAACCTAGAATAAATGAATAAGACATATGAAAAGAATAAAATCATCATTTCAAACCTTTCAGATTGGGCATTAGGACTTTTCCCAGAAATAATTATTTTCTGGAAAAATAGATGATCTGAGTCCTATAGTTTTTTCATTTATAAAATTTGAATGAGAAGCGTCCCAAGAATCATATGCATCATAAGCAGTTATGGCTAGTTTAACCAAAAGATATGGATAGCTGTCGAATTCTATAATGCCTGCTGTATTTTATCAACAATGAGTTACTTCTATAATTGAATTAATCAATAATTAGTGAAAACAGTTATTTTGACTATTTTTCTCCATTGAATTGAATTTTACTAGTTGTTTTAACATACTGTCAACATAAACCAAATCACCTTATTGGAACATTCTTTGTTTTCCCCCTCACTCAATAGTTTCTGCCTTTAGGTAGCACTCATTTGTCCAATAAATAAGTGGGAGGGCCTTCTGTGCCAGGCCCTATTCTAGGCTCTGGAGAAATAGCAGAGAACAAGAGAGAGAGTTCCTGCCCTTGTGAAACATATATTTGAGCAGAAAGAGATGACTAATAAATAAACAATTACATAAATAAGACAAGGTTGGAAAGTTAGAGGTGAAAGAATCAGGTAAGGGAGGCTAGTGGTAGCAGGCAGGCAGTGTAGGATGGATGGTCAGGGCCTCCCTGAGGAAGGAACGGCGGAGCTGAAAACTGACAGGTGAACAGCCGGCCCACACAAAGATCTGGGAGAATGGCATTCCAGGCAGAAGGAAGAGTAGAGGCCAAGCCTGGGGCAGAAAGAAGCATTGAGTATTTGAGGGATGGAAAAATAAGACCAGTGGGGAAGACGAAGGTGGTACAGGAAGAGGTTGAGAGCACCCAGGGGTGGACCTTGTAAGGAACCCACAGCAGAGTTTGAAGCTAGAGGGTGACCATCGTGATTTGTTTCTAAAGGATCCCTCGGACTCCGGGGAGGGTGGAATATAGGAGGGTGTAGGAGTTATTGCTGCTGCCCAGGTGTGACATGAGAGGTCACAAACTCGAGTGGTGGCCATGGGGACAAAGTAAACAGGTAAGAGAGGGATCTCAGCAAAGGCAGGAAGACTTCCTGGCTGATTGACTGCAGGGAGTGAGAGAAAATGCTGGGTGATGCCTTATTGAAATTAATGAGATCTACTAATTAGGATAGCATTTTACCATAAACAAATTATTAAGCACTTTTCCTGCCATTATCACTGTCCTGCCTTCAGGAATAAGGCTTAAAGATCATTAAAAAGGCATCTGACAGGAGTCAGGGGACCTCTAATATTTTCTAACCATGGGGAAGGGAACTGCAGAAGTTGAGCTATAATAATATGTCACATTTATAAAGCACATTGCTGTTTATGAAGTGCTTTCATATCCATGGTCTCCCTCATACTCTTTATTTTTCTTCAATTTATATGACATTTCCATCGAATGGGGTGGATTAGTAAGCTGGTGCATTCACGTAACAAAAACCGGATTCTGATGAAGAGTTTGTTGACATTCCACTGCTTATTATAAGTTTTTTTTTTCTGAAATCTTGCCTGATGACAAGAACTTCTCTTCTAACAGAAATAGTTTTCAGTAATTTAAAGGAAACATTTTTCCATTATCTTTTTTGTTTCAGTGTTCTCCATAGATCACCCTGACCAGATTTACGAAAATAAGATTCAATCAGAGTTTTAAGAATTCCAGCATTATGAAAGTTTTGAAATGATTACGCTTTTTTGCCAAATGAAAAGGAAATTCCGATTGTTATGCATGAATTAATTAGGGCCATAACCTCCCAGGCCTGTACAGGGATCAAAGCAGGCTTCTGCCCCAGAGCAGCCTGAGAGCGGGAGCTGTATGCAAACAAGCACTGTGATCTTTCCAAGTGCACGGTCATGCTGCTGTCTCAGCCAGAGAGAATACCAGACACCCAGCCCCAGAGCCTTGTACAGAGGGACTGGTGTCTGCTTTCCCAGAAAAGAAACCAAGCAAGGTGCCCCAACCCAACTATGATGTCCTCCTAGGGGAAGGCAGCATGGCTGAGAAGCACAGACAGCACAATGGCTAGAGGAAAGTGGAGACCATCCAAATATGCTTCCTGGGCTTTCCCTTCCCAAGAGAAACCTCAGAATAAAGTAGAAAGTGCAGGGACTTCGGAGAGCAGTGACAAGGTAAGAATGTTGGCTTCATGATGAGCATCCAGCCTCCTCTGTGCAGTGGAGACCATCCACTCCCTCAAAGGGTTAATGGGAGGATCAAAACCCATAAGATATCACAGATATACTAATGACTGTGGTGAACATCACTAATCTTATCAAAGAGAATCTCTATTAGACATGCATGAAAAATAAGCAGAGGAGTACTGATAAATGTCCTCACTGGCCACGCTGCAAGTCAGTTCAATGATGATTTACTGAAGTATGGTCCTTGGCACAGTGAAGATAAAAAAGATGTTGTCCCTCCCCTCATATTTTTCTGTTTCCTGAGGTACATACCTGGTTATAATTCAAGAAACTGTGATAAATACGTACAGAAACACAGGTAAGAGTCTATGAGAGCATAGAGCCTAAGGGAGACTTAAGAAGGCCTCATGGAGCAGGTGGTGGTGAAGAGGGAGAAGGGTTTCAATAAAGTGGATGGAGGAGAAGACCAGCAGCAGAGGCACGAAAGATGAAATTGTGAGATCCCTTCAAGGAACAAAGTCAAAGATAGAGGAAGTTAGATGGGAAGATGGGCTTGAATGTAGCTAGAAATCTAATTAGGAACAAGACTGAGCCAGAGAGCTTTAAGTCCCCACAAATCTTTCCAAGATACAACCTAGTTTTCAGTAGAAATGCAGGTGGAAGTTTTCAGGCTCACAAAGAATGTTACTCTTTGACTTGCATAAAGACAACCAAGCAATAAAGTCTACCACTGGGTTCCCAGTGATGGTTCCAGGGAATCCATGTGCCACCCCAAATCACCCTGAGCCAGAGCCGTGGTTATTGTTGAGCGAGGGCAGAGGGTAGATGGACTCTGTTTCACAAGGTGGGCTGTCTGCTCTATCCCAGGAGGAGTCCCCATAGACCAAAAAAAACATTCTCGTCTCATCATCCTTGGGATATTTTAGACTTTATGCTAATAAAATAAGGATGCTCTGTGCTCAAAATTTTCAGATCATTTTAAAAGAGCAAAGACCCCCAAGGTCATCTGTGCCATCTGCTCCTTCTCCTGAATGAAAAACACAAAAAGAGAGAAGAAGGGAGGAAGAATGGGAGGGATAGAGAGAGAGAGAGAGAATGCACCAGAAAAAACAAACAAACAAAAAAACTGCATTTGGTGACAAAAAGATAAGGAGAACCCAAAAGTCTGGATGTTAGTAAGATATAACAAAAATAGGAAAGGGAGAGAAAGGAGAGAAAGACAGAGGGAACAGGTTTTAAAAGAAATAGGAAACGGAGAGCTGAAAAGGGAGAGCAGGGAATTAACAGATATGGCGGAGCATTTGCATTGAGCTCAGGAGTCTGTACAGGAAGCAGCAAGGGGAAAGGAGAAGACATAGGAAAAGAAAGGAATGTAGATTCTAGGACATGTAAGAGATTTGGGGTCTCCACTCAATCCTCTGCAGGTTGCCTGGCCTTTGTCACCATCCCTGGTTGGCCAGGCAGCAGCCTGCCTCAGAGCTCCCGGCCTGATTCCTGGACCACAATCTTTCCCCTCAGTCCCAAGCCCCAGTCTCCATCTGCCTGAGCCCCAGAAGTGGCCCAGCATAGTCAGTTATACAATCCCTACTGGATTGGAAAGAGATTTCCCACAGAGCCAGGGAAGCACTGGTTTCCCAGGCTGGACACTGGACCAAAGGGGGATTGGTGAGCTACTGCTACAGGGGCTGTTACCCCACTGTTATGGCTGCCTCCCTCCTCTCCACCTCCTCTCTCATGCCCCTGCTGGGGTCCCAGCACTGTGCTTGAGAAGAGGAAAATGGGACCCATTCCAACATTCTCAGGAGGACCCCAGCAGTCAGGTTTTTCTGGGGCTTTCTAAAAATTAGTGGCAGTTACTCAGAGAGTCCTGCTCAATCATAACAAGCTGCTTTGTCTTAGCATCCTCAAGACTGCAGACACCAGGTGATCTCTCAAGAACCACTTCTTCATTACTTCATGTGGTCTAAGCAAGCTGTAAAAATTGGTGATACTTAATATTCCTTCTCAGGCTCTGAAGAAAGCTCTGGAAAATCTCTCCTTTGGGGGGGGGGGGGAGTGCGGGACATACCTGTAAAATTTTGTATGCATTTTGGGTGTTACGGCTTTCCTCTAGCCCCCTACCCCATCCATGGACCCCAGAGAGTCCATTGATTCCATATTAAGACTCCCTGGTCTATAACTACTTTCCAGAAACCTCTGATTTCTTATTTCAGACATGGAGGATAGCATTGGAAAATGCTCAGGACTGCAGCCTGAATACGAGGCATTGCTAAGCCAGGAGGAACCAAAGTTTATCAGCCTCCTTTATGTTTTATCCAGTTTGTAACTCTGCTTCAGCTAAAAAATCACAAATAGAAAAAAACACATCATGGAGACTCAGACAGCAACTTTCCTTTCCTTGATTCTTGGAAGTTAAAAAAAAAAAAAAGTATATATTGCCTTAAGAATGATACAGTTTGGGTTATTTACTGGACTGGCTAAATCTTTAAAGAAAAAATGTGTATGGATGTAAACATAGTATATAAACCAGACCCAGGCTATTTCATAATTATATTTGCTTATGACTAATCATATTCACTTTCTACTGAAAAATACTTAATACTTCATAACACTTCAGAACAAGAATTTGCTTTCAACATGAAGGTATTGCTGTCACTGCCTATTTTTTCCTTGCTTTGTGATTGTAAGTGCTGATCACAGCTCAGATAGTTGTAAAATATAAACCTGCTATCATAGCTTGCATGTAATGAGTTCTAAATGTGTGACCTATTTACAATAGTAAGCTGTACATTAGGCACCACAAACACTTAAAATGCCAGATACTGCCACACTTTTATGACAGTCATTAACTGAGTCACAGCAGCAAATATTTAATGTGACAGTTACATTAACATAAAGCTCTGCTGATAAAGAAGCATGTCTTGCAATTTGCATTGCATGATGCAACATGACTATGTACTCTGACAGTGATGGTCTTCTACTTGGTCCAGAAAGCCTTGAGGCAACAGTTTCTGAACCCTTTCCCTGTTGGCAAGTGAAGGAGAAACAATTTCAATCTGATGATTGAACATCACCTACTTCTGAAAAATACATCTCTTACCTAGGCACACTTGACATATACCTGTGGGTTTCTGATTAATCTAAATGATAGAACATTTCTTTCAGTACAACTGTAATTTGAAGATATGCTTCTATTCAATGGCTTGTTTCAAAAGGAGGTGCCAGGACCAGAGTGATGGTTTTGTGGTAGTAAACACAATTACATGTAAGATTTAAAATATATCCCCCATCCTCCTAGATATACCAAAGAAATAACCATACTACTTCTTTAGTCTTCCTGCTTCTAATTCCAGAAATGTGAACTTGGTACCCAAGTTCTCAAATATCCAACTTCTAAAGATGTCCCCACAGTTGGATTCCAAATATCTTTGTTTCATTTTCTGGTATTCAAGAAAACCATTGTTTCCAGAAGAATTATGTAACAAAACCATAATTACCAAAAATATTTGTGTGTAAGACTGTTGAATCACAGACCTGTACCTCTGAAACAAATAACATATTATATGTTAAAAAGAAGAAGAAGAAGATAGCAGGAAGGGAAAAAGGAAGGGGGGGAAATCGGAGGGGGAGACAAACCATAAGAGACTATGGACTCTGAGAAACAAACTGAGGGTTCTAGAGGGGAGGGGGTGGGGGGATGGGTTAGCCTGGTGGTGGGTATTAAAGAGAACACATACTGAATGGAGCACTGGGTGTTATACACAAACAATGAATCATTGAACACTACATCAAAAACTAATGATGTAATGTATGGTGTTTAACACAACATAATAATAAAAAAAGAATATTTGTGTTCAAACGTATTTTGTGTAACTGTGGAAATACAATGCTAACCCAGGCTACTCTCTTTGGTACCACTTCTTGATTTTTTTCTATCTATGATGAACATTTTCTGGTAGTAACTGCCACTGATGGACATCAATAAGCACACTTAGCACACCTGAGATGTAGGAATTGACTCCATTTAGAGGCACTGATAATAGTTTATATAAAGTGGCCATTTGTGGGCTGAGAGAACATGTCATAAATCAAGACCAGATGAACAGTATCTCTTTCCACATTATGGTAGAAATGTACCACCTGCCCTGAATCTCAGGAACACTTCTTTCTTATCAGTTTACAGTAGGAGTTGCAAATTTAGAGACCTACTGAGATTACTCAATATCATTGATGAGTGAAATGGGCCAGATGTAATACAATATGGAATAGTAGGTTTTGCGGAAAAATGAAAAGTGAATGAACAATGTAAAATGGGCAGTTCTACACATATGAAGCAGATGTCATCATTTAGGAGAGCAAGACCAGAGTAGTAGACCCTGTAATTATTTGAAAGGCAGGAAGCCCAGAGTTTTATGTGAAATCACCCAAATTTTCAATAGTGGCAACCAATTTATTTGGTTTGTGTCTATGGGTACAGTTGTGTCCCTTGATCATAAGATTGCAAGTGCAGTCTATGGTATTTAAGAAACAAATAATCCTCTGCTGTTCACGGGGAGCTCTGGATAAGGCCTTGAAGTCCCTGCCAGCCAGGCCATCCCCCTCTACAGACTGAATTTTGTTGCCACCTTAACTACTACTAATAATTCCCAGTTCTGGTCCTAGAAATCATTCTGAGTCTCATTATTTTCAAGAAGCTGGAATTTAGTTTCATGGATCAGAGATCTCTGACCATGTTTATAGACCATATAATAACAAAAACAATAGCTAACATGTATTGAACACTATCATAAATGCCTTATATGTAGTCACCAAAAACGAGTAACAGCAATCACAATTTACAGGTCTTACTTGATGTCGGGCCCTGATCCACATCCTTCACATATATTAGCTCATTTAATCCTCTGAACAACCCTATGAGGCAGGTACTATTATTATCATTCCCCCCTACATTGTAATAAGGAAACTGAGGCACAAAGAAGTTAAGAGACTTGCCTGGGATGGTACAGTTAAAAGGGTAGAACTTGGATTCAAATCCAGTCAGTCTGATTCCAGGGGCCATATTCTCACCATATGCCATCCTGCCACTTACCAACAAGTACTCAACGACCAAAAGTAAGCAAACAAAACACTGACAGCTGAGACCCACGGGTCTCCACTCCAGTTCTAAATTCTCTAATATGTACATAAATGCATGGAAACATTAATAAGCATTAGGAGAAGTAGGAAATAATTCATTATCAACTGATGATATGATGAGGAAGGGAATTGACATTTATTGAGGGTTCTCCATTTGCAAGTGATTCACCTACATTAATATCTCATTTAATCTTCACCAAAACATCATGCAGGATATCCTCATCCCATTCTGCACCTGGGGAAACAGAAGATCTCCAGTGGAGGTATGTCTGGAAAATAGAGTCCATTAAGGAAAACCACAGAGAAGACTCCAGAGATTATTCCAACTGGAAACACATCACTCTATTTAGAACGAGCAATCTTTTCTGATCATGTCAGTATTTGGCTCTGAACCTGTTAATTCCCATTGGGAAGGACTGGGGGGAAGCAGAGAAGAGTATACCAGCATTACCAGGGGAGCATTTCCAAGATACACTTGACCCCACTTCCACTGGAAGGTAGGCCAGTATGGAAGGAAGGGCGATACAATCCCTCTCTCCCCAGATAAAGGATAAAGTCCAAAGACAGTATACCTCCAATAAGAAAGATGCTGCATGTTTTTGTCCAGGTGACTGGTCTAAAAGTTCAAATGCAAGAATGTTTCCAGTTTGCCTGCCCAACAAGCATGCTCCAGTCCAGCAATTCAGACTGCTGGGACATCTCATCTCCTGCTTCCCTTTTTCATAATGACATCCTAGTTCTCCTAATCCAGCCACATCCCTACACACTTAAAATACTCATCCTCCCATGGTGTATTTACACATTTCAAATATTTGTAGTCCATTAAAAAGATATTGAGCACATGGAGAAATAGAGGTCCACATTTGGAAAACATAAATCTGAGGCCCTGGGGATTACAGGCTCTCTTTTTAAAAATTTTTTCAAAGATGAGAAAGGTTTCCTTTGATAATAAACAGAACTCTAAACCTAGCAAGCTGTGCATTCTTTGTAGGATATTCCTCTCAAAGAGGTTAACCAGCCCTCAAGGAACCTTTTGGTTTGAACGCTGTATCTTCTCATCCCCCTGACTTTGCCTGATATAAGATGGCACTAGTTCTGCTCATCCCTTCTCTCTGTTGCCAGAAGGTGTGAGGGACATCTTCTTCCAGACCCAGAGGGAGTGTGTGTGCCTTCCCTGTACCTCTCCTGCAGTTTCTCACCTTTGCCTCCCAAAAGCCAAAAGATCGCTTGCAGACACTCTTCGAAGTGTAAACAAACCTTGACAGAGCACAGACTATCCATGTCTCCCATGGAAAAAAGGGTCTTGCGATCCCCTTATACCCATCTAGGTTCAGGCACTCCCTTTGGGAACCAGGAAGCTGGACATAAGTGGCTGAGAAAGCATTTACCTTCAGACCTCTAGCCATTCACTCCTCTACCCCCCAATGGAACCCCTCCTCCCACCCAACTCACTGTGGTCCTCCCCCTCATTCCTACTCCAGTTACATTTTTCCCAGGAAAGGAGCTGACTCATTTGTACAAAGGCTGGCACGACTTGCTATGCCCCTCTTTTTGAGACATCTGCCTTAACAGGACACAGTCACCCCGATTTGAAAGAAAGATCTAGCTGCAATACTAGGAGGAGGTATCATTGAACTGAATGAGGGAAGTTTTGTAGAGATGGTAGGAGGGATGTGCTTTTTGGGAATTCATGAAATCAGCCTCAGACAAAATTAGATGGTTTTTCCTTTTGTCCCACATAAAAATCATTCTCTTACCTAAAAAGGGGAGCAAAATTCTCACTCCCTTCTCTCTTCCAAAACCCCACTCCTTAATATGCCCATCTCTATTCCGACTCCAAGGCTCCGACTCCAAATATAACACAACCTTAAAACATGGTACCATAAACGGGTAAAGTTTTAATCCCACCTGGACTGCCCCTCCCTCCATTCTGCAGAGGGACTCTTTTGAACCTTACCTCACCCGATTTCCATTGATGTATTCTCCTCCTTGTCAACAAAGAAAAATGAAAGCTGTTAAGCCAGGCTGCTTGCCTTTCCTTCTACCTGTGCCCAAAGCTACCATCTCCACAATGTTGCCCTCTCCACCATCATACCACAACCAGTTTTGTTCCCAGATACCACCAGAAATTGTATGACACTCTCCCTATCAACACATCGCTCCCATCCCAAAGGCCGACACCCATCCCTTCTCCTACTTGTTCCAACACCTAGTTCCAACAAGTATCTATTCTTTACCTTAAATTTTAAAAGTGTCTTCATCTCTGACTTCTCTTCAATTTTACAACATTTATTCCACAAACACTTTGAAAAACAAGCAAACAGAACCTCATCCACTGCCTTCAGGTAGACTTGGACCCTCTGCTGCTTTTGCCTTTGCAATGCCTCCTAATTCAGCTCTCTGCCCCCAGTGATCCAGACTCCACGTAGTTAACACAGGGATATCACCAAGACAGCAGATCTGATTGTGGAAAATCCTTTGGTGCTACCTGTATGAGTACAAATTACCAGAAATTTAGTGACCTCAAACAATACAAACTTACTATCTTACATTTCTGTAGTTTAGAAGTCTGACACAGGTCCCATGGGGCTAAAATCAAGAAATTGGCCAAGTTTTATTCCTTTATGAAAGCTCCAGGATGAATTCATTTCCCTGCATTTTCCACCTTCTAGAAGTCATCTGCCTTCCTTGGCTCAGAGCCCCTTCCTTCATCTTCAGCTACAGCAGATTGAGTTCTCTGACTCACTCTGACCTCCTCTGCTGCTTCCTTCTTCCCCTTCAAAGAACCTTTATGATTACATTAGGCTCACCTGGATGACCCAGGATAATCTCCCCATCTTAAGGGCAGCTGATTAGCAACCTTAATTCCATCTGAAGCATTAATTCCCCTGTACCACATATGGCACAGGCTCTGAGAATTAGGACATGGACATCTGGGGGAAGTCCTTATTCCTCCTACCAGACCACCTCCCCAACCTCAGAATAGAGTGCAAGCTCCTTGATCTGGCGTTATGTACAGTGGTCAAGGGCACAAATGTAAGGCGGGATGTCCTGGGTTCAAATTTTGGCTCTGACTTCTGTTGGCTAGTGAGCTTTGAACGGGTGAATGTATCTATTTCTCATCTGCAAAATGGAGTTGATAATAATAATAGCACCTTCCATGTAGACTTGTTGTGAGGATTAGTTGAGATAAGCATAGGGAAAGCATTTGAAACTGTGATATAATCAGTAAGTGTTCAATAAATATAGCTACCATTACCATTTTATAGTATTGCAATTAGGAATGCATTTGGCTGTAAGTTACAGACAACTGAAGCAGAGGATTATTTTTCTCACACAAGGAGAAGTCCAGAAGGTTTCTGGCACTGGCTCAGCAGCTCAGTGATATCAAAGCCAAAGTCTTTGTGATTCTCTTGGCCTTTCCTCCATAGCTACAAGGTAGCTGCTACATCTACCCCAACCCTTACTTTTTCACTCAAAGCAGTGAAGGACCATGCTAAATATAATACTCTCTTTTTATCAGGAAGGCAAACACTTTCTGCGAGCCCTTCCAGCAGGCCTTTGCTTAGGACTCATTAACCAGAGCCATGTCATATAGCTATCCCTTGCCGCAAGGGAGGCAGGGAAAGTGAATATTTCACTTTTGTAGCCTCTGAATAGAGGTGGCAAAAGAAAAGGGGTTGGGAATGTCTGTTGGTTAGCCATGGGTGTATACAGGAAGAGCACCTGTTTGCCATACTCTGTCCTTCGTGATCTGTTCTGCTTATGCCTTATCTGTATCTCCTTCCCATACACATTCATCAACTAATATTTATTTAGTACATTCTATGTGCTAGGCTCCAAAAGGCCTACAGTTTGAAGCAGCAGACAGCTAGGTAAAGAAGCAATTAAAATAATAAGGTCATCAGTGTTAGAATAGTGAGAAGCATTGATTGTCATGGGTGAACATCTGGTTAGTATTGGGAGAAGTAGGGAAGTTTTCTCAGGTGAAGTAACATCTATACCAAGACATGAAGCTTATGGAAGGATCCACCAGGTAAGTGGGCAGTTGGGGCAAAGTATGTGTGTTGTGGGAGGATGGTACAGGGAGATTTCAAACTAAGGGACAAAAGTAGGTGGTTTCTGGAAGCCCTTACACTTCATCCCTACCCAACCTCCTCATAGTTTCCAAATGAGTCCTCTCTCATTTAAAATGCTCTTTGACACCCTGAACACATAGCAGACTCTTAAACATCCTGAAAGGCCCAACTCTGACTCCCCAGTCCAGGTTAGGGATCCCATCCTCAGGGCTCCTCTTTGGCAGTGCAGATGGCACTTGTCTCCCACTGACCTGTGAATTCCCAAAAAGAGGGACTAGATTTGTTTTATTCACAGCTATATCCCCAGCACCTCATGGAATGTTGACACATAGAAGGTTTTTAATAAATACTTGTTGGATAAATTAATAAAGCACCAAAAACTTAAATGATAATGCACTAAATAAATATACATAACAAATACAGGTATTTAATAACCCTGTGCTATGAAGGCAAATTAGTATATCCCTCTGCTGGCTCACACATTTTTTCATGCCTTGGTAAAGGAATGAATAAGAACGTAGGTTCTGCGGTCAGATGGTCAGAATTCAAATGGGTCATTTACTCCTTATTAGCAGAACTTCTGGCTTTATCCCATTGGCTTTGGTTTCACCCCAAGTCCAATGATATTAATATCAATCTCATAAGGTTGATTGAAGATGTAAGTACAATGACCTAGGTGAATTATTAACAATGAATAAATGTTAGAAATTGAGAAGAAAAATGGAAGGGCCAACACTCTTAAAAGACACAAAGGAAATAAGTTCTCAGTCCCCACATAAGAGTGACATATACCTGAAACCAAAGATTAGCATTTTCCTCCCTCCTCATCCCAGGAAGTCTACCTCCCAGGACGCAGAGAAGAGAGGTAGGTTAATAGCAAAATTGGCCCTCCTTGCCTCGCCCACATGAGGTCTGCTAATTAAAAGACATCAAATTCATATTTTAAAAAGTCAGGTTTCCTCTCCAAAACCATGACTAGCTGTAGTCATTAAGAACTTAGGATATAGAGCAAGTTCTATCAAAGACTCTGGATTTCATTGTAAAGCACTCGAGGAAACGAGGTTATAAAAGTTATGTGGCTGCATTTTTATGCTACTATTACTCTCTGGAATTAGTTTCCTACCATGTAGAAAAATGGGAGTGTGAACATGAATGAATTCATCCCTTCCTGTTTATTGCTTCAGCTGAACCCAGAGCTGGGCAGCCTGCTCCGACAGCTCCATAAGTTGCATTTTGTGGTTTCAGCCTGTCAGGGAGGTCACTCACTGATGACTCAGATATGCTGGCCTGAAGGTATTTATGTGATCTCCCGAGTCGGCAGAAAGCCTGCCCTCAGAACAAGGCAAATATATCCCTGCTCTTGATGGCTTCAAGCTCTGCGATGGGGGGCTGACCTGACAGCTGCTTGTCCTGAGGGAGAAATAAAGGAAACTGGTGAAACACATGCTATTTCCATGAATTCCCACTCATCTGCTGTTAGAAAATTCAGTTGAGACCCTGACAATAAAGGTTAGACTTGTAGTGTCACAATAGAAAGGAAAAGAACTTTAACTTGCCTTCAGCATACCAAACAGGCTGCACTTTGCGAGATCTGTAATTCGCTGAACCATCTAAGACGCACCACGGAAAAACTATCAATGGGCATTTGTCTGAATTTATATTTATGACATCTGTTTGACATGCGGTTTTCATTTAGATGGCAATCCAGATACCGCTTTGCATAAAGTTCTGGCTTTTTGAGCTGTCCAGATCAATTGTCTTTTACCAAATATCTAATTTTCAGATGTTTACAGATGCACCAGAAGAATATTTTCAAATCATTGAAAAGAATGGCATCCAAGAAAAAATGTGAACCAAATGCTAATGAAAATTCTTGTGTTTCATGTAGAAAAATGCTCTAAAATGGAAAAAATCATTCTACCCAAATTTACTGCAAAAAAGAGTAATTTGTCTGTCTTTGAGAAATGAGTTATACCATTGCCCTTCTCTCCCTATTCCTAATTTAGGCAAAAGGCCCATATTAAATGCATTAAACCAGAGTTTAATCATTTTTATAACTAGATGTAGTGAGAAAAAAAAGCCATAAAAAATTCCCAATGCAATGACACAAGCATCTCTGTGAGTCAACTCTTATTTCAGGGATTTATGATAATTCCTCATCTCAAGGAAAAATGAAGCTAATTGAAACAAACTCCGTACTTTATATTAATGCCATTTGAATACACTGCCAGTTACAAAGTGACGGGGAAAATGAGGCCGTTCTCAACAACACCACAGTTTCTCAGTTTTATGTATTTTTTAATTTCCTCTATGGAAAATCTGTTCTTCATAAAAGAACTGCTAGAGAAAAATGTGGAAAAAGTTGATTCATTCCATATTTACATTCTTTCTGGTACCTGGAAATGAACCAATTGCAAAAGTATGCCAAAAAAGAAGTTAGTTAAGTCATTTAGAAAACTCATCTTCCCCCGGGCAAAGGACAAACTTTGTAGGGAAAGTCTTGCTCTGATAATATAAAACACCTTCCAGCCTAATGAGATCTGTCTTCCTAACTTTTACCCAGGCCTCTCAGCAAGACCAACCTTAAGAAAAGGCCGCTTTTCTTTAATACAATGACCTATCCTTCAAACTGCCCACCAACCTTGGAGAGTCAGTACTATCCAAATCCAAACTTTCCTCCTCTGATATTTGAACAGATCGAGGCACTTCACACAAATGCCAAATCCAACAGCAAAGAAACACCAAGTTGCACTACAAAGCTGACTTAAGTCCTCCCGACCTGATCTGCTAATGCTATTGACCATTTCCCTTTGAAGAGCTGGGCAAAATAAAAGCAAGGTGTCGCTCTCACGAAGTAAAGGGCAGCCCAATGTGTATCACACAGAGCTGCCAGATGCATTTCCCATTTGGCTTGTCATTAACAGCTTCATTTCATTTCATCTACGATAAAAACAATTCAGAAGCATGGAAATGACATTACAGTGAGGTTGCCCTGAAACATCCCAGCAGTGAAAAAGCTATTACACAACTGCATCTTTCTTTTTGAAAATCCGAAGGTTTCCTGGGTCACAGAGCAATGAAAGTCATGGCTTTTGACTTGTACAGGTGATAAAAATTTCTCCCAGAACAAAGCAAACCTTCATAATTTTCAGGTAGAGGCAAAATGACCCCTAACTTAGGGAAAGGGGGAGAAATATGGGCTCCGAGATGATGCCTGAGCCATGAAAATTTGAATGACTGCCTTTTAGGAAAAGAATGGGGTATGAGGGTCAGGGATGGTGGCCTCGTTCACCATTGCGTGGTGGCAAACTCTTGCTTCTTGTTCTAGCTAAGCCAGTTTCCTCCTTCATGTATTTTCTCATTCAGTTCTCTTTTCGATCCACACCCAGTAGCAAAATAGGGTAGAAAGAGAACTGGACATACATTCATAAAGCCTAGGTTTCTGAATTCAACTTGTATAATTGGGTAAACCTCTCTCCGTAATTTCAGCATTCTCACCTACTCATCCCTAATCTTATAGACTACATGGTCCCTGAAGTTCTCGCCAGTTCCAAAGAATTCATGACTCCATTCCTTAATTCACTCATTGATGCATCTAAATTTATATCTGCATCTTATGTGTACCAGACACAGAGCACCACTGATTTGTCCCTCAACTTCCAATTCCAATTTTACCCCCTGCATTTGAGAAATCTTTGCCCATATCTCTCATCAAGTTCAGATTGGTATATATCACCACCCATGAGACACTTCCATCACATGGCCATCCCACAGACTCCTTCAGCACAAGTTACCAAAACTAAATTTACCATCTTCCCACCAATATCTGCTTCTCCACGTGTTCTTCCCATCTCAGGGGAGAGGGAAACCGCCCCCCTTCCCAAGCCAGAAACCCAGAGGTCATCCTTGACTCTTCTCTTTTCCTCACCTTCTACATTCAGTCACCAGATAGTGCTGATTCCTCTTAATGAATATCTCTCATCCCCACCCCCTTGTTTCCAGTCCTGCTTAACTAATTAGGATCTAATTTCTCTTTCTGCATCATAGCAACAGCTGCAGGTCTTGTGATCCCCCTCCTAATCCCTCCCAATCCATTCACCACACTGCATCCAGAATCATCTTTCTAACCATGTTACTCCCTTCGCTAAAATCTTCCAGAGACTCTCCACTTTTTAGAGGACCAAGTCCAAAATCCTGAGCCTAGCAAATAAGATCATTCAGGACCTACTCTCTGCCTTTAGCCTCACTTCCCCTCTCCATCAGAATGAACTTCTACCAAATTCCTTTAACTTGTCATACTTTCTTACTTTCGAGTGTTTGCACGTGATGCTCTCCCCTTTTTGGAAACTACTTCCCCCTGCCCCTTTACTCAATTTCTCTATTTGCTCAAGACTCAATGCAGACACCATCTCTCCTGGGAGAGCTCTCAAGTGTCCCTATGATGTGATGATGTGTTCCCTTAGAATTATGAGTAAGGTTTTACAATCTCATTCATTAACTATAGAATAATTGCCTGTTCACTCTTCATCTCCTACAGTAAACTTTAAGATGCCTGAAGATAGGGAGTATGTTTTATTCTTTTTATGTATCATCAGCATAATGCCTGGCATATAGAGATTGTTCAATAAATAGATCTTATAATCTGAACAAATTTCATCCAACACTTTTTTTTAACTTGTGCTTTATTCATATTCTGAGTTTTCAGGAAATTCCCTGACTTGTGATCTTCAAAATGATATAGAGAATCCATATACTAACACAAATATTTAGAAGAAAATACTAGAACTTAATTATGAAAATACCACTCCTTTAAAATTAAGCAAAAACAAGTGGTGTTTATATTATGATAATTATTCACATGGAAGTTTACAAAATTCTTTCTCATATCTCGTATTAATTTTTAATGTATTATACAAACAATGTTATAACAACAGAAGTCATTTTTTAAATAAAATTAAGTTTGATGACGTCACAAATTCTTTTTGGAAAGAGGCTGGATATAAATAATTAAATCTTAAAAGAACCCACCATCTTAACAAATCTGCTATGTTTACTTTTTCCATTTCCCCTTCTTTTATCCATTTACAAACATAATTTTACATAGTTGAAATCACAGAATAGAAACAATTTTATATCCTACTCTTTTCATGTTCTAATGTTGCTACTTAGTCTTTATAAATTAAGGACTGAAAAACATTCCACCACAATATATGGTTGCCAATGACAACTCATAGACCTATACCTTTAGTCTTCTCTCCTCAAACGTTCAGCTGTCTCCTGGGCTGCTATACATGGTTTTTGTTTTGTTTTTTTTTAATTTTTTATTGTTACGTTAATCACCATACATTACATCATTAGTTTTTGATGTAGTGTTCCATGATTCATTGTTTGTGAATAACACCCAGTGCTCCATGCAGAACGTGCCCTCTTTAATACCCATCACCAGGTTAATCCATCCTCCCTCCCCCCTCCCCTCTAGAACCCTCAGTTTGTTTTTCAGAGTCCATCGTCTCTCATGGTTTGTCTCCCCTCCGATTTCCCCCCCTTCATTCTTCCCCTCCTGCTATCTTCTTCTTTTTTTTTTCTTAACATACATTGCATTATTTGTTCAGAGGTACAGATCTGTGACTCAACAGTCTTGCACAATTCACAGCGCTCACCATAGCACATACCCTCCCCAATGTCTATCACCCAGCCACCCCATCCCTCCCACCCCACCCCCCACTCCAGCAACCCTCAGTTTGTTTCCTGAGATTAAGAATTCCTCATATCAGTGAGGTCATATGATACATGTCTTTCTCTGATTGACTTATTTCGCTCAGCATAACACCCTCCAGTTCCATCCACGTCATTGCAAATGGCAAGATCTCATTCCTTTTGATGGCTGCATAATATTCCATTGTATATATATACCACATCTTCTTTAACCATTCATCTGTCAATGGACATCTTGGCTCTTTCCACAGTTTGGCTATTGTGGACATTGCTGCTATAAACATCGGGGTGCACATACCCCTTCGGTTCCCTACATTTGTATTTTTGGGGTAAATACCCAGTAGTGCAATTGCTGGATCGTATGGTAGCTCTATTTTCAACTTTTTGAGGAACCTCCATACTGTTTTCCAGAGTGGCTGCACCAGCTTGCATTCCCACCAACAGTGTAGGAGGGTTCCCCTTTCTCTGCATCCCCGCCAACATCTGTCGTTTCCTGACTTGTTAATTTTAGCCATTCTGACTGCTGTGCGGTGGTATCTCATTGAGGTTTTGATTTGGATTTCCCTGATGCCAAGTGATGTTGAGCACTTTTTGATGTGTCTGTTGGCCATTTGGATGTCTTCTTTGGAAAAATGTCTGTTCATGTCTTCTGCCCATTTCTTGATTGGATTATTTGTTCTTTGGGTGTTGAGTTTGATAAATTCTTTATAGATTTTGGATACTAGCCCTTTATCTGATATGTCATTTGCAAATATCTTCTCCCATTCTGTCAGCTGTCTTTTGGTTTTGTTGACTGTTTCCTTTGCTGTGCAAAAGCTTTTTATCTTGATGAAGTCCCAATAGTTCATTTTTGCCCTTGCTTCCCTTGCCTTTGGCGATGTTTCTAGGAAGAAGTTGCTGCGGTTGAGGTCAAAAAGGTTGCTGCCTGTGTTCTCCTTTAGGATTTTGATGGACTCCTGTCTCACATTTAGGTCTTTCAACCATTTGGAGTCTATTTTTGTGTGTGGTGTAAGGAATGGTCCAGTTTCATTCTTCTGCATGTGGCTGTCCAATTTTCCCAACACCATTTGTTGAAGAGACTGTCTTTTTTCCATTGGACATTCCTTCCTACTTTGTCAAAGATTAGTTGATCATAGAGTTGAGGGTCCATTTCTAGGCTCTCTCCTCTGTTCCATTGATCTATGTGTCTGTTTCTGTGCCAGTACCATACTGTCTTGATGATGACAGCTTTGTAATAGAGCTGGAAGTCTGGAATTGTGATGCCGCCAGCCTTGCTTTTCTTTTTCAACATTCCTCTGGCTATTCGGGGTCTTTTCTGGTTCCATACAAATTTTAGGATTATTTGTTTCATTTCTTTGAAAAAAGTGGATGGTATTTTGATGAGGATTGCATTGAATGTGTAGATTGCTCTAGGTAGCATTGACATCTTCACAATATTTGTTCTTCCAATCCATGAGCATGGAATGTTTTTCCATTTCTTTGTGCCTTCCTCAATTTCTTTCATGAGTATTTTATAGTTTTCTGAGTACAGATCCTTTGCCTCTTTGGTTAGATTTATTCCTAGTTATCTTACGGTTTTGGGTGCAATTGTAAATGGGATCGACTCCTTAATTTCTCTTTCTTCTGTCTTGTTGTTTTTGTATAGGAATGCCACTGATTTCTGTGCATTGATTTTATATCCTGCCACTTGACTGAATTCCTGTATGAGTTCTAGCAGTTTTGGGGTGGAGTCTTTTGGGTTTTCCACATAAAGTATCATATCATCTGCAAAGAGTGAGAGTTTGACTTCTTCTTTGCCGATTTGGATGCCTTTGATTTCTTTTTGTTGTCTGATTGCTGTGGCTAAGACTTCTAATACTATGTTGAATAGCAGTGGTGATAGCGGACATCCCGGCCGTGTTCCTGACCTTAGGGGGAAAGCTCTGTTTTTCCCCACTGAGAATGATATTCGCTGTAGGTTTTTCATAGATGGCTTTTATGATAGTGAGGTATGTACCCTCTATCCCTATACTCTGAAGAGTTTTGATCAAGAAAGGATGCTGTACTTTGTCAAATGCTTTTTCTGCATCTATTGAGAGGATCATACAATTCTTGCTCTTTCTTTTGTTAATGTATTGTATCACATTGATTCATTTGTGGATGTTGAACCAACCTTGCAGCCCAGGGATAAATCCCACTTGGTCGTGGTGAATAATCCTTTTAATGTACTGTTGGATCCTATTGGCTAGTATTTTGGTGAGAATTTTTGCATCCATGTTCATCAAGGATATTGGTCTGTAATTCTCCTTTTTGATGGGGTCTTTGTCTGGTTTTGGGATCAAGGTAATGGTGGCCTCATAAAACGAGTTTGGAAGTTTTCCTTCCATTTCTATTTTTTGGAAAAGTTTCAGAAGAATAGGTATTAATTCTTCTTGAAATGTTTGGTAGAATTCCCCTGGGAAGCCATCTGGCCCTGGGCTCTTGTTTGTTGGGAGATTTTTGATGACTGTTTCAATTTTCTTAGTGGTTATAGGTCTGTTCAGGTTTTCTATTTCTTCCTGGTTCAGTTTTGTTAGTTGATACATCTCTAGGAATGCATCCATTACTTCCAGGTTATCTAATTTGCTGGCATATAGTTGCTCATAATATGTTCTTACAATTGTTTGTATTTCTTTGGTGTTGGTTGTGATCTCTCCTCTTTCATTCATGATTTTGTTGATTTGGGTCATTTTTCTTTTTGATAAGTCTGGCCATAGGTTTATCAATCTTGTTAATTCTTTCAAAAAACCAGCTCCTAGTTTCGTTGATCTGTTCTACTGTTCTTTTGGTTTCTATTTCATTGATTTCTGCTCTGATCTTTATTATTTCTCTTCTCCTGCTGGGTTTAGGCTTTATTTGCTGTTTTTTCTCTAGCTCCTTTAGGTGTAGGGTTAGGTTGTGTATTTGAGACCTTTCTTGTTTCTTGAGAAAGGCTTGTATTGCTATATACTTTCCTCTTAGGAATGCCTTTGCTGCATCTCAAAGATTTTGAACAGTTGTGTTTTCATTTTCATTGGTTTCCATGAATTTTTTTAGTTCTTCTTTAATTTCTTGGTTGACCCATTCATTCTTTAGTAGGATGCTCTTTAGCCTCCATGTATTTGAGTTCTTTCCAACTTTCCTCTTGTGATTGAGTTCTAGTTTCAAAGCATTGTGGTCCGAAAATAGGCAGGGAATGATCCCAATTTTTTGGTACTGGTTGAGACCTGATTTGTGGCCCAGGATGTGATCTATTCTGGAGAATGTTCCATGGGCACTAGAGAAGAATGTGTATGCTGTTGCTTTGGGATGGAATGTTCTGAATATGGCTGTGAAGTCCATTTGGTCCAGCGTGTCATTTAAAGTCTTTATTTCCTTGTTGATCTTTTGCTTAGACGATCTGTCCATTTCAGTGAGGGGGGTGTTAAAGTCCCCCACTATTATTGTATTGTTGTCGATGTGTTTCTCTGCTTTTGTTATTAATTGCCTTATATAATTGGCCGCTCCCATGTTAGGGGCATAGATATTTACAATTGTTAGATCTTCTTGTTGGATAGACCCTTTAAGTAGGATATAGTGTCCTTCCTCATCTCTTATTACAGTCTTTGGTTTAAAATCTAATTTGTCTGATATAAGGATTGCCACTCCAGCTTTCTTTTGATGTCCATTAGCATGATAAATGATTTTCCACCCCCTCACTTTCAATCTGGGGGTGTCTTTGGGTCTAAAATGAGTCTCTTGCAGACAGCATATCGATGGGTCTTGTTTTTTAATCCAATCTGATAGCCTGTGTCTTTTGATTGGGGCATTTAGCCCATTTACATTCAGGGTAACTATTGAAAGATATGAATTTAGTGCCATTGTATTGCCTGTAAGGTGACTGTTACTGTATATTGTCTGTGTGCTTATATTGTCTGTGTGCCTTTCTGGTCTATGTTGTTTTTAGGCTCTTTATTTGCTTAAAGGACCCCTTTCAATATTTCTTGAAGGGCTGGTTTCATGTTTGCAAATTCCTTTAGTTTTTGTTTGTCCTGGAAGATTTTTATCTCTCCTTCTATCTTCAATGACAGCCTAGCTGGATATAGTAGTCTTGGCTGCATATTTTTCTCGTTTAGTGCTCTGAATATATCATGCCAGAACTTTCTGGTGTGCCAGGTCTCTGTGGATAGGTCTGTTGCCAGTCTAATGTTTCTACCATTGTAGGTTACAGATCTCTTCTCCTGAGCTGCTTTCAGGATTTTTTCTTTGTCTCTGAGACTCATAAGTTTTACTATTAGATGTCAGGGTGTTGACCTATTTTTATTGATTTTGAGAGGGGCTCTCTGTGCCTCCTGGATTTTGATACCTGTTTCCTTCCCCAAATTAGGGAAGTTCTCTGCTATAATTTGCTCCAATATACCTTCTGCCCCTCTCTCTCTTTCTTCTTCTTCTGGGATCCCAATTATTCTAATGTTGTTTCATCTTATGGTATCGCTTATCTCTCGAATTCTGCCCTCGTGATCCGGTAGTTGTTTATCTCTCTTTTTCTCAGCTTCTTTATTTTCCATCACTTGCTCTTCTGTATCACTCATTCTCTCTTCTGCCTCATTTATCCTAGCAGTTTGCACCCCCATTTTTTATTGCATCTCATTAATAGCCTTTTGATTTCGACTTGGTTATATTTTAGTTCTTTTATTTCTCCAGAAAGCGTTTTTCTAATAACTTCCCTGCTTTTTTCAAGCCCAGCTAGTATCTTTAAAGTCATGATTCTGAACTCTAGATCCGACATCATACTAATGTCCGTATTGAGTAGGTCCCTGGCAGTCAGTACTACCTCTTGTTCTTTTTGTTGAGGTGATTTTTCCTGTCTTGTCATTTTGTCCAGAGGAGAATAGGTGAATGAGAGAACAAAATGCTAACAGGGTAACAACGTCCCCAGAAAATATACTCTAAACAAATCAGAAAAGACCTGAAGCCAGGGGAAAAGAAAGGGAAAGAAAGAAAAAAGAAAAAGAAAAAGGAAAGAAAAAGAAAAAGATAAAAACAAACAAAAACAGAACAAAACAAAAAAAACAGAACATGATCAAATATGATCAGGCTGGTGCATAGATCAGTGCCACACACTAGATTTTGGGTGTATTTTGGTCTGTTAGAAGAAAGTGCCTCCCAAAATTTTAAAGAAAGAAAAACTTATATATGTACAAAAATAAGGTTTGATATGATGAAGGGATGGAATATGACTGTAAAGATGAAAATTACAAAAAATTTTATAAAAGGAATTGATAAGAAGTTGTTTGAAAAAAGAAAGAAGAGGATTTAAAAAAAAAAAAGGAAGAGAATGTGATCAGGCAGGAGACTAGAACAAAGCCATACACTAGAGATTTAGGGTATATTTTGGTCTGTTAGAAGAAACTGTATCTCAAAATTTTAAAGAGAGAACAACTTATATATATGCCAAAAATAAGGGTAACTACTATGAAGGGATAGAATATGCCTCTAAAAGTGAAAAATAAAAATGTTTTTTAAAAAAGGGATTGATAAGATGTTGGTTGAAAAAGGGAAAAAGAAATATTCAAAAAAAAAAATTAACTTTGAAAGACTAAAGAATCATGGTAAAAAAGCCATGGATTCTGGGCACCTGGGTGGCTCAGTTGGTTAAGCGACTGCCTTCGGCTCAGGTCATGATCCTGGAGTCCCGGGATCGAGTCCCACATCGGGCTCCCTGCTCAGCGGGGGATCTGCTTCTCCCTCTGACCCTCGTCCCTCTCGTGCTCTCTGTCTCTCATTCTCTCTCTCAAATAAATAAATAAAATCTTCAAAAAAAAAAAAAAAAAAAAAAGCCATGGATTCTATGTGCAGTATTCCCCTAGCGCTGGAGTTCTGCAGTTCTCATTGATCAGTAAACTTGGTCTTGGCTGGCTGTTCTCGCTGATCTTCTGGGGGAGGGGCCTGTTGCCGTGGTTCCCAAATGTCTTTGCTGGAGGTGGAATTGCCCCGCCCTTGCTGGGCTGGGCTAACTAATCTGCTCGGGTTTGCTCTTGGGAGCTTTTTTCCCTGCAAGCTTTCCGTAGAGCTTTGGAGGACGAGAGTGAAAATGGCGGCCTCCCAATCTCCGCCCCAGAAGAGCCGAGAACTCAGGGCCCCGCTCCTCAGTGAGCCCCCAGAGAAAAGCTGTCAGTCACTCCCGTCTCCCCGGTCTCCGGCCGCACTCTGTGCTCACCCGGCCTATGACCGAGCGTTTCTATCTCTGGCACCCGACTCAGTGTGGAGTCTCCAAACCCAGCAGATCCCTGCGGTGTGCTCCCACGCCACTCCTCCTGGGGGAGGAAGGGGAGTCTCCCCGGATCTGCCGCTTGTTGGGTCCCTGCTGGAGGAGCAGTGGCCCGACTGTGCTGCGGATCACGGTTTATGGCAACCCCGAGCTGAGAGCCCGCTCCTCGGCTCCGTCTCTGCAGCCGGCTTCCCCACTCCGATACCTGGGAGCTCTGCTGCACTCAGGCACCCCTGGACTTTCTGTGACCCCGAGGGTCCTGAGACCACACTGTCCCACGAGGGTTCCACCCCCTGCTTAGCCACTGGATTGAGGTCCCTCAGCGGAGCAGACTTCTAAAAGCTCCGATTTTGTGCTCCGCGGCTCTATCACTTGCCAGAAGCAGACAACGGAGGCCCCCTCCCCCGTCGTCTATCCTCCCGAATATCACCTCGGATTCACTTCTCCGCACGTCCTACCTTCCAGAAAGTGGTTGCTTTTCTGTTCAAAGAGTTGTTGCTATTCTTTTCTTCGATCTCCTGTTGAGTTTGTAAGTGTTCAGAATGGTTTGATCCCCATCCAGCTGAATTCCTGAGACCAGACGAAATCCAGGTCTCCTACTCCTCTGCCATCTTGCTCTGCCCACTATACATAGTTCTTTATAGGAGACTTCAGCTCAAAATGTATATGACTAAGTCCATTAGGTCCTCTTAAACTTGATCATCCTCCTAGCTTCCCAGCTACAGTATGGTGCCATGACCCTCCAAGTTCCCTTAGCCTTGCTCCCTTTCCCATTTCCTCACTTCTAACATCCAAATCAATAATTCTCATTAATGTTTTATTTTAAGATCTCTTTAATTTCTTTTTTCCCATTCTCCCTGCCATTACCTTTGTTTCTCCATTCTCATTTCAGCATTGACACACACTTGAGTATTGACACGGTTTCCTAACTGTTCTCCCCACCTCATCCACTATCTACCAAACCACCAATGTCATCTTTCTAAAATGGATATTGAGCTTCTCACTATGTTGCTTAGATTCACCCAGTTGCTCACCATCACTATGGATAGACTCCAAATACCTTAACCTAGCAAGAAAGGATCTCAGTAATCTGACTTTTCCATCAGTTTTACTTCCTGGGTACTGGATCTCTATCCCAGTCACACCAGAGATGAGGTCCTGGCCAGAGCCTACAAGGCTGATGTCACTTACCTGCAGACAGCCCCCACAGGAACGCAATAAAACCAGAGATTATTTGAAGGAAAGTCTAGATCAAAATCCTGGCAGACCTCCATGCTAGCTGTTGTCCCTAAGGCTGGCAGGAGAAATGAGCTTGTCTGAAGGCAAAGGAACAAAATTTGGGGAACCCACATAGAAGTGAAGTCAGGTTGGGGTGCCTGCATGGCTCAGTCACTTAAGTTTCTGGCTCTTGATCTGGGCTCAGGTCATGATCTCAGGGTCATGAGATCGAGCCCCATGTCAGGCTCTGCACTGGGCATGGAGGCTGCTTGAGATTCTCTCTCCCTCTTCCTTTGCCCCTCCCCCTCTCAAAAATAAATAAATAAATAAAGCGAAGTCAGGTTTAGGACATAAAATGAGCAACAGAGACCAAAGCAATTCTCTGAACTAAAAAGCAAGGGGTGGGGAGTGAGAGAGATGGGGTGGCTGGGTGATAGACATTGGGGAGTGTGTGCTATGGTGAGCGCTGTGAATTGTGTAAGACTATTGAATCACAGACCTGTACCTCTGAAACAAATAATACATTACATGTCAAAAAAAAAAAAGAAGAAGAAGATAGCAGGAAGGGAAAAATGAAGGGGGGAAATCGGAGTGGGAGATGAACCATGAGAGACTATGGACTCTGAGAAACGAACTGAAGGTTCTATAGGGGGATGGGGTTAGCCTGGTGATGGGTATTAAAGAGGGGCACGTACTGAATGGAGCACTGGGTGTTATACGCAACGAATCATGGAACATTACATCAAAAACTAATGATGTAATGTATGGTGATTAATATAACATAATAAAAATATATATATATATAATAATAAATTTTGAAGAAAGGCAAAAAACAAAAAAAAACAAGTGACTGTAACACTTACTTAAAGAGCTAAAGCTGCAGGCTAAGATCTTCCAAGGCTAAGCTTGAGACTACAGTTCAGGACTACAATGGGCTGTAGCTATAAGGAACCACTTAAAGTGCCCCAAGGTTCTAGGCTCTCTCCATATATATGCTGTTTCTTCTACCAGAGTTCTCTCTGACCCTTCATCTTCTGGCAAAGCCACTCTTCAAGTATCACCTCCTCTATGAAGTCATCCCTGAGTCCTAAGGCAATGTTAAATCTAGGTGACATTCTGGAATCAGCACAAAGTAAAGTATATATTGCATTTGGTAGTGGGCATCCAATTCATCTTAGAACCACAGAAAATCTTTAGAAATGACTATAAACACAGGAAGCCCTTCCCTGGGCTACTTAAGAATGGAATTTGTTTTGCCCGCTGTGATTTTTGATGTGGTGTGTTGACAAATGCTATGAAAAAACTTTAAAAGGCTAGATCAAGATCAGATGGCGTGCCTAAATGACAGTTCCTATATATGAATCAAAGGCCATTGATAAGCCAATAAATGCTACAAAGTGTCTAAAATTATTCTTAAATTTTTTCAATTGAGTTATACTGAATATGGTCCTGATGAGTGGCAAAAATTATTATGCCTATAGCCTACCTCTTCCTCTTATAGAACAACACATTGAGAGACTCAGACCTGTAGTTTGTTGAGAAGAAAGTTAATTTAGAGATTTGAGGACACACTCAGAAGCCAGTTGGATAACTCTGGTTCATAAATTATTGCTCTTTGTAAGTTAAGTTGACTCTTTGTGTCCATTCTAACTTGTCTACCATTCAAACTATACCTGAAGACTTAATCCAGTTGGGCCATCAACTCAGAAAGGGATTAAAATCATTTTACAGCTAAAGACCTCCCTCTACAAGGATTTTCTTCATTGTAAGAGAAATTAACAAAAGTGTTACATAAGTAGGTTTACCTAGTTCTAAATATGTAAATTTGTGGCATCAGTAAATCAGGAAAAACTATCTCATTATCAAGGGGATTTTGTTTACCTGATTCCTCTCATGGAAGCCATGCTAGGAACACCCCAGAACTGACACACTGGCTTACCAAGAGGACCCACTAGGGGGCAGTATAAATAGCAAAGTAAGGGGATGTGATTATTTTTTTACAGTATCGAAACTGTCCTCCTACAGATGGGAAGTCACTAGTTATTTTAATACTAGTAGTCTCTTGATTGGAGACATTATTAAAGTTCCCTGAAGACTAACCCTGTGGGTTACTATTTAACATCCTTAAATTGCAGTTGTAGATTAATTTGATCAAACGTTTTCATCTCTGTCTCAAGAGATTAGTCTTGTGGTGAACCAACCTTTCTAGTTTAGATCTCCTGTAGATAAATCTTTAGATGAACTTTCCCTCTGCAATTCAGATTCCTAAATATTTATGCACCTCAGAGAAAGTTCTCAAGTTCTAAATGATAGAACCAGCCTATACTCTCTACCCTTAGAGTTACATTTGTGACAAAATAAAAGTTACAGTGAGTGGCCAAATAAAAATGGGGCCCAAAACCTTGAACGTGAAGGAATTAATTCTTGAAAATTCAGTTTTCCTGTAAATGAATCATTTTGAAAGGTTGTCAGAAGACTATCAGTGTAGGATGTTGAGCTTTATTCCCCATCCACACATGTTCCATGAAAGAATGTGGAGTCACTGTGAGCACTGCTCCAGAGAGCCCTGGACATCAGAGAAAATGCAAGTACCGCCTCATGAAGTGTGGCATTGCATGTTTCCTATACCTAATTTCACTAACCCTATTTGAGTTGCATAAGCCCAGCATTCTAAACCCAGATACGACCCTGCCAACCTCACCAGCCTCTTGGTCCCTCTCTGGGAACAGGAGAAATCTAAGCAGGAGTAAGCCATAATGCTGACATTCTGCAACAGATGAGAATGGACTGCAGCTGGGTCAGTAATCCTGGAACCAGAAAGTCACCTTAGAGAAGACTTGCAGATGAGGAGAAGATTGAACTAGATAACAAAGGCATATCAAAGACCTACATTTATTACACTCTTTTGCAACAGCCGGCTTAAGAGAAAACATTTTATTGGACCCACAGTCTCCTTATAGAAGTGAACTATATACCTGAAGCAAGAACATCAATCACCAATAGATCACGGGGATACGACCAGCATTTTGTTTCTCCCAGTACATTAAAAATAACCAATAAATTATTCCAAAGAAGTCAGTGACATTTTATGACCAAATCTGTGCCGGTTGCCTCTAAGAGCCTACCGAAAATTTGTAATCTATTTGAGAAGAGAGCCACCACATGGGAAGCATTAGGGTACCATTTGGCACTTACCTCTACCAAGCAGAGTAAATGCAGGGTACTTTCTAAAGAAGGTGTATTAGTTTCCTGTGGTTACTGTGACAAATTACCACAAAATTGATGGCTTGGAACAACAGAAATGTGTTCTCTCACTGTTTTGAAGGCCAGGAGTCCGAAGTCAAAGTGTCAACAGGCAACATTCCCTATGGAGGCTTTAGGGAGAATTTGTTTTTTGCCTCTTCCAGTTTCTGGTGGTCTGCATTCCTCGACTTGTGGCTACATCAGTCCAATCTCTGCCTCCGTGATCACACTGCCTCACTCTCCTCTGTGTATATCAAAATCTCCCTCTCCCTTTCTCTTGTAAGGACACTGGCTATGGCCTTGTCACACCTATATAATCCCGGATAATCTCCTCATCTAAAAATCCCTCATTTAATTGCATCTGCAAAGACCTTTTTTCAAATAAGATTATATTCACAGGTTTTGGAGATTAGAACGCAGGCATATCTTTGAAAGGTCATTTTTCAGCCTACCCACAAAAGCAAAAGTTTACCATGGGAAGAATAGTCAGCATTTGCTTCTTATTGCTGAGATGATGGGTCTTGAGAAGCACCTGTAAAGATGGCTAAGCTTTAAACTGGCAGGCACAAGAAGGTGGGCATTCAATGTGGAGGGACCAGCAGGTGCAAAGGCCATCATGTGTTTTCAGCAAATGAGGCATGAGGCCATATGTGGGGCCCATGGGGAGTGATTATCACTGCTCATCAATCCCTGATGGAGGGCATGTAGTAATGAGCAAGGTCAATCAGGCTGGGCAGTTAGGATGGAGCCAGATTATGCAAGCTCTTGAAACACAAGAAGCCCAAACTTGATCTAACAGGCAATGGGGAATCGTTGTGCATTTTTAAATGGGGAAGTACTATGATGGCTAATTTTCTAGGATCTTAAA
Organism: Phoca vitulina; assembly: GCF_004348235.1. Lineage (NCBI taxonomy): Eukaryota > Metazoa > Chordata > Mammalia > Carnivora > Phocidae > Phoca > Phoca vitulina. The sequence goes on along the minus strand of NW_022589713.1, from coordinate 1,653,257 downwards.
TAAATTACCACATCTTCCCAGCATATACCCTTTTATTTATCCTATCCTATCCTATCTCATTAGCAAAATCTAAGCCACAATATTTATTATTTTCCTAAGTTATCTTTATTTGGAAACAGTAACAAGAATTCAGTATAATTCCCATAATGATAGGTTCTGCTACTGGACTTAGCCATTCCTGTTGTGGGGGAAGAAAGAACATATATATATATATATATATATATATATATATATATATATATGGATATATATGGAGATATATATGTGTATCCATTACTTCACTTGAAGAAAAGGCTCTCTTCATGAGCAATTATTTATACATCTGGCTTATAATAAAATCATATCATGCAAATGAACTGGATTGACTCAAAGATGAAGTTCTGATTATAACAATATGGGGCTTTGCAATATTCCATTAGGCAGAAAGGAAATGCTAGTCAGCAACCCAACCAGGAAAAACTATTTTGGTCCATAAATTATGCAGCTTTGTGTTTATTCAATTAGGTTAATCCTAAATGAATCCTTCTGTGAAAACTCTATGTAAACACTGCAACATACAACAGGAAAGCAATGCTGAAGGGATGCCTGCAAGGAGGGTTGCCGATTGGATCTGCCCCACTGTGGAATGATTCCACTTGCTCATTCACTTGACTCCACAAGCATCTCCAACAGTGTGAGATCAGATTTAATAAAAACTCTGGCTCTGGGGCTGTGCAAATCCAGGTGAGGCCTCACAAGTCCTTAAAATTTGATTGTTTGGGGCTCCTGCAACACCAAAATTTGACGGAGGTTTTATTAAACCTGTGAGAACCTTAAGAAGATATTTTAAAAGCCAATATGAGTATTGGGAGGGCTGCCCTTACGGGTGCACATGAAAGCTCCTTTGTAGTATGGGGATCTGATGGGCACTTGTCCCTTTTCCTGACTCTACATTGAGTAAAGGAGGCCAGTATCAGAATCTATGCACTCATCTACCTTTGCTATAATTCCATTTCTACATTAATAATAAATAATTAATTAGCCAGGTTAAAACTAATATATGAGAGCTTTTACATTTCAGGAAAAGACTTATGCCTCTCTGCAGCTGGCTTAGTGGCCATTCTCTTCCTCTAGGCCTTGATGACAGTCACCTTGAAGCTCAGAGTTGATTTCTAATTGATAGAGATGCTACATACTATAAACTCAGTCTACTCTTTCATCTAGTGATACAGTCAACGCAGATTTAACTGCTTAAACTGAAAGCAAGTGGTGTCCCAAATAAGAGAAACAAGGAAGAAGTGGTAACGAGACAGCTGGGAAACATTATCTTCCCCAAGACAACAGCGCAGGCGGCCAGTTACCATTGCAGAGTTTGGAGATAACAGTAAGTGAAAACCCTTTGTGATGCCCTCCCCCCAGCCTGCACCACCAAAATGTGGGTTATGTTAAAATTCCACAAAATGAAGATTTTAATTCGATGCCTTTGTATACCAAACGAAACATTTTCAAAATGGTATTCATTGTAGTAATTTAATTCCTCTAACCCATCTGGAAGACACAACAATTTGGAAATCACCAATGGTAAACATGGTATCTTGTTTTCCCTCCTGCCACTACCATTTAAGCTAGGAAGACTCTCAAAGCCTTCTGGAGATGGTATATTTCTATTGGGATATTTAAAAAAAAAAAGGAAACAATAAATGCATAGTGGTCTCACAGGGAGATAGACTCAATATTTTTAGATGATTCATCAAAGCTCTAACTTCTGCCAAACTTTGGAAATGTACATGGTCAATCTGAAGATGCTCTGCTGGAGGGTCATTAAATTGCCAAACTAAGACTGTTTCCGGTTACTTTGAATAGAATGTTATTTGAGTGTGAACCTTTGACTAGAGTTTGTGGGTATCATAACATAACCACATAGTGCCAGAAATTCCATGTCTCGGGCATTCTGTCAGTATAATATTTTGCTACCCCTAGATTTGTCCAATTTTTTTATAGCACAGAATAAGTGAACAATGATAGAACTAAATCTCAAGGTTCTTTAAAATAAGGTATTTGTAGGCACATAGCTGTCATATTTTTAAAGAACAATCCCAGCTACAGCTTAAACTAAAATTTTGTTGTTCTCCTGCACAGTAACATAAAAGAAAATGTCCCATAGCAATTCAGACTCAAATTCCTGAGGCTCAAGTTGCTTGTTATGGTTGTAAGACTATTCCTATTCAGGAATGGTTTATCCAGTTGACCAATTCAGAAGTTAAGTCCATTCAAAAATAAAATGATAAAGCTGGTAATTAGGGACTAGGGTACCATTATGGCCTTGGTCAAACATGGACACTGCAATTTTTCAGATACAAGAAGAGTCCCAAAAAAACTTGAACAGCTTTCTACCACCACCATCACCACCCCCATTACTTGCTCTGTCTCTTCTGTGTATTGGTGAGATTATGTGTGTGTGTGTGTATGTGTGAGCATTATCAACCATTATTTTGATCAAGACTATTGATTCTTTTGACCTGATCATAGCTGGAATGATGTCTATCTCTTTCACCATACCTTTCACCATAGCCTTATCTGTTATCATTTGCTATGATTCCAATTAAAAAGTGGAATACAAATATTACTAGTGTACTTTTTTAAAAGATTTTATTTATTTATTTGAGAGAGAGAGAATGAGGAGAGCATGAGAAGGGAGAGGGTCAGAGGGAGAAGCAGACTCCCCACTGAGCAGGGAGCCCGATGTGGGACTCGATCCTGGGACTCCAGGATCATGACCTGAGCTGAAGGCAGTCGCTTAACCAACTGAGTCACCCAGGCGCCCTACTAGTGTATTTTTTAAGAACACAGAACAAGTTTTATTTTCTCTACATCCTTCCATGCCTAATGAGGTGCCTTACCCAGAGGAATTGCTTAACAAGCAGTTAAATTGACTTGGATCTATTCAGAGTTTTCCAAAATACCTAAACAATGACTAAAAAAATTGTTAGGAGGAAAGCTCTTGTGTAATAAGAGAGGGCAAAAAAATGGAATGCTCTGTCTCTTTTAAGGAATCCAGAGGTGATCAGAATTTGGGGTAACCATCTTGTCACTAGTAATCTTACTGAGAGTCTCCCATGTCACAGTGGCTTACTGAGTTTTTTAAGCTCTTGTGTAATAAGAGGTCTACCTATTTCTAGTTTTTTAAGCTCTTGTGTAATAAGAGGTCTACCCATTTCTAGTTTAAGACAAAAAAAAAAACTATGGATAAAAAAATTCAACACAATAATAAATGAATAAATAAAAAAATAAATAAATTCAAAACAATAACTTCTCAAAATCAACGCATTTATAAATAATTTATAAATAATACCTATTGTCTGACAAAATGATCTATAAACATACTGATTCATTCATTGAATTGACAGCTGCACAGGAGTGAAATCTTACAGAAGGTCAAAATGTCAGGTACAAGACAGGGCTGTGTACTTACTCTAGGATTCCTTGTCTTTTTTTCAGTGGGTTTATCCTCTTAACTCACATGCAGTTCCTTTTTCTCTAGTTCTATGTATATGCCCAGAGATTATTCACATTTCATGTTAGAAATACTACATCTGTAAAGAAAGCTAAAGAATCAGTTTATGAAATGTTCTTTTTGTCTCAATAAAATTGCTAGCCAACATGTTTGGCATATCAGCTCTGATTTCTCTCATCTCTCAGTCCTAAGCCACTGTGACATGGGAGACTCTCAGTAAGATTACTAGTGACAAGATGGTTACCCCAAATTCTGATCACCTCTGGATTCCTTAAAAGAGACAGAGCATTCCCTTTTTTTGCCCTCTCTGTGTACCTTCCATCCTACCTTCTTGTTCCAAAATATCACCACAAAACCGCTCTCCTTTTCTCCTCCATGGGCCTGGGCTCATGGGCTTCTACTTCCTCTTCCCTTACCTCTAACTCCAGCCTCGATCACTGATGGTATAGACTGAGGTCTGAAAACACACCACAGTAAATTTACTAATCTCCAAGATGACCCCTCCACTGATTCCTAGTGGCTAATATAAGCCTCCTGTTCTGTTCTCAGCAGCTTCTAAAACAGGTTTGATAAACTCATCATTTAGGCAACCTTCATGACCACAGCCAGATCTTCCCTGGGCTAATAATTGTCTCCCATAGGTAATTTTTTTAGGCTACTGATCATTTGTCTTACTAATCTCTCTATTTGTTCCTGCAGCTAATAGCAGATCCCCAAATACCCTCTGTAATTTTCTAACAAGCAGAATTTCAATTCCCCATAAAGAAATCCTGCTTTAAAGTGTAATTAAAGATCATCTAAGAAAAACAGAGCCAATTTTGAACAACCCACAAGCAATTTTTTTCCTCTGCCAGGAGGAAGGGTGTTTAGGGAGAATTAAAAATCATTTTGCAAAATTATAAACAGGTTTAATGCAACCATTTTGATCAACGGTCCTGTTATCGAGTAATCTATCTAAAATTAAGGTAATGGATTTTAAAAGGAATAGATTGAATAAAAATCATCTGCTATTCAACAGGCATATCAACCAAGCAATTACTAATTCTGTTTATAACTACAGCCCTTTACTCTTTTTAAAAGGGCAATGAAAGCAAAACTTGGTTTGTGAGCTCCTATTAAATTAGCATTGATTTTGTTTTACTGCCAAGCTAAAGAAATATCAACATTAAGGAGTTCTTTAACCCTACTTAAAGTATGCACACTTACATGGAATTTAGTCCACAGGTTTCTTATCTTGCTATTTACAATGAAGTAAAAAAAAAAAAAAAAAAATCAATCCCAGCATAGAAGTTCTATGCATGGCTATAGAAGAAAATATGACTATTTGAGAAATTGTTAGAAAGCAGCAGTACACTATTAAGTAGGGCACAAGATGGTTTATGCTGTTCAGCTGTAAACTCACTGAAGCGCAATCCAATGTTAAATGTTAACAATTGCCTGCATTCGATCCATTACAGAAAGGAAGGGCTCACTTAAGGCAAACAGTGACATGCGCCAAAGTTATTTTCTCAATAGTTCTTATGTTTGTAAATATTTAAGGTTCTTTGGAGGCAAAATACTTTGGGTTGTTTGGAGGCAAATATAAAAGACAGGGAAAGATACATGTATTAGATTAAACAGCAAATAAAGTACAGCCTTCCTATTTTTTTTAAAGTTCAAATGAGAAATAAAAGCAATCAAGCTTTGACACACAAAAATTCCAAAAGCTATGACAAAATATGGCACAGTGTTGAGAGAGCTGTCAAAACCACTCAAGAAGTCAGCTCTTGGTGCAGCCGCTATGGAAACAGTATGGAGGTTCCTTAAAAATTTTAAAGTAGAACTACCATATGATCCAGCCATCCTAACTTAGGGTATATAACCAAAGGAAATAAAATCACTGTCTTTAAAGAAATGTCTATACTCCCATGGTCATTCAGCATTATTCACAATAGCCAAGACATGGAAACAACCTAAGTATAAGTATCCATTGACAGATGAATGCATAAAGAAAATGTGATACATACACACACACACAGTGAAATATTATTCAGCCATTAAAAAAGGAAATCCTCCCATTTGTGACAACATGGATGGAACTTGAGGGCATAAAACTACGTGAAAAAGTCAGAGAAACACAAATACTGTATGATCTCACTTACATGTGGAATTTATAAATGTCGAAGTCATAGGAACAGAGTGTAGATTAATGGTTAACAGGGGTGGGGGAAATGGGAAGATGGTGGTCAAAGGGTACAAACATACGTTAACAATACTGTATTATATACATTGTATACTTGAAAGCTGCTAGGAAAGCAGATCTTAAATGTTCTCACCATAATAACAATAATAAAAAAAGGTAATAATGTGAGATGAAGAATGTTTGAACTAACCTTATTGTGTTAAGCATGTCACAATATATACGTGCATCAAACCATTACACCATACACCTTTAATTTGCACAATGTTATCAATAAAGCTGGGGAGAAAAAAGGAAGTCGGCAGATGGAGCTAAGTCTGGCTGATATCAGCAAAGATGTCTCGCACCAAGTTTGTTGCAAATATGATAGCAATGTGTTGGACTCTCCTACTCTGCAAGAACCTGATCTTTTTCAGATTATGCGAATCTAAAACTGAAAGAAAGACAGCTATTAGATTTGTGTCAAAAGGCCTTTCCATAATGGAAATGTACTAGCCATTTTGAAATTTAATAATAACCCTTTAGATCTTTCTAAGCCCCTAGAAACAATTTCTTTTAAAGTATAGTATAACTTCAAATGAGTTCTCCATATTCTATTTTTCTCTTACATATTACTATGTTAGGATATGTTGAACATCTCAGGAGTTTCTTTTTATAAGTAAAAACAGAGAATTAGAGAGTGCAAACAAATTCTCTGATCAAGGTAACCCAGAGCACTCTCAGTCATTAAAGGGCTTGTTCCCAGAGCCTCTCTGGGTGTCCCAAGAATATTGGAGCTTGGAAACCAGTAACCTGTCTACCAGGTTCCTACTCAAATTATACAACTTGTTCTTCTTCTAATGATATAACAGAGGATATAGGGGAACTAAAATTTATTGCATCTTTACCATGTGGCTAGCATTGTGCTAAGCCTGTTACATGCATTACTGTATTCAATCTTAGCAACAGCCCTATGCAGAGTCCCATTTTACAGAGGAGACTTCCATACAGAACCAACCTTAGTGTAACTTCAGTCACGCCAAAAAACTGTAGAGTTGCTATCAGATAGCAAAATCAATAGGATTCCAGAAACATCAGACATTTGAAAATTTTTGCTCACTAGCTGCAAAAATTCATTATTGCAATCAATGGTCCCCAGGTTTTTTTTTTAGTCACATACTGCTCTCAGAAAAAAAGAAAAATTCTTGGGCACACACCCACAATATATACGTATTTATTATAAATTATGTAATATATGATATATATTGCTGTCAATAGCTAATATTTCAAGACATAATATCAGCTTAGGGCAAGGTTCATGGTTTTAAAATACTAGATATAAATCATATGACAAGCTTTCCTGATAATTTTGAATATTTTTGGCTAAACTTCTTGTCAGAGTATGATTTGTTCAACATCAATTTTACTGTGTGAAGTAACTGAAGAAGAGTCCATCTGGCAGGAAGGAAAAGATCAGCTCTGCAGTTTTCTTGTGAGTTACTTGTTGTGCATTTTTAGTACTAGATTAAAACTAATTCTTTTACAGAAATCTTGTTAAACTACTTATTAAGTGAGGGTTTAAACAAAACAAGATAGCATTCATAAATACACTTGACACATAAAAAGCAGTGCATCTAAAGACCAACATAGGAGTCAGGGTCCCCCACATGCCCCTCCGTCCACCCTGGGAAACATTGCAATGCCCTCTTCTTGTCCATCCCTTGGGAATCACGTGATCACCAGCTGTGGAGTGGGGAAGTCCATATCTTAGATAATTGGTGGTTTGATTTAATTTCTTTATATAAATTAATATAAATGATAATATATCTTTTCTACCTCCCAATGCCTCATGTGACTCACCTAGTGCTGGCCCCAAATTTGAGTTCTACTGCTCTAGTGAAGAGGGTTAGAAGTCAGCATAGAAGCATATACACTCCCTTTAATACAAGGTCTTCTTGATTGATTTTAACTAACTTCCCAAGACACAGCTACCTAATTTCTCAAGACAGAAGGAGATGGAGACATTATTAGAAAATGGTTAGAAGCCCCAGCCCTGCCATGTACTAACCACAAGTTACTTCACCTCTATGAGGTGCATTACTTACTTCATCTACAATTGTGAGGCTTTGTTGAGCAACACTTAGAAAATACTTTAGAGACATAGCGTAAGCACAATAAATATCCACTGAATTATTACAAAATATTTCATGCTAAAAATATTTTAATGGGCCATCTCCCATAGGAAATTATCTTCCCAGGAATTAGGAAAGCCACATACAATTACCATATAGTTATTCATATTCTGTGGAACCCTTTCCACAGGCAAAGCCTGATTACATCAATATATCATTATGTCAATTGAAGTTCTAAACTGAGTCCCAACCCTTGAGCTGGGTTCATAAGAGACAGATTCAAACAATAATCATTTGACTTAAATAAATAAATAAATAAATAACCAAAAAATACAGCTGTTTGTGGGGGAGGAGGGTGCAGAGTGAAGGAGTTAGAATAAATCAGTGCTCCCCAGACCGGCAGAATTAGCATCACAGGGGGCTTGTTAAAAATGCAAATTCTCAGCCCAATCCTAGACCTTCTGAATCAGAACTCCAAAGATGGGTCTTGTATATTAACAAGCCCTCCCAGTGATTCTGATACATTCTTGAGTTTGAGAATTGTTAGTATGCATTGTACCTGTCTTCTAAAACGAAGAGATAAGTAAGATTTAGAGTCTCCACTAACAGGTGCATTCACTTCCTCTATATAATTTCCCTATAATGAAGTAAACTCTCCTCCCTTGTGGACATTACAACGTTAGAACAATAATAGGGATAATCATCCTTGTTAAATTTGGTTTGGTTTGGAAAAACTACTCAAAGTTAAACACAAACATTTGGCTATAATTCAGGAATGAATTTGTTTGGTTATAAATTCAAGATTGTTCATGATACATTTTTAAACATAATCTTAATTCGTGAGTTATAATTTCCAATACAATTTGGTACAATAAATAAATAAAATTGAATATCTGTTTGTTCTTAGTTTTCTTTTTCTTAGTAACTGTTCCATTTTCTTAGTAACACATGTATGTTTCACAAATGTTTTTAAATAAGGAAAAAAAAACTCCTCTACTTAATTTTCTCAATATTGCACTTGATATTATTAGCTAAAAAACCGGTTACCCTTATTATCGTTTTACCTTTTCAGTCACTTTAACTCAGTACAAGTCGCTGTTTGTTTGCTTTTTTTTTTTTTTCTGCCTTCTGTTCAATCCGTAACTATGTCTGCAGCCCCGTAGACAAATTTTGGAAAGGAAGGAAAGGAAGTCCTGCGCATTTTTGAATAATAAAAATAGACTTCTAGCTAAGTAATTCTAGATGTTTTATTTACTGTATAAACTCAGGTGTGTATATTTAAAAGTACCACCAAAATCCATAGAGCTGGGTCTCCTATATAAACTACTTTCCCTTGATACACATGACCCTCCCTTTGAATTAAGCACTATTTATTAATGAGCTGCTTTCTCATTTACACATGGTTTGGGACCTGCTGGCAGAGACTTTTGCCCACTCACACGATAGTATTTGTAAGACAGAATGTGGGTGATTTCAAGGCTTGGATGGCCTTTCAGTATTAGGACTGACAAATAAAATGCAATATATTTGCAAAATTTGGTGAAAGAAGAAGAGAACATTCTCGGATAATAAAGTATGGCCCAAGTCCAGACAGCCAGCTGTGAACTTGATTCTTTAAAAATGATTTACATGGTCCCATTGCACTGTCTCTATAATTTTCTTTTTACACATCAGTCTGGATCTAGATTATATATATAAGATTTATTTGGTGTTTTTTGTTCATTTTGATTTATTATTACACTATTTGGACTCAACTTTCCCTGAAATGTCTTCTATGAAAAATGATGTAACATTTATTGCATTTATTATACTTAAAGATAAACCTTTCAGTAAATTCACCAATGTAAAAAATGGTCAAAATAACATCCATTTAATTTAATGCAACACATGATTTTACTTTAAGAGATTTTACATGCATAAAAATCCCCAAGATTTTAGCCTTTATCTAGGGCAACTTGCTTTCAGCAGGACACTAGTTTGAGTCAATTCTTTTCCATTTTAGATTACATAAGGGTCAAAACTCTTATGTGAACCTCATGGTTATTTGTGGGACATGACAAAGAAAGGCAAAATCTAACCATTTTTTCTAGCCAAAAAGTTTAAATACTGTTTCTTATTTGATTCTACCTCTTTCATGTAAGATTTAAGTGTTTTATTTCTCCTACCAAAAAAAAAAGAGCTTATAAAATCTAATTCTAAATCAACTTTTTGTGGTTAGATACATACTCCTAAATGGAACGGAATGACTTCATCAATTTAAAATTCTTTCAAATCTCCAGTCACGCTGTAAAACATGCAATCCTTAGTTGGGGATGGATTAAAAGGGTTAACATATCTTTTCAAGTTAATTAAGACTCAATTTGAACTAACTCGATTCTTTCCCCCCAATTTAATGCTTCCATTTTTTACCAGTGACCTGAAAACATCTGATTTCATAGATGCCAATGGAGACAAAAAGCCCCAAACACCGAAGAATTGATTTTCCTTGCAATGGCAACATGTTCATCTTGTTTAAGCTGGTTGGTAAAGTTCACATTTCCATGTCTAACACTCCAAATTTTATATTCATGCAATTTAAACACCTTATTAATGTTGTCATAGAATGCTTAAGTTTATTTTCTTGACCTATGATTAAATTTAAAATTTTGATTATTTCTCCTATAACTTATTGTGAAACCAAAGGCCTCACATTTCATAAATCTTTTAAGGAGTTGTAAATATGCTACCATGAAATTACCTAATTACATATTTTACAGTCCAACCCATAAGTAAAAACAATCCATTGCATTAAAAACAAATGAATCTAAAGATGCTTAATTCAGTTGAGGAGATATCCTAACTTAAGGGTTTTTTAAGCCCTGACCAAATAAACAATGTCATTTGTATTTGATGGAAAATGCAATTGCTATACAGAAAAAGACGAATTGTGTTTAAAAAGAAAATGAAGCTTCCCTTATTTTTGTAACAGAAAATATCATTCAAATTCAACCTTGTCCCCAACATATCACCATCACTTTGACCTTCACCAGGGAAAGTTAGACCAAACTGAGGAATAAGTGCTGGGCTGGCGGCGGGTTGGGGGGGGATGGAGATGGGGGATGGGGGATGAGAAACTAAGGAACATTAACTGGGTAAAACACTAAGCTCACACAAATGAACCACTGATCCAAAACAGTTGAGCTCTGAACGGAGGTTATTTCACATCAAATCATCACATCTTAGCACTGAGTTTTCGTTCAGGCTCCTTTTTTTTTCTCTTCCCCTTTGAAAGCTGAAACTAGTCAGATTGGTAATTTTTACAATGAGAAGTCAGGGTAACGTTAAATCATCAATTTATTTTAACTTGAAAAATATCAACGATTTATAATTTGTTAACCATCCTATTGGCTTTGTTTTTTTATATGGACAGTTTCCTTTCCATGTATCTTATTCATTAGAAAACAAGTTCATTTATCATGATTCCAATACTATTGTTTTAGTAATAGAAGTTCACTAAACAGTCACGGAGTTTCAGATCCCACTCATTCTGCTGGCAGCTGGCCCACTCTAATCACTAACCGTTAAACCTGCATTTGGTCACTAATACACTAAAACATTGCTAATGACGTGGAGGTAAGACAAGATAAGCCCACCCTCATAATGAATGACTCCACAAAAGCAAAGTGGCAAAAGTAATTATAGAATCACACGGACCGCTGGCCTTGAATTGTCATGGACATCCCAGTTCATGTTCAGCTAAAACAACTCAGAGATAACCTTATGTTCAGCAGAAGCAGAGGTTGTGTCACCCATGGACTTCAACTGACACATACTTCTGTTACAAGAACTAACTGTTCTATAGGAAAACAGCTTCAATTTCTTTATTATCAAGATGAATGAAACAGTTGTCCACAGTCAGATTGTATCCTAACTACAGAAAAAGCCTTGTGGAAATAGAAGAAATGATTTTAAATGTTGCAATAATCTTGTGTTGAGTTTTATTAAGTACCATTCAGAATCACCAACTTCCCATGCATTCCCATAAAACTTCACAAGAAGTCTTAAAGTACACATGAAATATACTTAGTTATAATTACAAAAACATGAGTGCATTTAAATATGTCAAATGTTTAATCTAATTATAATAAAGACAAATCTAATCAACGTTCTAAATAAAGATGCGACAAAAGTTGTATAGAAATACTTAAAATTACTTGATGTGATATTTAAAATGTGTCAATGCAAATAAAAATCCTATGAGCAAAATAATAAATTTAGCCCACCATTCCATTACAGTTAACATGGAAAACAGAAAATTTCTTTTTTTAACTAAGCAAGTAAAAGATTGCTTCACCAAAGCAACACTACAACAATCCAGTTGCTCCATCATGAAACTGAGCCACAAAATCGAGCCCGTGACACTGTCACTTTTATCCAGATGGATATTTTTCTCCACAGCCTGTTAATAGACATTGTCAAGGTGATGATAAACACCAGAACCTAGGCACATGTATCAATATACTCTGTGATGGGAGGGGGAAAAAAACAAAAATAACCACAAATTTTAAATGGGCTTACTGCTGTGATAATCTCTACAACAAATGCAACACGTCAAGGTATTTCTAAACATTAACCATTTGTTTGAGTTCTAGGCCTAAAATAGCATCATCCTAATCTTATCAATTTGAGGTTGAGAAAAAGACCATAGAGTCAGGGATGTGTTTGCTCTTCTAGCACATGTGATTCCAATTACTGCTTTGTTACTCCAAAACACTAAATATTGAGTTTTTGATAAGCTGAAATTAATAAGAAGTGACAAATGAGACATAGTGTAGTCAGGATAAGAAATTTATAAAGGGAAGAAAAATGTTGCCAGGGCATGGGAAAGAGGAAAGGAATGTTTCTGAAATTCTAAAAAATCTTGATATAGGAAACTGGATTCTGTAGAGCATATTTATTGTGTTTTAAAGACTATTGTACAGACCACTACTTTAAGCTTGTGCTAGGAAGAAAGTATCATTCTTATTTCTCATTTTGCTTTGGATACCAAAAAAAAAAAACAGAACTAAATTTGGGGCTCACAGCTGAAAATTTACAAGATTTTTAAATTTTTTTTGTTTTATTTTTTCAATTTACCTTATCTCAGCTTTTTACATTTTTTCATATTACATCTATTCATTTTACCTTATTTTATGTATTTTGAAAAACTGCTTCAAATTCTTTTTGGACAGAAGTGGGAATAAATGCCCTATTTCATTCCTTATGAAAGTGGGAATAAATGCCCTATTTCATTCAGTCTAAGTCTCCCTTTATTGTAAGATGCATCATTAGTGTCTATGCCACTAACAGGGGGCAATAAACCAACAAGAAACCCACTGCCAGTTGAACTTTGACACATCATCGATTATAAGATGCATCCTGATTTCAGAGATGATAAATGTGAAACAAAAAGTCCATCTTTGAATCAGTGAAATACAGTAACATCATTCACATCGCTATGTTTGTAAGTATTTATTGACAGTTCAATTTGGTGCTAGGTTTTGGAGGGCAAGGTCAAGAACTCAAATTGTGAAGATGCGCAAGATGTTAGCCATCATCTTGACCATAAGAGGTTATTTTACAGATGAAGAAATGCAGAAGAGAAGACACAGTCTGAATCCTCAAGAAGCTTATCATCTCATTGCAACTTCAATGATCACATGACATTGTAACATGAATTAACTGCCCTCCAAATACTCAAAGAACGAGATACATTTAATCACACATATGTATATTGAGACTAAAACTAAACCTGCACTTAAAAAGCTTTTCTTTTTCTATGAAAAAAATACACACCACAATACCAACTGAGCATTCTCTTACATCTCATTTTTTTCTGAAAAATATAAGCTATTTTCATTTCTGGCATCTCAATTATTACTAAAGAGCTCCTACCATCAGTAAAGTCTGTTGCTTTATTGAAACATTTAAGCAGGCATGAGAAAAGCCATCCCATGTAAAAGTATCCCATGTTGAAAAGAGAATTTGACTCCTTGGGTTTTACATATCTAGAAGAAGATAAATTTTACATAGATTTTGTGAAACTCTAAATACGAGCGAAGAATAAAATTTCTCTTGAGCTTCTAGTGTTGTATATGGATATAGAGAAAATGAGTCATTTGAGTCAAAATTTCTTATTTTGTTAAATGGTGACTATAAAGAGATTTTTATTTTTCATCATTCAAGGATTAAGAAACATTATCTTTATCCCTCTAAAATTTCTAATTGAATGATAAATCTTATATATGTAGCTTCAACATCAAGTTACATTCAAGTTACACTCCAGTTACAGTAGAGACAACCCAATATCCAATCTAATTATACACACACACACACACACACACACACATATATATATATAAAGAACACCTTAGTGAAATAAAATCTGACTGTAGATAATTGGCAATATGAATAGTTGGAAGTTAATAGTGACTTTGCCTAAACACACAACATTTAAACATTAATGATGATAGAAAGCTAATTAGTAAAATTTAATTGGATGTATGCAAAGGGGTATAATGAGAAGAATTAAAGCATATTTAATTTTTAATCCAAACATAAACTCTGAAGTGGAAAACCAACTAAAGCCAATCATTGTAAAAGATAGATTGACACATTTTAAAGACTACCCTATTAGCACACAGAATGAATAGATGTCTAAAATTAAACACAGTAATATATTCTCTTGTGCTTTTTAAAAAAACACACACATATAGCATGCAATTATCTAAACTGCTTAAAGAGAAAAATTTGAAATGGTAAGGCAGGCAAATGTATATGGAAAATGACCCCACGGAATATAGTTTAAAAAATGAATTGAATTTTATTATATGCAGATAAGCACCCATAGCAAGTGATTCAGCAGACCTAGAAACCTAGAAAGCAGCCAAGGTAAAAGGAGACATGTCAGGGATAGTGCCCAATTTCACTGAATCTGATATCAGGGCAATATGATATGGAAGTCAAAAGGGTCAGTGCTATTTCAGGGAATATATGTTACAGAGAAGTCGATAGTTCCTCTCTGTACACATGATATTGACACCACATCCAGAGCCTAGGGCGAGGGAAAAGGTTCTGTGTAGAGTGGATCACAGTCTTAGCTGTGATCATGATCCATGATCATGTGAAGAGCTTTAAAATACTGGTGCCTAGGCCCCCACACCAGGAATTCCAGTTTAACTGATGTGGGCTAGGGTCTGGCCATGAGGATTTTTTAAAGCTGTCCCAGAGGTTTCTACTGGCCATCCAGTGTTGAAGACCCTGGTTTGGAAAGACCTTGGAGCAAATTTTTTTTTTTTTTTTTTTTGCCATTAATTGGTCCTGGCTTTTGCTGATTGGTAGGTGTGTATCTTTTTCTTGGAAGTGAGTATAACTTGTTGTTCTTGCCTAATATTCTTCAAAATAGAAATGTGATGTTGGCACACAACATGAGATAATGTCAAAATTATAAGTCAGAGATATGTTATCTTAAGCACTACAATCAAGTTTGCAATGTTTTCCAATGTCTTCTCTGTGTGATAGACAATTATGCTAAGTACTGAGCATTGAAAAAGCCTGGCTTTATGGCTTCTCGGGAGGGAACTTAAAATATGACATAATCAAATATGAGTTGTGTTTGCCAGAGTCCTTAGTAACAACAGAAACAACTCTGACTAATTTAGGCAGAAAAGGAATTCTCAAAAGGCTACTCTCTAGAAAGTCAAAAACCAGACTTGAGGTTACAAACTAGGAACAGTGGCCCAACATACTTCATGACTGTCTTGTCAGAGCCCCGCTGCTTTGGGGCACAGGCATGGCCATGCACCAGCTACTTACACTTTTTGGCATCCCCAATGTGGGGTGCAGGGGATATATAGCTAGACTCCCCACTGGTGCCAGAATGGAATCCTAGTTCCATTGAATGGAGTCCTTCTGAATGGAGCCTGTCCATCATCTACACCAGAATGGAGTCCTAGCAGTCCCTGCTTCTGTGTCACCACTCACTGAATCTAAATCAGCAAATAATGGTCATGTGTCCACCCCTGGCTCTCGAGGAAGCTGGCAGAGCCTTCATCTGGCATCTTCTATGCCCATAGTGGAACATGTTCTCTACTTCCCACTAAGATTCATAAGGTGGGGAATTCTTCACACAGAAAAGGAGTTTGTTCACTGAGAAGCCTAAAAAGAATTCTAAATGGCCTCTACATTTCACTTTTCCCAGAATTAAGCAAAACTATAGGAAATGTCTTGGTCTGCATTTTAGTTCTGTGTCTATAGCGTGCTGTATCTGAAACTAGACTTAACTTCAAGTTCCCAAGTTCATTTTTATGTGTCTTGGGTCCTTCAGTCTCTCCAACACAAAAATATTTTATTAAGTACTAATGTAATGTTGCTCAGTTCATACCTAGCATACCGAGTTCTTACCCTGGTTTCCCACATTGTGCTATGATATGCTCTTATATGTAAAATTTGCCAAGTTTGGGTAGGTATTAACATATTGTAAAATATTGATGCTTCCTTAGTTACATGCGGCACCTGAAACAACCACGTCCATTACCATACATCAGACATTTATCTTAAATTTTCCATTTTACATCATAAGTAGATCTCATTTTTAGAATGTACATACGCCAGGTGTATGCCAGGAACCATGAGGTTTAACATGATCCTGTGGTCCTGAGATCCTAACTTGCTGAGGAAAGAAAAGTTTATGCTGGCTCAAGGACATCTCTAAAATTCTTCTCCTTGACTGTGATGCTTTGATTATTTCTAAAACATTTTCTGGTCCTGTAAATTATAGCTCCTCCTGCCATTTGTTGGCAGACTCTTTGAAAGGAGTGGTTAATATATATCTTTTCAGAAACAATTGAATGGTATGATTTCAAACCTACATAGTCACTATTTAGCATTTCAGCCTTGTTCTGACAGGTGAATCCAAATCTTCTCTTTTGGAATATATTAGGTTATTACTGCAAATACAAAATCAAATGAGGTACAGGTCCGTGATTCAACAGTCTTACACAATTCACAGCGCTCACCATAGCACATACCCTCCCCAATGTCTATCACAGACATATACTTCTGAAACAAATAATACATTATATGTTTAAAAAAAAAAAAAGGAAGAAGATAGTAGGAAGGGAGAAATGAAGGGGGGAAATCAGTGGGGCAGACGAACCATGAGAGACTATGGACTCAGAAACAAACTGAGGGTTCTAGGGGGAAGGGGGGTGGGGGGAGGGGTTAGCCTGGTGATGGGTATTAAAGAGGGCACGTACTGAATGGAGCACTGGGTGTTATACGCAAACAATGAATCATGGAACACTACATCAAAAACTAATGATGTAATGTATGGTGACTAACATAACATAATAAAATAAAATAAAATAAACAAAATCAAATGAATCCTCAACCAAAGTTTTCTCAGGTTATTTCTTTCAATGGGAAACTTTCTTTTCTCATGAAAAGGAAAGAAGTTATCTTTACCCAAGAACAAGCATCCAGTCCAAACCAGAACATGTATGAAGTAGTTAGTCCCAATATACAGTTAACGGAAATGACTTGGGAAGGACCCCAGTATTCCCACAAACTATTTTCCTAATGCCAAATTCTAAAGTTCTCTTTGGAAAAATAGAACACAAGTCAGGTGAGTTTTGAAACACAAAGAACATTTCTAAATGCAAAGGGCTCCAGCTTTCAGCAAAGAGGAAACACAAACAGGGCTTTTATGAGTTACCAGATTCTACTAATTCTATGCATTTTTTCTATGGAGAAGGTGCATGGCTTTCAACAGAATCAAAAAGGGATACATCTTTAAAAATAAAAGTTAAGAAACGTGCTCTAGAATAAATGGTGCTCTAGAATAAAATTAAAGAGCCCCTTCCCTGTTCCAAAGGTGGATTCTTCAACTACCACCACCCAACCTTCTAACTGAAGCAATGAAAGATAAAGTCAATTTTTGAAATTCAACATTTCTCTAGAGTCCTAGTTTCCAAATGTCTTAGATATAAAGACACAAAATGCCAACAACTGTATCTTAAATGGGTTTCTCATAGAAGACTGAATTATTCTTCCGCACCTTTGGGAGCAGTGAGTTTTGAGTGGGGACTCCATCCAGTGTTTATAGACATGATCACCACCATTCACAAGCTTAGTCACCACATGGTGACAGGTAGAAGAACTGTTCAAGGAGCAGAGATGTCCCTCTGCAGTAGGAGACATCATCATATAAAAAGAAAGAGTAACCCTGAGTATGGCATTAAACCATAAAAATGGCATTTTTCAAACATTAAAATGCTACTCAGCAGTTTAAAAGCCTAAATGGTACAGTAGGCTCTTCTGATACTTTCCATTGTGTTCCCACAAAATTCAGAGGAGATGGTTGTCATCAGATACGGCTAAATGCTTCTTTTTAAAATACTAAAAATATTCTTATCTTATAATGCAGACAACCCAGTCCTCATCCATTTGTGAGTATCAAATAAGTCACAACTGAATGCATCACTAGCCTGTTTTTCAGAAATTAGTTTCTCTCAGTGTCCTCCATTATTTTTAGGAGTTCCCTTACATTTCCCAAAGTGTATTACCTGAAACACTAGACCCAGAAGATGCTCCATGGAGAAAGAGACTCAAAGTCCAGGAAATACTGTACCTAGATCCCTCCTTGGCAAGAAGCCATGCACCTTTGATCAGTATGAGTGCTGAGAAGTCCCATTTTGCTTTCTTTAGTCCAAAGTCACTTGACTCCTGACCCAGAAATTGAAGAGTTTGTGTTTGAAGGATGTTTACTTTCAGTTATAGCATTTGGTAACATTTATGACTTCATATTTGTGAAGTGAGTAGGGCAAGCATTAGCTGCTCTGTGTTGGAGATGAGAAAATCGAGGCATGAAAAGGTTAAGTCATCTGTTCAGTGTCATCCAGGGTCTAGGTGACAAAGCTGGGACTGAAGTCCAGTGCTTTTTCTGCTCTGGGGCCTCTGAACAGCCACAAGAAGCTGGGATAGTCACTTACTACATATCCTCTAAACACAGAAATACACCTAGGTCTTCAGAGAAGCCATTGTAGGAAAGATTTCCTGGGTCACTGGTCCGCAAATTCCTGATCTCATTGTCCAATGCAAATACCTTAGCAAGGCCAGGAAATTCTTACTGCTTTCTTTCACTAACCCACACCTAAATTATGTGTCAGCCTTTCTCAATTCACACCCATTAGTGATGACAAATCTCCTGAAAATTTCAAGAAATGGTGAGATTTAATGAATTGGAGAGAGAAAATATATGTAAACCTTATATTTAAGGTTTGAAAGACTTTTTTAAGCCTTTAGGAATGTAAAAGTACTCATTAGTTTATGAAACATGAAATATATCGATTGTAATTTGATTTGTTCACAAAATCATTAGGTTTTGTTGTTGTTCAAATAAACCATTCAATGGGTTAATTGAATTTACATTTAAGTGTATTATATTTTCATATAAAGGGAATATTATATTGCCAAACTTTAAACAATTTAGCTGGTTTTAATAATTTTGAATTTTTGAGAAGCAGGCAAACTCTTAAGAACAGATGAAATATTATATTCCAGTAACACAGAAGGTTATTATATTTTCTGGGTGGAGTCCTCCAGTATAGGACAGAAGAGAGACCATAGTTTTAACCAAAGAGCTAAGAAAAAAAAAAGAAAGAAAGAAAGAAAGAAAAACATTTTTTGAGTGAAGTTGTTATCACATGCAAGTATATCTGATCAGCTTCTGCTATCCAGAAATTTCTACAAGTAATTTCTGCTTTTCAGAAGCTTCGTATGCATCTTTTGGTGGTCTTCTGAAAATTAGAGTTTTGTTCTGAATGAGACAAGTTTTTTCTTGTCTATTTTCCTACACAGTTCATTTTCTTACACCAGAGGTAGTATTGTGGGGGTGTGCCTGACTCAGCTTCAGGAAAGAGCCTTCCCCATCCCTGCTCCATGCAAATTCCTCCCTGGCACACCATCTAGGGTTCCAACAAACACTGGCCAGTCTTCTCAGTCTCCATCACCCCACTCCCTCACCAGCCTTCTGGTGCCTCCTTCTTCTGAAACTCCCCAGCAGCATCATTGCTTGCCTTCTTTATCTCCTCCCCCTTAATCTTCACTCCACAATTGCCTCTTGTGTTTCAACACAGGCGGTCTTAAAAACAAAATTGATCAACCATCTGTATGTTTAAGAAAAATCCAAGTTTGTATCAGGCTGAGTCCCTGCCATTTCTTTCATTCATTTAACAGACTCTTTATTAAAAGCCTGCTCTGGCTGGATTATGCTGGATGCCAAGGATAAAACATGACCCCTGACCTGGAAGAGCTCAGTCTAGCAGAATAGATACTGTGTCCAAAATAAATTATGATCCCACAGAGTACACACAACATGAGTACTGAAGAAATACAGAGAAGGAAGCAACTGACTCTCCTGGGAGAATTAGGGAAAGGACATGGCCCCACAACTAGGTCCTGGAAGGTGGATAGGAGTCTATCAGTCTGAAAATCTGAGCACAGGTATACCTGAGGCATTGGAAGATTTTGCCTGGAAAAATGGAAAGTTATTTTAACATACATGCCAATAAAGTTTTGGAGGGGCAAATGCTGTCACCTTCAAAATCCCTGTGAGAGAAATTTATACTTTCTGACCCAAAGGAGGACCATTAATCAACCTTTGGCTTTCCCTCCACCTTACCTCACTGTCCTGTCAGGAACCTCTCCACACCTTCACCAGCAATGATTTAAATAGGTTATCCCTTCTCCCAAGTTTTCAGGCCTACCTGTTAACATCCCCTCCTTCACACCTGATAAATGAACCAGCAATTCATTCTCGCGCAAATACTGCTGTAAAGGTTCATAAATAATAAATTAAAACTTGCAGTTACCATCTAGGTTAAAATAATCCTTAGACTGACTATTGGCAGAGCATTTAGTCATAGCTCATGAGGGAATATGGTTCTACCACATTCAGTTCTAATTTGTGCCTGAGGGGGATTTTCCAGGTAAAGGTGGATAGCACAATGTCAAAAAATGTCTGAATGTCTGGCCTTATGTAGGCATAATATTTAACTACATTTTGAGGGGACTTATCCATGATCCCTGGTTTTCCTCATCTCAAAAACAAGAATTTAAAAATGGACAGAAACTCTGCTTCTCCTCTCCTCCGTATCTCCTTTATTTCCCTACCAAACTTTGGGTGCAAATGACCCCTCCACCTCCAGTTGATTATCACCATTCCCTTCTCCAACCCCTCCCCATCCCACACAGTGACATCTCTGTCAGGCCACTCCAATCCTATTCTACTGATTCTGCTCTAAAGTTCTCTAATGACTCCAAACCTTGAACCAAATGTTCCCATCAATGCTTAATATTTTATACTACACTATGGGTTATTTCTGTCCACCATCCTTTCTTCTAAGAGCCACCTTCTCTCTCAGTTCTGGATGCCACCATTTGTCAAACATCTATTGGTGGACCCAAGCCTGTGCTAGGCATGGGGGTTAGCACCATCCCTGCCTTCAAAAAATTTATAATCCAATAAGGAAGGCAGAAAAGAATCCAGTGGTTACAAACAGGCATGGCATGTTATTGGAAGATGCACTGGGTGTCAGAGGCACGTGGCTGGGATCCTCTCACCAACAAACCAAGCCAAAGAAAATGTCCTGGAGAATGTGAGCTGGGTCCAGAGATCAAGGTTGAGTTCACAAGGAAGGAAAAGCAGGCAGAGCATTCCCGGGGGTGGGGGTGGGGGGGGGGAATCCATGCTTTCCTAGTCCTGCTTCCCTGCCTGTCATTCTGCTTACTTCTTTTCTGTTTTGATTCTGGGTAAAAACTGAGGCTCAGTCCTCATTCTCAGTGCTTTCTCCACTGACTTCTGTTCATTCACAGGGCCTACATCAGGGTTTAACTACCTGCAGTGCAAAATGATGGTCAAATCTGAGCTTCCTGCCCAGGATCCCCAAGTCCCCACACCATAGCCCCACAGGAAGGGTGCACCATCTCCTGGTTATCAGTGTTTTCAGACCCTGGCTCATTATCTCGCCATGAACAGTGGCCCCTTCACAGCCACAGGATTTCAAGCAATAGCACCATCCTTCTCGCAGGCATTAAAATTCAAAACCTTGAGAATAATCTTTTCCTTTTCTCCCCCTCCCTACTCAGTATTCCATGACTTCATGAATGGGTGAAAGAAACTACTATTCATCATGGTTTTTCCTTCTTCTAAAACCTCTAAGGAGCTCTCTTTTGCCCTCAAAATAAAGTAAATCCTTAATCTGGATTTAAGAGTCTCCATAATCTGATCCTTTATCCAACCCCAGCTACCTATACTGTGCCATCTTGCTGCATTTATGGGACAGTTGATGGTTCTGAAAGTGTCTTCCTAAACCATTTTTATAAACATTATCTCCTTTGGTCTACAACAACACCCTGATCAGATTGGCAAGACAGGCATTATTATTCCCCTTTTTTCTGGAAGACAAAGCCAAGACTCTGAGAAGCAGATTAAGTCAAGTCTTCTAATTCTTAGCCCAGTACTCCTTCCCACTGGGTCGTATCACGTCTTGTGTTTTGATTTGTTCCATAAGTGCAACATCAATTGTTTCATTTGTGAGTTTTATATTCTTGCCAAATTGTGAGCTTCTAAAAGGGTGGGGGGGTGTCCAAGATTTTTTTCCTATAGCTCCTCAGCACATAGCATGTAGAACTGCAATGTGCATAGAAAAGACACTCAATAAATAATCCTTGAATAAATGTTCTACACCATGTGATTCTGTTTAGGGAAGTCATCACACTCTGCTCTGCTGATTAGATGCCCTTAATCGAAACTCATGACCACAGCCAACAGGGCTTTTGTGATCCTGCCCTAGCCAACTTCTCTGACTGCATCCTCTCCCTCTCCTTCTTCTCTACCTAGCTCCAACCTTCTCCACCTAGCTCGGGCCTTTTTTATGTCACTCAAGTTTGCTGAGCTCATTCCTGCCTTGCAGCTTTGTGTCCGCTGCTTCCTCTGACTGGAATCCTCTATGGCTGGATTTTTCTCATCAGTCAGGTCTCAGCACAACTGCCACCACTTCAGGAAAGCCTTCCCTGACTATCCAACTTAAAGTTAGCCCTTAGTCATTCTCATCCTGACATATTTTCTTCCCAGTACACACCACAGCCTAAACTCAGTGATTAATTATTTACATGTTGTATTGTCTGTCACCCGACTGAAGTATGGGAATCAGTAGGTCAAGGGCATTATCTCTCTTGTTCCCCAGGGCCTAGATCAGGGCAATATCTATTTGTCAAATGCATGGATAGATGAATGGATGAATTAATTAATTAATGAATTAACCTCAGTTTCCTCATCTATAAAATTAAGGAGTTGGCATGGATAACCTCTCAGGTCTCTCTCCACCTAATGTTTTGTAATGAATCAAAGCTCTTGCCTTTTGATGGAATCAGCCAAGGTTCTTTTATTGGTTATCATTAGATCATGTTTGCGTTTTCTCATAGCTTTAGGTCCCTCGCCGAAGAGATTCCCATAAGTAGAGAAACGATAATGAGAAGAGGAGAGAACAAGGTCAAGCCATAGAGTTGAGGGGAAGAACACCTTGCTCCATACCGTGATGCAGCTGCTTCTCCTGTCACGGCTTGGTTACAGGCTGTGTTTGCCACAGTCACATTTGCCATTTACTTTCTGGTTTTTTAAAATATGGTTTGCATTATTGTCCCAATATGCTCCTTTGTTTTCTTTGGCCTTGACAAAGATATTCCTAAAATGGTTATCATTTCTGAGTTTTCCCCAAGGGACAAATTATACTGACTGAGAAAATGGTTCCTCCTAAAGGGGCAGTGTTGGCACGTGGATGACAGGACAAGTCGGTGTGTGGCTTCAACTGCCGCTAACAATGGCGGTGGAGGTTTATGTGTTTCCGTTTCATTCTCTTTATATGTTGAGCATCTGATTATTGCTGAATTATAATTATTCATGAAAAATATTGTTTTTCTGAAGACTGTAGACACGTAAGACATTGTGGTGAAGACTGGCACTAGTCTTTTTAAGTGTTCTCCAACCATCACGATGGATAGCCAACTGCTAACGTGGCTCCAAATCACTAATAATTGCTGACCTTTACCTGTGCTTGTCTTGGAAAAACAAAATCTACCACTGGATACTTCCTTTGTCAAGAATCTCCAGAAAACGCATTTTTCAATTTGTTCAAAGTGTACTGAAGGTTTACCCATCATTTCAGCGGCTTTAGACTTTCAGTGTTTTCTGCCCTCAACTGCAGCTTACTTATGTAGAGATTAATTGAACAGCCCTCCTTAAAACCTGACAAGGTTAGATGTCCTGATGGTTCACAGTATGAAAAGGTCAAGAAATAGAAAAAAACCCCCATAGAGGTCTCTTCTTCAATAGTTCTCAGGAGACTGTGGCATTGCGCTCTTCACTTTTGTTTAGTTACATCATCAACTTCTGGTTTGTGTTTTGGCACAAAGATGCCAACTGAATCAGAATATAAATCATTTTCTGCCTTTGCCCATACATAACTACCACTGACATCTTAGATTGTTGCAGTTAATTAGCACTTCAAAAGACACAGAAAAAAACATAGAAACCAAGTTTGGATCAAAATGTAAGAGTTTATGGTAGTCACTTCTAGCATAGGGTGCTGGCATGCCTTGCCCCAGAGCAGCTAGTGGGGAAAGGAAGGCACGTGAGTATGGTCACCAAGGACAAAGGGTTCTCCTCCTGAGCTAGACCCCCTCTCTTGGATTTCTGCTTAGCATCTGCTTAAATCCCAGTTATTTGATTACAAAGATAAGATAAATGGATCCCCAAGGACTACATCAATTAAATTAATAACCTAGAATTTCAAGGACAAAAATTCCCAAGGCAAAAGAGTCAGAATAATGGAATATTTACAGAAAAACCGTGAAAACCTGTCTTCCGAAAATGAACTTTATAAAATGAAGCTACCTCAAATGTGCCAGATTTAATTAATGATCATAAATAATGCTACAAAGTATATTATTATTAAATCTCTTCCCCTTTTAAAAGGGCTGGATAAAAACAATAAAATAGTAACCATCAAGTCAATTTCAAAGCTAAGATATAAATATCATAATTAATTTTGCTCTAGGCCTTTTTATTTTTCATGAAAGCTTCTCTACTGATAAGACAAATAATTTATGAAAACAGAAGGAATATTTCTTGCAACCTGCCTCATGGTCATTATTGATCATTTAATTTATAGCCTGAGTAGTTTATTTCCACCTTTAAGGACATTTTAAGATCTGCTTTTAAATCTCATTACTACATCTTATTTATATTATCTAAATATATAATCCAAAAGAAAAGGGCTTAAATTATTCTCATCACTTTAGGAAAAAAAAAAATAATAATCTTGCTTCTGGATCACATTTCTATGCTAGAGATTAACATACTTTTTTTTCTCCCATCATTATTTCATTCCTTTAAAAATAAATGTGTGTTTCTTTTTTTTTTTTTTTAAGATTTTATTTATTTATTTGAGAGAGAGAATGAGATACAGAGCGCATGAGAGGGGGGAGGGTCAGAGGGAGAAGCAGACTCCCTGCTGAGCAGGGAGCCCGATGTGGGACTCGATCCCGGGACTCCAGGATCATGACCTGAGCCGAAGGCAGTCGCTTAACCAACTGAGCCACCCAGGCGCCCCTAAATGTGTGTTTCCAAGTACAACAACAAGGACTAAGGTACACGTCTCCCACTTCCCTACTACTGCTAACTCAGCTCAAGAACAACTCCTTACATAATGTAGGAAATCATTTCAGTTCTTTCACTTACTTAAAATAAAAATCAGGTACTAACAACTAAACATGAAAAAAATCATTTGGTGATCGTAGGTAGATAATGCTTAAAAAGATGTTAATAGGACATAAAAGATAATTTTACAATTATAAAGGAAAAATCCAAAAAATGATTCAAAAGCAATATCTAGTCTTCTATTTATTATGTTATAAACTCACAAAGACAATACCTAACCATGTTTTTTTCCCATTTTCTCTCAAAAAATTCTTGTCGAGTACAAGTTTAAAAACAGAAGTTGAAATCACTCACAATGATTTTACCATGGAAACATCAAAAGTGGGAGGGAAATGAATGACCCAGCTCAATTCTGCAATAGTGTTAGAGTTCAGGACTAGATAAAGTTCAGGACTCTGCCAGGACCACTTTACATGTCCCCACAGGTTGGGGACGGCTCAACTCCAGAGTGTCCCATTTGTGTAGAATGCAGCGTTCGATGGCGGCCCTCAGCTTTGGGCAGTGTGCCACCAGCCCAGCTGTATCTGATAGACCTGTCTCAGTGCTGCATTTCTTCCAATGGATTGCACTCATGCTACTTTAGTCTGGCAAACATTTCGCACTGTCCTTAATCCACTTCCACAGTCCTCCCTGGCATTTAACTTTTTTACTTCCCTTGTTATGAGCAGGAAATTCTGCATGGTTTTATTGATCTCAAACTATCCATTTTTCACCCAATTTTCAAAAAAAAAGCTATTTTTAAGTCCTCCAATTAAATTTCACAAGTAAATTTCAGAGAGGATGTTATTTTCCCTCTTAGGCTAAGTGCTATAGAAAAAAGAACATGAGATTTAATGTCAAACAGATCTTCCTAGATATGTGACCTTGGGCAATTTTCATAACCTCGCAGAGCCTCAGCTCCTTCTTCTGTAAGTTGGAAGACATAAAAGTCGCCTTCACATCTTCTTGTAAGGATCAAAATGATTTATATGAAAGAGCTTAGCAGGGTACTTGGCACAATCTGTGCTCAGTATGTATGAGCTTTACAATTAGTCATCATCATTTTGTGTGCAAATGTCAACACACCATTGTGATATTGTATTTTCACATGATTTCCTCATTTTTTTTTTTCAATTCATGACACACTAGTGCCCATCTGTGACAGGACATAATGAGCCATGCCAGGACTTGTGCCTGGTCTCATCTCCCCACAATACCTATTAAGAAGCCACGGGCTCTATGGCATGTGTTATGGACTGAACGTTTAAGGGTCCCGTCAAAATTCACATGTGGAAGCCCTAACTCCCAAAGTAATGGGATTTGGAGATTTTGAAGGTAATTAGGTTAGATCTGGTCATGAGGGTGGGGCCCTCATGATGGGAGTAGTGGCCTTATCAAACGAGGAAGAGACCTTTCTCTCCCCAAACACACACGCACAGAGGAAAGGCTATGTGTAGAAGTAGCAAGAAGTCCACTCTACAAGCCAGGAAGAAAGATCTCACCTGGAACTGGATTGGCTGGCATGTTGATCTTGGATTTACCAGCAGCACAAACTGTGAGAAACAAACCTCTGTTATGTAAGCTACCCAGTCGATGGTATTTTGTTAAGGCAACCTGAGCGGACTAACACAACATGATAACAATTTGACGACACCCTAAAATCTGCTCGGGAGCACTGAGTAGGTCTATGGCATTTCGATGTAGAACATTCAAGCAAACTATGAACCAGAGATAAGAGATCAATGCAGAAATTGATCTTGCGAGCTTGAAACTTGACAAGGCAGTCCACACAGAATTTTAAATCTTCAAGTTCATTCTGCCCAAGGGGTTCGCAGTTAGCAAATAAATGGCCTCAGTGTTTGCTTTTCCCCTGTTCAGTATAAATAGGTCCTTTTTCTGGATGAGCAGTAATTTCCCTGGGTAGAATAACATATTCAGCTTCTTTCTGAGGCATGCAAAATCTCTGCCTCACCTACAGGAAGAGAGCGGCGGATGATGAAGAAGGTGAGGGATCAGGCGGTTTCATACACATGTGTTTTTCCTATAAAGCAGCATATGGTTTTCAGGTTGATGTTGGCCAGATTAAATTGATCAGGTCTTTGCTTACTGAAAGTAAAAGAAATTTCTGGGCTATCTCAAGTGAAGTGGCAATCAGACAGGTGATAGCCCTGCACTGAAAGAATACTAAGCACATGAATATTTCTAGATGGATGATGGGGTGTGGGTGTATTTTTTTCTGCTAGGATGGGAATATGGCAAAGAAGACTGTTGGATATGCATGATCATTTTGTATCCAGAAATGAGATACTAGTGCTATTCAAATAGGAATGGAAAATCTATCACTTCTGAGACAGCTCCCTGAATGATTGCAGCCCTTTATTCTGAAATGAAGTGTCAGGGACAAGCATCCAGGCCTCCTTTCCCTTATTCCTGATGGTCAGAGAGAAAGTGTAACTCTGGAGCTAAAGGCCATGCAGGTGAGGTCAAACGTAGTGCCTCAAGCAGTTCCCCCAACTCAATAGTGTGCACTTTTCCGATAGGAAACCTCACTTCAAACAAATTGAGCCACTCACCCCAACACTCTGCATTCCCCCCTCCCCACCCCTGCCTACATGGCTTCCCTCCTGCCCTTCCCCCAACTCCTTCCCTACCTGGTGAAACCCTACAACCTCCCAAGGCTTAGTTCAAATGCCACCTTCTTCATGAAATCTCCATGCCTCCCTTGCCAAAAACAATACCTTACGACTCTTAGCTCCCAAAATACTTCATTTGTGCCTGTACAACACTAGGCATATGCTTCCATACACTCTGCTGTATATTTTCTCCCTTTCTCAGCCTGAAACATCCCAGAGTCAGGAACTACCTGACTCATCCCTTGTGGCATCTCATAGTAGGAGCTCGATATTTATTGAGCAAATGGCATGTTTTCTCTTAATTTTCTCTCTCAAATGATCAAAACTACAGCAACTGGAACCATACAGGGAGAAGGGCCAGCTGCATTACACAACGTCATTGCCCACAACGCAAATGGTGCCTGAAGTCATGCCAGGCAGCTACCCTCAGAGAATTCCATTTGCACACCGACTTCAAAAATGCAGATTTCAGGATAAATTCTGCTGCTAGGTGGGTATCTCAGTGCTTCCTGACTATTTTTTTTTACATGGTATAAACATTGATAATGTTTTATATTTTTTCATGTTGCTTTTGAATGTGTCAGTATTAAGGACTGGAGGGGGTAGGGAGTGGATTTAGGGACTAACAGAATGGGAGGAAAGGCAAAGAAAGAACCAAACAAAAAGGAGCCCATTTTTGGAAGGCCCACCAGAGAGATACCCCAGGATGGGTCCGCCCCTTGTCTGTCTTGCCCAGGCCTTTGAGCCACACCAAGGGGACCTGTTTTTACTCTGAAAGAAAGATCTTTATTGGTCACAGCTGTACCTCATCCATAATCTATGAGCCTGAGAGGGGGCAGGAACCTGAACCCAGAGGCTGCTCTAAGAAATGATGAAAAACCATATGAAGTAGCATATTGTTGTGATATGATCTCTCCCTTCAAATTTAATCAAGTTTATCCTAGGAGAACACCCCCCAAATTATATCTACTTCCCAAGCCTGAGCTCTCACCACGGCTTCCCAGTGTCACATGATTACCTTGAAGGGTTTCCTTTGCCTAAACACACTGCCCTTTCTCGGGACAAAGTCAACACAACAGCTGTGGCTTCTGCCTTGTGAGCTCTGATCGAAAATAAGAAGTAACTGGATTTATGCCCATTACAGATTTACTTTGGGTGCCATTATTATTAATTCCTGTTTCTGATAACAACCATTAAAGTCAGGGGTTTTAGAGCAGAGGTTGGTCAACTTCTCCTGTACAGGTCTGGATAGTAAATATTTTAGCGTCTGTAGGCCAAAAGGCAAAATTAAGGATATTACGTAAGCAAAATGTCCAACAATTTAAAAGCTACCCATTTCAAATGTAAAAAAACATTCTAAGCTTGAATGCAGCGCAAGAACAGGTGCTAACCAGATTTGGTCCACCAGCTATAATTTGCTGGCCCCTGGTTTCAAAGGTTGAATCCCAAGCGATATGTTTTCTTTTCCATGGAAACCCAAGTTGTACTACAGACATCATTATTTCTGAAGAAAATAAAATACCAAAAGAAACCATTGCGATGTGTGTGCTTTGAGATCTTTCTGTCAATGCAATCTGCATGATGGAGCAGATGATTCCCACAAAGCATATCATAGTGCATCGGACAGCCCAGCCATGCCTACAGATGAGGCAGAGAATCAAGGTATTCTAGGCTGAGACCTTGGGAGCCATTTGGGGCCAGTAAAACTTTTAATCCTACCATTGCTCTAGCTCTTCATTCCTACCAAAACTTTCTACAACAAAAGCACCATTAAATTACTTTTTCCCCTTAAAAATAAATAGTAATTCAATTTTCAGACAGGGAAAATGTTCTCCATTCTATTGAATAGACAGAATATGCCTGAAGTTTCCAGGACCCTAAGATTTCTCTTGTAAAACTCAAGGGAGACAAGCATACACAGATACAGACACAGACACGTTTACTATCTTAACCCATTAAGAAGAAAGGTATGCTATCATTGGCACATCAGGACTCTGATATCCCTGAAATGCATTTCTCTCCAGTGACCAAACTCTACCTCTCTATGTTGATAACACAAAGTTGCATCCTTGGTGGAGGGGAACCCTCTGAACCTAAGATCTGTTTACATTCCTTCATTTCTTTATTCAACAATTAAACACCAGAAAGTTTATCACGTATTTCCTCACCCCAGCTAAATATGGATCAGACTTTCCACAGCTCTGCGGCCCCTCTGTAGCCCTTGGCCACTGATTCCTTCAAAGAGCAGCTTGAAAAACATTTGCTGATTAGAATATCCATTAAGACTTTAGTCAGATAATAATTCTGGTCCTGGTTTCTCTCTTAGAAACAATAGCAAATTATTAACCATTATCTCATAAAAAAAATTACTAGAGAATACATCACTAACCTTCACTTGTTAGAGAAATTGAATGATTCTCAAATTTCAGAGCCACACAAGCACCTTCAGGTTGGAAAGGACCCTTGGCATCTATACCAAAATGGAAAACCAGTCCTCTCTTCTCTGCTTTTCAAGAATTGCATGGCTTCATTTATTTACAAAATTCCTCTTAATTTGTGTGTTAAGATTGCTGTTCTGGTAAATTTAATTCTTTGGGGCTCATGCTTAGCTTCAACTGGATTTCAAAATCCCAAGTCTAACCTGCCTGTTGTACCCTTACATCCAAGGGAACTGAAGATTGGTTCTTAGGGCACACAGGCTTAAGAGTTGTGAAGTAGAGCTTTTACCTGTGGTCCAGCACTTGTCCCTAAAAGAAGAAAAGGTTTGCTTATTCCTGCCTGAGAGTACATTAGGAACAACGGGAATGACTTCGTCAACATGAATGAAAGAAAGTGTCCCTCAGAGAAGGTGTGTCCAACTCTTTTGTTAAATGGTAGGAAGGGCCCCCAGAATAAGATGAAATTTACACCATCGTCTCTGCAAAGCTTCAAAGGGGCTGGCTTTCCTGGAGCCCAGGACACAAGCTGAGTCCAAAGGAGATCCAGGCAGATCCACATTATGAGAAAGTGATTCTTAGAGAGATCGTGGTCATCTTATTGACACGTGAAGTAGCTTGATCCTTCAGACATCCATCCAAACACCTAACTGAACACCTACTCTCCATCCCTAGATAAAGACACTTTCCTTATCCACTTCTCAGAGCACACAGCACTATGCTTTGCTGGCACCATCTACTCAGGACTCTCCAGTGCTATGGCCAGCCACATGGGCACCTGTTGGTCTTCGGTCCTCTCTCCTTTCCTGTCCCTTCATGGCACCCGCAGCATTTTGAGGCATCCCTAGCTTGTACATGGTAAGTCTCATAGCTCCCTTCCTGATCTGGCCAGTGGTTACCATTCTTATACCAGCCCCTGCTGTCAGACTTGCTGGTGGCCCATCAGGGGACTAAAAACTCCTTCAGGACATGCAATGATTATCAAGGGTGCTAGTAAATGCCAGCTTTGGGGATGAAGTGATGAGGACACAAGAGGTGCTTCTCACACCTCCAAACAATGAAAACTTTTTAAAAATTACTTCCCAAGCTAATGGAATATAGCAAAAATAAATGGGCTTGCCATTTAATATAGGTGAAGTCGCTACCACTGTGATCTGTCTGGTCTCAAGATATGACAGCAGTACTCTTCAATCCTGCCTCACTGCCCCAGTTCCTACCAACCCAGCTGAGCCACAGTCTTCAGCACCAGACAGTGAATTAGACTCTGGGGGCACAGAAGAGGTTAAGCCATGGGTCTCGCTACTAAAGAGCACGCAGACTGGGAATGAAACCAGGGACAGCAAAGAGATCACTACAATACAACATGACAGAGGAATGTCTGGATCCTAGCTGGCAATCAACAGTTTGTTGTGATACTGTTTTCTCGTGGTGCAGGCCAGCCAACTTTTACTTGGCTGAGGCCTCCTGAGCCTTCAGCTGTCATCTTGATAGTAATTCCCTCCAGGACTCCTTCCCTGATTGGCAAGACACCTAATAAGACTGATGCTCCTGAGGGCGCCTGGGTGGCTCAGTTGGTTAAGCGACTGCCTTCGGCTCAGGTCATGATCCTGGAGTCCCTGGATCGAGTCCTGCATCGGGCTCCCTGCTCGGCAGGGAGTCTGCTTCTCCCTCTGACCCTCCCCCCTCTCATGTGTTCTCTCTCATTCTCTCTCTCTCAAATAAATAAATAAAATCTTTAAAAAAAAAAAAAAAAAAGACTGATGCTCCTGAGGGACAAGAACTATACCATTTGTTCTTCATCGCCCTCTACCCTGGAGCCCAGCACCGTGCCTGACACTGCCCAGTCACTATCTGTCATATGAATGAGTGAGTGAATGAGAGAAAAAACTCTATAGTGGAGGTAGCATTCGAACCAAGGCCTTGAAGGATGAGGAGGAACCTGCCAAGAGGAGAACATGAGAGTAAGAAACAGGATACATGTCCAAGGCCTGCAAAGGTCTGGTGACCTACCACCATGGTAGGGGCAAAGGCAAGGAGGGGAGGATGGGTGGGCCCGCAGAGATTTCAGCTGGAATCAGCATATAAAAAGCCTTATTCGCCAGGACTTTATCCTGGAGGCTAGAGGGAATTTGCTGATTTCTGTAAATAAGACATAACCAAGTTAGCCTGCTTTATTTTTTTCCAGAGGATAACCAACAGCAGTGTGGGAACTGAACTGAAGGCTGCCTGGGTCTAGGCCAAACACTCCCAACACCTCCCCCCGCCACCCCTGTGCTTTAAACCTGGCTCTCCCTTTATTCCCCCCACCCCCCATGAATATTTTACACTTTCTGGTGAACTTGCTATTATTTGGGTTGCAGTATAGTGAGTTTTCATGTCATAGCCTCCCTCTGAGCTCCTGGAATGGATGGCTCAGCCTCCTATATTCTTTCCACCTCGTATAATGAAGATTCTAACCAAGGAACGTGACCGGGACGCAGCCTCTTTGCTGGCAGGGGTTTTCTCATCCTTCATAGGACGAAGCCTTGTGAAGCCTCCATCGTATCCATCAGCACGGCAGACTGGAAGCAGGCGCGTTTCCACTGGCTCCATTACAGCTACCTGGCCCAACACGGACACCCCGGGCGCGCCGCGGCGCTGGGCCCGCACGTTTCCTACGGAACTGAAGACAGCTCTGCCACAGAAGTGATTCCAGCCCGAACAGCATCTCCGTGGGTGAGCTGGTCTCCTGCCATCCTTCGGGGCTCCTCAGTGTTTGGGAGGTCGTTGTTACTGGGGCCCCTGCTCCAGCGTGTTTGCTAGCAGCAGCCAATCGGCTTACATCAACGCCTTCCTCTCTTCCTTCCCGCCAGGAGTCTGCAACCCCCGCCTGCGGTTCTGTCTGCGCGTGTGCTTTGGAAAGAACAGCGACAACAACCCCCTGAAAGAGAAACCAGAGAGAAAAGAGTCCAGAACAGCAAGAAAAAAGAGAAAGGTGAGCTGGCCAAGATTTTAAAAGAGCCACAGCTCTGGAAGTAACCCTATAGGCTTCAAGATAAAAAACCATTTTTGTCTAATAAAAGGATTATTATGTAGTATTTATGCCTGGGTTTATGGTTAAAAGACAGGAAGCCTCCTTCTGCTCAGTAGGAACTGAACACACAGTTGCTCTTTGCAAACAAACAGAAAGGAGTGGGACTGATTTTAAAGAAGCAGAGTGGATTTCAGGGCTGGCATCCCAGCCCTCAGCCCTGCGGCCCACTTGTGCCACCGAGCGCAGGACCCCCAGCACCAACCCCGTCCTGCTGCCCTGATCGCCCCCCCCCGCCTTCACCCCTGCCCTTCCACCCTTAACATGCTTGAGCTTTATCTGCTTTGGTGCTTTTGCAAAATGCCCTTGGTACCCCAGGCGCCCCACCTGTCCTCTCGTCTAAAAAAAAAAAAAAATCATGTCTCTTCTTTGTTTTCTTGAGAAAACTCTAGCCTTAGCACAAAAATAAGAGATTCAGAATCCAGGAATCATACACAGGCCACTGGAACTAAAAGGATTTTATGGCAGCCTTAATCTAAATCAAATTGGGGCAGGCAATATAAACATCTTTTCAGCCCCTTACAAATAAAAAAAAAAATTCAGCCACGTTTCAAATGCTTACAGGGTACATAGATAGCAGAGGCAATTCTTTTCTTTTCCCTTTCCCCTTTGGCTTTATTTGGTCTCTTTTTTGTACTAATGAAAATTAGGCATTGGAAGTAATGCTGCTTTGTGTTTATAATAAAACCTCATTAATTCAGAGGCAGCTAATTTATAATTTGTGATAATTTTACCACAACAGGGCTGAATTTGCCAATGTGCAATAGATGATTTTGCTAAGCAAATTAATAGTTTAAATCAAATTTTAGAAAGAGTACTTAACTTCCCCAAACAAATTATCCCTAAGGACATTATTAGTAGGTATTTGCATGCAGAAAAAGGAAAATTAAGACTCATTTGTGGTTACAGCTCCACAGTTTCTTTCCTTATCTAAAATGCTTGGATACAGATGGGTTTCAGAACTCGGAATTTTTCACGTTTTAGGAAGTTAATAAGGTGTGCATATCATACATCATATCACACCCTGAGCAAAGTCTGAGGCTGCACCCAGTAATCAAAATGCATGAATATTTGCCCTAGATAAGGTAGAGGATAGACATCGTCTTACATAACGTCAGGTCAGCTTGTTCTATCAAATAAGTTCACATGGGGTCAGGTTTTGCCAACAAAGTTATGGAAATGACTTCCACTTTCCAGAGCTCTGGGGTGTCCAAATTGTGAATGTGGGTTCAACGTGTGCTGAATTATCCCTTCCACGTAAGAAACAGCACTCTGGTCAATGAATCTGAGATCATTGCTCAAGGGACAACTTTGAGAATAACATTGAGATGATCCCAGTAGCTGAAGTTTTCCTTCTCTTGACCAGCCTTCCCACTAGCTGGGCCATCTCAGAGGTCACCTAACACACATATAACAACTGTGATCTAAGGAAACCTTTGAGAACCTTCAGAGTGGATCAGGACTTAAGCATTACATTCAGACATCCGCCTGCCTCCAGAGATGACCACAGCTATGCTGAAAAAGCCGGGGCCCAGTGCCCAAAATAGGCCTCACATTCCACAAACATTTGTCACAAGCAGATAACCCCAAACCATCTCTGTTCTTCCAACCTCGAGCTACACGCTCCTGGTAGAGATCTCTGTCTACACACAGGCCTGACCTAAACTTTATAAATTGTAATGACTGATCAGATGAAAGTCAAACTCAACCATCCAACGTCCTCTGAAAAGGTTTTTTTAAAGAGGTAGATTAAGTAGTCATTAGAACACAGCTTCAGCACAAAAGTCCCTCTTGGTCCAATGAGGAAAAGTTGATGGGAAGTCACACCACACACCATTAGTTATGAACTAAGGGTCTCCTGAAGTCCTGCCTTTTAATTACACTGTTTTTCCTATTGGTTTACCTATCCGACAAACTTCCCAGTGCGGAAAAGAATTGAGCTAAATATGAAGTTATGA
The DNA here is from genome assembly GCF_004348235.1 of Phoca vitulina. Lineage (NCBI taxonomy): Eukaryota > Metazoa > Chordata > Mammalia > Carnivora > Phocidae > Phoca > Phoca vitulina. Next base: position 1,617,602 of record NW_022589713.1, on the reverse strand, counting down.
CAAAGAGCTAGTGTTTGTTTCTCCCTCTTGAACAAGTTCCTACCAATGATCTGGAAGAGAGACTCGTAGAAATTATTTGGCGTATGTTGTTTATTTGTTTAGCCGTTCCCTTTGAGTTTCCAATTTTATATTCTGGACATGCCAGGAAGGCATCATGTCATGTGAATTTTTAATCTGTTTTTTTTTTTTTTTAAATTGTGCAGAGATTTTTCAATAACCTGTTCTTGGTAAATGAGTTTTCCCCTTTCAGGTATGTCCTTGTCAAATACCATTCTTTTAAAAACCTTAGGAAAATGTTTACTTTATTACTTTTTTCTTCACCGGCAATAAAGTTGTAACCTTAAAATAATTTGTTTAATGTCAGTTTTTAAAGGATCAGAGATTACACTAGAAATTTTCATAAAGCCCGGAATTCAGAGACTATTTTTCCCTTATTGTCCATGTGTATATATCAGCCTTAATTCACCAGTGGAACTGGAGGTCATTATTTCTGAATTTGCACATTAAAAATAACATCTACCCATAAGGGAATATCTTTAAACCACAAATGCCAGAAATAACAATTGTATTAAACTGCATTTCATGAATACATAATAAAGTTCAATTTACCACTATTTATCATGTTACTTAAATTAAATCTATAATGGAAAAGAGATTTAGTTCTGTTTTGAAAATAACAAATTCCTTTATGCCAATTGCACAGGATTTATATTAGCTCCAATACATCCATGTCAATTTTTTTTTATTTTTTGCTTAATTACTATTGCTTTCTATTGTTGGGATCCTAGGGGACAATTCACATCCTTTCATGTATTTTTTAAAGCTTAAAGAGACACACACATATAATACATTTAAAATAACTATAATTCTGTTATATTTATTTATAAAATCTGAGACTTTAAAAAAATGGCATTGTGACTCACCCAAACATTCTCATCCCCTCATAAATCCTCCAGCTTATATTTGTGTACTTCACTGGGGCTTTGACAGTTGCCTGAAGTTGCTAGAAAAAGTCAGTGTGAATACAGACAGCAGTATTTTCAGAGCTAATATTTGTGCTATACCACATGCATTCATATGTGGAGAACTGAAGAAATCCACCAAAAAATTCAAGATCAACACACACTCATTTTCAACTATCTTGGCACATCTTGGCAGAGGAAGAGGCAAGGAAATGCTGAGAGGACCTGAATTATCAAGTTGTTAGATATTCTTGAAGAAAACGGAATGCACTGTTAATCCTATATTGAATTCATTAATACCCTTGATATGAGTTTATCCAATAGTTTCAACATGGCTAAGCCTGCCCCACTGTGTCTCTGTCTTGGGAAATGGCCCCATTAGCTACCCAAACACCCAGACCAGAAATCTGGGACTTGGAATCTCCTCCTGCAGTTAGTTGGTCACCAAGACAAGACCTACCCATTCTATTCCAATGACATCTCTCCAACCTACCTCCTCCCCTTCTCCTCATACTCTGTATCTGCGTAAGTCTCAGCTCTCATGGTCTCTCTCCTGGGCTGCTGAATTGGTCTCCTAACTGATTTCCTAAGTGTCATCTAGTCACATCCCTCCTAATGATCCTTCATGTTGCCGTCAGAGTTCTTACTCTTAAAGAAAAAAAAAAAATGCAAATATGACAGTATGACTCCCTTGCTTAAAATCCATCACCCGCTAGACGAAGTACCAATTTTTACCGTGGCTTACCATGTCCTCTATAATCTTGCTCCCACCTCTGTCTCCAGGTTTATCTCCCACCAGATTCTCTTTAAAAAGACCCCAGGCCTCAGCAGCCTATGAGCCACTGGCCCAGGTGCAGCCCCTCCCACATGTTCTCCCTCTGTGTGCCAACACTATGCATTTGTCAAGGCTCAGCTCAAGTCCGACACCTCCCCAGATCCTTCCCAGTTCCCTTCTTGCTCCAAATAAGTAGACTGAGCCCTCTTCATTATACTGTCACTTCCACATGCACACTTCTAACCCAATATCTGGTCATTTTTATCGTACTTATTTCCTTACATGTCTTTCCCTTCTTGTGTGGAAATCCTTGTGAGCAGAGGCTGTGACTGATTTTTCATTATATCATATGGTAAATGTTTAATTAACAGCTATTTAACAAATTCAGGAGAATCTGCCATATATGTCTGGCATGGACTCCAAGTACCCCTCACGCTAAGATGGGAAACTTTTCTGGTAGGAACAGGCTAACTGCGGAATGCCCTCTAACACCCCTAAAGGATGAACATCATATCTAAAACCCCAAGGCAAATGCATTTCCTTTGGTGGCATATAACGACCACCTTTTGGTTGCAGCATTATCTTGAAAATGTACAGTTACTACTTAGTACTTATCAGGTGGCAGGTTTATCACCAGAGCAAGCTCAAAAAATTCTTGAAGAAACAGTTTCCCAGCAACTAACTTCTCTAAAGTCTCCTTTAAATACCAGATGCGGCTGGCTGACTCAGCACTTCCAGTAACACCCTGTTCTTCAAATGAACGCTGCCGCAGCCAGGACTACAGACAGGAGTCTGCAACTCACGGCGGTCCTGCCCAGAGAGGACATCAGTGGTTTACGTGAGGGCAAGGGAAGCTCCCCCCCACCCCACCCCACTGCAGCACAGCCATGTGAGGCATCATGAGCCCCCTGAACAGGTTGGGAAGTGAGACACAAAGCACAAAGAAAACTGGCCAAGGCTCTGCCATGACCACACTGAGATGGGGAAAGCAAGCTTAGAAGACAGTGCCCATATTTTCCAAATCCAAACTCAAAATACCTATTATGTAAATAGAAATGTACATTGGGAGATAATCAAACCAAAGATTTTAATCAGGAAATATGGGCAACATGATACAGAGAGTTTAGAAATAAATAAAACTACAATTGTCCTTGGCGAGAGGATTCTTTTTACGGTACACTCCCAAGAAAAAAGAAAAATGAGAAAGGATCATAGTAGAGAAACCATATTCAAATTAGACTGTACTCTGAACCAAACAAGGAAGGAAAATCCTAAACCAAGTATTTTTCCATCTTAGAGCCCACATGTTACCAAAATGTAAAGAAAGAAATTACTGCATATTATATGATTTGGTCCGATCAGTTTTAAAATCATTGTAACTAACTTAGATTTTTCTCTGAAATGAAACAAGCAGAAAGCCAGACTTATTAACCAAAAGCTTCTTGAGCACAGAAAAACCTACTCAAATCTGCAAAATAGAATCCGAACGAGAAAACACTGCTATAAATTCTCTTCTTATAGTCCAGTATCCACATGATTTCCACATAAAGAAGGTCACACACAATGGCTGTAACTGCTACCCAATTTATATTAAGCAAATGTATCTTCTTCCTAGAAATAAGTACTCACTCAGCAGGCTACTTTCTCACCTCAAGGGTGAAACTCAATGGCAGGCTTCAAGATAGCTTTGACACAAACTTGTATATCAGAAAAGTAAAGAAATACCACTATAATCTCTTTTAATCCTTTAAAGCTGTGATTGAGAAGTGGCATTTGGACAGGATTTAAACTTGGCTTTGGTCATGAAAAAAATTAAACCAACTCCGGTTCTCTCCTAGCCTTATTTTTTTCTTATTAGTTAGATGTCATAAAGGAAATGAAATTATTATAAACATATTTAACTTGTTTAAGTAACTTTAAAAACATAATTTACAATCAGTGAGTTTCAAAATTCAATAAATCCTCTCACTTATTAGTTACAGAATATAGTTGCATTTAACCTAATAAACTTAAAAACATGGCTTTAAGCAATATTCTTTCTTGGCAAGAATTAAATTGGCTTGGCTAATTTACATTGTTTTAAATTTAGAGAGAACTGTGTATTGACTCATGATTACAATACATAAACCATTCCCATGAAATGGTCTGAATTAACTTCCATGCTATTTATATAAACAGCACATATCCTTGTGTGCATTACAGTCTACTAGATGGGAATCTTTTTTAATCGGCAAATTAAGCTTGTAATTTAATCCTTAGCTAAATAAGAAAAGTTTAGTATTTCATTATGTCTAAATGATAGGAGCTCATTGTTTCTATATGTTTTAATACACCAAGAGTAGTTGTTAGTGTCTAAAGTTAATGCAAGATAATACAGTATTCAAGAGTCTATTTATAAAATATACATAATAAAATCAAAGGCAGCTGAACTACAGATGAAGTGATGACTGCCAGGTTAGTTCATAGATATACGTAACGTATGAGTTGGGCTCAAATCTTTCTGAGTTTATTCCTTATAATGGTATCCAATGATAACACTCACCCTGAAGACTAATAAAGATAGAACTATTATACAATTTTCACCTGTCAATTAGCAACTACATCCTAACACTACTGGTAGCCATTTGTTATCGAATCATGAGGACTCTACATCAAGTCAAAATAAGATAAAAATATGCAGGATTAAATTGGTTAATAAAATCTGACAACAAAATCTCAAAGCACAATAGGTATGTGAAAGTAGGCAGGAAAAACACTGAAAGGATCAATGGCCACACTTCTTAAAGAAGACATATTGTCTTGAGACGCCTGGGTGGCTCAGTTGGTTAAGTGTCTGCCTTCGGTTCAGGTCATGATTTCAGGGTCCTGGGATCGAGCCCCACGTCGGGCTCCCTGCTCAGCGGGGAGTCTGCTTCTCTCTCTGCCTGCCCCTCCTCCTGTTTGTGCTCTCTCTCTCTCTCTGACAAATAAATAAATAAAATCTTAAGAAAAAAAAAGACATTATCTTTAAAAGAACTACTGGTGGTAACATGGTAGTTTGATTTTGACTTTAAGATCTCCTTATATCCACAAAAAAATCAGAGGGATTTTTAATTGCATGCTTTATTTAACAAGTCTATATTATGTCTTAAAATGGAGTTTTTTTATACCTAAGTTATTTGGTAATTCATATACTTGCCTTCCACTGCAGATAGATTTGGCAAAAGCGTTGCTTTTACTCACTGGTATGTTTGGCCCACAGCATTCCAAAAATAACTAGATCAAAACAAAGCATTTGATTTTACTCCCAAACTTGTTCCTCCTTAGTCTTCCCCCATCTAAAGAATGGTACCATCATCCACCGAGCCAATGAAACCAAATATTTAGGAATTATTTCTGGGTCCTTTTCCCTCATTTCCCAAGTTGCAGTCCATTGCCAAGTCCTATCTCCAACACATATTCTGAGTCTCCGCTCCTCGTGTCTCCCCTGCACCAGCTCTAGTCCCAGCCCCCGGTGCCTCTCCTGGGACCACTGTCATGGAGTCCTGTCTTTGATCGTTTTGGTCATACACCTGTCCCACTTCCATCCGTTCTCCTCACAGCTAAGCGAACTTGGTAGAAAGTAAACATTGGATATGACTCTTCTGCTTAAAATCCTCCAGTGACCTCCTATTTTATTAAAACCTAAGCTCATGGCCCACCTCTCATGTCCCTCCAGCCACACTGGCATCTTTTGTTTCCTCCAATAGACCATGCTCGTTCCCACTTCAGGGCATTAGCTTGAATGTGGTGTGCTCTCTGCTTGGACCCTGTGGCCCCCAAATCTTCACGTGGCTGGTTCTTTTTTATCATCTCCTCCATGGCCCTAACTAAAGGAATGCTTAAACGCCCCACCATCTTTTCCATTCTTCACTGCCCCATTTTCCCTCTTTAGAATGTAACCATCAAGAAGAGGCCAACCTCACCTATCTCATTTATGGCTGAGCCCCCAGAGCTGGGCAGGGCCTAGGATAGAGCAGGTGCTCAATCAACACTTGACAAATGAATCATTTGTATAGATTTCCTAACTCACCAATTTAGGTGATATTTAGTCAAGATCAAATTCTGATACTTTAGAAGTAGAAATAACAGTAGAACAGAAGCAAGATACTTGAAAACCCTGAACGGGTTCTTGGTTCTTGCCTAATTACATCCTTCCAGAGGATTGAATTTGCTGTAGGTTTAGGTAATATGGGTTTTTTGGGGTTTGCTTCTATTTTCTAATTTTTTCTAACTAGAACAAAAACAATTTTTGTTTGGCCAAAGAAGTCTATGAGAAATATGGCAGCAACATCCAGATATTTCCATGGCTTCACTTTTCATTGCAAACAAAAACCAAAATAATTGTACATAACTATTCCAAAGAAAATGGAATCCACAATTTCTTTAATTAAATACGTAATTGAAAACAAATCTAGACAAAGTCACTTTAACAAATAAAGAATATTTTAATGTACTTATACTTCCAAAGCACACTGACCCAAAATAGTAATAATAGCTAACATTTTTATTAAGCTTTTCTCTGTGCCAGGAACTATCATAAGCACATTCTTTGTTTTAAATTTTATAATCATCTCAAAAACTCTATATAATGGGCACTATTATTATCCTCATTTTACAGATTTACAAGTTACATGTCCAATGTGTCACAAGTTAATAAATATGAACCAGAATTCAAATCCAAGGGTCTAAACTCCAGAGTTAACACTCTTACCATTGCATTATATTGCCTCATTAGGTTAGAGACATCACATGACAGTAGAATTACATATATAAAATTCCTATCACAGGGGCACCTGGGTGGCTCAGTCAGTTAAGCATCTGCCTTCAGCTCAGGTCATGATCCCAGGGTCCTGGGATTGAGTCCCGCATTGGGTTCCCTGCTGAGCGAAGCCTACTTCTTCCTCTTCCTTTGCTAATGCTCTCTCTTTCTCTCTCTCTGACAAGTAAATAAATAAAATCTTTTTTAAAAAATTCCTATCACAAAGTCTAGAACGTTAGAGGTACTTGATAGTGTCCTTAGCAACATTTTATTTCTACATTATCTGAGGAAAGGAGATTCAGAGGACACCAACCCCTACCAGAGGCAGGCCTCAGCAACTTGATCCTGAGGTTGTTCGGAAGAATTTCCAGATCTGAAATCAGGTTATCAGCCTGAAGTCAAGAACTCAAGAGGTCAAGATTTAGGGAGCAACTGAAGCAGCAAACAGGAAGTCAAGTAAGGAATCTAAGAAATTACAATCATGTTGTCAAATCAACATCAGGTATATTATAAGTTTAATGAGTAAAGTCAAGGTCAGAAACAACAGAAATCAAAATGTGGATGATAAAGGAAGCTGCTAATACCAATGGAATCAAAGAGGCAGAATAAGACCAGAGACAGTAGAGGAATGAGTGCCTTTATACCCACAGTTGGTTCACACACTAACCCCATATTCTCAGAACCCTCTGCATCCCCACAGATCCTGACAATTCCATTTTATAGTGGAAGAAACTCATTTGTGTATGTAGATAATGTCAGTAATTTCCCAGAGATGCTACTTATAATCAGTGATGGAAATGGAATTTATATACTTAGGTGCTTTTCCAAGAAAAATCCAAGATGACTGAAGAAACTATCCCAACACTAAGAGAAAGCACATCTCTGGTTTTGCTTTATATTTTCCTTTCTTATTGCAGGGTAAGCCTTGAAAGAAAGAAAGAAAAAAGGACAAAAAGAGAGAGAGAAGGAAGGAAGGAAGGAAGGAAGGAAGGAAGGAAGGAAGGAAGGAAGGAAGGAAAGTAAAAGGAAGGAAGGAAGGAAGGAAGGAAGGAAGGAAAAGAAAGAAAGGGAAAACGGGGAATAGTCAAGAATGGGATGGATAATATCAATCTCATCCCAATCCTGATAATCAATGGCTGACCATGACTTTTTGCTCTCATCAGCAATGTCTCCCCCATATCTGGCTGGTCCCAAGGGGAGAAAATGACTTTCATCAAAGCTTTGGGAGAGCCAGGAACATGCCATAAGCTTCCAGGTATATTTTTAGGAAGAAGTCAGAATTAGGATCAGAAAATGTTTTTATTAAATACAATCTGAAATAATGTCAGAAGCATAAACATATGATTTTAATATGAAAAATGAAAAATAGTTTTTACCTGAAGGCCACTATTTTGAATATTGTTAGAAGGGCATTTCCTGGGTGAACAACTGTAAGAGGATGCCTTGGAAAAAACAACTCTCTTGATTCACTTCTTGTGTCCCATTGTTTATAAAGTCTGTGAAACTGAGAAAGAACATGGAATCAATTTTATGTTAGACTTGATGAGAGAGAAGACACAGAAAGCTCTTGTTTTTAAACTAGGCGGGTTTTTTCTCAGAAATAACCAAGACAGGAGTCAAAAATGTCACCAAAGTAATACATGAGACTTCTGAGCAACATAGGGGTTTTCTGAATTGTGCATCTAATTTTATATTTTCCCTTAACTTCTTCTGGAATAAGCTTCCAATTTCGAGTTCCATCTGTAAAGTAATAGAAATTATCTACTTATAGGAACCAAGAGAAGGGAATTTCCTGGTATGGCAATCTGGTACCTCATTATCTGGTGAAAAATGTCTACATATTCAGGATTATGAATGTCACTAATAGATCTAAAATCAGCACGTGTCAGTCATCAATATTCATATTGCTCAAACAAAACAGCTCATACTGTAGCTGCTCATAAATCTGGCAGAAATCGGGGGTGGGGAGGTGGGGAGAAAAGGGAGAGGTGAAGAGATAAAGAAAGAAAGAGCTCAGGGATATATTGAACACAAGAGGGGTCTCCATTCATTCAGTCTAACATCTGCTCAGCCTGAAGTGGAACCACCTGTTATTTTATTAAATTCTAGAATTAATTTATGTGGAAATAAGAGAGGAGGGAGAAAGGAGGCTTTAATTCATACCAAAAGAATACATACATATATACATATACATATATATATGTATATATATACCCTCTATTTACTCTAACATCTAAAAAAAAAGAAAAGCTTTTCATAGGCCTAATCAGTGTCATGAACAATAAGCCTCATTATGTAATTAATTGAAGAAATGAACTGTTTCCCTTGACTGTTATGTAGGCATATTGCCTGTGATGTATTCATCAGCTAGTTCTTTAGTCCTCCCTGAAGAAAAGACCAGTGGTACCTCCCTCCGCAATTCCACAGCTGCAACCACAGGGAAATAAGCAAAGAGATTCCATGAGGATTTTAGCAACACCAAGAAAGGTCTTCCCTTCTTAACACCCTTTTATTTACCCAAGTTTGTGAGGGATATTTTCATCTCTCCCCAGCAGGGCAGATGAGAATAATATAGCTTCAGCTACGGGATCATAAGAGACCTGGCTCTGAGTAATGCAGAAGTCTCCATTAACCTCTCTGCCTCCTTTAATGAAAGACATACTGCTTTGCTTCCTCCAATAGTCTCAGATCTCAGGATCTCAAATTTGCTGAATTAAAGTGATGGATATTATATCTACAGTTGATTTCCTCCTAAGTTTGCCAAGAATATCAGATGGTCATCGAGGAGCACAAATATGAAAGGAGATTAGAAGGGCTACGTAAGCTTTTTATGAACGAAGACAGATATTTCCTAGTATCTCACACATGCCAACATGTCATTTTTGTCTTTTTATAGCCTGTGGACTGGTTATCTAAGTTGATCAAAATTACTTGGGGCATTGTATATGACAGCCTCTTCCAAGCTTTGTTTACCAACTACGATCATTTAGGATCATTTAGGGTTTTAGGGGTAGGGGAGAAGAGAGATTTCTCCTTGAGTTGCATTTTACTGTTTAGTCAAACTACTAATGCTGTCCTTTTCTAAAGACTATTTTGTTCATGTAGCCTAGACCTTATGAGGCAACTTCCTTAAGCAGTGCTTTTTGTATGATTAAGGCTCATAAACTTCCTTGGATAAAAATGAGAAGAGATCATTTCAACTTGCATCCTTCTTGTCTCTTGAAAAATTTGCCCAAAAAATTGAGGCCAACTTTCCATAAAGCTTTTTATAAAATGCCATGGAGAAGCCAGTTTTCCCTGGAGACTTATCCAATTACACGGACAGCATGGTCTTACCCTAAGAGAGAAGAGCATTCAAAATTGTGTTTTTCTGATCATGGCAGTAAGTGTAAAGAAAGAAATCTAAGAAATTCAATTATTTCCCTAGGTGTCACTCAGCTTTGGGATTAATATAATTGGCTATAAATAATAAGAGTACCTTTCAGGCAGAACTTCTGCGGGTTTCATTATAACCCCGTTGCCACTGAGTTGCTAACAATTGGGTTTGCCATTGGGTTAGTTGGGGTTGCAACTGCAGAGAGGTTATTTTGCCAACCACTGGTTTTCCTCATTTTCATGGTCTTCTTTACATATTTTAATTAATGTCCCTAGTGTAACATTTTAAACATGTATGTGTTTTCAACACATGCCAAAATGACCCTTTAAAGTAATGGTTTAAAAACCCAAAGCAATGCTTGATTACCAACTCAGTACCATATAACATAACTTTTCTCTTTTTCATGCTCCTGAAATTAATGGAATTCTACAATAGCAGAGGATATGAATAGGAATGGCTGATGGAACTGAATTCTAATTCCCAAAAGACCACGCCAGTGGCCCAATCTGACTTTGTCTGTGTGGGGATTTCTCTTGACCACACGCCAGCAAAGACTTTCTAGCTGTGAAATGGGGAAAGCTGTGGCTCTCTACTTTATTGATTGCACATAGTAGGCAATAAAATTTGTTGATTTTATCCTAATTAAACCTTTTGAAAGCTGACGCATGTTGATAGAATGTTTGAATAGTGCCACGAAGGATGAGGGTTTTGTAACCATGCCCACATGGATGGGCAAACCCAGATGTATTTCGAAGTCATCCAGTGGTCCAAAGTTTTTCAAATGTTTTGAGTTTAACCAAATCCTAAACACATTGTGCCAAGTACTATTTTCCTTTAAGTCTCAAACCCATGTGAATTTTAAGGGAAATTAAATCCACATGTTTCTGATTCATTTTTACTTAAATCATTAAAATGCTGTTTTGGATGAGCCATTTAACTTCCAAGAAGCTTTTCTTCACAAACTCTTTTACGCCTTTTTGGTGTGGGGTCAAAAGCAGGAAGTCAGACTTTGACAATGATAAATTAATTGTGACATCAAACACTGCAAATCCAAACCTTAGCACTCTAACAATACTTCAGCAGTTGACAAGTTCATTTTCCTAATTTTCTGTCAGGAAATACTTGTATTTTTCTTTATTTTGCCTGCATAACCTAAGAAGCAAATATCTCACCTATAAACACAATACCACATAGAATTCAAATTTGAGGTTGTATTGTTTTTGCAAAAAGAACAGTACCAGTTTGCTGCTCTGTCAGATTTGGATAGTCTTACCCAAGGAAAAGTTAGAAAATATACACAAGATTCTTCCTGTTTCATCCAAACTTAGTTATCCTGAGAAAGATGTCTTATAAATGCCATGCAAAGCTTGATAGGAAGTACCCAGGACATTGCAAGGAAAACAGTCATCACATCATGGGTCCCATTTCATCCTTTTGTTGATTTCATAATTCACATTAAGACCCTCTTTCTATATTTCACTCTTACACAGCTCCTGTTCCTCTGCATCATCTCTAACTTCAAACTTCTACAAGGCTTCCTTATCTTTTGGAAAAAGAGAAAGAGAAGAAACAATTGACCCAGTTGCCTCCTCTCTCTAGCTATCTTCCTGCATCATTCTTTCTTTCCACTTCTGAATTTCTAAAGCTTCAACTCACTAACCAGTCACTCCCTATCACCAACAGTCTCCTTAACTTCTTGGTGCTAATGATCAAATCAACATTTTTAGCCTCGATCTTGAGTTAGTTATTAGACAATCCCATTTGGCTATCTCTCCCCCATTTCAAACTCAGTTTGATGAAAATTTAACCAAAATTCACTCCCTGTTGCTGACTTTACCATTTCTGTAACTGGTACTGAACTTGAAACTACTTTGTCACATTTCCAGTCAGGAACCAATTTTTTGGCAATTTGCATTCCCCCCATCCTTTTCATTTCCACCACTCAACCCTTCGCCACCTCATAATTGTGCCTACTAAATGATTTGTTTCTCTCTAGCTTTTCCCCTGATTCCAGCTATATTTGGCCAACAGATGAATCTTTTTGAAATACTATCTTGATGATTTAACTTCCCTACTTGAAAACCTCACGACTCCTCACTGTCAAAAGAACAAAGTTTAAAGTCCTTAATGTTGTATACTTACAGTAGTCAAAAATTTTTAAATCTGGTTTTAACTTACATTTTCATGAACTCTGTCTTCTAGGCCAACTGATCAACTAAGGTCCCCTAAACACAATTTGCCCCCCCACCTCTGCCTTCCCTCCATTCTATCCCCAAGTTTTCCCCATCCAATAACCAGCTCTCATCTATCCTCACCCAAGAGGCTTTCCCAGATCAGGCTTTGCCAGTCAAAAAGTTCTCCCCTCCTTTATACTCATTGCCCTTTTTTTTTTCTATTATAATAATATATTTTGCCATACTTCTGTAGAGTTCAGAATGTGTTGTCCTTTTCACATGGTTATAACTTTTATCTTAACTACCTTTTAAACTCCTTAAAGGCAGGGACCATCCATTGCTCACATTAGACTATTGATAACAAAGAAATATTAGGCATCGGCTTTAAAATGAAATAGCTACTAGTTTTAAGTCTTTTAAATATGCATAGATGCTTTAGTGATTGTCCTATATCTACCTCAGCACTGTAAACCTTTAGTGTCATATTTCAATATGGATGAAGTAAGAAACAGATGAAAAAGAGAACTACTTCAGTCACACCATAATATGATATGGGGGTGACTTCACTGCATTTGAGAAGTGCAGACACACAAAAACATCTAAAGATATAGGCAATTTATATCAAAAAAATGGGACTAGTGCAAGCCTACGGCAATGGTCTGTATCTAATAAATTAATAGCCATAAATTACAGGGAATTTACTGTATTCCAGGTTCTGTGCTAATCCCTTTATACATATTATCTCACTTAATCTTCACAATAATCCTGTAAGGTAGATATGATTATCCCATTTTATCAATGAAGAAAGACCAAGGTTTAGAGAGGATAAATGACTTGCCCAAAGTCACAGGATTTGTAAATGGAATAGCTGAGTTGAAAGCCCAGCACCAGTGGAATCCAAAGCCAAAGATTTTAACCATTAGAAGACCCATGTCATCAACTACTACTATTTGCAGTGTACAGCAGGTATGGTTCAGTTTGTATTCATCAAAGATTAACCTTTCACTCTAATTTTATCTCATAACAGCCTTCTGCCTAGAAGATAGATAGATGATAAATAGATAAATGATAGATAGATAGATAATAGATAATTCTTGAAAACCCAACAATAACATTTTATGATGTCTTAAAACTGAAACCAAAAAAAAATTACTGATCCAAAAAAAATGTATCACTGGTTTGAACATCACTTGAGGAAGAGTAAATTATATGTGTTATAATGAAAGATGTCCTAGATGAAGAATCTGGAGAGTTGAAATTTCACACTGTAGCATTTATACAGATTACTGACTTGGCAAAGGCACATGGCCTCACTGGGCCTCTCTTTCTTCATCTGTAGAATGAACTAGGTGATCTCTAATAACCTTTTCAAATTTAAAATTCTGTGATCCAACCAATATTCACAAGTCTGAAGCAATGAGGAATATCAAACATTTTCTGGATATATTTCAGACTCTCAATAGCATTATATCTCAAATTCAAGCTCTGATTTTAATTTCCCATCACCAGTATAATAGTGCTGTTTAATCATGGTTCACACTGAGGAATTCTGAATTACAATCATTCATTACTTGTGGGACTTCCTAAGTAGACAATAAGCTCCTTGAAGAAAGGGACAGATTGTTATTTAATTCTATATCCTCAGTTCCTGACACACAATACAAGCTTCATACATAGTAGCTGAATAAGTGGGAGTTTAGGAATCTATAGAAAACTCAAGTAACCACAGTAACCTGTGCTAATTTAGGAAAGGAAGAACAGCAATAAATAATGCAAAAAAAATTTTTCCAGAACAAAGTATTATTGCAAAATAGGTACAAGTTGTGTATCTTCCAGTGTCCCTTCTTATCTGGTAGTCCCCAAATGTGGGCTGCAGATAATTGGTGATGTGTGAAGGTGCACCACATCCAGTCAAAAATTCACGAAGTTTGTATTCAGCATCTACTACAAATGTAGCACTGCTCTTTGGCAAGCCAGCAGCTCAGACAGCAATAGTTGTTCTTAATTCAAATCTATTAAGTCAAATATTCACATATCACACATAATAAAAAATATGAAAATTGGTTGATGCTACAACAAATTCAAACAATATATAATAAATCAAAGAAAATCAACTGTAAGTTATTAGTATTAGTAAAGTAATTAAGGTGGCCAGACACAAGATTAACATATAGAAATAATTCCTACACAATGGTTAAATATACTTTCAAAAATAAAATGGAAGATAGGATACCATTAATAATAGCAACTAGTTGTATGCCGTAAAGTACCTTGGCATAAAATGTCCAAAAACTAAAGTACAATATGGAGAAAATGTACAACCTTTATTAAAGGACATAAAAGAATATTTAATTAATTGGAGAAGCATACCTAGTTTCCAAATAGAATGACCCAATATTTTAAAACTATAATTCTTTCCTCAAATTAATCTATACATTTAATGCAATCCCGATCAAAATCCCAATATTTATATTGTATGGAACTTGACAACCTGATTCTAAATTAATATAAAAGAGAAAATATAAAGAATGTTTGAAAAAAACCAGTATGGTGGCACTTGCCTACCAGATATCAAAATATATTGGGGGGGCTATAGTAATTCAAAGAGTACTGTATTGATGCAGAAATAAACATAGTTCAATGGAATAGACTAGAGTCTTAAAACAGACCTGGGGATATGTAAGAATTTATTGATTATATACAGAGCATTAAAGTGCAAAAGGGAGTATGGAGACAAAAGTACTATTTAATTATTGCTATTTAAGAATTAAAAGTTTGAAAGAAGAGCTTTTATATCTTGAGGAAGTAAAGGCTTTTCTATATGAGATACATAATTACAAACTGAAAATATTAGTTTTGAGTATCCAAAAATTTTAAACATTTTTATAAGGAAAGATGTCATAAACAAAGTTGAAAGAGAAGCAACATTTATCAACAGACAACTTGAAGTGAGTAAAAAGGCAAGCCACAGAGTGGAAGAAGATATTTGCAGCACATATATGTCACAAAGAACTCATATCCAGATTATGTAAATAATTCCTACAGATCAATATTTTAAAAGCAGATAATCAACTGAAAAAAATGGTCAAGAGAATATCTAAATGGTCAATAAACATAAGAGATAATGTTCAATCTCATTAGTCATCAGAGAAATTGAAACTAAAACCACACTGAGATCACTACATATCCACTGGAAGGGGTGAAATGAAAAGGACTGACAATACTATGTGTCAGTAAGGATGTCAAACAGATGAAACTATCATACACTCCTGGTGTGAATTCAAGATTGGTACATCTCTTTGGTAAACTGTTATTTACTAATATCAAACATATATTCACTCTATAAACACATACACTCTCCCTGGTGTGTTTTCAATGAAAATGCAATTCACCATAAACCATACAGCAGTGAGAATGTGTGTGTGTGTGTGTGTGTGTGTGTGTGTGTATCTAAGTTCCTCTACTCCTATGTTTGACTTTGTGATTGGCCCCAAGCAACACTCTGGCATGTAACCTAATTATGTATTCAGAGACTGTGGATGGAGAAGGATATGATGAATACTGGCATCCTTTTACAAATTACCTTCTTCAGGTGAACATGTTATAATAATATCATCTGACCATGAAGGAGGAGCCATTTAATCTGGAGAGCAAGGGAGCTCTAGCGGGAGTTGGGGGCTCAGCATAGTCCAAGTTTCCTGAAACATACTGTATATCCCTATTCCAGTTCTCTTTTACTTTTTTTTGTCAATTACTTAATTTTTACATAAAAGACCCAAGAAAACTATAAATTCAATGAATAGTGCAATTTGGGCAGCTCATAGGATTAAACTTTGCTTTAATGTTGAGCTATATCAGTCCTGGGGTCCTAAGAGATAAAAGAGTCTTTTAGCCTAATTCTGGTCAGTCCTCTGATTTCAATCCAATATTTTTTGTAAAAAAATTAGTCATTCCCCATTTTCTCACACCATAAAGAAAAACAAACTAAAAATGGATTAAAGACCTAAATGTGAGACCTGAAACTATAAAAATACTAGAAGAGAGAACAGGCAGCAATTTCTCTGGCATCAGCTATAGCAACATTTTTCTAGATATGTTTCCTGAGGCAAGGGAAATAAAAGCAAATATAAACTAATGGGACTACATCAGAATAAAACCTTCTGCACAGCAAAGGAAATAATCAACAAAATTAAAGGCAATCTACTGAACGGGAGAATATACTTGCAAATGACTTGTCCAATAAGGGGTTAGTATCCAAAATATATAAAGAATTTCTACAACTCAACACCCAAAAAAACAAATAAGCCAATTAAAAAATGACCAGAAGACATGAACAGACATTTCTCCAAAGAAGACATCCAGATGGCCAACAGACACATGAAAAGGTGCTGAACATCACTCATCATCAGGGAAATGCAAATCAAAAACCACAGTGAGATATCACCTCACACCTGTCAAAATGGCTAAAATCAAAAACACAAGAAACAAGTGTTGGCAAGGACATGGAGAAAAGGGAAGCTTCTTGCACTGTTGGTGGGAAAAACTGGTGCAGTCACTATGGAAAACAGTATGGAGGTTGCTCAAAAATTGTAAGTAGAACTACCTTATGATCCAATAATCGCACTACCAGGTATTTGCTCAAAAAACACAAAAACACTAATTCAAAAGGATACATGCACCCCAATGTTTATAGCAGCATTATTTACAATAGCCAAATTATGGAAACCCCAGGTGTCCACTGATAAATGAATGGATAAAGAAGAAGTGGTATATAAAATGAAATATTATTTGGCCATAAAAAGAATGAAATCTTGCTATTTGCAACAACATGGATGGAGCTGGAGAGTATAATGCTAAGTAAAATAAGTCAAAGAAAGACAAATACCGTATGATTTCATTCATATGTGGAATTTAAGAAACAAAATGAACAAGCAAAGGAAAAAAAGAGAGAGAAACAAACCAAGAAGCAGGCTCTTAACTATAGAGAACAAACTGCTGGTTACCAGAGGGGAGGTGGGTGGGGGATGGGTGAAATAGATGATGGGGATTAAGGAGTGCACCTGTCGTTATGAGCACTGGGTGATGTATGGAATTGTTGAGTCACTATATTATACACCTGAAACTAATATAACACTGTATGTTAACTATACTGGAATAAAAATTTAAACAAATGCCTTAAAAAATTTAGTCATTCCTATTACTACAAGATGTACAAATTTGAGACAAAACAACAAAAAAACACAACTGTAGTCACAACACTATCCTACCTATATTGTGGTAATTATGCTGTTCAGTCAGCTGCCCATTATATACAACTGGATTTTAATAGTGATTATTTACAGAGAGGCCAAGAGCCCCTCAATAAGCACTGTTTATTCTCAATAGACACTTGATTCTGGGTCACCACAAGCAATAATTTAAATAATTTTACATAATAATTGTTTCACCACCTTTTGCCAAATTCAAATCTTTGAATACCAATATTATTTTCATTGTCTTCAGCCCCATTTATGCTACATAACCAATTCCAGATCCTTCTCATCTCCTTGAAGGTCTTTTGAGTGTGATCCACTCTCTTGTGGATTACTCTAACTTTTGGAAACTTTTGTTGCCACCAATAGAAGTCATCTCTGACTAACTTAAGCAAAAAGAATTTCTGGGAAGGTCATCAGGTATATTAGCATATCAGTAGAAAGTTTGGGATTGAGCAGGAACAAAGGGAGGTTAGACAGAAGGAAATAGGACGAGGTCCCACCACAAAAACAATCTGATGAGGAAAAGACCACCGGTGCTACCAGAGCTGCAGAGCTGCCAGGGATAACTAATCAACCGTCCCTGTGGTTTTGCCTTATTTCCTCAAGTTTCAGGTGCCTTAGACAAGAGCAATCAATTGGCCAGGCCAGGGTGCTTAGATGTTTCGATGACAAAAAAAGGTCACTGTCTATTAAATAACCAAATAGAAAAGTGATCACAGTGTATAGATATTTACAAAAACATAAACAAGTGGCAAATTAACATATAAAACTATTTTACCTCACTATAAAAATGCAAACTATAAGCATAATAAGAAATAATTTCTCATCAAAAAACTGACAGAAAAATTAGAAGACTAATAACATCCTGTGTTTGTGAATATGGAAGAACACAGGTACATTCTATACTACTGTAGGTTGGTAGTCTTTTTGATGGGCAATTTTTCATTACCTATCAAGATTTACAATGTGCATATCCTCTACCTCAGAAATTTGACTTCTAGAAATACGATCTAGAAAAATAGTTCACATATGTCCACAAAGATAGATGTACACAGATGTTCACGCAGCATTGGCTGTAATAGTACATTTGAAAACAACTTAAATGCCCAAAGAGGCAAGTTAAATAAATTATGATATATTCCTATACTGGAAGTCTACAAAGTCATCATAAAAAAATAAATGGCTTTATATATGTTGCTCGAAATCTCTCTTACATACACTCTTAAGGAAAAGAGACAAGTTGCAGACTAAAATTCATAATTCCATTATATGTAAAATAAAAAATAATATGTATGCCTCCATGTATGCAAAAAGAAAGGTATAAAAAAAAAAAAAATACCAAACTTAACGGTTGCTACATGTAGGGATCTAAGAGTTGGGGCTTGCAAGACCAAGGGCTTTCCCATTTTATTCTATGAACTGATGTATTGCATGAGCTTTTACAACAAGAATATATCCATCTTTCACTTCTACATTAAGAAATGTAGGCTGGTAGCTGAAGCTAAAAACGGAAGACTAGATTCAAGTAGTAGAGATACAAGGCCAAAATACAGTCTCCTGTAACTATATGGATCAAAAACAAAGGAGCATGGACTTGGTAGTCAGGACCTGAGTTCAAATCTTTACTCCATCACTTCCCAGTTGTGTGTTAGTGGGAAAATGATTTTGCCTACTTGTGCTTCAGTTTCCCCATCTGTTTATAAAATATAGTTATAGAATCTTTCACAGAGTGGTTGTGAGGATTTAATAAAATAATTAAAATGTGCAGCACTGTGCCCAACCCATTGTATGAGGGTAATGAATGGTGACTCACTCTCTCCCTCTTTCTCTCTCTCTCTCTCAATAAAATTGGGGAAGTATAAAGCATCACCCTCTATTCTGACAATATCTTCTATTTAAGAATCCCACTCCAAGAGAAACAATTTACAATAGAGGATTTTTGTCATTGTTATGTCCTTAGTTTTCAATTCACCCTAAGGTAGGATTGTAATGATCCCCACTTTCTCAGGTGGAGGAACTAAGCCCCCCAAAGACCAAATGCCTGGTGCAGGTCATAAACCCCGGGCACTGAAGAGTGGACACCCAACTCCCCCACCGGCCCCACTGGCTCAAGCCTACCCCTTTTCTAATCAGACCTTAATATGTTCAGCATCAGAACATGTAGCATTATATCTAAAACTAATGATGTAATGTATGGGGATTAACATAACAATAAAAAAATTAAAAAAAAAAAAAGAACATGTAGCAGAAGACCTTTAGCAAAAGAAAAAGCTAAGCATTTGTTTGAAATATTTTCACACAGAAAATCACGTGTAGCTTTGTGTTTTACACTTAAAAGCCTCTTTTTTTAGGAGCCCAAAATCTGATCAATAGCAGGGAAACTCTAAAACCAATCCTTTTCACTGGAGAAATTTACAACCGAATAGGGCCTTAGAGCCAAGATTTTCACAGCAATGAAAATGATGTGGCCAGGGAAAGGAGGTAAAGAAAGACGTTGGCGATAACATCCTTGGGATATCTCTAAGCTCCATTACATTATCCAGAAGAAATGCAATAGGATTTGAAGCCCAATTATTACTTCCTCCATCTAACCCTCTTCATTTAACATATCATTAGTATTTTTAGACAAGTCTCTGGGGGCTCTCACACTTTGTAGGTGATTCAGACAGCAAGAGCCGTGGCAGCTATCCAAGGAAACTGATCCCCCTTTTAATGCTCCATTCTGGTTACCTGCTATAATGCAATTATCATGTACTGAAGCAATTTTCAGGAAAATGACTTGACAAGAAGAACTCTGTCATTTTGTAAACAAGAACAAACGTTGTAATTGGATCTTAATTACACAATGCTCTGAGAGGTTATTTTTATTTCTTTGTTGTTAATGCAATTATTTAGCTTCCCTATTTTAGCCTTGACCTTGCAGGAAGAGGGTAGTTTCCAGTCAGCATAATGCTTTATCTTTGAAAGCTACAATCAATAAGGATAATTAATGATGCCGGCTGCAATGATAGCCTCAGCAATCATTATCCCACATTAATCCCTGCAGTCAGACTGGGGTCAAGGCCATCTAAATCATTCACCTAGGGGTGGAGAAATTCAAATCATTTACCAATTTAAATCCTTGCAAACAAATCCCACTTTATTTTCAAAGCAGTTTGAACGAACTGGGTTTGTTTTGTGTATTTTCACTAGGTACTTTTTTTTCTTCTCTTTTCTTTCTTTCTTTTTCTTTTTTTTTCTTTTTTTTTTTTTTTTACTGACAGAATTTATACTTTAGATTAGCATTGCAGTTTTATTGTTGGTGTTTTGATAAATTAGTGTAAAAACAGGCAGCCCCTGAAATGCCGTGATGCCTAGAGGTACCCAGCACATTTAGCATTTCACACGTTGTCCCCAGTTTTAAAAGAGGAAGTGGGGAGGAAGAGGAAGGGGGAAGAGAGGAGGGGAAAGGAAGCTAGGAGGATGGGGGGCTGACTGAGAGCCTGTGGCCCCGGGGCTGGCAGAGACCTGGGGAAGAAGGTTAAAACCTATCAGCTGGAAGATCTTTGAGATGGAACTGCAGTCTTACTCAGCGCTCTCAAGGGCTGTTGGATATGAAACTTCAGGCTGGATCTTGTGAAACAGCCTCCACCAAGGTCTGCTTCTCTCTCATTTTGGCCTTTTTATCCCCTGCCTTTCCCTAACATGCAAGTTGGCTGACTTGATGCATGCGTCTAATTGTCTGCTATAGATCACACTCTGTTATAAAGAATTCCGCTGGGCTCCCAAATATTTTTCAATGATTTCATTTTAATTAGTGTTTTGCTATAAATCATATTCTTAGTCTGTAGACACTGGAGATGATATCAAATTGACGTCTCGTCTCTCTCCCTACCCACTCCCCCCACCCCACACACACACCCTCCCCTCTCTCTTTCCAGAACTGAATTCGCAAATGAAGAGAAGTCGGCAGTGCATTGGATCTCAAAAAATATTTGTTGATACTATATGGCCAAGTTTACTTCAATCCTCTTTTTTTTTTTCAAGTCATGTAACATATGGGAAGGAATTGCAACAGCTAAAGTGAACTTTCCTGGCATGGTAATTAGGGATTGGGATGTTTATGGGTGTTTGGGGAAGGTGGAGGACAGGACGACTAAGGGAGCTGCTGGAAGCAGGGTAAAGGATCGTAAGACACAGCCAGAGCGCCTCTCTCCTCTCACTGTGAGGAGATCTCTGCAAAGACTGTGTTGAAAGCTGCTGAGAATTTATCACCCGTTGCTTTTTCATTATGAACAGTGACTGCTAAAGAGAAAGCTCTTCACATGTCTGAGCCTAGTTATTATATTCACGATAAGGAACTCCTTCTAATGAGATTTTATCACTATTTCACCATCTCCCAAATGTAGATCCTTATTTTATCCTGGCAAAAGAAAAACAGAAGATATTTTTGGGGTCTTGGAAGAGATCTGAGTGGAGGGAAAAAGTGAGTAAAACTGAATTAAGAAGGAGAAAGTGAACTATGTATTCGAACGTGGAAAATCACATGTCATTCTAAGAAATGGCATGCCCCCTTTCCAGCTCCCAGCTGTCTGACAGTCTGCCATCTGTCTTTCCAGGCTTGTGATTTTTGGTGAAGAGTCTGGTCTTCGTAAACACTGTCTTCTTCCATCTTCACTCTTACCCTAGCTGGTCTGCAGTCCTTCAATAAGTATTTTTCTGTTAAGTATTTACACACAGGACTGGTTACATAATTTGAGGGTCCAGTGCAAAATGAAAAGGTGGGGCTCCACCCAGGACTATGAAGTCAATCTCCCCATGGCCCAGCCACCCCAATACACAGCAGACTGGCACCACCCTCCAAGGATTGCAACCTTTGCTCTGGATGATGCACTAATAAATGGACTCGTAGTGAGATCTAGAGAGGCCACTACTGAGACACCAGCCCAGTGCATCATGGAGCTGCCAGCCTGGCGTAAGTATGGCTGCTACCTTGCCCTACTGAGATGCTATGGGGCACACACTGAACTCCAACCCACCCCACTCCCACACCCAGGTCCCTGCTGGCAACTCACAGTGACAATGCAATGTGAACATCCTCTTGCCTCAGCAATGTGAGCTGGTCATCACCCCCAGTGGAGGGCAGCAGCAGGCTTGGGGCAGGCAGGGAAGGGGAGGCTAGGTGAGGGAAGGCTCCAAGGAACAGAGAGCAGGCAGTTGAGAACTAAACTTAGAGAGGGGGGGAGGTGATGTGAGCCCAGGCTCCAAGTCCTCTGACACACACTCCATTGTCCCATCATACTTTACTTTATACAAACTTAAACACAAATTCAAAGACAAAATAATTAAGAATTTCAAGACAGTGGTTGTAGAACATTAAGCCCCAAGCATAGGATCTTTCTGAGCAAGGGGTCCTATTCAGTTGCACTGCTCACTCACCCATGTAGCCAGCCTTCCTATAATGTATGAGGAGAAGACCCACAGAACAATAAGACTCTACTTCCTGGCCTCTGAGAACTCATTGTCTAGCAGAGGACACAAGCAGGTTCAAAAAAAAAAAGCTACCTCACAGTGTGAGTGTGGTTCACTGAGTACCTATTGTGTGTGCCGGGCATTCTACTGAGCGTCTTAGTGTATCATCAATATAACTCTCACAATGATTCCATGAGGCAGTACCATTATTATCCCTGTTTTTTAAATAATGAAATTGAAGCTTAAGAAGTTAAGTAACTTGTCAAGTTTGCATAACTTTAAAAAGGCAGAGCCAGGATTTAACTTTTTTTTTTTTTTATGTTATGTTATGTTAGTCACCATACAATACATCATTAGTTTTTGATGTGGTGATCCACAACCCATTGTTTTCGTATAACACCCAGTCAGAGGCAGGATTTAAAAGCAAAATAGATACTCCGAAGCCTGGTACCCTCCTGCCTTCCCTTGTCAGAGAAATTTGTGCAAAGTACTCTATAAAGAGTCTAGAGGTCATGAGTGCTGTCCTTCAGGAGTTAAGAAAGGCATCACAAAATGATGACTTTGAGCTAGGTTTTAAAATACAGACTGGAAATTACCCATCAGAGAAGGGGTAATGCCGTATATATAAGTCATGGAAGGGCATGAAAGTTGGGGAAATTCTTATGGACTAAGCAAGGGATCAATGGCAAAAAGCAGAGGGGAATAAAGGCAGGGAAGCAGGGGAGGACCTGTGCAAGAAGTGTATCCTGTTAAGGCCTTGGGCTTTATTCTGTCTGCAGTGACAGTGACCAACAGTGACCACTAAGGTGAATGGTAATGTGATCGAATTGCCAATCCCTCAAGAAGACAGGCCAGATTTATATGGAACACATACAAAAAACACCACCAAAAGGACTACCAAAAGGACTATCATCTTTTGGAAACCATTCTAAATTATGTCAAGGATTTTGTAAAGCCTTTTCAACAACAAAGTCATTCTTTCAGAATAGTGCCAACTCAGCAGAAGAGGCCAAAGAATGAGTGAAGATGAGTCAATGGAAAAAGCCCCTAAACAGAAGAAAACCTCAGGTGATCAGAAATGTGGGCCCATGTTCATGGCAGCAGAAGAGAAGGGCTATGGAATAGGCCTCCTTTGTAACTATTGTACTGAAGAGCTGTTACTGTTTAGACCAGTGTTTGAAATGCTCTAGTACAGTGGAGACAAGTATGGAATCCTAAAGCATTATTTCATTTACAACTAATCAGTGTCCCCAGACTGGATTGGAGTCAAGAGATGTCAGATTTAATGCTGGTGTTGGCTCTGCTTCCAGTGAGATCTGCAATCTTGGGCCTGAACAGTTACTTACCCTAAGCATTTTCCCCAGGAGACAGGTGGATGAGCTTGGTAAGTTATTTATACTCCATGAGGCTTGGTGTCCTGATCTGTACTGAGAATAAAAATTTTAACTATACAAGCATATTAGGGGTATGAAATGATATAAGAACTATGTGCCTGGAATAGTGCGCATGGGGGGTGCCAAGATGTGTCATTCCCCCTTCTAGTCTTCAGTCTTCTCGCCTATAGTATGAAGGAGTCTTAGATGAGCTCTAAATGATCTAGCTACACTTTTCTTTGACTCTGAAACCTTCTTCAATTTCCCTCTTTGAGCACATTTTAGGTGCCATGCACTGTGCTATGTCTTGGGGACATAATGGGGAGCACTGCCCTTGCCCTCAAGAAGTTTATTATTCTAGCAAGGAAGCACTTTGATAGCAGTTATGTATGAGCAATAGCAAGGGGAGTGAGGTGCCCAACAGTAGCCTTTATGTGAGGAATAAAATAGCTGGTCGAGGTTCCCTGTCTCCAAATGTCTCCCCTAACACCTAAAAATTCTGTATTTGAAAATCAATTTTTTGAAGTTTGAATTATTGAATGGGAGAGAAAATACATTAAGCAATGCTTGGCTAATGCATTGAAGAGATTAGTTAGCCAGGAGGTAATAACTAGAAGGGAATGAGGGTTAGAGGAATAGATGCATAGAATAATGGCAGAAGTAGGAAGGAAATGATGAAGTACACCAAACATCAGACTCCACATCTGTAATATTTGCACTAAGATGTACTACCCTCTTCCCAATACTCACTTAATGACCACTCTATGTGGGCCAAGTTCTAGAATACAATTTTGGATTCTAGAAGTTTCCTCAAGGGAGAAGTGTTGACTATATGGCACACCCCGGTATCCTAGATTGTCCATGATTCCTATTTCTAAACATGCTCCATAACATAAGTAATTTTACCTTCCAATTTTATCTGGGCTTTCATGGACTCCAGTAAATCCCAAATAAAACAGAGAGTCTGAGCACATACTTAATTATCTTCACTCTTTTATTAAAAGAAAGAACATTTTAATTAGTTGAAAGGCTTTTAATTTTTTTCTTCACAATTATACCCTCTTCTCATATTTAAATATATTAGTTCGAAATATGAGAACGGTTGTGGTGAAGCTGGAAATTGTTGGGATTCTCTTGTCTAAGAAATTCAGAGGAGATGCTCCGGAATGAGTCTCCTGTATCAAAAAGTAAGCAGTGATAACCAAATTAAATTAGTCCAGGAGCTATATCCAAATCCACATGCCCATTCCTTTTCAATGTTTGCTATTTGAGGGATACAATGTCTTGACAACTCTCTGTGAGAAATAAAGAGACCTCCCTCACACTATTCTGCCCTAAATATGAGATCTGGGATTTTGCCAGCTTCTCAATCACTTCCTGATGACTCTCAATGCTGAATTGGCATTTCTTTGGCCTTGGGAAGGGATCAGAGAGAGGATTGGCTGCTTTCCAAAAGAGACCTAGGAGCAGGAGGGGGAGGTGGTGGATGCTCCCTTAGCAAAGAATTTTTAAGACAATGAGTCTTTTCTCTATGGCTTTTTAAGCTCCTCCCCTCATTCTTTCAGAAGCCTGGTCTGGTCTGTGAGTGGTAGCTCTGCTCCTGATTTTATACACATGGTCACTTAAGTTGAGCAAATTCAGGCACACACCAGAAAGAGAGAGAACATTCAATACTGAAGGCCATTCCAACTGTCATCTCATTCAATGCACTGGGACCCAAGGGAGGATAGATGGGGAAACTGGATGTGCTATTCCCTCAGCTGTTCCCAGGTCTTGTGAGCTTCTCACTGTGTGAATATCTCCTCATTCCGAATGGATCTCAGGTGCTTAAAGTTATTTTTTCTGCCTCCTAAATGTGAGCCAATCTCAGTTCTTCACCTGATGTACAAGCAAAGGAAAATCCTAACTAAGAGAATTTGGGGGAGCAATTTTGACCATACACAATCCTTATTTACTGCTTAAATCCTCCATGAGTGGTGCCTCCGTTATTCTCTATCCAAACTCAAGTTGTGATTGACCACAGTGCACCAAGGAGCAGAAAGTGACATCAACTCTTAATTACTTTTTTCTAGCTGGAAAAATATTTGAGACCATGTGGTCTGGTCTTAACCTCTCGGCTTCATAGAGGAAGACACCAAAGTCATGGAGGTGTCTTGCCTAAGGTCCTGCTTGCAGAACTGAGATGGAATTTTAGCCTCTGCCACTACTGCTGCATTTGAGAGAAGGAAGCACTTTGTATTTCACTTATATGAGATCAGTCTTCAACTCTGCCCCATGGTGTCTATAGTAGATTACAAATAATTATCAAATTTGGAAGGATCACCATCAGCTGAGAATAATGAAAAGAAAATCAGGCTACTGTTGAAGTGCCATGTGATATATATGCTTACATATTAGTCTAAAAGACCCTTTCCCTGCCAATGATGAGTCTCTGAAGACATAGTGCTATACTCTAGAGGGTAAATTCAAAATCAGTCAACCAATATGTATTGATCACCTATTTTATAATATACACAATATGATGTGGGCTCATGTGATGGAAACATAGCAACATAAAACAAGATCTCTGCTCTTGTAGGGCAGAAATTGTGTAAAATACATAGTTATGTGTGTATATATTCATATATATGAAATGACAATGAACTATAAAAACTATAATAAGTGCTTGAGGAAATCAAGAGAAAAGATGTTATTGTGGGTTGTGAGGGCATTTCTGAAAGAAGGAAAACTTGAGAAAACTGTTAGGCTAGAATAGGACAAGATAGAGCAGGGTGAGAAGAGAGAATGGTATGGGCAGAGGTGAGGAGATGGCAATGTATGTGGCAGATTTAAGAATAGTGTGCAATATGGCTAAAGTGGAGGGTCTTGTAAGAGATCATGAAATATGGGAATTTGAAATGCCTGGTAAATTGTAAATGCCCTATAAGTAATAGAGATTCATTTAGGGTTTATCTACAACTGTGTTTTGAGAAGATACATATGACTTCAGAATATGGAGTAGGTCAGAAGCAAAAGAGAAAAGAGGAGAAGGAACTATTAGGAAGTTATTGCAATAGTATAGCCTGAAAGGACAGAAGACTAAAGGAAGGTGGTGAACGTGTGAACAAAAAGAATGGGATGGATGTGAAAAATGGACAGATTTAGGGTCTGGTTGGTACATGAGTGACAAAGGAAAATCAAAAAGATAACCATCTTGATAGCAAGAATGGAACCATCTAGTGAGGGGACTGGTTTGGGAGACAGACAGAAAAGTCTGTATAAAGCATACTAAGGTTTAGGCAATGATAGGACATACTAATGGAAATGGCCTACAGCAAGGGAGATGTCTGAAACTGGAGTTCAGAAGGTGAGTCAGGAGTAGGACATGTTGATGTTGGGAGTTACCTGCAGAGAGATGAGTACTAAAGTGGCACGGTTTGCTAAGGATGAGAAGGGTCAGAGAAACACCAGACATGACCTCACCCTAAAAGAGGTATCTGCTGCACTTGTTCCCTATTTATGACCATCCTGCATAAGAACCTTAGCCCTGACTATTCAGTTTCTGCCTCCAAACCAAGTATAACAACATTAAATTACCTGGGAGCTTTGTGAAACTACCAATGCCTGGGGCCCACCCCCAGATATTCTGATTTAATTGGTCTGGGGTCCAGGCATTTGGAATTCTCCCAAAGCTCCCTGTGTGGTTGACAGTATCGTAGTTTTGTTTAAGAAGTAGAGCCTTCATCTTTTAGAGATACAAAATGAAATATTTATAGGTGAAATGCTATTGTGTCTGGGATTTACTTCAAAATAATGAAGCAGGTGCAGGGAGTGGGTAAGGTATAGAAGAAACAAGATTGGCCATAAGTTGATAACAGTTGAAGCCAAGTGATGGGTACCTGGGGGTTCGTTGTGTTTTCCTTTCTATTTTCATATATGTTTGAAAGTTTACATAACAAAAACTTTAAAAAAATCAATCAATATACCATCTTTGTAGGCAGTTCCACATTGTACCATGTTAAGGACCCCTGGAACACAAAGTTCTTTGTGAGTACCCATCTCTTGGATCCTCAACTCCACCAGCTCTCACTGTCAGATTGCCATGAAGACCCCCTCCCAGGCTGAGAGTAAAGCAGTGGGGAGGGAAAACAAGTAGCAAAGCTGGATCCAGCAAGCAGAGTAGGTCAAATCAGGCTCCGATGATGCCAGGCAAATCCAGTTGCAGGACTATTCCATGGCTCTGGAATCCCTACATTCCAGGGAGCTCAGAGTGACAATCTCATTGGAAGGGCTGTTAGGTACTGAAAGCTGTAGTCACATGGCAAACTTGGACTGCATCCTTTGGGGGTGGGTCCAGTGGGTTCTGATGGAAATTATGGGGAAACTAAAGCCCCTCAACCCATACCGCCAAGTCACCTCTTGGTACAACCAATAGGACTAAGGAAGAGGAAGCCAATCAAAGTTAAGTGGACCAAGACCCAGGCCCTGGGCAGAATTCTTACTCCAGTCCTGCTGCTTCTCCAGCTGCTTGTTGGATGTAGGAGCAGCAGCACCCAGCACACAGGCAGGGGGCCTTACAGCCTCTGGGACGGCCTGCTGCCAACATCCACAGGGACTGTCCCTAACAACCACTTGGGATAGACCAATAACAAAGGAGAGAAGGGGTAGAAATGGATTCAACAGGTATGACAAAGGTGGAATTCACAGATCTTTTTAACTTGCTGGACGTTGGGAGGTGATTAGAGAGTGGGGGCACTGAATGATGGCTCTGCAGTCTGGAGTCTCAGTTACTGGGTGGTCTTCCCTTGGACAGTCTGTGCTTCAAGGTCACAGGGTTGCACTGAGTTGCTCACCCAAGGATAGCCTGAGTGAGTCTATTAGAAACAACTCAGGAAGACATAATGGGATTGGAGGACTCCACCGTGCAGGTCAAAGAACTAGAGCAGGGAATTTACTTCACAATAACCAAAAACTATTAGGACAGTCACCGCATCATCATCGTCATCATCATCATCCTAATATCCAAACCCTGCACCTAAGCACACGAGAAAAGGTCTGCAAATACACTAATAGACGTTCATCAATGTTAGTTCCATTTACACTATAAAGTGTTTTCCCAAACATAGACATTGTCCCATTAAAGTCACAACAACCACGTAAGGAAGTTAAAAGGATGGTGTTAACTCCATTTTAGAGATTATGAAACTAAAGTCCTCACCCAATTAAGTGATTGTCACAAACCCAGTAAGGAGGGTTTTGGCTTATAATTTAAGTCTTCTACTGCCTCACCTTTCGGAAAGCCAGCAAAAGGAGTTTTCTCCAACATTCAGGACCAAAGCACCAGGGATCAGTTCCTGAGAAATAAGAAAGAATCAGAGCAAATAAATTCAAGTAAGCAGCTTCAGGTGGGTAAGTAAGTAAATAGTGGATTATTTAAACACTGACACATTGCTTGTCAGCTGACAATAAACCCAAGGGTGAGAAGCCCTGAAAGGGGACAGTCTAAGGGGGAAACAATATGGTAAATATAATTACATTTTTTAAGATTTATTTATTTATTAGAGGGAGAGAAAGAGAGAGAGGGGGGCAGAGAGTCTTAAGCAGATTCCCTGCTGAGCGAACTTGGGGCTCAATCTCATGACCGTGAGATCACAACCTGAGCCGAAACCAAGAGTCGGATGCTTAATTGATTGCTCCATCCAGGCACCCCATCATTAATTTTTTTAAAAAGAGCATATTTTTGAACTCAGATAACTTATATTTATGTAACATTTTATTTAAATATATTTGCTATTGCATTATCCCTGTTTTTTATTTGAATTGTTGATAATGAAAATGAAATGAAATAATTTCTATGCCATTACTACAAGTATAGAAGGCCCTCCTCCTCTGAAGTTAATTGGTACCTGAAAAAGCTTTAAGTCCCTTTAACATAGTGGGGGACAGAAGCTTCTATTATAACTCTAACTTGATAAAACTATGAAACTAAAACTATGAAAATAAGTGTTATACTATATTTAACAAAGTGTAGGTCATAATTACAACTAGTTGCTAATTCTTAGAAGGAACAAAGAATGAATCAGTATTTATTGGTTTGGTTGGACTTTATGTAAATTTTTAAATCAAACTAATAGCAAAATAATGTGGTATTCACTTTATACAGAAGATCCTAGGAAATGTCATTTTCACAAATAGACCTAAGAACTTCAGAAATGTTTTCAAGGAAAAAAAATTGATATTTCAATGATTCTCTTTTGAATGTACACAGTGAAGCCATCCCTTTCAACTTTTTAACTGTCAACCCTGACAAATCTTCATTTGTCAATGATTTTACATATGGTTGAAATAGTTCTCCAACATCACTTTTATCGACTTCGTGAAATCTTGCACCTTTTGCATAATTTCCCATTTCCCTCCTGCAATCAATTTCCCTTGTGTTTGCATTTTATTGTCAGATGTTTGCCACCTGAGAAACCTAGCAGGAGCCAGCAGACAAGGATGCTGATGCCATGAGCAGAGATAGACACAAATATTGAGTGGAGGCTAATTTTATAGGAGGTCACTTTATTAATGTTTTATGATTCAATAACCCACTCAAAACTACTAAAGAAATTTAGATATTGAAAACCCAGAAGATGAAAGTCTCCTGTAATGACTTTTTCTTGCATCCGCACGGTAAGTGTGGAATGATGTAGCCTGTGTCTGGAGAATCTAAGTTATCTAGGCCCAAAGACCCTTTCCACGGGAAGTCGTAACTCTCATCACCTGGGGCAGCACTGCAGGTAAAGTCATGCTCCGTAACCTCAGTAAGGAAATCCCTAACACCCCAAATCATGTGAGAAACATCACAGTCACAGTGTCGACCTGACCTCTCCATGCTTTCTCTACCTCAGGACAGCAGCGCTGTTCCTTGGGCCTGCTCTGGTTACCTCTCCTCCTAGAGCTGTCCCAGAGGACACCAAACCTGGCCTCTCTTAGCAGCAGGGCAAAGAGTGAAGATGGTAGCTCATAGGAATTAGCAGATCAAAGGAAGAAAAGCCACTAGACCCATCGGCTATGATCCATAAATAGGGACAGTTTTACATGTGCGTCTATGGAAGGCAGTTTAGGGGAAAGGAATGTACATCCTAAGATAAGGCTGGTCATATTAGCAATGCCACTGGTATTCATGACAGCCAGAGATGTCAATAGAATTAGAGCTCCAGGCTTTGAGGTCAGGAAGCAATTACTTGGATAAGGGTCTTCCTTTTGGCCACCGCAACAGCAATAGTCTCTCCTGTGACTTCTTTACTCCAGAAAAGATTCTGGTTGAATGAGTCATCTTCTTTCTAGGCCAAGAAATAAAATTTCTGAAATCCTTAGGGTAACACTTTGGAGAAGTGGTTCAAAACTGAAAACTTATGATTCTAGCCAATCACATTCTCGGCAAGACTCACTGAGACCAAGTTTTCTGCTTGATAAATATGGTAAGGACTTAAAATAGACCGTGCTCTGGAGGTAATGAAATCTCTCACATTCATATGTAGCATTTCTAGTTGATTCCAAAAATGGCAAGGATGCAAAAACAAGAGTCTGTTTCCAGGACATGTAGATGTGGGAGAAACCTGCCTAAATTTGTATGTATGTAAACTAAGTTTGGGTCGCTAAACGCTGGGCAACATTATCATGAGAAGAACAAAGTAATATCTACTGAGAGTGAAAGGAATGATACAAGTTCCAAGCAGGATAGGTACTAGAATGTCGAGGCAAGTCAGGAAATACTGCCTGAAAGAAAAGTAAATAAATGAGAATCTGTGTGAGAAGAGTGGAAATGGCTACCTGCAGGAAGAATAGGCATTTCCACAAAGTGGGAGTCCACTAATCACATGTCCAATCTACCTGCACAAACCCGGGGAAGTATAAACGAGCACGTGGAATACTGGATCATCATTTACCGAGTCTGCCACAACTCACCCTTCTCATCACCAAATATTTCTTTGTTTTCCCACACAGAATACACTTAACTCCTCCACAAAGGAGACAAGCCAACATTGCATCCAGCCACTGCGTCCAGCTTAAAGTTCATCTTTCTGGGTGATGTCCAGTTGTCTCTCCATCAGATTCAGTTAGATGTGATTTTTCAGGCCCCAAAGTCTTGATCTAAAAAGAGACACGTCATCTACTCCCTCTCCACATATATGCACGTGCATACATATCTACCTACTAGGGTGGGTGAAAATACTTCTATTTGGAAGGCAAAGAATGGGGGAAACAGAACAGCCACTGAGCTGTAGCAATTCTGGAATTCAGCCAGGCGACCGGGAAGACCTCCCACCCTGGGGATGGGAGGCTCCTGCGCTAGGATATATGAAATTCTGTTCTCCCAGGAGAGCTGTTTTTTTCATTGCTTTCCATAGCTCTGAAATTCATCCTCTAGAAGATTCTTTCTTTCCCTTATTCTTGGGCCACATCTGAGGTGAACTCTGAGGAACTTGGACCCCTGGGTGACTTCTGGGCTTTCTCATCTTGCTTCCTACTCACTGACTATCAGGGGCCACGGGGCTGTTTTAAGTTCTGAATATTCAGATACTTTTTCTTGGTTGCTTTAGTTATGTAGTTCTCTAAACACCCTCTCTCTTCATTCGACACTAGGCACCCTCAAGGGACTTTTCAGCCTATGGTTCTCAGATCTCTTTTATTTTGCTTCCTCACCTCCATGCCTCCCTCTCTCAACTTCGTGGTGGTTACTGAAATTAGGCTATTAGACATGAATGGGAAGGCTACATACTGACCAGTGTTTGCCTTGAGGCATATTAATCCAAGGAGAGGCATTTTTCCCCTCAAGTTCTTTTAAAATACCATCTCTTATTATTTGGGTTCTAGAAACAAACAACTCTTAAAAATTTCTAGACCCTGAGTTTTGAATTCTCCCTGTACCTTTTTTTCTGCTTTATAAACTACTTCTGTCCTTAGTTCATCTTTTTCTTATAATACCTTGCCAAACATGGCCAATAATAAAACACAATACTAAGGTCCTGTTCCTCACCCTCTTCTGATAGCACTACAAGTTTATTAGGGACGTCTCTGCCTGCCTGGCTATAAGAAGCAACGGTTTACCTAAATATTATGCCACAACATAAGGGATCATCATCTTTCCAGCTTCCAATGTTAGTTTCCTCACAGCCCACGCTTGATGACTAAAGCAATGGCATGTCTTTTAGGTTTTTCTAATGGCAGTACCCCATTTCAAGACAATAGTTTCTACACAGGTCACCACCACAGACCAATCCCCAAATCCCAGTGACTCAGCTCAATGAAAATTCATGCTTATTTACGTAAAGTCTTATGCAAAACAGGCAGAAGCTCCCTTCCATTTTTGACTAGAGCCTGAGCAACCATGGGCCAGAGTACAAAATCTAAGTACTGAACTTGTAAAGGTGTGGGCCAGCTCCCTGGCCATACGGTGACAGTCCGGAGGCAGAAGCCCAGCCTCAATGAACACAGACACCTTTTGTCTCTTCATGCCCCCTTTGTGGAGGCAGCATATGCTTTTGTACCTAAATCTTTTTAAAGTATTGGTTCGTAAGCTTTTGTGGGTCATAGATAGAGTGACCAACTATCTCAGTTTACACAGGACTTGAAGGGTTCCCGGGACGTGAAACTTTCCATACTGAAAGTAGGAGAGTCCCAGGCAAACTGGGACAAGTTGGTCACCCTAGTCATTGTTCTCTTAAAAAAGTAGATAAAAACAAAAAGGTGCCCATATCTGTAGAATCTGCCTTGGAAGTCATATAAGGCATCGTCTTCATCTTCCTTCCACTGTGAACTGACATGGCCTACTTTCCAAAAGAAGACACAAGCTCCTAGACAAACAGCCTGGCCCACATTTTTGTGTGACTCTGATTAAGTACGAAAGCTTTGTTGCACTTTTAAAATTTAAAATGTGTGCAGACCCCTCCCCCAATACAAAGCTTATAGATAAAATTGTAACGGGATCCAAAGAAGGAAATATTTAACCGGACATCCATAGGCAGAACTTCTCTCCCCTAAAAGAGCAGGGTCGTGATCACTGCATTCAGCAAGAGTTCATTGTAAGCCTGAAGAAAGACCCGCTTGGGGCCTGGAGTTATGATGGAGAAGGTCAATTTTCAAAATAAACGTTCATTATATTTTACCCTTTGAAGAAAAATGCTGCTTGGCCTTAAACAAATTAAGAGTGCTCAGGCTTTTTATTTGGGACATTTTTTTAGTTGAATATTATTAAAAATAATTACAGGCTGTGGATTTAATCTAAAACACAATCAGCACCCCCAAAGTCCCCTACAGTGAGTTAAAGCATCCTCCTTCTCAAAATTCAAAATTAAGTGGAAATTCAGATTAGTTTTGATTTATAACCACATTATGAACTATTTAATATTTTCAAGAAGTCATTCTCTGTGCCCATATTAAATTAATTTACAACAGAATATTATATAATTTATATATGCATACATATAATAAATTACAGCCTGACTATATAATTCTACATGTATAATTAATTACATTAACCATCTACATTTTAAGCCTACAATTAGATAACCCTAAAAGACAACCCCGTTAGCATTTTTTAATAAATACTTGTGTTTGGAGCTGTTTAACAGAGCACCTGATAGCTGATAGAGCAGTGTTAACATCTGTTCCATTATTTCCAGAGGACGTTGGTTGAACGCAATACTATTCACATAAAATATGCATTTGTTCTTGACTGTCAAGTACCTCTATTATTTTATTAAAAAGTCAAAAAAGAATATAATCAGACTTCATAATTTATGTGTGACATTTTCATTACAGAAAACTTTATGCAAAATTGAATTCTAAAATTTAATTTCCTGTGATGTTTAAATTACTTACTATCTGGCTCCTCTCCAAACAGCACGATCACTGAAGGCCCCATATGAATTCTATTAAGGATACATTTTGCTGCTGCCAGAATATACAGGGTATTTTTCTAAGTAACTCTAAGAATATGCTTCTTAAATATATTTTGTGCCAGTTTAAATAGTTTTTCTCACGCAGGAAAGAAAGGCAGGAACTTTTCTTTCTTTAAAAAAAAAAAAACACAGATTTTCTCTGCTTCTCTCCTTCCCACCTTGCCTGTGACCTCTTCTTCCTGATACTTTAACCCAAAAGCAGCCAGGCTGGTCCAGTCTTGACAGTTAGGGCTCACTATATCACAGGACAATAACCAGGTACCCTCTGCTTTCTTTTTCTTTCAGACAGTGCTGAAAAAGAGGCTTTATCCAGAGTAGAGCCCACAGTAGGGAATTCTGACCTTCCGTCTTTGTTGCCCACTGAATGTGATGGTGGGCAACTCCTCCCATCACTCCCTGTTGCTGCTACATCAGCGGGAGCAACCTGGCTTGGCACGATCATTCCCAAGGTGCTTTGAGAAACCTGAAAATGTCATCGCACCTCACAGCTGCCAGGGGAAATAGGACTGCTAATAATGAGCAATAATTTAAATAATGAGCCTTTGAGGGAAGGAGGTTACCACAAGCAAAGTTACCTTCACGTACTCTCTGGGAGAGAACAGATTTCCAAAATGGTGTTTTAAATGAGGAAAACATCGAACTGCCAGCAGTGAGGGGGAAGAGAAAATGTGTACCATTGCCAATCAGCCAAGGTGTAGCAGGATTCCCTGCTTAAGGCTGCCCCACACAGCCAACCAGCAATCCTTGGATTCATCCAGCCATCCATTCCACCAAAGGGAGCCTCCATGGTCAGGCACCATTTGGTGGGCTTGGAATACAACAGAAACAAGACAGGATTCCTGCCTTAAAGAGTTCATAGTTCAATAGAAGGGTAACTTCTTACACTAACGCAAAAGTCTATGTTTTACAAAGTGATTTAACATGTTGTTTCATTTGACAGTCACTTCCCTGTGAGGCAGGGGCCAGGCTTAACTCCATCTAATGAATGAGGGAACTAAGCCCCACTTGAGTGAATTTCCAGAAGCCACACCGTAAGTCAGTGTCCAGGTCTCCTAGAGCCCAAGGGATCAGCTTTACTCAAATTTAAGGTGGGCTTCAGTGGAAGAAGCTAGGAAGCTGTGATGTATGTGCATCCTGATACTGGGCGTGGAGGACAACCAGCTGGTGCTCGCACTCCAGCACCTCTCCTTGGCCTTCTGCAGTGGCGGAGCAAGAAATTCAACTGAGATACTCATCCTTTCAGTTCTCCCCATTCGTCTGCTCCTGCAAATGTCTATCTGGTCCGATCTGGAGAGATCTTGAGGAGGTTACCCAGCCAGTCTCATTCCCCCAGGCTATTACTGCCCCCCCACACACACACACACTGCCTGAAATTCCACCACTGTGAGTCCTTCTTCCCTCTTTAGGCATTCTCCTTTAGAAGAGCTAATAGAGTTAAACCGTAATGAGCAAGTGAGACTCTACTAGGGAAGAATTCATCAGATGTCTTTTTCTCAACCACCCAACACCCCCTGAGAACCATTAAAGAGGCACTGCAAACACTCCACCAGGGTTTGGGAAAATGTCTCCAGGGCAGATTCTGCATTCCAATCTGCTCCCTTCCCACTAACAGTCTTTTCCTTTTAGACTTAGCTTTCCCATCTGGTCTCTCCCAAACATTGCCTTCAACTTCCCAGTGTGAGCTCTGCTCAGGCCTGCATTTGCTGCAACCAATCCTAGTTGTAACTATATCAGGTAGATGTGCTATCTCTTTGGGCCCCGACCTACCACCTAGTACCCTGAGGCACCGAGGGGAGGGACACTTGATGTAAGGTGGGTGAGAGAAAGACTCTGGGTTACGTAAACGGTATATAGTGCATAGTGACACCCAGACTTGTGGGCCCTGGGCAAATGACCCATGGTCTGAGTGGGAAGGGAAGGGTGGAAGAAGGGGAGGGAAGAGAAAAAAGAGATGTTTCCAGACTTGGACTCCCTGAACTCACCCATTCCTCTGCCTTAGCAACACAGGAATTTGGAGGAAGGCTCTTCCAAAAGGCAATATAGGGGAATACATTTGGCCAAATAACTGATGCTTATGGGTGCTCAATAAATAGAATGGATCGATAATAATAATAATGTGCAAATATCTTCAGGTCAGTTGCTCGTCAGTTTAATAAGACTTTCCACTTGTGTTTGCCAGGTGTGTGGAAGAGGATAAGAAGATGAAGTAAGTACTCCAGAGAGAAGCCCCACTGTGTAAAGATGTGGAGGCATCACGTGAAATAGTGATGGCGTGTAGGGGAACTCCAAGTAGCTCAGGTCTGCCGTATCAGAAAGTCTCGAGTGTCAAAATACAAAGTGGAAGTGACAAAGGGAGAAGCTAGGGAGTCCTGCAGACACCACTTTTTTGGTAAGGGGGAAATTTTAGCCTTTAGCCGCATAGAGCAAAAAGCAAGGTAACACCGTCCAATAAATAAGAATTACTACCTAATCATAGCCAAAGCCCCAGAAGGCTAAATTAAGTGGATGTGGTCACTCAGCAGGACTTATACCCTTCTTGAAGACCAGTCATCCACCTTGGCTTGGCTCACACATTACCTTCTCTGGGAAACCTCCCCTGGCCTAGTTGGATAGACTAGCAGCTCATGTGGCTACAGCAGCCTCTTAGGCCTGTCCCAGTCATAACACATACACTCTGAATCTTCATGGCAGATGGGCTGGCTTGGCCACCCCACCACTGCAGGCACCATGAGGGTAGAATTTTGGTTTGCAGTAGGTGTTCAGCATTTATTGAAGAACCTCCCCTTGACCTCACAACTGTCCTGTACTAGCCAGCATATTTTCTTTGTCTCACAGCACAACTCCTTGGAAAGAGCTGTCCATACTCAGGGTCTCCACTTCTCATTCCACTTTGCGCTCATGCTCACTTGAAACCACTTCAGTAAGGCTCTGTCCTCTCTTCTACAATGCAACTGTTTTTGTCAAGTGCCCTCCACATTGACTTCCACACTGCCAAGTTCAGTGGGGCTTTATCAGTGTTTCTCTTACTCCTAGCAACACATTGGGCCACTTCCGCCCCCTTGAACATCTTCTCTTAGCTTCTGTAACACCTTTCTCTCCAGTTCTTCCACACTCAACAGCTCTTCTAAGGCCCCCGCTTCCCCTTCATCTCTTTAACATGTATTGTCAGGTTTCTATTAAATGCAGAGTGCCCTCTGGCAAAAGCCTTGGACTTCTGTATCCTCACTCACTCCCCAGGTGACCTTTTCTGGTCCCATGACTTGAAATATCCCTCTTTATGCTGGCAGCCCCAAAATTGATACTTCTAGCCTTGAACTCTCCCTTAAATTCCAGGCTCCTTTTTCCAACTCCCTGTTCAACATCTTTACTTGGAAGACTATTGAGGATCTCAAACTTAACATGTCTAAAACCAGACAACATGTACACACACACAAACACACACACACAAAGTTGTTCTTCAGCTCCCCCCTCCCAACAAATGGCATTTACATTTAGCAAGATGCTTAGGCTAAACACCTAACAACATCCTTGGCTCCTTTCCTTCTCACACACCTGCATCTAATTCATCAGCAAACCCTGTCAGCTCTACCTTTAAAATATATCCAGAATCCAAGACAGAAGAAAGAGAGATTAAGGAGTCGATCCCATTTACAATTGCACCCAAAACCATAAGATACCTAGGAATAAATCTAACCAAATAGGCAAAGAATCTGTACTCAGAAAACTATAGAATACTCATGAAAGAAATTGAGGAAGATGCAAAGAAATGGAAAAATGTTCCATGCTTATGGATTGGAAGAACAAATATTGTGAAAATGTCCATGCTACCTAGAGCAATCTACACATTTAATGCAATCCCCATCAAAATACCTCCAACCTTTTTCAAAGAAATGGAACAAATAATCCTAAAATTTGTATGGAACCAGAAAAGACCCCAAATAGCCAGAGGAATGTTGAAAAAGAAAAGCAAAGCTGGCTGCATCACAATTCCGGAATTCCAGCTCTATTACAAAGCTGTCATCATCAAGACAGTATGGTACTGGCACAAAAACAGACACATAGATCAATGGAACAGAACAGAGAGCCCAGAAATGGACCCTCAACTCTATGATTAACTAATCTTCAACAAAGCAGGAAAGAATGTCCAATGGAAAAAAGACAGTCTCTTCAACAAATGGTGTTGGGAAAATTGGACAGCCACATGCAGAAGAATGAAACTGGACCATTTTCTTACACCACACACAAAAATAGACTCAAAATGGATGAAAGACCTAAATGTGAGACAGGAGTCCATCAAAATCCTTGAGGAGAACACAGGCAGCAACCTCTTTGACCTTGGCCGCAGCAACTTCTTCCTAGAAACATTGCCAAAGGCAAGGGAAGCAAGGGCAAAAATGAACTATTGGGACTTCATCAAGATAAAAAGCTTTTGCACAGCAAAGGAAACAGTTGACAAAACCAAAAGACAACTGACAGAATGGGAGAAGATACTTGCAAATGACATATCAGATAAAGGGCTAGTATCCAAAATCTATAAAGAACTTATCAAAC
This sequence comes from Phoca vitulina, assembly GCF_004348235.1. Taxonomy (NCBI): domain Eukaryota; kingdom Metazoa; phylum Chordata; class Mammalia; order Carnivora; family Phocidae; genus Phoca; species Phoca vitulina. The sequence goes on along the minus strand of NW_022589713.1, from coordinate 1,577,977 downwards.
TCAACACCCAAAGAACAAATAATCCAATCAAGCAATGGGCAGAACACATGAACAGACATTTCTGCAAAGAAGACATCCAAATGGCCAACAGACACATCAAAAAGTGTTCAACAACGCTCCGCATCAGGGAAATCCAAATCAAAACCTCAATGAGATACCACCTCACACCAGTCAGAATGGCTAAAATTAACAAGTCAGGAAATGACAGATGTTGGCGAAGATGTGGAGAAAGGGGAACCCTCCTACACTGTTGGTGGGAATGCAAGCTGGTGCAGCCACTCTGGAAAACAGTATGGAGGTTCCTCAAAAAGTTGAAAATAGAGATACCCTATGACCCAGCAATTGCACTACTGGGTATTTACCCCAAAGATACAAATGTAGTGATCCGAAGGGGTACATGCACCCCAATGTTTATAGCAGCAATGTCTGCAATAGCCAAACTATGTAAAGAGCCAAGATGTCCATCAACAGATGAATGGATAAAGAAGTTGTGGTATACACACACACACACACACACACACACACACACAATGGAATATTATGCAGCCATCAGAAAAAGAAATCTTGCCATTTGCAACAACGTGGATGGAACTAGACGGTATTATGCTAAGCGAAACAAGTCAATCAGAGAAAGACAAGTATCATATGATCTCACTGATATGAGGAATTTGAGAAACAAGACAGAGGATCATAGGGGAAGGGAGGAAAAAAATGAAACAAGATGGAACCAGAGAGGGAGACCAACCATAAGAGACTCTTAATCTCAGGAAACAAACTGAGGGTTGCTGGAGTAGTGCAGGGTGGGAGGGTTGGGGGGGCTGGGTGATGGACACTGGGGAGGTATGTGCTATGGTGAGCGCTGTGAATTGTGTAAGATTGATGAATCACAGACCTGTACCTCTGAAACAAATAATACATTATATGTTAAAAAAAAAATAAGAAGATAGTAGGAAGGGAAAAATGAAGGGGGGGGAATTGGAGGGGGAGATGAACCATGAGAGACTATGGACTCTGAGAAACAAACTGAGGGTTTTAGAGGGGAGGGGGGTAGGGGGATAGGTTAGCCTGGTAATGGGTATTAAAGAGGGCACGTATTGCATGCAGCACTGGGTGTTATACGCAAACAATGAATCATGGAACACTAGATCAAAAACTAGGAAATGATGTAATGTATGGTGACTAACATAACATAATAAAATAAAATTGATATAAATAAATAAATAAATAAATAAATAAATAAATAAAATTTAAAAAATATATATCCAGAATCCAAGCACTCGACCACCTCCACCAGATCATGGAACCCAAGTGGCCATCATGTCTCACGTGGGTTATTGCAGTAGCCTCTTATCAGCTCTATCCCTAACTTTACACTCCTAACCCCACACAACAGCCAGAAGGAACATTTCAAAACATCAGCAAGATCATGTGGCTCATCTGCTCAAAGCCTCCCAAAGGTGCATTCTCCTCCTCTCTAACGACACCTTCGACCACTCTCCCTCCTCTGTCCCCTCTAGGCCCACTACTCTGGCCCCCTTGTTGTTCCTCAATGTGCCAAGGATGCTCTCTCCTTAATGCCATTTCCTCTGCCTGGAAAGCAATTACCCCAAATATGCAAGGATGCATTTCCTTACTTCCTTCAAGCTTCTGCTTAAATGTCACCTCTTCAGAGATACCTTCCCTGATCTTTGCCAGATAGCTTCCCCCATCCCTTTCTATTTCTCTTACTTTACTTTGGTCTTTTTTGTAGTGCTTATCACAACCTGACATATTTGTTTCTTTTTTAAAAATTGTTTATCTCTCACCATGACAGCAAGGATTTTTTTGTTCTGTTCACTACTGAATCCCCAACATCTAAAACTTGATAAATGTATGAAAGAACAGATGTGAGGGAAACGTTGGTGTCTTTAAACAAGGCTGGAAGACACTAACATGAGACAAGGGCTTCATTTCAGAAATGTGAAAGACAGCTTCCCTAATGAACCTGCATGAGTTTTTGTTGTGGTGGTGGTAGTGGTTTCTTTTGTTTTAAATCTTTGTATTAAACTCAGAACCACTCACTATTTAACCCTGCCAGCAAATATGAGTTTCCCCTACTGGTGCTGTGATCACTGTGGTAGCTTCAACCAGGAAATGAAATCTTAATCATAGCATCTGCCATGCGCCCTTCACTTACAAGCCCACAAATGAAACTCCAGCTAGGCAATCTCATTTCACTAAAGTGTGGTTGGACCCAATAACTGGAGGCTGGTGTTCACAGCACATTGTTCTGCCCAATGCTGCTTAATCTTGACAAGCTTCAAGGTTTATAGCACCGTAATCTTTAACTTAAACAGAAAAGTATGTGCTGGCTACTTACTTACCAACCCATAAGCAATTGTGTTATATAAGTCTACCTGGGGGCTTTTCAGTGTTACTACCTCAGTTCCTTGCCAGACTAAAGGTTTTTTAAACCTGTTGGGACCAATGGTTACCACTGTCATTACTGGTTTACAACCAAATGGCACTTAATGTTGATGGAGAGAAAAAAGGGGATAAGTCACATCGGATCCAGCTTGACCTACCCATGAACACATGAACAGGAAGATAAGAGGGAGACGGGCAGTTTTCTTCATTTCCCAGAGAATTGGGAAGGAGGAACCCCAGAACCTTGGGGACCTGGGGGAACAACACTCAATCAGATGGCCATATGTCAACAACAGCCCAAGAGCATCTCAAAGCTCCTGACCTGCTTCCTGTTCCAACCTGAGGGGGCTGCAGTGTGATTTCCAGGTACCTGACTAGGGCCAGGCAATCCAAATGTTGAGCCCTGCGAAAAGCGATTAACATTCCAGAGCAAATGTGTTACCCTCAAGAAAGGCCACTTCCAGGAGCACCTGGCCACTGAGCCAGGTGCAGGTTGGTCCCCATGACCTCAGGGAGTCACTTGCATATCAGATATCAACAGGTGAAAGCAGCAGTCACTGGAGCAAGCAATTTTATTGATGGAATTGGGTTTACAAATTACCTTCAAAACACACTAAAGTGAAATATTAAATTCCCCATTCCCTAGAAGACTCCTTCTGGATTTGGAAGAAGGAAAAGCAAAACACCACTTTTCCTAATAGCCATATCCCCGCTACAGTAATAGGTTGACAGTTATCAGGATCAACTATTGTGAAGATTGGCTAGACAGGTGCAATCCAAATGATTAACATAGCTTGATCAAATAAAATCAAGAAGTGATTACTACAGGCTGAAAGAGACCAAAAAAAGCATTTAGAGGCTGGCTCCTAATGTGCTAGAAACTTCTCTTAATAAATTAAAGAATAAGAATCAGGTATACCTTAGATGCCACAACACTACCAATATCTTCCAACATTCATATCCTGGTGGTACTTTGGGGTTAAGGGTTCTCCCCTTGGTCTCAGAGGGAGCAACTCTTCTTAAATAGGCTTGAGACCTCGAATGATGGGCTACAAACCATGGGCCTCAACTCTGGATGCACATTAGAATGACCAATAACACACATCCCAGTCTCGACAAATGGGGTCCCGGCAATGGTATTTGTAAAAATCCCCTTGGTGATTCAGTGAAACCGGGGATGAGAAACATTGCACTAAAAGAAGAGAACTTGGGGCTCATTTAGTCCAGGGCTTCTCAAAACTGTTCATAAGAATCACTGCGTGACTCATGTTCCATATACAGACTATAGGACATCTTCCCCTGGAGAGTCTGACTCAGTAGGACTGGGGCAGAACCCCGGAATCTGTATGTGTTTACAAACACCCCACAGGATCTTTTTGAGCAGGCAAATTTGTGAAACCTTAATTTAATGCACCTCCTCATTTTATAGGGCAGTCTGGTGTGATTCTTAATTAAAAGCTCCTCAAGAGTGGAATTACTCCTGGTGCACCATGGTATTATCCTCAGAGCCTCATATACACAGTAGGTGCTCAATAAATAATTTTTGAATGAATGAATGGAATAATGGAAAAAGCAGTAATCTGATTTCAGTTTTTTTATTTGGTCTCTTAAGGATCACATAAACTTGGATAAGACTCAAGACTTTGTTTCTTCATCTATTAAATGAAGATAAGAAGACTGATCCCACCTATCTATGTTCCAAGACCTCAGGGGATGCCTGAAATTGCAGATTAGTACTGAGCCCTATGTAATTATATTTTCTCCTATACATACATACTTATGATAAAGTTAATTTATAAATTAGGTACAGTAAGAGATGAACAATAAAAACTAATAATAAAATAGAACAATTATAACAATATAGTGTAATAAAAAGTATGTGAATGTGCTCTTTCTCTCTCTCCCTCTCTTAAAATACCTTATTGTGCTGCATTCACCCTCCTTCTTCTAGTGATGATGTGAAATGATAAAATGCCTATGTGATGAATTAAAGTGAGGTGAGTGATGTAGGCAATGTGATATAACATTAGGCTACTATGGACCTTCTGATGTTATGTCAGAAGGAGGATCATCTGCTTCTGGACTGTGGTTGACCATAGGTAACTGAAACCATGGAAAGCAAAACCATGGATAAGGGGAGACTATTGTAGTGTTTTCAAATAATTTTTGCATAAAGATTCAGACCTACATAAAGTATTGTCAATATAAAGAAATTAAGGGCCCAAAGCGAGAACAACCCACTGCACAGAGTTAATGAATGGCAAAGCTAGACCTAGACCAAAATTCCCTAACTCCCAGCCAAGGCTACTCATCACTTTGCCACTGGGCATGGAATTTTCTGGCAAGTGGCCCAGCTGAAATACTTCACCCAAACTAGTATGATAGTACTGTCCCTTTAGGAAGACACTTTGTTTCAAGTCTCCATAGATGCCGGTAGATCTCAGAATTCTGAGTTGCAAGCCTCTTGATGAGAAACCAAGAGCCACCCCAATGGAACATCAAGGTCCCTGCCTTTTCCTACTACAGCAGGACCCAGGAGGAGAAAATGCAGCCATGCACCAGCTGCTGCTTGCACACAGAGGGACCCAGCCAGGAGACAGGGGGATACCATGGGGGAGAGTGATTTGTATGTGGAAGGCTCAGTCATTGTGCCTTCTCAGAGATGATGTCCAAGATAACTACATGAAAGAAATGCACCATAGCAGGAATCTGAATGGTCAAGGCAATTTCAAGTATTCTGATTAGTCTTTTTATTTTTAGAAGAATCTTTCAATACGTGTATACTAAATGTACATATACTGCAAACAGAGTCATGGGAAAATTGTTGCATCAATGACTTTGTTCTCAAGGGATGAACCTGCGACCAAGACTCTGTCCTAATGATCCACTATTACAGCCTTACTGTTTTCTGAGACAGCTGAAAAGTGGTTTTGGTTTTATCAGATACATCTCTTCTACTTTTTGAAGGGAGAAAAAAAGTTACAAACCACAGAGGAAGAACCAAGGTATTGTGAGTCTATGGATTGCCCATGAAGCTTGCAATATTGTCACAAAGCCCTGAGAAGTCAGTGAAAAGCTGACACCTTTAAAAGGTAAGCCCACATTCTTCTAACCCAGAACATGAGGTGGACATGGAGGCTGCCCTAGCTCCTAAGAGTGATGAGAGGAACATAATGTCAGTTCAAGGAAGACTTTGACGAGAGAGTCCAGACAGTGCAAGCCATTCTACCTGCATTTCATGGGACTGTTGTACTGGCTAAGAGCTGGTAGCAGGCTGAGTTCATTATTTCCCCCTTAATGATCCCATGTTATTTTTAGGGATGTTAATATGTCAAACTCGGGGAGAATGTAGTACTTGGAGATTTTTTTTTTTAATTATGCCCATGTTCACAAAATGCATTAACTAATAATCATTAGTTCACAGTTCCTCCTAGTTCTGTTCTATTCCTTGGCTTCCATCTTGCACACAGGGAGGGTGTTGAAAAGCAACAGAGGGAGGCTGAAGGGCAGGAACAGGAAAGCTCCCTCCCAGAAGGAGGCTGAGGGGCGGGAGCTGAGTGGCCTTCCCCCACTGGAAAAGGCAGCAGAGCTCATCCCATCCCAAGGCATGTCAGGTTATCGTTTTGCATCAAAGATCTAGAATTTCTAATGCATGATCCAAATAGGATTCTAATTATTTCATTTGGCTATTAGATAAAATACCAACTTAAAATATGTGATCATATCCTTTTCCTGCTTATTAATCTCATTACCCAGGGTAGAGCTTTAGCTCTTTAGCCTAAGATATAAGGCCTTGGCTTCATGCCTCATGTTCTCCCCTCAAGTTTTCCCCTCTTTTTTTCCTTGGTGACCTCTTACTCTTCCTTCAAGATCCAGATTAAATGCCATTTTCAATGTGGCCCCTTCTCCTGGTCCCACAAGCTTCCTCCTGTGGGACTCACGAGAGACAGTGTGACATGGGGGCCAGGGGGATAACTTTCAGAAACACAAGGACAGTTCTGCAATTTAACATGGGCAAATCATTAACATTATTGAAAATCCATTTGCTATAATCTAGTGATCTAGAAAAAAGTACGATGTGGCTTATGAAAAGGTGTAATGATTTTCACCTGGGAAGCTGGCTACATAGAAAATGGTATGATGGCTAAATAGAAAATGGTATGAAGAACCTAGCATAGTTTCTAGTACATAGTAAGGTATCGATAAATGTGTAGTTTCATATGCCTGGCACAAAATAAATATACAATGATTACAGAATGAAGAAATTCCCAGCTGTACCCAGAACACAGCTCTAAAGTTTTTCATACTCATAATCTAAATGGATATGAGAGGTCAGTAATACTCCAGAGTGTCTATTTTTCTCTCTCTCTTCCTCCACATTCCCTTCTCTCTCTTTATCCTTATTCACTCTCAAGCTTACGTCACCATGGGAGCTGAAGTAGAATACAAATAACACATGTCTTCCTTATCGCACCTATACCTCAAGGCCATTCCCAGTAAGTCTAAACATATAAAGTTCCCAATTTGCAAATTCACACAGGTCCTAGGGATCAGTTCCTTTTCTCTAAGTGCTAGTAAACTATGAATTTAGTAACCTACCTTAGATCAACATCAGATTTGATGGCCCTGAGTTTATTGGCTCCTCCCTCTCTCTTTGATTTCCTGAAAAATGCAGGGCACCTTAGGACAAGCAGCCTGTGGAGGTAAATCCTAACTTTGACCCATACAAATCAAAAGATTGGGCTATATGAGAGCTATTATATAGACAAGTTTGCATGAAAGCCCAAGCATATTTCATATGCAACATTGATCATTTATCTAAATCTATTTGCATTTTAATATCCCAGAAAGACACATACAATTGGAGGAGATTAATATACTTCTCTATTGAGATTCCACAGATATTCAGTGATGCCCCCAGAGGAGGCCTGCAGAGCCCTGACACATTGAATATTTTTACTGAAATGTGAGTGTCACATTTGAAACCAGGGTTGACCCTATATTGATGAAAAACGATTTCAGAATAGTAAAAGAAGTACCATATGGCCACCTGGCCCCAGTTCTGGATCTTCTAATGTGATGAACATTTGATGCTCATCTGAACTGCCAAGCATGGTTTCCAGTTAGGGAATTTCCCACCGTAGGAGGCCCACCTTGCCAAGATAGAAGCCGGAAACTGGTTTCCCTGGCCTCCCTTGGTGCTAGGCCCAGGCCCATGGTCTACGCTTAGGACTATTAGATACTCTTGATCAAATGAGGTATATTTCAAATGACAAGAGAGAGATAAGAAGAAAGAAATCTCCATGTGGAACTCATACAGACAAGGGATGGAGCCTGGTAGGAAGTCATCCAGCCTCCAGACAAGGCAATAGGACAGGCCCAGTGCTAGGGTCCCATGCGGTCAGCCATCATGCCTGTGCCTTGTGATAGTAACTCCTGGGTCTCCAATGGAGCCCTCCACCAGTGCAATTTGGAAATTGTTCCTGGTCTTACAGCCTCCAAGTGTGAGTCTCTGGCCCTTCCAGAGGCTCTATCTGCCACCTATTGTTATTTTAAAAATTCCTCTCTATGTAAACTATCTAATGCTGATATAACCAACCTTGGGCAAGTCATTCACTTCTATGGTCCTGAATATTCTCAGCTAAAAATGAGGGCTTCTGTCTAAACCACCTCTAAACTGCTTTCTAGTCCTAAAAATCTGTATTTATTTAACACTACAAGCTGATTTTTCAGGGTGAGCTTTCAAGCAATTCACAGATTAGCCTTCTAAGGTCTTACAATATGGAGAAAAAAAAAACAATGCACGCCATGTTTCAACGTGTGATTTTTCCCTCCTAGAAATGATCGTGTTTCTGTGGCATCAAGCCTTTCTCATTCAGCAGGCATTGTAAACAATAGGCCAACCTGTTCCCATTGAGGAGAGGCACAGTATCAGTAAGGGAAAAAAATGAGATAAGGGGAAATTAATATTTTTGAATGTCCATAAAATTAGCACCGAGCTTGGGACTACCATATGTATGAATTGCCTCAGCCTAATTTTAATCTGCAGAATAAGCCAAAGGTATGAATTATGATTTTCATTTTACAGATAGAAAACTGAGGTTCAAAACCATTCAGGTATTTGTCCAAGTTCATGTTGCAAATGAGTAGTAAAGCAAAGATTCAGTCTAGGTCTGTTCTCTACACCCAGGGTAAAAGTTGTCATGAGAAAAGCCTATCTCCAAACTCATTGCCAAGTCTACCCAGTCAAAGTAAACTTGAAGGTTGAAGCTCTCTGTTTTAAAATTAGGCACAAGTTGGGGTTGCCTCAACCTAGGAAATTCCTAATAAGGCTCATGATGAGCTTCCCAAGAGAATACAATCTTAAAGAGAATTTCAAAGATGGGAAAAAAGTCAGATGCATACCAAGAATGAAAAGACTCAATAAGGAAAATATACATTCTTGTTTCCCCATGCCCTCCTCCCCCGCTTTTTTTTTTTTTAACAATCTCTCTTATTAACCCAATTCGTTTACTAAAAACAGAAAACAAAATGAAAACCCCACAATTTAATGTATTTGATGCTCTTGCAGGAAACTACTAAATGTTTATTAAGGCCATACCATACATGAAAGAATGAAGCCTGTTTCACATATTGTTACAAATCTGTAATGTTAGAATAAAAAGGAAAACTGATTCCTACCAATTATGAAAATGTACAGGATTAAATCAATAGCTCTGCCAGATCTGACCAGCATCTGGTCTGCAGCAGGGGCCAAATAGATCTCATTTGGGATATTTATGAAAAGTAACTTCTGAAACATAAATCAGGACTATAAAATCATCATCTGATTACCAAAAATTTTAAAAGCAGAGAAGAAAGTGTATTCAAGTGTGAAATATGGTTTTGGAGAAGGGAGGAGGCAGGCAGCTTTAGCACAGAACAAGAAGCAAAAATCAAAGAGCAAGAAGAGGGAGGGATGAATGTCTTAATGCAAAAACTTTAGTCTGTCCTTTCTGGACACAGAGCACGATGAGGAGTCAAAGCAATTAGCAGGCTCATTCCAGCTCATCTTGCAACCCCACACTTCCATTTCAACTGATGAAAAGAGGCTTGGGGACTTACTTATATCCAAATAATCATTTTAATTTGTTTTCTTCTATCTAGATGTGGTCTTACATTCAGGAAACCAAAAGGAGAACTTATGAACCCAAGTATAAGAGGAAGAAATGTTGATATATTCAGAGATAAAAAGGATAGATGTATAGACATAGGGGTTTGGCTTAGACACAGTTGTAACGTGTAACACAAAGAAGGCTCTGGGCTGTTGAAAGGCTCTGGGCTGTTGAAACCGCCCTGGGGATCTGTATCAGGGAGACTACATGAGTTCTTCAAGTATTCATGCTCCTCACCCTCTGTCCCATAAGAGACAAATTCAAGTCATAACCAGGTCCCATTTTCTCAGTTCCAGGGAATGCCTAATTTTAGACTACACCTAGCATATTTCTATGCTTATAGGATTTTTTAGTTAGATAATTTCAAAATTCTGTTCTTTCATCTTTTCCCAGTCAGAAAGAGGTTTACAACAACCCTTTCCTCAGCCGGAGGGGGGAAGGGGCTATGCAGCCCGAAGAGGAAAAGAAAATTACTGAAAATAACTTCTTTATGGGCACCCAAAACCATTGTTATAAAAAAAAGATTTTTCTAATTTCAACATATCAAATTAAATAAAGAAATCCATGGGACTAACGCTTTTAGCACTTATTATACACCATGTGCCGCTGTAGAAGTGAAGGACATTGGATGAGAAAGATGTTATCTTCTTTGAAGGAACATACAGTTTAGTCAGGAAGATAGAAAATATAAAGAAATTATTGCGATGCACTGTGAAGATCAGTAGGGGAAACTTACATTCAGAGAGCAGTGGGGAATCAAGTAGGGGGTTGAGAACACCTTCCTGGGAGAAATGATACCGAAACTAAATCCAGAAGAGTAACCTGGAGTGGAGTAAGCCAGGGGAAGGAAGGGGTTTTGCTGAGAAAGGGGGCCTCCAGGCAAGGGAAGCAGCAAAGGCAGAGGTTACTGGCAGCATAGAGACACCCAAGGTGGTCCAGTGTGTCTGGAGCAGAAAGTGGGAGGTGGGAAATGGCAGATGATTCCGGAAGAAACAGATCAGGGAGAAACTGATATGCCATATTAAAGGAGAGACATATCTTCTCTGAGAGAAGTTCATTCACCACACAGGGACTAAACATCACTGTTATTTGGAAAGTCTAGAAGACTCTAGAAGATTCCATTTTCTACCAGCAAAAATAGCAAGGACTATGCTGATCGACTTTACCCACTTAGAGGTAGCTACAGCCCAAAGAGTATGTAAGATTCCCAGAGTCCAAAGGGTCTGAGATACCAGATAATGCCAAAAAGGAAGATTGAAACTGGAAGATGAACTCTGGACAATTACAATCAGCGTGAGTAGTAAAAAATGGTGATGTAGACTGAATCAGAATCATTAGAGGCAGCCACTCAAAATCATCTTCCTTCCTCTGTAGGGAATTGCTGATGTCTGCTGGTTTGTTGTTGGTTGGTTGGCTTTGCGTTAACTTAAGATAGAGGATCTCTCTGAAATTTCTGGTTAGACACCACTTCTGTACCTCAACAATCAATACTTGTAAATGTAGTGCTTCCATTATATAGCAATTTGTTCTTCTCAAACATTTTCATGAACTGTGCCTCGTTTGCTTGTAAGGGAGATAGATGAGGATCGTTCATGCCATTTTTCAGGTAAAAACACCAAAGGTCCCCTCCAGAAAAGATGACTTGTTTAGGTCATCTAGTCAATCAGTGGGTGATAGAGCAAGTGTTAGAATCCTGCCTTCAGGAGCGCCTGGGTGGCTCAGTCGGTTAAGCATCCGCCTTCGGCTCAGGTCATGATCCTGGGGTCCTGGGATTGAGCCCCAGCACCAGCATCTGGCTCCTTGCTCAGCAGGAAGTCTGCTTCTCTCTCTGCCTCTGCTACTCACCCCTGCTTGTGCTCGCGCTCTCTCTCAAATAAATAAATAAAATCTTCAAAAAAAAAAAGAATCCTGCCTTCGGTCCCAGATCCAGACACTCCCCAATGACAGAATCTGACAGAGTCTGAAATAATATGTGACTTATGAACAGAAGGACTAAACAGCGTTGGCTTAATTATTCTGTCTGGTTTCAGAAGCTTAGAGTCCACACACAAAACCATATTTTGGAAGATTCCAGAGCAATACGAGAGGAATATAGGAAAGAAAGCAGCTTTAGAGTCGTAAAGGCCAGAACTCAAAAATCAGAAAATTTGCTAGCCTACGTGACTTTAGGCAAGTTACCTAATGCCTTTAAATTCAGTTTTCTCATCCGTAAGTTGGGAATAATAAAATATTCCTCACAAAAAAATTAAAAGTAACAGAGGACCAGCATTTTAGCAGGGTAGCTGGTATTGGGGAGGTATTAAGTCATTGGTCGCTACCATGAGTATGACCATTATTCTGCACTAGCTTGCACCAGTTGCTCTGAAGGATAAGATTGAAGCATTTTCGGAAAATCTACTGAATTTTTTTTGCCCTATATACACTAAAAGAAGGTTTCAAAATACCAAAAGCTCACTTTGGGCTGCACTGTGATGCATCTACACTATCCCGGCACCCAGCAACCAGTTGGAATAATGTCCTCATGCCTCCATGAACCAGTTTATTATTAATTTCCCTCTGCTGATCAAGACAGAGAGGATACAAATCATTGATCACCAGCAATTGTTTTTCCATGCTTGGAATATGATTAAATGGTCTGCAATGTTGAAAAAAGAGATGATTAAGGGGAGAAAAGTGATAAAACAGATGTCGAATAAAAAAATACAATTTCCCATTGAATAAAGTAGTAGTTGTGCCCATGAGAATTAGCTACACAATACATTCTTCCCTCAAGGGCTTGAGAGGCATTTTGTTCCTGTTCACTTGCCCCCTGGAAAAAAAGCCCAACCCCCTCAGGGAGTCATGAATTATTCTGTTTATTACCCTTGTCTGTAATGTACTCTATATCTTTTCTTAAGTGTACAGACTTTAAGGTTAAAATCCAGTATATTTCTTAATGCTTACTTCGGTCTAGGCATCTAATACACGGCAACACGCCTTTCATGAACTTTAACGACAACTCCAGCAAGCTGGTTTGCTCTGGCACTCAAAGAACCAAGAGTGAAATGTAATATCACCATGCAAATCTTTCTGTTGCTGTAGTTTCAAGGAAAGATACCAAGAGCTCTTTTCAAGTAGCTTTTTGCTAGAGACCATCTACAGCCTAGTAACCAGAAGAGTGCCTCAGGGTTTGTCAACATTTTCCTTCCTGTGAGTAAAAATAAATAAAATTAAAGGGGAATGGAGGGATGAGTGGGTAAAAATAAAATCAGACACCTGAAATAAAATTGTTATTCAAATGATGTAAAGCATTCTATGTAGAAAAAAAAAAATGTAAATACCACCAACGTGACCAGAAACCTAAAGAAGACACAGAACAAATTATTTGTTAATGGATTTCTGCTTAATATTCATAAGAAGCTTTTAAAACAGTTCCCTCATTACCCCATCCCTCAAAATATAAAAATGCTGAATTCTACCACCCAAGGTCATTAGACTTCATTTTTAAGCTTCTGTGTGGAAAAGAGTTAAGATATTTTTGGTAAAAAAGGATGAGGTCTGAATGTCGATTAAAATACAGAAAAGAAGGTGCCTGGGTGGCTCAGTCAGTTAGCATCTGCCTTCAGCTCAGGTCATGATCCTGGAGTTGGATCCAGCCCCCATCAGGCTCCCTGCTCAGTGGGGAATCTGCTTCTCCCTCTGCCTGCCCCCTCCCTACTCATGCTTCTCTCTCTCTCTCTCTCTCAAAAAAAAATGAATAAAATCTTTAAAAAAAAAGAACACGGAAAGGAAAAAATTGTACGAAGAGTCTTCTCATACTTTATCTACTAAGTACGAATTCTAAGTTACACTCCTTGTTGCCAGGAGTTAACATTCTGAAGCATTTAAATTCCAACCAGAAAATTTTCAAGTCATTTAAGATTAAGCTATCTGCCATTTTCTTTCAAATTAAGCCATAGTCATTAATCTATCCATCAAATCTTTTGACCTAACTTCTGAGTACATGGTAAGATTGTACTTCCTGGCCCCTTGTGTTGGGTGGAGCCAATGACTAGCTCCGACCAATAACTTGGGAGCAGAAATGACATAGTCACATCTGAGTTGTGCATTTCATTCCTGGACTCATTTCCCCTGAGATTTCATTTTACCTCTGCTGTGATAACTGGTGATCTCCAAAATGATGTCTCCATCATCCTGGGTCCATGACAAGGAGCATCTTGCTAACTGGCAATGGACATGTGACATATGAGAGAAATCAACTTTCATTGTTTTAGGTCACTGAAATTTTGAGGTTTTGTTACAGCAGCATAACTTAACCCATGCTGATTGATACACTTTACTTTTCATAACTGCACAAGCTCTAACTCACTGAGGTAACTTCCCTCATTCAGAAGCACTGTTCCCTCTCACACCTTCTCTCTTCCTTCCTATTAATTCAGCCACAGCACTAATTCAATCTAAAAATCTTCTCTGCTGTACTGTGGTTAACAAATTTGATGTTGACAGAACACGATAATTCATGGCCAGTATCTTAATTTATTTATTGGGCACTTTATTAACCTATACTCTTTGCAGCCTGTGCATTTTTAATGGCTTTATAGTGGGATTATTCATTTATTCCTGTGTGTGAAATGGGTCCTTCATAATTCACCTGTGGCATTAGCAGACATTAATTATCAGGATCAGGATCTCACTAATAATGAGACCACTAATTGTGAAGATAAAATACATTCTCTTGTACTTTGCAAAATCCCTTGCCTTTTCTAATAGCAGTGATGGCACATTTTATTAAATTTAGATTATTAGATTTAAATCTAATTTAGATCACTAACTTAGTTAACATTGTACCAATATTATAAGCATAGGATAAGAAGGAAGAATATGATTATGAATAAATATGTTATTCCTCTCATTGATAAAATAATCTAAAGATGTATTTTTCTAGAATGTTCAATGTTCAAGAAACAAAACTTAAATGCCTATTTTATGCCATTCCCAAGTTATGCATATATCAAGGTTCTTTGATTGAAAGCAAGAGTTCATCTTTGGATAACAAACAAACATGTATGTTATTGTGATGATATGGAAAAGCTCACGGGATCTAAAAGAAGGCTGAATAACATAGCTAAAAATGTACAGGAATCAGCAGTTCTAGGGGATCTTGGCAAAAAGAATGACCAGGCAGCCTTACAGGGGCACTTCTGCTGAAAGAAATGCATCCCTGCAATGTATTGGGCCTTTAGGTACTCTCTGAAAGGTCTAACGTCCAAAGAATAAATCTGATGCTGATTGTTAAGCTTAGGTCACATGCCCAAACTAGGTGCATAGAATCCGAGAGAAAGAAACCCCTGAGTTTTCTTCAGCTTACAGAGTAGAATAGGACTCCGAATTTACCATCCTAACAAAACTACACACAGTGTAAGAATGTTTATTCTCAAAAAAGAAAAGTCAGTGTTGTTAATCGGGGAAATGATGGCTGGGTAGCTAAAAACAGAACTCACGTATTCACTATAATCTACATAAAAGCTGAAAGCTTCCATAAATCAACATGTGCCAAAACACGTAATCTATTTCATTCTGCAATATGTCAATCAGAATTTAGGCGGCAAAAGGAAATCACTCTGGCTGTTTCGAGCAGGGAGGAAGTTAATTCAGGGAATTCGAGGCTTACTAAATCATTGACATACAGAAATCAGGAAAGTGCAGGATGTAGGAAACTGCCACCAAAAATACCAGCAGCCTACAACACTAAAGTGGGTGATTTACAAGAGGTATCTGCAAGCCAATGGTGAAATCTCATGTTTGTCGTCTGCCAAAGCCTGATACCTACTACTTCTGCCACAGAGGTAATAGTGGCTTCTGCATATCTTCTGCCTTCCGAATCTCATACCTCTCTTTGGTGAACTCTAACCTGAAACATACTGTGGTGATTCTGGGGAAATGTAGTTTCCAGGTTTCAGTACCTCCAATTCAAGAAAGAACACAGAAAAGGGAAAATGGCGCTGTTTAACTTAATACGTAACTCATTATTTGATTATTTTTCTCCTTTCGGGAACCTTCACGTAGTTGCAAAATTCATGTCAAATTGCAGCTTGAAATTATTAATTCCACGCTTCATCTTCTAAGTAGGTCTATGTAATTCAAGATTACTTTCTTCCACCTACTACTTCTTCTCTCATTCTTTCAATAAATATTGGGTATCTACCATTTGCCAGGCACTAAACTAACACAGTCGACCCTTGAACAATGAGGGGGTTAGGATTACTGACCCCCATGCAATCAAAAATTCATGTCTAACTTTGCCCAAAAACTTAACAATTAATAGCCTTCTGTTGACCAGGAACCTTACCAATAACATAAATAATCAACACATATTTTGTATGTTACATATATTGTATACTATATTCTTACAATAAAGCAAGCTAGAGAAAAGAAAATGTTATCAAGAAAATCATAAGGAAGAAAAATACATTTATAGTACAGTACTGTATGAGTTGAAAAATTTGTATAAATGTAGACCCATGCACTTCAAACACAGATTGTTGAGGTATCAACCATACATGCATTGGTGATATAAGTTAAAAACATGGTTCCTTCCCTCAGGAACCTTACAGTATAGACAGATGCCTAAAGCAAATATGAATGTGTATACAAGGTGCAATGAAAATATAGGGGAAAGAGGATACTTTCCAGAGAAGATGATCTTTGGGCTAAAACTTAAAGGACGACTAGGTTATCTTTAAGCAGTTAAGAGTAGGGATGGAATTCCAGGTATTTCTCTTCTATACAGGAGTTCTGTCCACCTCCCCTGGCACAAGAATCTCACAGTTTTTAGTATTGTAATTTTATATTTTAATATCTGGTGGGGTGATTTTTCCTTTATATCCTTCCTTGGCAAATGCTTCCCTATTTTCCACACTTATTTTTACAAATGAACATTAAAATTGTCTTTACACCTTCCAAGGGGATTTTTATTAAGATTGGCTTATATCTTATTAGATGGCAATTTAATCTCTAAAGCTCAAAACTGAAGCCAAGGATTTAGCAGAACTGTTAGACATCCTCTAGTCAGCCCTTATTTGATGCCTTTTGTATATTTCTCTTTTGTTTTCTAAGCCTCATTCTCCATATGACTCTTTATCCCTGAATTGTGGTAAATTCACTGTAATATTTTGGCATGAATGTTCTGTATTGATTTTTTCCTGGAACATACTGTGCTCTTTGATTTAATGATTCATGTCTGCCTTAAGTTAGGAAGAGTTTTCTTATATGATATCTTTAAATATCTTTTCTATCATTTTTAGGTGTATTAATTATGTATAAGTTGAATTTCCTTTGTTCCTCTGTTGAATTTCCATTTATCCTTTCTTTGTAATCAGTTTTATACTTACTTTCTTTGTACTTGATTTTCTCAAGCCTATATAATGTTACCCTACTTTTTGGCCAATTTTATTCTAGTTTATGTGACATGTAATAAGATTTTCATCTCATAATTTTTTCTGTTTTCTTTATTTACTAGTTTTCTTTTTATCTCCTTCCATTGATATGATCCATGATCTCTTCTTTTGGTCCCTGTATCACTTCTCAGACTATTTTTTAAGAGATCACCTTATATATAATTTCTTTGAAATATGGAGACCTATTTATTTTTTAAAAGATTTTATTTATTTATTTGACAGAGAGAGCACAAACAGTGGGAGCAGCAGGCAGAGGGAGAGGGAGAGACAGGCTCCCTGCTGAGCAGAGAGCCTGACATGGGACTCAATCCCAGGACCCTGAGATCATGGCTTGAGCCAAAGGCAACTGCCCAACTGACTGAGCCACCCAGGTGCCCCTATGGAGACCTATTTAAAATCTACCTCTATTTTTTGTGAATAATTCCTCATATGGAGGTAT
Organism: Phoca vitulina; assembly: GCF_004348235.1. NCBI lineage: Eukaryota > Metazoa > Chordata > Mammalia > Carnivora > Phocidae > Phoca > Phoca vitulina. The sequence goes on along the minus strand of NW_022589713.1, from coordinate 1,560,542 downwards.
ACCCACTATATTCCTTTTGTTTATGTTCCTTGCCTCATTTTCTCTTATAGATTTTCATACATAGTTTCCATCTTTCTGCTTATTTTTGAAAGGAGTCACCACCTGTTTGAGAATATCATAGAATTGGTGAAGTGGAAAACAGATGGAGAAACTGGAAAGTTCAGAGTCCTCGTTGATTGTTATGGTTGTATTTACTCATCTATCACAACATTAAAGAGGTTTAACAAACCACCCCAAAATTCACGTCTTCCAAAATACTTGTTCATTAGTTTATGAGTTGACTGGGAAAGCTCTGCTTCAGCTGGGCTTGGCTTCATGCTTCCTGTAAGGTCAATGTTTTTCCATCTCGCTCTGGGGTCAGGTGAAGAGGAAGTAGCTACCTGGAGCCTACTTATTCTCATTGCAATCACAGGAGCACAACAGGGCTAGCCAGACTACGGAAGCACATTTCAAGCCTCTGTTTGCATCATGTTTCATCAAAGTAAATCACATGACCAAGCTCAAAGTCAAGGAATGAGAATTATACTAAAAGCTAATACTGTCACCATGAGCCATGGAAGAACATGGAAATATAAGTCTATTAAAGGAGGAAGTAAGTAATATCTCAGTTGCCTCAACAAACTGATTATAAGCTTAACTTTGATAAAGTTTACCAAATCTATTATTTCTGCTGTCCTGGGGCCATTCCTCCTCACTGTTTTGGACTTCAAGTGTTTACTGAAGTTCACAGTAAAACAAGTAGGTGAGAAGCTCTCTGGGTTCAGACTTGGCAATTACCAGTTTCCTCTCTTACCTTCACCCTTCACCCTTCATCTCCAGCATTCTCTCTCTCAGCAAACTGCACCATGACAGACATTAGAAATAGCATGTCAGTAAAGTTTGTCCTTCAAGTCTGTCTTCCCCATCTTTCATTGGGTGGAATGAAGTCTTTCTAGAAGGATTTTTGACCACCCCTTTGGCCTGTCTTTGCTCCCAGAAGCATTGTTGTCCACATCTGTCAGACTTGTGGCACATTAATTCTAGATCTTAATCCAAAAATAATCCAGGGATCCACATTTATACTCTCAGCAATCTCCCACATCTCAGCCTGGAAGCCACAGCATTTGCCACGTGTGCTTCTTGCTTTGTGGCTTGGGTTGTGCCATTTTTCTTTGGTTTCATTGAATAAAAAGATTTTTTTCTCTCTTTTTAAATTCTTTTTCTTTTAAGTTTTGGGTGGGTTTTGAGGGTTAAAATGTTTTACTTTGCCAGTTTTAAATGGAAGCCACAAGATTATACATTGAATGTACAACCAAATTAGAAACCCCAGGACTTTTTTATATTTGGTCCTACTCAGTCATGTCATCTGATACTATAGTTATACAGTTGAGTTTCTAGATTTAAGAGCCTAACTCTAAATTTATCCCTGTTAAATGATGTCTTGTTAAATTCAGCCTTGTCTGATATTTTAAAGGATCCTGATCCTGGCATGCAATATATTTATCCAGCCCTTCCTTCTTCACATCATTCATAAATCCAGTCAACTTACTGTTAATGTGCTCATCCAATCACTGCTAAAATTGTTGAATCAGGTGGGGTTAAAGGCCACCATCCCTACCTCCCCATGGTCTGTCAGTTACCATGATCCATTTAACCTACATGTATCCATTTTGTGTCCAAGGATAATGTGACACATTTTGTCAAATGGTTACTGAAAGTCAGATAGTTCTTGTCTGTAGCATTCTCCAATCAACTAGAGTAGGGAGCCGCTATGCTCTGAATGTGCCTACCTACCTCCTCCCGAACACCCACCCCTCCCCAATTCATATGTTGAAATCCAGAGACCTCATGAATGGGATTAGTGCCCTTATAAAAGAGGTCTGACAGAACTCCTAGCCCCTTCCACCATGAGAAACTACAACAGGAAGTCAGGGACCTGGAGGAGAACCCTCCCTCAATCATGCCCACACCCTGATCTCAGACTTCCAGCCTCCAGAACTGTGAAAAATAAATTTCTGTTGTTTATAAATCACCCAGTCTGTGATTTTTTTGTTATAGCCACCTGAAGAGACTAAGACAGGAGCCAAACATTTTAGAAAATGAAGACAACAATGACAAATCACAAGAAGCAGACAAGAAGAATGGAGGGAGAAAAAAAAGGGGAGGGGAGAAGGGGAGGGGGAAAAAGGAGAAAGAGGAAGAGAGAGAACATAGGAATTTGATTAATAGTTTGGTTAGAGAATAATTAAGAAAAACAAAGAGAATGGAGAAAGAGATAATATAATGCAGTCGTGGAACAAAAGAGAACTGCAAAATATTTTTTAATCCCATTTCTTATATTCAGGGAATTAAATATCTAAACCAGAGTTACCAAAACTAAGTTCTGCAGAACAATATTTAGAAGTGTCATACTATAGAATAGATGCTTTAACTGCAGGACTTCTCAGAGTGTTTACATGCTAATATGGTTTATCTCCGAAATGGATATAGCATCCAGAATTGAACAGAAGTGTTTGATCAGAAGTCCTTTTTACACTAGCCATCTCTCAGGATTACGGTTACCAGACCACATTTTGCGAAACACTGGCATAAACAATCCATTTCATTGTTTAAGTTACTGGGGAGCACATGGAAATGACTGCCAAATTTACCCTGACTTTACAAAGAGGAATCACTTTAGTTTGACTTCCCTCATGGGAAAAGAGGAAGGTAAAGCATCGCTCTGGGATGTTTAACTCTGGAGACTAGAGTCAAAATGAAATTCACATAGGAAACAAGAACTGAGTTAGAGAAAGGCAGTAGGAGAAGACAAAAAAAAAATATTGAACTTGAAGACAAGTCCATGAGCTGCCATTTACTGACCAGACAACATTGTTTGAGCAAGGAATCTACCTCTCTGTGTTTCAGTTTTCTCCTCTGTAAAATGGGCACAATATTCATCCTTCCTAGACCACAGAGCTGTTGTGGGTGTCAGGTGAGATAATGTCTATGAAAACACATTTGTAAAGGTAAAGCACTTTACAATTGTAAATATGCATTACTCAGGGAATAACAAGAAAATCTCAGTGGCTTGACATAACAAAGATCTATTTCATGCTCAAGTCCACTGGAGGTTATTGAGGTGGATGGTTGTGTTGGCATGCTCTACTTGGTCATTCGGAGACCCCCTGCCATCTGGTGGTGCTACCATCTTCATCCTGTGACTTTCAAGGCTCTGTGGAACTGGAAAAGAGAATGAAGGATGGAAGTAAGTCTCAATGAGTCATCCGATTTGCCAGAACACAGACACATGGGCCCACCATACCTGCCAGTGGCTGCAAAAGCCATTTAGGCATGTTCCAGGAAGAGAGGGAAAGCATATGTATGGGCATTCACTGACACGGATGTTGGTAGTAAATGACTAAAAGTAGAACGAAAATAATGTAGTGTGCCTTGCATCCTGCCAGCCCATGGGCTGTTCTCTCTGAACGCATCTAAATCTATGATCTAACTTAACTAAGATTGACTCAAAAGGAGGATTTCACATTCAAGCTGACAATGTATAATTTAAATCTATTCACTCTAAATAAAAAGGATTATTGAGTATTGAAAACTAGGCAAATGAGATCCTCATTAGAACTTTCTAGTAATTAAGTAAAAGCTAATGCTGTCAGAGAAAAAATTCCCCTGCCTTCCTCACAGTGTGAGGTGCAGCATGCCTTAAGGTACTAGTCCATTTAAAAAAAAAAAAAGTACTAGTCCATTTTCAGAAAAGCTAAATAAGAGGCCCGTTAGCTGTTTTTAGTAATATTTTATCTTGTTACAGAGATAATAAATGTTCACTGTAGAAACGTTTAATATAGGTAAGCAGCCATTACTCAAAAATGACCACTATTAACATTTTCCTTTAGCTATTCTGTATCATATGAAGGTTAAAGATTTGAAGACTGCTTCCCCATAAAGAAAAACATGAATGAAATGTGCCTTCTATCATTTGCCTTTTCTGCATAATTTAATTTTTGCTCACTCTCTGGCAACTGTGAAGAAAGCTTGTTTTCTACCCAGCTCAATCTACAGCAGCAACCCACCAAATAAACTGGTTATCTGTTGCTGCATAACAAACCACCTCAAAAATTACTGTCTTCAAGGAACAACCGACCATTTAGCATTGCTCATAATTTTGCGGGTTGCCTGGGCCCTGCTGGGCTATTCTTCTGCTCCAGGTCTACTGGTTGTGGCCAGAGTCATGCAGAGATTCAGCTGGGCTGAAGCCTTAAGATGGCTAACTCATGTGGCAGGCAGGTGGTGCCGGACATCATCCGGAAACCAGTGCGACCTATTGATGGAGGACCTCAGTTCTTTCAATAGGGCCTCTCCACATGACTTGAGCTTCTCCCAGCATAGAGGCTGGGCTCCGAGAGGTGAAGAGGTCAATGGCAGGTTTCTTAAGACCCGGCCTCAAAAGTTATGTGGTGTCACTTCTGTCACATTACTTTGTTCGAAATAGATCACAGTTCAGCCCAGATTCAAAGGGAGGACAAATAGACAAATGACAAGATGACATTGCAAAAAAACATAAGAGGGAAGATACTGCTGTGGAATATTGTTTGGAAAGACACCTTCCCACCTGTTTAGCAAGTGTCTCTTGACCCCACCAGTGCCTTTAACTACTCACATGCACACACTCAGACCTATGGCTACAAGGCCTTTATAAAAGATTACAGCTGCCATCTCGCAAGCCCAGAGACTTTCCCCAAGCCTTACAGCTATCTACTATTTTAAGCCGTCTTACTCTTTCAAGTGGCTTTCCAGGGCTTGTAGCTAGATACTTCCTTTCTTCCTGGTTCCTGTCATTAATAACTCATTACAAGACCAGAGGCAGCTCTAGCATGTGTCCACGAGAATAACTTGGAGATGGCAAACCTGGTTGGAAGTAGGAGTCAAAAGCATGTGTTTGTACCTGGGTGTAGACTTATCTGGATGACGGGATGGGACATGATGGAGATCACGAGGGAGTTAGTCACGTGGTGCTGCCACCATAGAACATTGTAGAAGGAGAACAATTGGAGGCGGAGGGAGGGAGTTTCTTCTCAAGACACTGTATCTCCAGACACAGAGACAGACACTCACAAATACACACACACACACACACTCACACATACATTCACATGAACACATGTCCTTACAAACACGCACAAACACACACTTTGCAAACCCACACATACGTTCACATAAGCATACACACACACACACACACACACACACACGGACCCACACATTCACACACACTCACACAAACTCGTACCCAAAACTGAATCCCCCAGGCCCTTTGCAAATCTAGAGGGAAACAAGGGGGTCAGTGGTTTCCCTTGAGCTTATTCTCCAAAAGTAGTAGCTTTTCAACAATTTTTAGGTAATAGGTGGCCCTGGTGCTTATTGACTGTGATCCTAGATAAAACAGTGTGAAAGAAACACAGTGAAGAGAATATAGTCAAAGAGGGGTGCTTTCTCTGTGCTTCCTTCCACACCACCGAATGGCACCCCCCGCCACGTCCCCCAGGACCACCTTCCTGGCGTTAGAACCTGGATGTGCCTCTGCTCAAAGCCCCTCTTGTCTGGTCTGGCAGGGAGGCAAGCCAGGGTTCCTGCGGACATTTCTGTGGCGGCTCTCCCCCAGAGACATTGATCGATGATGAGATCAAGCCCACACGAGCCCCAGGGGACTGGATTCCAAGAAAAGATCATGTAGCAGAGGGCTTTCCATTGTGTGGATGTCGACTGTGGGCTTCAGAAAGCACAAGGAAGCCAATTCTGGGAAGTGTTTGCAGAGGGGAGAGGAAGAGGAGCTCAAGGTTACGCGAGGGCACCCAGGTGCAAAGTGAGTGAGAACTGTTGGCTTTTCTAAAATTCGCCAGCCCCAACCATTTTTAATATTTCTTTCGTATTGTGAAAATAAAAGGGTCAAAGGGAGATAAAGGTGAGCTTTTATCCAATTGAGGATACATACTGTTTTTGTGCCTTTGCACATTCATTTCATTTTAGTGTCAAAGAAAAACCAGCACATCGAAATCCCATGAACACAGTTCATTTGTTTTATTGGGAAGGTTGAAGCAAAATCATTTGAAAAGACCACTACTTTATATCACGATGCATACGTCAACCTTTCAACTTCAAACATAGCCTCCAAAAACATCAAAGTTGATTTTTTTTTTCTTTTTTGGTTAAGTGTACAATGACAAATGTACCAATTTTAGGCTCCAAAAGAAAACCTCCACCTCAGTCTGACTTATCACTGAAGGCTGGTAAATCAGAGTTAAGAAAGACAAGGAAACTGCCCAGTCAGATCTGGTCAGCCCAACAAATATTTACTGAGCATCTTCTATGTATCAGGTGCTATGCTGGATGCCAGAGAGAACAAGCTGAATAAAACAGAGCCCCGTCCTTGAATGGTGTATAGCCTGGTGAGGTTGGCAGAAGGGTAAAGACGTGTATTTAAATATCACTGAGGATCACACAGGTGCCAGGGGGCCCCAGAGAAGGAAAACCCCACCCCTCTCAGAAGAGATGGCACCATGGCCAAGAGCTGCAGGGTAAATAGAAGATACCCAGGCAAAAAAAAAAAAAAAAAAAAAGCAGCTGACAAGAGGGCAGTCTAGCTTAGCAAGAGGCCAAGAGACTTGAAACAACAAAAGTGTGTGCAGAGAACAAACCCTAAACCATTCAAAGCCTCCAGGGCACTGAGTATTAGTCAAGGAGCAGCAGGAGCTGAGGCTGAGAAGGTGGGCAGGCAGGAAAGACCTCCTATACTCGTAAGGAGCTTACACTTACCCTGGAGGTGACAGGAGAAGGGGGACCTCGGAGGCCGGATTTGCATTTTAAATAGGGTCCCTCTGGCAGCCGCGAAGAGGATAGACAGGAAGAGGCTAAGACCCGAGGCCGGGGACCAGGTGGTCGGCTAGTGGGACAGTACAAGCAAGAGATGATGAGGGCCAGAGCCAGGGCAGCGTTCGCAGGGCTGGTGAGCAGGAAATGGATTCAGGAAATATTTAGGGCAAAAAAACAACAGGATGCTGTTAATTAGGCATGAGATGAGGAAAGAGAGGACAAGGTATCTCAGGGGATTGGAGCAATTAATTAAGAGAGGGCCGCTAGAAGGAGGAGCGGGGCTTGGGGAAATTTGAGGAGGTCACTTTGGGAAAAATCAATAATAAGGAGTCTGGGAGTTGCCAGGTGGAGAAACCCAAAGCTCAGAGCTGCTAAGGGAGATGAGGAGGCAGTAACGACGAGTCTCAGGACTTAGGATCCGGGATGCATGGAAGTCTCCCAAGGAATGGGCTGAGAAAGGGGGCGGTGGAGGCAGAAAAGAGTGTGATTCGACCAGAAGCCTTGTTCAAGTAACGTGGGCTACAATGTGCAGATGGTATAGAATTTGTTGTGTGTGCTTAGAAGCGTGGTACCAAACAGGCTCTTCTATTTATTGGGTGAAAGCCAGGAAATTGCATTCTAACCAGAAAAATCTTGGCGCCTGAGGTCAGTCCAACCTTACGGCTCCTTTTCTCCCTCCCAGCTGCTCTTCTCCCATTCCCTGATCGCCCTCCAGATGGTATCACATGGTGTTATTCTTTATGAAGCACCTACCGTGTGGCAGGCTCTGGGCTGGGCTCTAAAGTGACCAGATTGAAAAAGCATGGTCCTGCCCTGGAGAAGTTTACGGTGTGGTCGAGCCTCCCCTTCCGGCTGTTTGCTATTCTACCCCCTTGTTTGCCTACTCACTGCAGCCAGGCTAGACCTAAGGCTTTTATCTTCCTAACCCCTACAAACAAGTCATAATTTCTGCTTAGCCTGCTAGAATCAAGATGCCCCCTCTTTTGGCTTCTTTGCTCCAACATGTTTCATGCTTTATTATCGTGGCCTGGCAGTTTCTACAGACCTTACAAAAGGGCCAGTTGAGAAGTCCCTGGGGAGGGGACAGTGAGCTGCAAGACACCTGCTCCTTAACGGCAGAACGAAGAGCAGATGTCCTCAGCCCTCTCTCTAGCCTCCCTGTACCTTTGCCTCCAAGCCAAGTGTCCATGGTCCCTTCCTCTTCACTCCCCAACCCTGCAAGGTCACCCCTCCAACCCCTTAAATGGAAAGAAGCTATAAGCTTACCATGTACAGCCTAAGCTTGGACATCATTATAGGCCATAGTCACCCCAGAGGTAGAACTCTCTGCTTTCACTATTGTTCATTCATTCATTCATTCATTCAATTAATACATATTGAGAGCCCACTGTGCACCAACACCTGGTTATAGTGCAGGGATGATGGCCAATGGACACAGCTGACAAAAAAATCTCTGTCTTCACGGAGTTTATGTTCAGGTAAACTTTAGCTACCAGCGTAGTAGACTAGCACTAATAGATACACATACCCTGGGACGCAAGGGGACTAAGAGCTCACCAGGCCCATTCCCCCACCATCCCTTCTGAGCGCGGTGGCCCTGGCAGTCCTCTCCGCCTCGCTTCAGCGGGGCTGCAGCTACACCCTCCTGACCTGTGAAGTAGGAGGCCTATTTGGGAGAGCTGAGGGGCCAACTGCGGTAACTTACGCCATAAACATTGGCAGTAGTGCAAATTTCTCGTTATAAAAAATCGGGTTCAACTTTACAAGCCATGTTGGTATATGTACCACAGTATACACAAACTTTGCAACCTCTCGAGGAGGAGCCAGATAAAAGAATAAAAACTCTGCCTCTCAAGACAACGGGACTAGCGTGGCACTGCCCAGCGGTGGATGAAAAAGAGTCAGCCGCAACCACAGGAAGTGCCATGTAACAAATCCAGTATGTGAGGGATTAGATTGCTGATCCCATTTCTTTCCTCCCCCGTAATAAAGGTACACATTCACACCTTGCCATGAGCTCAGTATACTTGCCTGCCCCCGGACTTTGGCTCGACTTCCTTTGGCGTGACTTCCTCCGACCGATGGGATGGCAGTGGATATGACTCTAGCAGAGATTGAAACGTGCTTACAGAGTCTAACTTGGAATTGTGTGCTTCTGCCAAAGCCATGAGGACAGGCTCTAACTCAGTGTTGCCCCGTCACCCCGGGCACTAGCGTGAGATGCACGGGGGAGAGCCAGATGTGCCCAGCAGCCGGAGCCAGGAACAGCCAGACCCCCAAATGGCCCACAGGCCCATGATAAATATTTGTTGTTTAAGCCACTGAGATGTCGAGGTTGTTTTTAATGCAGCACTGTCGTGGCACGAGCTTGGTGATACACACTGCTAAGGCACTTCCACACCAAAGGGTTCCTGTGAGTATCTCATGAATATCCCAGTTTGCTGCATGTATCAGTGGCAAAGGGATCCACACTCCTGTTGGCTCAGCCACCTCTCCCTGCCTAAGAGGCCCCCACACAGGACATTCCAGAGCCGAGGGTCCTCCAGCTCTCTCGCCCCATCGCAGCCTTCATTCAGGTTTAATGAACTGCTCTTCTATTTGTCTAATGTCACTATTTTCCCCAACTCGGCTATACAGTACCTGGACTGTCTAGGAAACCCATTACTTCTATTAGTCTGCCAATAGCAAATCAGTAGAATTGCTTGTTCCTTAATTGATAGAATACACTCCCCTCCTCCTGATAGATTACCCTGGGCTAACAGCTCCAAGACCCATTCCCCAGTGTCCGACTACCATCCAATCCAGAGCAATTGGTTTATACTTTCAGTAATAAATCCTAACCTATCAATATATAATAGCTCTTCATAATCAACATCCATAGATTCTGTCTGGGTTCAGAAGCAACCACCAGCCATTTTTTACATGCCTATAATTAGCAGTGGCCAGATGATGTTTGTGCATCTTAGCACAATACTCCTTCCTCGTCCAACAACGATAACACATTTTACATAAATTCAAGCTGATTTAATTCCCTTGTCGGAGTATGGAGATATAAATACATTTATGCATGTGTAATGTTCTGTAAATTAAAATAGTTCAGCTGACCTGAGTGCTGCGGTGAATCCAGCTCACCTCTCCGAGAGGCTGACTGTGGGCTGGGGCAGAGAAGCTGTCTCACACGGCTCAGCAAACCCGGCCAGCTAGAAGAGGTAATGCACATCATTTATTAAACGTCCGTTGATCTAAGTGCGTTTTGCAAGCTTATGAAGTTCTCCTCTCCATCTAAGAGCAACGAGTCTTAGACCAAAGTGCACAGTCCACTGATGTTTAACACCGAAAGGGTACTGACAGAGGAGATAACCTTCGGGGGAAGAAAACCAACTTAGGTGAAGGGGGTGCGGGAAATGGGTAGGTGGGAGGGGCATAATGGAACTAAATGCACATCCTTCGAATGCCCCTTGGAAGTAAGCTCACCAGGCAGGAGGACGAGCGTGGCCCCTTGCTTCTTATAAATTAAATGTCACGAAAGAAAGCTGGTGAGAGGAAGGGAAGAAAAAGTGCCCTAAACAAGGTAATAAAACTATAAACTTAATGAGGGCCAGTTTACCACTTTGCAGTCTCTCTCCTTTATAACATGTCCTTCTAAGCCAGCCTGTCAGGGTAATGTAATTGAGAACTTGCTATAAAACATATGTTTAATGGAGCCAGGGGCCAAGAAAAACACTGTGTAATTGTAATAAGCAGCCTAGTAAGTAAAATGATATCTTTTAAAGGTTAAAATAGAGTTGCTTTCAGAACTGGGCCAGTCTGCTTCTTCAAATATTGCTTTGCTAATGATTTCTTCACTTCACTTACAAAATGCATCTCCGAGGAGATTTGTTACAAATGTGATCCCTGCCTGGGAAGTAAACTGCTCATCATACAGAAGGCTTGGGCATTTATTCTCCAGTTTTATATAACTTAGAGAATGATGTTAAAATTGGCAAATACATCTGAGGCACACCAGGCCACAGGATTTTTTTTTAATCCACTCATTGTCCAATGCAGTTCAACTTGAAAGAGATACAACAGAGAAAAGATTGATCCTTTGTGGCCTATTCTCTTTCCAGAAGGTAAAAGCAATTCCCATCAACAGAGCCCAGTGCTCCATGGGGTCATCTCCATTCTGCTCTGGGGAATTCGTTGCTCATCAGGGCATGAATATTTTTAAAAATAAGAAAGAAAGGGGAAAAAATGAAAACTGATTCTGGGAGCTGGAAGACCCCACCTGTTAAAGGCCCATGCCTGGTCTACACCTAGTACTTGCTAATCATGACCTTGAAGATCCTCCGTTGGGGAACTAATAGATGAACTTCCTCAGCAGTAACCTTTTAGATTCGAGTTTCTTTGGCTTTTGAAGGACATTTTTTAAAAATATGCAAACCCCCACCCATTCCACCCAATTCTACGGCTGTTGTTTGTTATGTGGGGTACGGAGGGAAGCAGGAGGGGAACCGCACAACAGGTTCATATCTAGTCTCCGGAGCTCAGTTTAAGCGCCTGTTAGAAAGAGGTTTATATAAATGGTACGGTAGGAGGGGTTGACCTAGCAAATCTCTATCTCACTTCCAGTTTTAATGAACTGTGATTGAGATTAATATCAAGATTATATATGCCAGAGAGATTGTTGAATGGGCCCTCAAAATCTGCTCTCCCTCTTCTACAGTATTAAAACTCCTGAGGTTTAGCTCACCTAGCTGCCCAAAATAAAGGGCATTACATTTCCCAGTCTTCCTTGCAGTTAAGTAGGGCCATGTGACTCAGTTCTGGCCAATGAGATGTAAGCAGAGAGTGTCATATGTCAGCTTCCAGAAAGCTTCCTTACAGAACAGTTCACATATGTCCTTTCCCACTTTTTCTATTATGCTGCCTGGAAGGTGGATACAATGACTGGAGCTCCTACTGCTATTTTAGACCAAAGGATAAAGGCTAACCTGGGGATACTGGACCAGAAATCTAAAAGGGGACTGCACTTTAAGTTTTTCATCTAGCAAAATCCCCTTTTCAGCCTTGGATTGCCTACCTCCTCACTCTTATGCATAAGAGAAATCAACTATCACATTTAAATCACTGTTATTTGGGGCTCTATTACTTGCAGATGACCTATGCATTGTATTCAAAGTGTAATTATATAACTAAATTATTAATTCCACAAATACTGACAACACATATGTACAATAACCATTCAACAGCGTGATCTTTTGAAAACATAAAACTGCTATGTCACTCCCTTAACAGCCTCCAACAGTTCGCATTATGTATAGAATGGAATCCAAACTCGTTCTCTTCCCCACAAGGCCTATGAAATCACATTTGACCACATCTTGCACCTTTGCCTACCATGGCTCAGTGTTCCCCAAAGCACCCATACCTTCTTTCCCCTTTTGGAAGCTGTAAACCTTATTCTGGACTTGGGGATTTTACAGTTACTGTTTGCTCTTCTTGAAACATTCTTGTCCAGCTCATTGCATCGTTGATTTTTTCTAATATTCAAATTTCTGTCCAAATGTCACCCCCCCCAAGAGGTCCTCCTGACCAGCCTGTCTAAAGTGACTTCACACAACACACACACACACACACACACACGTGCGTGTGCACAACGTCTATGCAGAGTAACTGCCCACCCCATGATTGTATTTTATCTTCTTCAAAACACTGAGACGTTCTTATTCCTTTATTGAGCATCTTGTCCAGGTAGAGTATAAAACCCACGAAAACAAGGCCCGCGTTGTTCTTCACTGTATCTGAGAGCCTAGAACTGTGTCTGGCACTTAGTAGTCATTCAGTAAATATTGATTAAATGAACAGGTGATCCAGAGCGCTGTGCTTAGGATGGAGAGAAATGGGTGGTAAAAAGGAAGTAAAAGATAGTGTCTCTCTGTTCCAAACAAGAGTGCAGATGTGGTTATGTAGGCCCACAAACACTTGGATACACATTCCTTTGGAATTCAAAACTTTTAAATTTTAGAAATGTAATTTAGTGCATATATCATATATCGTGAAACACCCAGGGTAGAGTTTGGGACACCACCTCATAATCAAGTATGTTAATATTTTTGCAGAAAATATAGACTATTTACCCTAAGTGGGACAAACACTGAAAACAGCCTTTTGCCAGCTCAGGGAAGGTTTGACCATAAAATGCAGGTCGGACCTTGCTGCCAAAGAATATGGAGAAAAATATTTTAATTTGGGGGATCTTTTGAACTTCAGGATTGCAGAGAAAGAATCTGCATCTGTACTAAAAAATATCATTGGAGAGACTTCTAGAAGACCCTTATATATCACCACTAATGTCTGGACATAAATATTATAGATGCATAGCTATTTTTTATTCTTCTTATTCAATCCAGCTTAAAAACTTCTCTTCAAAGAATATGTTTTATTATGCCCCAAGATTATAAAAATATTTAAGAGAGTTTGTGTAACTGGTGATTTGGTTGTCATGGAACTACCCGAAAGGCTTGGGAATGAGGGTAAACAAGTGGCTAAGACAGTAACAGCCGACATTTGTTGAGCATTCATACGCCAGCACTGTTCCAAGCACCATACATATATGTATTCATTCAATCTTCACAATAACACCATTCATAGGCACTATTATTTTCTTCACTTTACAAATGAGGACACTGAAGCCAGAGAGCTTAAATAGCTTATCCAATGTCAAAGAGCTAATAAGAGGCAGGGCCAGAACACAAACCCCAGAACTCTGGTGTGGAGCTTGGTGCACCTGATGACCTCCCAGTTTTATTGCTGAGTGGCCTTGTTCAGGAATTATGAATAGACCACTGAAGGTGAATGTATAATTCCAGTTACTTCTCCTCCACTGCCACCATAACTACCCCTTTTTCCACCTTGAATCCTCACCAAACATGTAACTGAAATGCACAAAATTGGGCATCATCAAATTGAAGATGGCTACATGGGGAAATGAAGGGATGAGTAATCAGACAGGTACGGGGCAAAGAAAGGGTAAAAAATGATCTTAATCTAAAGGGAAAACAGAAAGGATCCACAGACAGGTCAAGTAGAGCCGAGAGAAATGACACCAAAGGTAGAAAGGGCATCCACCTAAGGAGGACAAAGGGTAAGGCTTCCAGAAGGCTTTCTCTGGCAGCCTGAAAGCTAAAGACCAAACGAGATCAGCATACTCTGAGGAATGTGCTCCACACTGGGAGGCCAGCAGCCCCTTTGGCATCCTAACCTGGACGGCGTGCTGTTCTTGCTGGCTGATCGTGGCCACCAGCTTAGCAGACCTACTGTCTTCCATCTCTCAATTGTATTATTCTTCCTCTATATAAGGAGAGCAATTGTTCAGCCTCACACTATATGTGTAACACTGAACCAAGGTTTATTATTTACTGTGCTGTGTGAGCGCTGAAGATACAACGAAGAATAAGACAGGCCTCACCCTGCAATCTCTCACAATCTCCCATGGAGGATGGGCCTATATGTACATAATACAACAAGGTGCTATCTTCCACTCATTCAACAAATGATCATTTCACTGTACCTCACTTTATTGCACTTCGCAGATTTTGCATTTTTTAAAAATTAAAGGTTTGCGGCAGCCCTGTGTCAGGCAAGTCTATCGGCGCCATTTCTCCAACGGCATTTCCTCACTTGGTGTCTTTGTCACGTTTTGATAATTCTCACAATATTTCAAACCTCTCCATTATTATTATACTTAAATTCCTGCAATCTCATGATGAAATGTTAACAGATGAGGAGTAGCTTCTTAGGGATGAGCAAAGAAAATGGTTTCTTGAGATGGAATCTACTCCTGATGAAGATGCTGTTGAAGACTGTTGAAATGACAACAAAGGGTTTGGAATATTCCATAAACTTAGCGGCGGCAGGGTTTGAGAAGATTGACTCTAATTTTGAAAATTCTGGTAGGGGGATGCCTGGGTGGCTCAGTCGGTCGAGTGTCTGCCTTTGGCTCAGATCATGATCTGGGTGACCTGGGATCAAACCCCACGTCGGGCTCCCTGCTCAGTGGGGAATCTGCTTCTGCCTCTCCCTCTGATCCTCCTCCCCACTTGTGCTCTCCCTCTCTGTCTCAAATAAATAAATAAATAAATAAATAAATAAATAAATAAATAAATAAATAAGAATGTTCTGGTAGGGCTAAAATGCTATCAAACAGCCTCCCATGCTACAGAGAAATCGCTTATGAAAGGAAGAGCCCATCAATATGGCAAACTTCACGGTTGTCTTATTTTAAGAATGCAATTGCCACAGCCACCCCAACGGTCAGCAACCACCACCCTGATTAGTCAGCAACTATCAACATCCAGGCACAACCCTGGGCCAACAAAAAGATTACAATTCACTGAAAGCCCAGATGATGGTTAGCATTTTTTAGAAATAAAGTATTTTTTAATTAAGGCAGATACACTGTTTTTTTAGACACACTTAATATAGTATAAACATAAAATTTATATGCACTGGGATACCAAAAAATACATTTGACTGGCTTTATTGAGCTATTCACTTTGTGGCAGTGGTCTGGAACCAAACCTGCAACATCTCCAAGGTATGGCTGTGTTTACGGATCATCTACTATCTGTCAGGCATTAGGCATAGAGCAGAACAAAGAGATGCAAAGTCCCATTAGTTCAAAGAGCCAAGCAGAAGTGCACTCACTTGCCCAAAGGAACTAGACATGTTAATATAAGGAGTTGGGTTTGAGGAGCAGGGAGCTGTGGCAATCTGGAGAGGAGGCATAGTCTTGTTAAGAGGTCAGATGCTACTCAGATCCATCTACTTGCTCCATCCGGCTATGCCGATCCAGTGTTACCAGCTCTTCTGGTTTTGAGAAGAATCCAAAACTCAGAACTCTTCTGTGAAATCTTCCCATCTTTAAATGTTACAGGTAATTCATAACATTTTCAACAGCCTCACACAGCAGGTCTACAGGCCACCCTGCTGTCATCTTCTGAAAACATAACACAGAACCTTGTTGGGGGGGGGGGGGGCTGACACTGCCACCCATTTCAACCCCACCCCCACCCCCATCCCCGCTGGCAAGTGCACTCCCCTGCCGCTCTCCCCACTGCTGCCCCACCCCAGCCCCTCTGGTCCAGCTTCCCTGCTCCCAACCTCCCCTTTGCTCCACCCTCTCCTCTCTTCACCCTCTATGGCTAGTCAGCCTGTTTCCTTCCAAAGAACATGGTCCAAGGGCCCCTATACATCCTTCCTGCATTTCATCATGCCAACCTTATCCGTTACTGTTTTCCCACTCAGACGAGGGAAGTAAAGAACTAATTTTTCAGAATTCAACCCAGCTGTTTAGGGAGAAACGAAACCACAAATTAGTCCTTCATAAGAGGGGCTCGTGGCTCTTTGCATGTGATCATCTCTCCCTACCAGCAACTTTATTGCCCTGTGGAGCCAGGTCTATTCTTCTCCCCAAAATTTATGGATATTTTTAGTTTTTAACTGTTTTCTTCCATAGGTCTAATCTCCTACTCCTTTGAAGTTAGGAGACCCTGAACCAGACTTCTTTCTAGGACTGGAATACATTACAAGCTACAAGGTCAGTGGTCATTGTAAGCAGTAACAAAACATATATATTATAAATTATATATATGCATGCAAGGGTCCATGTGTATGCACATGCATGTACATATATATATACACATAGAGAACCTAATAAGTGTTACTTCTAAAAAGATCTGTTGAAAAAAAATAACTTCCATAGGTTTGTTATCAAAATCTTAAAAGATGTTTTCATTTTTTAGAAAACCTTAAGCCTTTGTTGCAAAGATATAAAACATCATAAAAACGATTGCAGGTGACTAGCCAGTCTTTCGTTATATCTCTAAACATAAGACAAACAATAATGTGGTTTTTTTTTTCTTTTAAGAAAAAAAAAAGAACTCAATATTAGTCATGGTAAGCCTCAACATATGGGAATAGGTGCAGGGTGGGGAAGGGGGAGGGGAAGCCCACACTTCATAGTTTTCCGAACCTTTAAAACTGAAAAAATATGTATCCCTGCTTTCTGTATATGCACATAATGTAAAATTTCATCAACCACAATATTTTAAGAGACAGAAATCATGAGATATATCACATCTAAATGGAAATATCATCTAAGGAAGGCACCATTTATCAACATCACTTTGAAATGCAGTGGAGGATGTGATGGCCTTATGTAGATCTCAAATATCTATGGGTGAATGAAATTGGGTAACCTTAGCAACCCCAGGTACATCCATGCAGCTATAAATCAAATGTCAGCACTCTGAGCTATGCACAAAATAAAGAAATAATTCTTTGAAATATTCATAACGCTATGCAGTGTATTATTTTGTAAGTCTGACCCCATTATGCATTTTTGAATCTAACTAAAAAAAAAAAAATAGACATTACATTTGCATAACACAGCATCCCGCCCACCCTCCCACTCACCCGCCAACCGATATCCACAGGAGCTTCTAGAAACAGGCAGACCTGTACTATACACTAATGGCCACAGCAGAACTCTGGTTCTTGTGTATGAGAAGGAAAGGGAATTTTATACACAGGCAGCTAGTCTGACAGCAACCCAAATGGTTTCATATTGATTATTCCATTAAAAAAATAACAACTAAATAAGATATGAGAATTTTGGTAAAAGTGTCATGATATAGGTACATTTTTTGTACGTGTGAAAGTAATATATTCAATATTTCACCCTCTGAAACTGGAAGAGATTTGCTTTAAAAGAAACGAGTTCTTGCTGGCAAGAAAATTTACTAGTCTTCTAATCGGGGGTACCTTGTCAATATGGAATTATGACAGGCAGCCCAAAATAAAGCCCTTTATTTCATTTACACTTAAGATTTTTCTTTGATAATTCAGTTTATTTGGAGGGGCATGTTTTTTATATGAATACATTTGCTAGCACCTCGTTTTAAAAATTCTGCCCCTGCCTGTTCCTGGAATCGATACTGCAGTGCCTGAATATCGTAATACCTGTGATGGATTCCAAGGGCCATCAAGCCATAATAGCTGTGACATAGGGCTTGGTACGATTCTAAATCACACACATGTAAATATGCTGATACTACATAAAGACGGAAATCCTCAGGTTGACTAATTGTTTTTCTGTGAAATTTTTATAAGCACATTCAGTTTAAAATATCCAACACGGCTAACCAATTGAGTCATCTTGACACATTTAAGTGGCCGCTATAGGAAACAACAGGCTTTTCATATACAATTAGATAAGTGCCATTTTACAAATGAATTCTCTTCACCTTAGATACGTAGAAAGTGGCACCAAATGGACAAGGGGTTTCAACCAAGAATTAAACAAGCCATTTGAAGGGAAATCATCCCGTTTATCCTCAATCTATTTTTTTTTTTTTTCCAAGTTACTACCCTCTTCAAGCTGTATTAATTGTTCTGGACCTATAGCACATGCTTCAATGAAAATAAATTACTTTATTTCTATTACACCACTAATGGCTGTGTGACTTAATTTCATTAGCTCGAACCTGTTGAGAGTATTCAGATTTCCATAGCAGGACGCACTTAAAATGAAAAGATTCTTTCGATTCTCAATTAACGGAATCGTTCTCTTTCAACTGAAATGAATGTTATTGAAACCAATTAGCATAGACTGGAAAATCTCTCGCTAATGAGGGGAGTGTGGGTGAGTAAACAGCAATGAAAAGATGAAATTAGAGGAGAGCCTCTTCTCGTTGGCCTGAATAATTACATGCTTAGTTGCCTAATTGTCTGGTGAAAAGCGCCGTGGTGATAGTAACAGATTGCCATGTTCATTAGGCGGCAAAAGGCCACCTGCTGCTAAGCTTCATTTTCCTGCAGTCGATATACACGTGTTTATCCCTGGGGATTGATATTTGGACACAACACTAGCTGGGAAAAGCAAATGAGCTTGCCAATATGCTGCAATATTGTGTCCTTTATGCCAAGATACAGAAGCTTAATATGTCAAATAGAATGAATAAAACCAACAGTGATAACAAAGTTTATAAGGAAACTGACCTTAGAACAGGCCCAGTGTAGGACTCTAAACTGTGTCAAGTTCAACCTTTCAATACAGATGTTCCTTTCTGGCCTGAACAGCTCCAAATTATATAGTACAAAAGATAAATTACAATGGTTAGGGCCTCCGCAATATTTTAGACAATGGTATAATGAAAGCATGCGATGTAACTGTTAAAATTGAAAACAAATGTACAGTCCTAAAGGCGAGAGGAGTGTGTGAGAGAAACGGCGCTGTTCCTATCACCTCCCTGTAGACAGGAGATCAAAGAGAGGCCCCTTTGTTCGCCATCTACCCTCCTTTAAATCCCCTTCATTTCTCCAGATTGTCCGTCTACGTTGTTTTCTCGTGTCCTCCATCCAGCCGGTATTTTATATTGCACACCACCCGCTTTCCCTCCAGCATCCTACCAGCTCTGATTGTCCACGACTCTAGGAATCAGGGAAAGCAGAGGCTGTTTTTAAATGTCAAGCTTCTTTTGTAGGCATTATCATTTTCACCCGTGGTAATGTTGGAAGCACTTTCAATATCCTAAATAATGCACTTGATAAAATGGGCATTTTCTTAAAAATGAGTTCAGGGAAATTGGTCAGGAGCCTCTCCGTGCTCACATAACAGCACTCTCTGCCAGATGAAGTAGAATAATTGAGCAGTAAGGCACTTAGATGGCCTGGAGTTCAGAAATACAAATTTTCAGCCCTCAGATGGGGCCTACGGGAATGTTTACCTTTGACTGTTTGTAAAATCTGTTTACATTGCTTGCCAACGTTCAAAAATCAGGAGATTTAACATAAACAGATATATATCTGGTTTCTCTTAAAAATTCAAGGACCTGGAAAGCATGGCCCCCATTCCAGTGTGGCAACAATCAACTGGACAATACTGGTCATGAGATTTCAGTTTGCCACAGTCCCCACCACTCCTTATACATCCCCAAATACCGAGGCAGATCACCAGTAGCTGTTTATTATCGTTCTCGCACTACTGTTCCTCTTTAAAAATGCCATAGTTCCCAGTACCCATAACTTTCTCAGATGCGGGACAAATAGGTCAAGCATTAGTCTTCTGAGAAGTATTCTTCATAGAGTTGGCTTTCTTCACTCATTGGTGTTACCCACTTTGTTAGAGCATGGCTTTAGCATGCAGTTTGTGATCCTAAAAAAAAGAAATTGAGGCTCTGAAAAGGAAGGTGAGTTCTCAAGTTTCACTCAACAGAGCTGGGACGAGAACTGGGGCCCTCCAACAATGATCTTCCCTCTATACAAGGCTACCCCTGTCCTACAAGAATATGGCATCCATGGTAGAGCATGCTACTCTTCATCTTGGGGTTGCAAGTTCGAGCCCCATGTTGGGTGTAGAGATTACTTAAAAATAAAATCTTAAAAAAAAATACAGCATCCTGAGAATTAAAAGGCATGAATCCTACCCGCAAGGAACACGTCAAAGTGCACACATTGAAAAATAACAACCAACACAAGATAGACTGTCAATAGATAGAGTGCTGTAGGAACATAGACACTACAGACATGGCAAGGGGAGAGAAGGGAGGCGGGGAGCTCGGTGTGAGGTGGGGGCTCCCCCTCCCCTCTTCTGATTTAAGAGTGGAAGGAAAATTGACACTTTGATGTGCACTGATTTGTCAGTCATGCCCAAAGAAGCAACAGCGTCTCGGCGGCCACTTGCTTGGCCCGACCACACCATCCAACTCAAGAAGAGATGGCCTCTGGGAGCCAGGCCTGAGAAAACATTCTTGTGGTAAAACCACCACACTCCAGGTCCGACATGAAGCCCAGCTCCCAGGCAAAGGACACAGAAACTCGAACAGAGACAAAAGCCCATGCTCCATAGTCCCCAGGATCCCAAATTTAAAAATCCCTTTGGACCCTTCAATCAACACTTGCTTTGCAATTCCAAATGTTGATTCATGTGAGCCTGTGTTGGTGAAAGCAGAGCAAGGCCTAGAAACAAAAGTCGTGTTTGGGTCAGCAACAGGGATGCCCAGCCTCGGTGTGCTGTCACTCCATGTTGCCCCAAATTATGTCAAGGGGTACTGAAAATCTCAGCAATAACTTTTCCCTTCCAAAAACTATTTAAACATACATTATTTTGCTGTTTGGTCCCAGATTTCTTGTTTATGCTTAGGATTTGGGAGAGTTTTTTAAACGAAGGTAAATCATACTATATAAAATGTTAAAGGACCTGTATTCCATAATTTTACTCTTTATTCCACAAGTAATACATGTATATTTTTGAAAATTAGAGAATGCAGATGAACAAAAAAAAACTATTTTTAATCACTTATCATTATCATTCAGAAATAAACACTATTAAGATTTTGATATACAATGTTTCAGACTTTTAATGTGTGTGCATGTGTGTTTATTCACATATAAATTTTATTTGCTTCCTTTCCAATCTTTTTATTTTCTGAATGAAAGAGTAATACAAGTATATTTGAGTGTAGAGATTTTGGAAAACAGAGAAAGAACTTTTAAATCACCTATAATCCTACTACCTTGCTATAAACACTTGTAGTATTTGGGGGTACTATATCTAACATTTTTTATTTTTATTTTGTTTTTTATTTTATTTTAATATCAGAAAACACAAAAATGTAAAAATTTATCCCTAATCTAATCCCACTCCCATCAGTAGCATCTATCAAAATTTAGATGATTACCCTTCCCAACTTCTTCCCCAGTTTATACAAATATTTTTTACAAACAACAAATGGGCTCATACTTTATATGCTGTACTGTCATTTGCTTTGGTGGGGGGGCAGGGAACGCAATAATAGTGACTCTTTATTTAATAACTATATAGCCACGTTAGCATTCTTAAATGTCCACGGAGTAGTTCATTGCAGAACTGTAAAAATCCCCTCTTGCTGAGCGTTTAAGCCACTTCAAATTTTTCACTGTTATTTTAAAAATAGAATATAAATGTCTTCATGCATATATTGCACACATATCCCATCATTTTCTTTAGGATACATTTCTAAAAATAGATTTGCCAAGCCAAAGACGTGTCCTCCAATAATCGGGGCCCAGCAATGCCTTTTTCCCCATACCTTGGCTAACGCGGATATTGTCAATTCTACAGATGAACATGGTTTGTTTTGCTTTTAATTTCTATTTCTTTGACTACAAGTAACATTGAACAGTTTTAATTTGCTTATAGGCCATTTATATTGCTTTACTGAATTGCCTGCTTACGTCCCAAACACATTTTTCTGTGAGAGATAATCATTTTGTTATTTATTTGAAAGAGCTCCTTATCTTTACCTTCTGTCCTACGCAGCAACACTTCTTCCAGTTTATCATTTGCATTTTACCTTGGTTTATACTCTATTTTGCTATTCTGCGTTTTTAAATGTGCAGATACCCACCTTTCCCTTCATGGTGTCTACCGTCAGTCATGCTTTGAAAGTCTTTCTCTACCCTGAGATTTCATTGTTTTCATCCACAGTTTCTTATAAATGTCTTTATCATTTTACCTTTTATTGTTAAATCTGTAATCCACATGGAATTTATTTTTATATAAAATACAGCTTTATTGTTTATATTAAAGCATATAGCTTTACTTCTCCTAAATAGTAAGTCAGTTTTCCCAACACCATTTATTCAATAATATATCCTTCTTCTACTGACTTGAGATTAGCATCAACATTGTATTATTACATATACTAATCCCATTGTCTGTTTACTTTTGGGCCAACACCGTTCAGTTTTAATTTACTGAGCCATTATAATTCATAATGATTCCCGATTAGGCACACTGTTCCCAATCACAGCGATTCTCTTCTTAAAATTTTCCCTATTTTGGGATGTTCGCTCTTATGGATGACCTTTAGAACAACTTTTCAATATCTGCCTAAAAAGGGGAGGGGGGACTTAGTTCTTGACATAAACTACATTAAATGAATGGATTAATTTGGGAATACAAATTCATTTTTTAAATAAAAACATTACAACAATTTCAAAACAAACTTTTTTAAAAGATGCCTTCTCTACCTCTGCTGGCTTAAAATTATGTAAACAGAATATATGTGCTCAGTGACCCCACTTCATTGATTTGACAGGGCTAATTCCTATGTAAGCATGAGCTATTTCTCTAACGTATTGAGTATATGCTTCCACGACAGCATATTTTCTCCATTCCTTTAATTAAATGGACAATGAATTGAAATGCAAAAGAATTTCTCAGCAATAGGAGATTCATCCTCAACTCTTGATGTATCTTTCGTTAAAGAAAAATGAGCAACGACAATAGAGCAAGCGAATAGTGTCCATCCAAAAACTCCCCTGAAAATGTGCCTGGCTGAGACTGGAGGAGGGAAAGGCGACCTGCAGGAGGAGACCCAGCCAGTGCATTCCCACAGAATTCATTCAACGCTTTGGGAAGCACTTTGGGGCCACAGAAAGCACCCCATCGTGAGGACTCCCTGAGCAGGGCTTGCAACCGCTTGGACCTACCGATGATGAATCCTTTATCAGGGAAGGTCATTCCTGTTGTCTGAGCTTGATGCACACAGAGGTGAGGGAGAAAGAAGACCCAGGGCCACCACATCAGTGTAATGCTCCCTGGCAATCAATGTTGTGGTAGGGTCACTGCCAGGTCACCCTTATATTTGACTCCCTGAGCAAGTCCCTCCTTGACTCAGAGGTTAGCCCCGTCCTTATTTAATTGATGGGAGGCCATAGAGGGCAGAGGGTACACATGGGAGCGTGGGAGTCAGCCAAGCCAGTTGGAGTCCTGGCTGCCCTGCTTTCCCTTCTCCAAGTTTCCACTCACTCATCAGTGTAAGGAGGATAATAACCCTACCTCATTGGACTACTGTAAGATTCAGTGGAAAACAAACTGCCTGGCACATAGTAAATGCTCAATAAATGGTAGCTCTCATTGTAGTGGTGGGAAGTAAGGCTCGTTTTAATTATTGTCATGTAAAAAGTAAATCTCTATTGCTCCTAAGTTTATTTCTTAAGGAATTCTAAAATCTCAGAGTTGAAAGGAACTTAATTATTTGGTCTTTCTTTTATACTGCATCCTCGAAACTTTAAGGTAAAGAGGTATGTTTTGTAGAAAACAGGCAAGCAGCCCTGATGCAGGGAGCCCGAGAGAACCCCCACTCTGTGCTGTGTAAAAATCAGTCTCAGCCACTACGCAAAAACCCTATATCCGCTCGGAGGATTGTAACAAACTTCTCAGGCTCAATGCTAGTTAGCTTTTTGTGAATTTATCTTCATATTACTGCTTTCAGTATATAAACCCCAACACATATAATACTGTAGAGAAGGAAGCCTGCTTTCGTTAGACTTATCTGCATGTGCCAAAGTGGCTTCAGAAAAAGGACAAGAGAGAGAGGAAAACTCACATCATGCCCATCCAGCAGTTTAACCAGTTACGTAAACGGACGTGGGTGGTATCATCCAGGTCAGGCTACAGGCTACATAATTTGTGGGCCACAGTGCAAAATGAAAATACGGGACCCTTATTCAAAAATTATTAAGAATTTCAAGATGACAAGAGCAGAAAATTACACCAAGAGCAGGGCCCCGGAAGCCAGCCCCAGATGCACCCCACATGTGTGCACACTCACAGCCCTGCGAGCCAGAGTGAGCCGGCTGTGTCAGAGATCTCCCCAGCCCAGTTGAAAGACGATTGCAACTGGAACACATAGCCCTATTTGTCAATGGCTGAAGCACTGACAATAAACTAGAAACATCGGCTTTGGCCAAATTGAAACTGGCTTTAGTTCAGAATTGAATCAAGCTAAGATTAACTCTAATTGATTAAGTCTCATCCTAATTTCTACCTAGAAGCTAACTCTGATGTCTCCAGCCTCAGAATAAAATGATACACAGGTAAAGCAAATGCCATTTTACCTATTTGGGGCAACACTGTAATAATGACACACAACAAAATGTCACTAACCTCTGAAGGAATTTTATGGCTTTAGCCAAACTGAATATCCAAAGTACCTTATAAGTCTTAAACCAAGGCCCAAGTGGCTTAAGGCCCAATTAGTAAATTGACTACATTAATTACCAAGTTCAGTTTTATTACGATTGGTGAGTAGGTGCTTAGGTAGTTTACTACTTTCCTAATAGTCTAATCTGATTTATGGGCGATGCGACTATTAATGTTCGCTTTGGGGAGACATGTGCTAAATGCAGTTCAGTGAAATTCCCCAGTCCACATGCAGGAAGACGTTGAAAAATTCAATGCAAGTGAGCCAAATTTAAAACTTAATTAAAGTTATTCTGAGTAATAAAACAAGTGACATGTACAAATGAGAAAAATATGCATAATATTAGGCCTAAACTTACTCAAGGGCGGGCATTTTTACTTGATTATGTTTGAAGAACTTCCACTTCAGATAGGACTATTCTGAAAGTGGAGAAATTCTAATTTAGATCAAGATCAAGGTGGAAAAAACAAAGAGATGGGGATTTATTGACAGCTCCCTTCTACATGGGAGTTATCTGTTGAATGACCAACAGTAATTATAATAATGCAAACAGAATAAAGTTCCTCCTAATAACAACAAAACAGGAAGTACTTCAAATTTAAAAGTCCAATTTTATAGTTCAGCAACGAACTAAGGTACACATATATATGTAATACCTGTCAAAAGCCAAGTGTTTAAGACCAGTATGTGAGGGGCGCCTGGGTGGCTCAGTCGGTTAAGCGTCTGCCTTTGGCTCAGGTCGTGATCCCAGGGTCCTGGGATCGAGTCCTGCATCGGGCTCCCTGCTCAGTGGGGAATCTACTCCTCCCTCTCCCTCTGTTGCTCCCCTCTGCTTGTGCTCTCTCTTTGTCTGTCTCTCTGTCAAATAAATAAATAAAATATTTAAAATTTTGAAAATGTGAAAAGAAGTTACATTCTGATTGTCCAGAAAAGGAAAAATCACTATCCCTTTAAACAGATAGTCAATCATTTGGACAAGACAGTCCGCAAACCAACGTCAAGGCAAACCAACGTCAAGGCAACAGATAGTCAATCATTTGGACAAGACAGTCCGCAAACCAACGTCAAACCAACGTCAAGGCAACCAACGTCAAGGCAACGTCAAACCTACCTGCGCGTACATTCTCACACAAGTCCACTCAGCCAAAGAGAGTGGGAGAGAGAAAATAATCACTAGGTGAGTAATTACCATCTGTCTTCACATATTCTTATGGCTTGAATATTTTCCTTTAAGAACTCTATCTTTGAGAAAAAGGCTGTTTATTTAAGCAGGCTGCATGTCCTTCTCCCTGCCCCATTGTGTGTGTGTGTGTGTGTATACACATGTACATAGATATACATATATACCTATATGGACATATGCATATTATTTTTTCTAAGCCATTGGAGAATAAGTTGTATACATAATTCCTTTTTACTTGTTAAAACTTCAAGTGTATTTCCCATGAATAAGAATATTATTATACATAACCACAGTAGTTATCGAAATCAAGATATTGAACATTAATACAATATCATATTATCTTCATGTCATATTCCAGGCTCATCAACTTTTCCAATAATGTCTTTTATAGCAGTTTTCCCCTTTGGTTCAGGATCCAATCCAGGATCACACTTTGCATTTAGTTCTTATGTCTCTTTAGTCTCATTTAATCTAAATCAGTTGCTCAGCCTTTCTTTGTCTTTCCTGGACTTGACATTTTTTTAAAAGAACAGGCCAGTTGTTTGTAGCGTGCCCCGACCTTGGATTTGTCTGTGTTTCCTCATGATTAGATTAAATTCAGATTATGCATTTTTGGCAAGAATACCACAAAAGTGATACTGTGTCCTTCTCAGGGGATCAGCTCAGGAGGCTCCTACCGTTGGTTTGTCCCATCAGTGGTGATGCTCACTTTGATCACTTGGGTACAGGTGGCAACTGCCAGTTTCTCCACTATAATGTCACCATTTTCTTTATATAATTAATGAATAATTTAGGAAGATACTTTTAAACTATCCTTTGAAACTTTGAAATCTGTACCTCATCAAATTTTTAGCCACTACTTTTAGCATCCATTAATGATTCTTTCCTGATGATTACAACATGGTTATTTTTGTTAACTTCATCATCCTCATTCTATCTACATTTATTCATTTGATTTCTAATGTAAGGAAGAGCTTCCTCTTCTCTTCATTTTCTGTTTGTTATTACATGGACTGACAAATTCTTATTTTATTCATGTGTTATAATCCATTAATACCTTTCTTATTTTGATGCTGAAATCCACAAATACCTTAAATATGGTGGTTCAAGGAAGGACCATTTCTCAAATGTCAAGACACTAAGACAATTTTCAATGTAAAAGAAATTACCAAGAGAGCAAAAATTTTTTTTTTTTTTTTTTTTTTTTTTTTTTTATTTCTTGCTTTCCAAAAGGAGCCATATGTCAATAGAGGAGACTTAGTAGAAATGTTAAGAATAAGAAAATCAAAACTCATCACACAATTGAATTTTCATGAGAAAGGGGCAAGCCTTGAAATTATATTCAAGCGCCCATTATTGCTCATGCCTTCACAAAAACTTCCACTGCCTTCACATTTCATATTTCTGGACTCCTTTTCAAGGAGGCGTAAGGTGCGCACACCCTTTAATGAACCAGTCACTCGCCCACAGACCAGGTGCCATGTGTATTTACTGAATTGCTGCTGGAGATCACACACTTACAATCACCGTTGTTTTCTTTAATGTAATTTCATTTAATTTAGAAAGACATTTTGCTCAAGGTCATCAGTCTGAGAAAACATTTAAGACACTGTCATTGTGCAACTTCCCTCTAATATGACTAAACCCTACTTATAAGAGAGAGTGTCTCATTTGTATCAGTGCTTCAGGCCTGTCTAAAGAAATACCACGTTCACAAAGATTGCTGGGTATCTGCTCGGAGTTCTATAAATATCTAGTTGGCACACAAATACAATTGGCTTGAATTAATCCTTAAATCCTGAGGAATATGAATATCACAGAATAAATAGTATGCATTAAATACAGTGTCTTGTAAGTCTACAATGTGTCAAGCCATGTTAAGTAAGTAAGCCATGACTTACTTCGAAGTAAGTCGACGGGGATGGGATGGAACAGGGGATAACTTCCGATGCCATCTCAGGCAAGACAAATGAGTATAATAGTTCATTTTTGAGTTATTTTTTTCTTTTTATGATCACAGTATAGCTTAGGCTTCTATTCTTTATTTCTAAATCAGACTTCATTTTATGAATTTGCAACCCTTCCAAGTTATTGTATATTCAGCCGTTGAATTTAACATGGGGGTATCACTATACTAACTTTTCAAAAGTAGCACCAAAATGTCCACCACTATCAATTAAATAGCTAGCATTTATTGAGCACTTATATATACTAGTCCTCTGAGAAGCATCTGCATTCATTAGTTCACTTAATTCCTAAGACCACACAAGGAAGTGAATTCAGATGAGGACGTTGAGGCTGCAAGAGGATGAGAAAACTGTCCAGTGTCCCACAGCTTAGTGTATCTCTTGGGCAAGTAACTGTGATTGAGGCTTCAACCAGTCTTTTTCCAGAATCCTGACCAGTGTGCTGTATGTCCCTGTGAGGAGTGTGGAAAGAAGATTCCCCCTTTGATGTAAAAACCAGAAGTCTTTGATTCCAGCCCACCGTGTAATGTTTATAATGCAGGTTATACACCTGCATACTAAAGAAAACACACTCCTAGGGATGGGAATGCAAGCAATACAGGTTTATCTGGGATTCATCTTTCTCCTTCTCTTTCCCTCTTCTTCACCATATCCAATTAGTCACCAAGTCTTATCAATCTGCTCCCATTTAGATGTATACATAGATTTAAAATGTGAAATGGAGTCAATATCTTTTAATATACAAAGAGCCCTTACAAATCAATAAGGAAAGTGTTAACCACACAAAAGAATAAAACAGGCAAAGGACACTAGCCGACATTTCTATGAAGAGTAAGTATAAATGGCTAATAAACATATTAAAATTGTTCAGTGACTGGTATTCACAAATTGCAAATTGGAACAATGATGCACCATTTTTTAACTTATCAGCTTGGTAAAATGTGTCTAAAGAAATTCCCATTCCCATTGTTGGTAGGCTTGTAAATTATTATGAACTTTCTGGAAAATATCTTGGTGAAACATATCAAGAGGTTTAAAAAGTTCTTACTCTTTGACCCAGTAACCCCACGCCTGGGAATCTATCACAAGGAAATGATAAAAAATATGAATAAAGATGTATGTTCAAGAACTCTGACCAAAAAGTTATTCCTAACAATAAAAAATTGGAAAAATCAAAACCATTAAATAACACAGAAATAAATTATGTAACATCCATACAGTGGAATATTTTTAATCATTAAATATAACATTTTTAAAAGTCATTTTTAAATGTGGGAAATGATCAAAGGTAACAGGATAAAAAACCTACTCATTATGATGTTGTTTCTGTGAAAATTATTTGGTGGTATTGCAGGTGTTATTTTTTCATTATACACATCTATTTTTTTCCAAGTTTTCACAGTGACAAAATAGTTTTTATTCTTTAAAACCCAAAATGAAAATTAAAAAATGATACTTAATTGTCTTATTCCCAGTAGGAACTAGACTCAAAGACCAAACAAGCCCGTTTTTTATTTCCTCAGAGAGTGAAAATGACTGACTTCAAGAAACCGCCAGAATGCTGCTGTAAGCTCCCATTTCAAAGAAGTGGTGTGGTGTTTGTAATGGATAAATTTGAAGAGACAGCCAGTATTATTCTCATCTGTGATATATCATTTCTGCCTCTGATATGATCTTTAAAAAAAAAAAAAAAGATCCACTTTCACTTCTCTTTATTTTAACTCCTTACAACTATATGGACACCACTTGGTAATAAAAACATCCCTAAAACCATGTGTCTCATTATTTCACAGCTACTAACCATAAATAATAGTCTCGTACTTTTGAGATCATAAATTATTCATATGAAAGTAATGCCAAATTATTAAAAGCCATTGGGTGAATCTGTGACCTTGTTTGACAGCCGCTGGTTTGAGTGACAGCCTGAGAGACAGTGCAGGGGAAGCCTGTATGGACTAGTCCAAGGCAAGCTCTGTCCTCCTACCCACCAAGCTGCTTTAACTTGAAACCAGATCAACCGCATCTCTGAGCGAAAAGAGTCTTTTCCATTCTAGAGCTCATGAGTGATATGTGTACATTGGGAAATAGGAATACTTTTAATTTTGAACATAACAAATCACTTTCACATTTATTAACCCTAAACACTTGCTATTTTTCTAGAATCTTTGAGGTACATGGATTTTCTCTACAACATAAAATAGCTCTGGTCTAATTGCAAGAATGAAGAACATTTATTTACAATGTAGACCATATTCATTTTGTCCCCCTTTCTGCAGGAAATAACATTTTATTAGATGGCACAAATATCAGAGCAAAAAACAAAAATGATCAGAAGGGACTGTCATGAGAGGCTCTGAATTCTGTAGGCACATCTTCTTTCAGCCTTGCTTCCCTTTGGAGAACTACAGCTGTGCTCAGCTTGTAGTAAAAGATGCTAATTTGATCACACTGATTCCTTTTAATGCAAAGAGTGAATTGTTTTTAGACCACTGGTGATTAATGTGGGTATTGATTAGCTGATCAATAAGGCCACAGTGTCTAATTATTGATAATCCCTCTCCAAATGAAAGATCGAGTATAAGGAGTCCTAGTTACAGAGTTCAAAATATTAAGTGATTCAATGTGATGCCTGGTAATTGAAAGTCAAACTAATCCCATAAATTAAATCACAACAATCCATAACATTTACCTGATAAGTCCTTTGGAAGCTGTATTTAACTTTCAGTATTCTGGACTTTTTCACCCTTATGAAGCCCTCTGAAAAGCGCACAATTTGTTGAGAGAGATAAAAATCATTCTAAAGTGATTTATCGTTATGAAGTAAGGGATCCAATGGCCCCACCACTGATGGTTACACATTCAAAATGATGGCTTCATCCCTGCATCACATCGTAGAATGAAAAATAAAGAAAACTTAGCATGAATGCTCAAGAGAACAAAGGCTGTCCCTGATACTTAGGCTCACAGACCTGGAAGGAACTTCAGCGATCCCATAATCACCTTCTCACTCTACTACAGGCCATGTAAGGAACCTGAGGTTGTCACACAGCCAGCCAGAGGTCAGGACAGGATTGAGAATCTAGGTCTGTTACAACTTCTCCCCTTTTTTAGTGTGTCCAGGGTATGTAGGCATTAGTTTGTACCAGGGTCAAAATTTACTCATAAAGTCAGTTACTATGATACGCAATAATAATAAAATTTCTTTTATTCTCTGAAACAGATCTCCACTTGTTCCAGAGCCCCTACATTTCCACTGGTGATGAAGGGGCAAGGTGGGGAGATCTTGCTAATGGAAGACAACTAATTCTCTTCTTGTTTGGGATTACCTCAGTCTCCTTTGGGTAAATGCTTGACTTGGAAAATTTCTTCCTCTTGCTTCTCCTCAAGATGGCATCTGAGTCTATGAGGAGCTTATGTGGCCCCATAGCAGTGGGAGAGGGGAGGGGTAGATCTGTGTGGGCTTTGGGCAGTCCTCTGGAATTGACTGAAAGCTGCTGTGAGGCGGCTGGTCTGACCCCCCAGGAGTACTGCACAGATCACAACTGATACATAGCTGCTCCTGCCTAGTGTTCTTTTTTTTCTTCACTTTTTTTTTCCTTTTTGCATTTTTTATTCTGACACATTTGATCCATGCAAAATTATCTCGGTAATAGATAAGTAACTTAGCATGATAATGAACACTCATGAATCCACCACCCAACTTAAGAAATGGAATATGATCAGTACAGTTGATGTCCCTTAAAAGACCCTTCCCAAACTTCTTCACCTATTTTCTTTAGTTTTCTGTTCATCATTCCTTTGCTTATCTGTATGAATTTAGGATATGGGCAAATGTGCCTAAAGTACATAGTTTTTTGTTTTGTTTGTCTTTGAATATCATGATGGTTCATAGCTCATGTACGCTTTGTGGCTCACTTTTGTTCATTCAACATTCTAAGATTCATCTATTCTTATATCCATGAATTCTTAAGCCAAAGCCCAAGTTGGTGAGAACAGAGTCCTTGAAGACTACCGACTGCATTTAATCTTGCCTTTGCTCCTCCAGAATATCCCCCTTCCTCCCATGGTAGCCAGTTTCCTACATCCTCCTCCTGTCTGGTGAGGACATCTCTGTCGTCATATTCTGTCCCCTCTGTACCATCATTTGTAGTAAAACTCATCACTATAATCTCATTTACAGTAAAAACACATAGATTGATCAAACCTGGTTGTTGATATGTAAAGAGAAGCTTTATACAATTTAAAAAGCCTTTCTTTTTAGGAAGAAAACCTAGCTTTTTGGACTTCTGTTTCCAGCTAAGACAGTAGTTTGCATCAATTTAACACACAACTAAAACAATTATAGAAACGGTATAAAGCTGCTTTTTTTTTTTTTAAGCAGCTGTTTGAAGCCATCAAAGAGCAACCAGGGCATCCCAGACTTGAGGAGCCCAGATCTCAAAGAAAAGATAAAAACATTGGGGTGAGTTCGGCTTTCTCTTCCTCTTCTCCTCATAAGGCAATCACCAATCTGTGAGAGGTTTAGGCAAGAGACTGAAAAGAAAGTGATGGGTCAGAGCTTTCAAAAGACTCACGGGACTGGGATATGGACAGTGGGAGTTCAAGCTTGCCAGAACAGCCAGGACTGGAAGATCGGTTCTCAGGAGAGAAGGCGAGCTCAGGGCTGTGAGCCTGATGGTCTGAACTGCTTTTTTCCCCTCAAAGTGTTTGCCTATTTGCAAACTGGACAGGCAGAGAGATGGAGAATCCAAGCAGAAAAAGCTACTAACAGACTGAGATGCTAAATACAGCTATTCATTGCCTTTGACGTTCGGGAGACAGGGACGTTGAGAGCTTTGGCAAAGACAGGAGTCCTTCAGTTTGGAGCCCTGAAGGACTAACTGTAGGACTATGAATACACTGGAAATAAACAAGGCCTTACTAAGCGCGAAGTCCAGCCTTGAGATATCTCAATCTGAGACCTTAAATCACTGTGATTTGACCCTACTCTAACAGCCAAGAAAGCAACAAAAAAAGACTTTCAGCATTTTCATGAGGCCAGAAAGACGAAAGCTGAAGGTAAGGGTTACTAAGGCAATCAGGACTTGAGGGGATTGGAGTAAAGTGACCCTTAGATAAGTGACCCCAACATTTTACACGTTCTTCTTGAAGCATTGTCCAGTGTCTAAGCTATACAGGGCAAGAGGCCGAGATACCACATAGAAAGCAGCAGCTGAGACGCTAAGAAGCTAAGTCACACCTGACAAGGAAGAGAAGCCTTAGAAAACATTCCAGGATTTCCACTGAGACCCCTGAAGACCAAGCCCTAGGAAGGAGGTGAACTGGAAATCAGAGATGTCCTTACAATCACTGAAACCCACTTTCAAATCACCTTGATCTGGGACTAGATCAAAGCAAAGTGCCCACAAGAAGAAAATTACGTTTTCCTTGGAAAATACTGTCACCCAAAGCCTCTACAATTTTTCATTTATAATATCTAACACACAATTAAAAACTACACATATGCCAGGATACAAGAAAATATCAAAAGATAATATAAACAGGCCCACCAGTGATTCAGATAGTAGGGTTATTATAGACTTTAAATGTCTATGGATTAGTATGGTCAAGAAAATGACCAAATAAATAGTATCACCAGAGAGTTAGAATCCTTACGAGGGAATTAAATGCAAATTCTAAAATTGAAAAATACACTGATATTATCAACAATAGCCAAATTATGGAAACAACCCAAATGTCCATTGATGGATGAATGGATAAAGAAGTGGTATACAGGCACACACACACACACACGGAGGAATATTAGTTAGCCATAAAAAAGAATGAAATCTTGCCATTTACAATGATGTGGATGGAACTAGAGAGTATTATGTTAAGCGAAAAAGCCAGTCAGAGAAAGAAAAATACCATACAATTTCACTCATACATGGAATTTAAGACAGAACAGATGAATATGGGGGGGGGAGGCAAACTATGAAACAGACTCTTAACTACAGAAAACAAACTGAGGGTTGCTGGAGGGGAGGTGGGCAGGGGATGGGCTAAATAGGTGATGGGGATTAAGGAGGGCACTTGTGACAAGCGCTGGGTGTTGTATGTAAGTGATGAATCATTAAATTCTACACCTGAAACTAGTATTACACTTTTTGTTAACTAACTGGAATTTAAGTAAAAACTTGAAAGAAGAAAAAAAGAAAAGAAAAATGCACTGATATTAAGAATGCAGTAGATGGGTTTGATAGATAAGGCAAAGATTAAATGTGGATTAGATGTAGCAGAAGATGTGAACAGGAAAGTAGGTCAGTAGAAAATGTCCAAACTAAAGCATGTGAAGAAAGCAGAAGGAAAAGAAAAAGACAAAAGAAAGATAAACAGAAGGAAAATAGAGAAAAGAGCATGTGAAGCCTAGAGCAATGTGCAAAACCATGCATAATTGGAGCTCCAGAGGGATGAAGAGAGAGAACATGATAGAAGCAATATTTGAAAAGAAATAGTTGAGAATTTCCCAAAATCAAAGAAAATCATCAACTCACATATTCAAGGATTTATTCAATGAAATAGGTAGAAATACAGACTGCAAGAAGAAGTGAATAGAGCCAGAAAAATCACATTTATGGAAAATCCCTGAGTCTTGCTCCATGCTCAGCACTGAGTCTGTTTGAAGATTCTCTCCTGCTGGCCCTCCCCCTTCTTGCATTCTCACTTGCATGCATGCACACGCTCCCTCTCTAAAATAAATAAATGGATCTCTTAAAAAAAAAATACATGATTAAAAAAACAGTAACAAAGAAAAGAGGAGATGAATGTATGAAGTGAAAGTTTTCTAAGGAAATGATTAAAAGTACTAATTTATGCAAAACACTAATGAGTCAAGGATGCAAGTTGTGATTTCCAGGGTAAGAACTAATTGACTAAGAAAAGGATAAAAGGGAAAGATTGAAAAAAGTAATTAATACAAAAGAAAATGAGAGGGAGAAAAAAAAACGAAGAGACAAAACAAGTAAGACAGCAGATTAAAACCCAAATACAGAAGTAATTACATAAATCATAAAAAGACTAAGCAATCCATTTAAAAAAAAGTTTACCAGACCATGGGGGAAAGAATCAATATATGCTGCCTAAAAAAGCAGGATTTAAAAGGCAGAAAGTAAAAGAATAGAAAGCACGTACCGCACAAGGGCAAGGAGTCTAATTTGACTGATCAAATAAAAAGGGAATATGCATGCATTGGTAAATAGGGGCATTTCCTAATAATAAAGCATCAATTCACCAGGAAAATATAACATTTCTAAATTTGTATTCATCTAAAAATGTAGCTTCAAACCATATAAAACAAAAACTGAAAGAACTAAAGTATATATGGACAAATCCACAAACACAGTAGGACATTTTAACACACTTGTGTTGGTAACCAACATAACACATTGATAGAACAAATAGACCAAGAATCAGGAGAGATCTAGAAATTTTGAACAATATGATTATTCAATTTGACCTAATTGTATGTATGCATACATATGTGTATGTATCATTGTATCCAATACACATTATTTTCAAGTATATGTACTACATTTACCAAAGTTGAATAATCACTAAGGCAAATAAACTCTCAACAAATGACCCACTATGGAAATCATTTAAAGTAGTTTCTTTGATCAGTGAAATTAAGACAAAATCAATAACAAAATGATAACTAGAAAATCCAAACTGTCTGGAAATTAAGCAATATACTCCTAAATCATCCAGTTATTTAAGAAATAACTGAATTAGGGCGCCTGGGTGGCTCAGTTGGTTAAGCGACTGCCTTCGGCTCAGGTCATGATCCTGGAGTCCTGGGATCGAGTCCCGCATCGGGCTCCCTGCTCAGCAGGGAGTCTGCTTCTCCCTCTCCCGCTCCCCCCTCTTGTGCTCTCTCTCTCTCTCACTCTCTCTCTCAAATAAATAAATAAAAAAAAAAAATCTTTAAAAAAAGAAATAACTGAATTAATAACTGAATAGGTTCAGTTGAATACATTCAAGAAATCACAATGGAAATGGAAAACTAGTTTGAACTGAATTATGATAAAAATTATAAAAAATATATCATAACTTGCATGATATAACTAAAAGAAACGGAAAACACTTGATTGTCTTAGAGAACAGGAAAAGGTGAGAGTTAATGATTTTAGGATTCATCTCAAGACACTGTTTTAAATAAGGAAATGAAACACAAAGAAAGTAAAAAGAAAGAAATATAAAAGCAGACATTAATGAAAAAAATAGAGAAAATCAACTATGGCAAAACAGACTTCTTTGAAAAGATTATCAAAATTGATAAAATACCAAAGACTGATATTTAAAGAGAAAATGCATGAATTAGCAATATTAGGAATAAAAAAAAGACATCACTACAGACTTATAGGCCTTAAAAAGGTAATGATAAGATTACGAACAACTTTATGCAAACAATTTTTAAAATTTAGGCCAAATAGATAATTTTCTTGAAAACACAACTTACCAAATTTACAAAATAAGAAAGGTATATTAAAATTAAATACATTTTATGTGTAATTAAAATCTTCCCCCAAAAAAGAGCACCAGGCCCAAATGGCTCTATCAGTGAATTATTTCAAGTATTTAAGAAAGAAGTAACACAATCTTACACAAAGTCACCCACAAAGCAGAAAAGAGGAAATATTTCCCATCTCATTTTATAAGGCTCACATAATTTCATAAAGGATATTATAAGAAAGATAATAGACCGTATATCTTGTGAACATAGATTCAAAAGATCTAAACATAATTTAGCAAATCAAATCCAGCAATAAAAAAAGATAAAGCACTAGAACCAAGTTCAGTTTGAACGCAAGATTAATTGAATATTCAGAAATCAACTCATTTATATTAGTTAATGTGTACAATATAATTCCCTACAATAACAAAAAAGATTGCATGATCATCTTAGTAGATATAAAAAAACTATTTGATGAAAATAAACACTCTTTGCTATTTAAAAAAAAAAACTCTAAGCAAACTAGGAATAAAAAAGACTTTCTTTAATCTGACAAAAAATATCTTTAAACAGTGAAGTGTTGGAAACTTTCCCCAAAGGTTAAGAACAAAAAAGAATCCCATTATTATCACTTGTATTTAACATTTTACTGGAGATCCTATTCAATGTAATTAGGAAAGAAAAATTAAAATGCATATAAATCAGAAAGGAAAAAATAAAACTACTATTATTTACAGATGATTATGAAAGTAGAAAATCCAAATGAATCTACAGGTAAACCACTAGAATTAATATGTGAACTTAGCAAAGTTTCTGGATACAAAGTCATTATGCAAACACCAATTTTATTTTTATACTGTAGCAATATACATTTGAGGATGAAACAAAAACTTATGTCATTTAAAATAGCAACAAAAGGGATGCCTAGGTGGCTCAGTTGGTTAAACATCTACCTTCGGCTCAGGTCATGATCTCTGGGTCCTGGAATCAAGCTCCGCGTCGGGCTCCCTACTCAGCAGAGAGTCTGTTTCTCTCTCTCTCTCTCTCAAATAAATAAATAAAATCTTGAAAAATAAATAAAAAATAAAGATGTCAATTCTCCCCCAAACTCATTTACAGATTCAATGTAATCATCATCAAATTCCCAATGGATTGTTTTGTGTAAAAATTAACAAGCAGGTTTTAAAATTCATATAGAACTGCAAAATAACAAGAAAAGCCAAGATAATCTGCAAGAACAATACCAAAGCTGGAAGACTCAATAACATATATCAGGACTTATTACGATGTTGCATTAATGAAGAAGACAGTGTGGCATTGGTATAGTATGCACGAATAGACAAATCAGAATAAAAGTCCAGAAACAGCTTCCAGGAAATGACAGAGGAACATCTTCATGACCTTGAATGGGGCAAGGATTTCTTAGACAAAATACACAAGCATAAATCATAAAGAAAAAGATAAATAGGATCACTTTAAAAATAAGAATTTTTTCATGAAAAGACACTATTAAGAAAGTAAAAAGGCAAGGCATAGTGGAAGATGATTATAAGATACCTATCTGACAAGGATTTACATCTAAAATACAGAAAGAATTACAAATCAACAAGAAAAAAATACCTGACAACAATTTTAATGGTCAAAACAAACCAAAAAATTAGTGTGAATAACCCTTTTACAAAGGAGGATATATAAACGGCTAATAAATATGTGAAAAGGTGGTCAGCATCATTAGTCACTAGGGAAATACAAATGAAAACCACAATGAGATACCATTATGCATGCAATAAAATAGCTAAAATGAAAAAAAAAGTCACAAGAGTAAGTATTGGCATCTGGAATTTTTATTTACTGTGTTGAAAAATAAATTGTGGTATATTCATACAGTCAAATACTATACATCAATGAAATTGAACAAACTAATACTATACACGATAACATGGATAAATCTCACAAACCTAATTTCAAGAGAAAGAAGCCAGACATAAATCATCACAAAATGGATGAGTCATTTTATATAAAGTTCAAATATAGGCAAAACAAATCTATGGTGACAAAAGTTAGACTAGTAGTTACCTCTTATGGGGGGTAATAAATGGAAGGGCAGGGAAATTCGGGGTGCTGGCAATGCGCTTTATCCCGATTGCATAGTGGCTACACAAATGCATTCCCGTAAAAATTTGCCAAGCAGAACACTTAGGATTTATGCATTTTTTGTCAATATGTGATATTCAATTCAAAAGTTTACTTTTAAAAAAGCCTCTCTTTTGAGACAATTAACTTAATGCAGATCAGAAGTCCTATTTTGGAATTCAAAAGCTAAACATTGGATCTTTCTTTCCCTTTTCATTCTAACAGTCCAAAGCTTCCCCAAAGCACTGGATGCCTCTAGCTGGATAGCAGAAGAATCACGTAAAAGGAAGTACAAAAAGGAAAAGAACATTAATATATTTCAAAAATATTATCCCTGTTACACTTTTCATAAAGCCCAAAATCAAACGAACAGAAACAGATGTAAATTAAAACTGTGATATAATTTTTCAAGATAACGGCAAAATATTTTTGAGAGGATATCCTTCATGGTAGAAAGGATGCTTAGAAATAGACATTCCATATGGTATTTGTACATGCATTCTGGAGGAAAACTTGGGGAAAATCTGTAAAAAAGTGCACACTATTTGACTTAGCAGTGCCCTTCCCAGAAACATGACAAATAAAAAAGAATCTGTGCAAGGACTTATCTACAAGTATTTTCTTTGTGATTTTGTTTATAATGTAAAGAAATGTGGGAAAAAAATCTAAGCCTCCAATGATAGAGAAATTATTATATATTCACATGTAAAATTGTAGAAATAAATGTATTGAAAGAGAATGATATTCATACTTTATTATAGGTGGAAAAAAACAAGCCATTAAACATAGGTAGACACCATAGGCTTCCATTTTGTTAATATGCTTTGAAGAAAAGTCCAATGGGCCAGGAGGAATTGCCTCTGGATGGTGAAGTCATTCACTCATTGATTAATTAAATGCTTATACACCAGGCCCAGTGTTAGGGAACAGGTGTTCAAAGATAGACACATTCTCTGTTGTTATGGAGATTAAAGCTTAAAAGAAGCCACAAACCTTCACCCATTCCACTCTGCTAGAGGCCCCTCAACCATCACAGACACAAGAGTTGCTGAAAACATTCACAAGCAAGAAATGAAAGCTTTATAACCTGAAGTTGCCCAGCTACAATTTAAGGACGTTTCCTAGGGGGGTTTGCTCAGCGAAGGTGAGAAAGAGCTGGTCACCTCCCATGTCCAATTGCTCCGCACTAGAAATGGAAATCAGAATTAGAAATTGTTAAATGGTGTTTAAGAGCCAAGAGGGTCATGATGTTGTTTTTGGTTATGTTTGAGTTTGAATTTGTTTTATATGCTAAGGCAAGCCTCAAAATATAAAAAGGAGGCAGAGACATCATCAAAATGAGAATTTCACAGTGAAATTCATGCTTGCTCGTCATATTTATTCTTGGTCTAAACACCATGGGATAATATTTTTATTCCTTTAGACACACCAGAATCATAACCCAGTGGTTGAAAGCAGAGACATTGGAATCAGGCTTCCTGGATTCACATCCTAGTTCTATCACTTTTCAGCTTTGTTACTTAGGGCAAGTTAAGATATCTTTCAAGCTCTGTTTCATCATCCATAAAATGGAGGCAATGACAGTAAATATGTAAGGATTAAATGTGTTGAAGAATAGTTCTTGTGACAGGACCTGATTTTTTTTAAAAAAAACCCTTAATAATGGTTAATTATTATTGCATTCTAAATATATAGTGACTTCCTTCTTTAACAGAAACATAAAGGATTTCTGCAAACACTTTATTCCCAACAGACCCAAATTAAAGATTCACATGGAAGAAAAAGGGTCACCTTACAGCACAATCTACTAGATTACATCTGAAACTTGAAAACTGAGTAATTAATTACTTGGTTAACTTATTCAACTTAGATAGCCAATATGGATTTTTAAATATTTTTTCCTCACAAAATATATTTGTTTTTCTTTACAAATATGTCCTCTGTTCTCCAGTTCATAATTGCCACAGGAATGGTGATTTCCTATATCCCACATTGCTCAGCACCCACCTAAACCCATACTTTCCCAGAAACTCCCATCCAATTGTGGCTTCAGACGAGCAAAATGGTGCAAAGACTGCTTGGAAGTGATGTAGACACCGAAGAGGTCATGTTTGACAATTATTTTTGCCCTGCCAGTCTCCGAGCTCATGGATTATTTACATAGTGCTTTACAATTGCTAGATCCGCTCATATAATTCTCTCTCCAGGTTTCATGGTTGGTTAGATAGCTGTGTTATAGCTTCTTTTATTTAACTCACAATGATTCTATATGCACAATTTACATGGGCAAGAGCAATTGCTAAATCTCCCCAGCGCCACACTGCCCTGCATAAGTTCTTATAGCATCAGATTTATTCCTTTCTTCTGGATCATACCCATTGGCACACAAACATGCAGTAATCTTCCATCTTGGAAAGAAGAAAGGGAGGGAGAGAGGGAAGGACAAAGGAAGGAAGGAAGAGAGAGGAAGAGGGATGAAAACAAGAAGAGAAGGACTCTTATGATCCCGTGTCCCCCACCCCCCACCCCCCACCAAGCTGTTCTCCATTTCTGTTTTCCTTTACAGTGAAACTCCTCCATAGAGGTTACTCAGGGACTGTCTTCCCATTCCCTCATAACTGTCTCCAGTCAAGACTTCATTCCTACTACGCTACCAGAACTGCTCCCTCCATATTGTTAAAAGCAATGGTCAGTTCTCAACTAATCTAACCTGTCTCAGCAACACTTGATAGAGTTGATCACTTCTTTCTTTTTGGAATGCTTTCTTTATGAGCACATTCTCCCGGTTTTCCTCCAACCTCACTGCCCACTCTTTCTCTGCTTCCTCTTTTGTCTCCTTCTCCTCTACCCAGCGTCTAAGTATCAGAATTTTCCAAGGCTCCAGCCTGATTGACCTCCTCTGATACCATGGCTGTAAGCCCTATCTGCATACTCATGAGTCCCAGATGTGTATCTCCAGCCCTGACCACTCTCCTGAGCTCTAACCACCTACTCAGTATCTCCACTCCTCACCATGGTCTATGAAGCTCCCGCAACATATGGTCCCTAACTCTCATCTTAAAGATATCATCTACTCCACAAAAATAGACTCAAAATGGATGAAAGACCTAAATGTGAGACAGGAATCCATCAAAATCCTTGAGGAGAACACAGGCAGCAACCTCTTCGACCTCAGCCACAGCAACTTCTTCCTAGAAACACCGCCAAAGGCAAGGGAAGCAAGGGCAAAAATCAACTATTGGGACTTCATCAAGATAAAAAACTTTTGCACAGCAAAAGAAACAGTCAACAAAACCAAAAGACAACTGAAAGAATGGGAGAAGATATTTGCAAATGACATATCAGATAAAGGGCTAGTATCCAAAATCTATGAAGAACTTATCAAACTCAACACCCAAAGAACAAATAATCCAATCAAGCAATGGGCAGAACACATGAACAGACATTTCTGCAAAGAAGACATCCAAATGGCCAACAGACACATCAAAAAGTGTTCAACATCACTTGGAATCAGGGAAATCCAAATCAAAACCTCAATGAGATACCACCTCACACCAGTCAGAATGGCTAAAATTAACAAGTCAGGAAAGGACAGATGTTGGCGAGGATGTGGAGAAAGGGGAACCCTCCTACACTGTTGGTAGGAATGCAAGCTGATGCAGCCACTCTGGAAAATAGTATGGAGGTTCCTCAAAAAGTTGAAAATAAAGCTACCCCATGACCCAGCAATTGCACTACTGGGTATTTACCCCAAAGATACAAATGTAGTGATCCGAAGGGGTACATGCACCCCAATGTTTATAGCAGCAATGTCCGCAATAGCCAAACTATGGAAAGAGCCAAGATGTCCATCAACAGATGAATGGATAAAGAAGATGTGATACACACACACACACACACAATGGAATATTATGCAGCCATCAAAAAATGAAATCTTGCCATTTGCAACGATGTGGATAGAACTAGAGGGTATTATGCTAAGCAAAATAAGTCACTCAGAGAAAGACATGTGTCATATGATCTCACTGATATGAGGAATTTGAGAAACAAGACAGAGGATCATAGGGGAAGAGAGGAAAAAATGGAACAAGATGAAACCAGAGAGGGAGACCAACCATAAGAGACTCTTAATCTCAGGAAACAAACCGAGGGTTGCTGGAGTGGTGGGGGTGGGAGGGATGGGGGGCGCTGAGTGATGGACATTGGGGAGGGTATGTGCTATGGTGAGCGCTATGAATTGTGTAAGACTGATGAATCACAGACCTGTACCTCTGAAACAAATAATACATTGTATGTTTAAAAAAAAAGAAGAAGAAGAAGATAGTAGGAAGGGAAAAATGAGGGGGGAATTGGAGGGGGAGATGAACCATGAGCGACTATGGACCCTGAGAAACGAACTGAGGGTTCCAGAGGGGAGGGGGTGGGGGGGATGGGTTAGCCTGGTAATGGGTATTAAAGAGGGCACGTATTGCATGGAGTACTGGTTGTTATACACAAACAGTGAATCATGGAACACTACATCAAAAACTGACGATGTGGGGCGCCTGGGTGGCTCAGTTGGTTAAGCGACTGCCTTCGGCTCAGGTCATGATCCTGGAGTCCCAGGATTGAGTCCCGCATTGGGCTCCCTGCTTGGCAGGGAGTCTGCTCCTCCCTCTGACCCTCCCCCGTCTCATGCTCTCTCTCTCTATCTCATTCTCTCTCTCAAATAAATAAATAAAATCTTTAAAAAAAAAAAAAACTAACAATGTAATGTATGGTGACTAACAGAACATAATAAAATAAAATTTAAAAAAAAGAAATAAAAAAAAGATATCATCTCCTCACTTACTCTAATTCACATGGACCTTCTTTTATTTTCTCCAATATGCCAAACCAATTTTTGCCTCGGGGTCTTTGCACTTGCCGTTCCCTCTTCTTTAGATGTTCTTTTCTGGTATCTACATGGCTGAGTTCTCCTTGACATTTAGGCCTAAAGTCAGATGGCACCTCCCCCCAACCCCCAGAGAGGCCTTCCCAATCACCCTTTACTGGCCACACCTATCCCCATTGCTCTCTATCATATCACCCTGTTTTATTTTCTTACTCTCACCGCTATCTAACATATATGTTTGTTTACCTGTTTCTTGCCTGATTCCCCACTAAAACATTAATTTCCTTGTGCGTAGGAACTTTAACTTGTTTTGTTTGCTGCTCTAACCTCAAGTTGAGAGCAATAACTGCCATATAAATTTATTGAGTGGATGAGTGATAAATATTTAGTTTGATGAACCATGAAATGTCCAGGTTGGTGGGTAGCCAGAAATTCATTCAAAAGGTGTTTCTTTGCCCTATAGGAAAAGTGAACAGAAACAGAGAGATGTGAAGAAATTGTGGAGTATGTGTTCACTTCCTACTTCCCTGAACTTTGACTTTGTCAAAAAAGGAGAACATCTCCTTAGGAGCTGTGTTAGGAAGTGTGATCATTCACCTGGGGACGTGGCTTATGGCCTATAGACCTGTGCTGACTTCAAGGTTACACAGTTAGCCCATACTTCTATGCAAAATGTTCTTACACGGGCTCCTGCCCCCAGAACAACTCTGGGAACTTCTTAATATGCTGTCATCTTTTTCTCCCCTTCTTCCTTACAATGTCTGTCGTCTCCC
This sequence comes from Phoca vitulina, assembly GCF_004348235.1. Lineage (NCBI taxonomy): Eukaryota > Metazoa > Chordata > Mammalia > Carnivora > Phocidae > Phoca > Phoca vitulina. The sequence goes on along the minus strand of NW_022589713.1, from coordinate 1,516,265 downwards.
TCATATTCCCCAGCATTACTGGCTCAATACTGGTGGGCTTTTCATTCACCTGGAACAGTGATTCTGAGGCTGTTTGCAGCTGAACCAGAGGGAACCGTGTGAGTCTGGAACCTGGAAAAAAGAATCATCCTACATGCATGAACCTATCTTTCAGGCAGTAGCAAATCACCACCCTATTGGCCCTTTCTCTCCCACAAACATTAAAAAGCCTGGTTTGAAAGCCATTAAGCAGTAAGAAATTTCTGGAGAAATCAGTGCTGGAAAATTCCACCTTCTACTGGTTCAGTCACTGGTTATGGGTAACTCTAGGTGATTGTTGGTAAATAACAGTGAGAATCTGAATGATTAGCATCCATTGAGGGTTATGAGAAACAGAAGTTGGTTGCTCACATAGTTCTTCTTCTCTTTCTTCTTTCTCCCATCAATGGTGATGGAATAATGTATCAGGAAGGAAAGTTAGATTGATAAATGGAGGGAAATTATTTATTGCAGTTCCTCTGAATGTGTTCTATCTTCTCATTCTTTCTCATTCCAATATGCTGAAGTCAAACTGTTTAATTTCCAGATGGAAAGAAGATTATAAAATCTTACAAAAATATCTAACTTTCCCAACAAACTCCCCCATTTGTGATCACATACATTGATGATTTCATGTAAATTTGTTCATGTTCATTTGCATTCAGCAGATGTTTAATAAATGTACAAATGGATAAATGAAAAATAAGCCACTCATGAAACTTAAGAGAAGCTCTTTTGTCCAAGTGGAATGACAAAATCAGATCTTAGAGAATCATTATTTTTTTTAAGATTTTTTGAATTTATTTATTAGAGAGCGAGCAGGGGTGGGGGCAGAGAGAGAGGGAGAGAGAATCTGTGGAGAGTGGAGCCCAATGTGGGGCTCAATCTCATGACCCCAAGATCATGACCTAAGCCGAAATCAAGAATCAGATTCTTAACTGACTGAGCCACCCAGGCACCCTGAGAATCGTTATTATAAGATGAAGCATTTATAATAGATTAAACTCACTGAACCAATTAAAAGTCAGCACTGATTGATTGGTGTCTTTAGACAGTTAATTCATTCCAACAATATGTTATTTAATTCTAATGTTCAATAGCTCACATTTTAAGCACTAGAATCAGATATTTTCAAGGAGAGAAAATGAGAGACAAGAAGATGCAGCTCCCACTAAGGCCTAACAGTCGTGGAACCCAGGGCCACATCTGAGACAACCAAGATCAACCTAAGTCATTATATATGAGCTTAAACTCCAAACGCAAAACACTATTCCATATTTCAACTCATCATACTATGGGACAACAATAGCTGCTAAAATCCTTTTTCTGGGTGGTTACTCATTCATAAATTCTTAGAGATAACTGAAGTCAGAAGTTTCACACCAAGTAAAAGGCCTGCTTTATACCACTGTATAAAAACTCATATATCTGGTCATACCTGTAGAAAGCACAATGTAAAAGATTATTAGATTGAATAGGAATTTTGATTTAGTCATAGATTGGGGGGTGAATCACTAAACTTTTGAAGCTAATGTCATGGAGGGCAACCGGGTTCCTACTAAACAACTCTTGGTGTCATAAAATCCTAAACTAAGTTTAGATACAGGAAAATAATTTTTGTGAATTATATTTTATGAAAAATAGCTTCATCTTTAATCAGGATCCAAAATCATTTCCTTTAGTGGGTCTGAGTAGATTTGAAGTTGCTAAATAACATCTTCTTCCTTCATTCTACAAGCATTTATTAAATTCTTCTGGGTCAGGCAGCATGCTCAGCTTTGCAGAATGCTTCATAGTGCATACAAATGCACCATCTCACTTAATCCTTCCAGCCCAGCCCTTTGGGGATACTGTTGTTATTATTTCTACTTTATAGTCAAATAAACAGAAGCTTAGAGAATTTAAGTGCCCAAGATCAGTAAATAAGAAATGGAGCTCGTTCTTAACCCACAGTTTTCCCATGGAATTGGATATCTTGCTTAAAACTGTTTAAGTACTACATCCTCAAATAAAATCTTCACCAGATTTTAAGTCTCAATAATACAGATTTTCCAAGTTCCTTTCAACCAATCAAAGCTTGAGAGATTCCATAACAAAACCTCAACCCTTCACAGCATGGTTTTTTGAGTTGTCCCTCTCTAAGTGAGACATGTTATTTTGGGCAGTCTCATGTGATGAGAGAGATAATGGGCTCTTTGGGTGGTAATAAAAACAAAGTCACTACTTTGACAGTAAGTAAAATAGAAACTGAAACTTTAAAAAAATAGGATTTTCTGATTTCACAAATGAGCCATCAAGAAACTGGGTTTAACTTCTCAGTGTAATTTTCTCTGTCACTTAAAATAATAACATGCCAATTTATGAAGTCCTTTGGGCTCATTTTAACAAGTAAATGAACAACTCAAATTCTATTTAAAACGTAGGCTTTTGTATACAGATCAAAAATAAGGAAATATGAGAAGGAGATGTTTTGGTCTGGGTATGCTTTCTAGCCCAAGGCACAGGTGAGAATGGAGTGAAGGAAGGCCCAGCCAGCAGGGACTTCAGGAGCCCAAAGGGGAGCTAGGGCTTCAAGGTCACAGTCAATTAGGAAAATCTGGTGTTTGAGGCAGAGCATCCCTGGGGAAGTGCTTTTTAGTTGTGTAGGCTTTTTGCTTTTTTGTTGTTGAGAGTGAAGGTCCCTAAGGTAGCATGTAACCAACCAGCAGATACTAAGAGTGGAGATCTGAGGGATAAGAGACCACATCCAATGGGTCAGTCAGAAAAGCATCTTCTGGCAGATTTGGCAAATGAATGAGGAGTAGAACAAGATGGCCAGAAGAAAAAAAGAACCACTGGTAATTGCTGAGCAGAAGAGTATCAAGAATAGTGAAAAGTCTGATATTTTACCCTATTTTCAAGCTAAGAAGTTAGCTCGCCACAGTTTCATGGATGCTAGCAGAGAGCACAAGACTCCTGGGTCAAAGACAAAGGAATTTATGCTCAGAGCAGAGCAAACAACATGAGCGTCAGCATATTTGTATCAGTTCCTCTTGCTCTCAAGTTCCCTGGGGCAATGTGGATGGACTTCCATAGATGCTTGCACATGCAGTGGGTTACACTATGGGAAAGGAACACTGACCCTAGGAAATGAATCTTTTATAAGGAGCAGTAAGCATGCTAGCCCTTTGCTCTGGAGAAAGACACTATCTCTATCCTCCAACACTTCACTATACAAATATCTTCAAAAAAAAAAGTCTGGAACAAATGGCAATCAGTGCCTCTCTTGCAAGATATGTAGAAATGCAAAAGACTCAGGGAAAACGGTCTCTCGGGTGCCTGGGTGGCTCAGTCATTAAGCGTCTACCTTCAGCTCAGGTCATGATCCCAGGGTCCTGGGATCAAGTCCCACATCGGGCTCCCTGCTCGGTGAGAAGCCTGCTTCTCCCTCTCCCACTCTCCTTGCTTGTGTTCCCTCTCTCGCTGTCTCTCTGTCTGTTAAAAAATAAATAAAATCTTTAAAAAAAAAAAGAAAAAAGAAAATGGTCTCTCAACAAAGAGTTGCCTCCTAGATGGTTCTACATCCAGTTCCTCAGCTGTGGTCACTTAAAAGGACAACTGGGACCCCATCAGAATATATTTTCAGAAAAGCTGGACAAAGAAGGATCTGTCTTATGTTGGGCTCTCCAAAGGCAGACTTTGAGATGAAGATCCATATGCAAATGATTTGTTAAAGAAATCATCCCAGAACAATCCAAAAAAAATGGGTGAAGCAACACTGAAAAGGGGATTTTAGGTAAAGTTCTCTGATCCTGAAGTAAAACTCTGGTGTGTAGATTAAGCCTCAGAGTTGTCTCAATCCAAGGAAAGGGATCTAGGCTCTAAAACTCCTATCCCTTTCAGTCATTGAGCAAGGCCACTACAATGCAGCTTAAACTCTCAGATATTTATAGCTCTCTGTGCTTACAGGAAAAGAAACTCCAGTACCCTGCAGATGGGTTCCTGAGGAAGAGGCAGAGATGAGGGACATAGGAGGCAAAAATATACTGAAGCCAGGGTAGAAGCACACAGAAATGGAAAAGGGATCTAAAGTGATCTAATTGCTTAGATCCACTTACATCTCACATTATGTTCACTTCATACTGTCATAGTTCCTTCAAAATGATGGGTAGTCAAAATTTCTGGGGGAAAAACTTACAAGAGGAGGGTTAGTCAGATGAGTAAAAGCCCTCTGCTGCAATTGATCTCAAGTTCATCACTAGTATTCATAATCTCATTCCTCTATCACCCACTCCAGATTTCCTTTATCATTAGCTAGCACTGCTACTTGTGTAAGCAGCTAGCCTGGTAGTATTAACCAGACCTTCATCCCTGAGAGATCTGAGCCCCAATACAACTCTCATATTGGGCCATGGTTGCTATAATTGCCCATTTATAGTTTAAAATAACCATGGGAGCACCAAGACTAAGTCCAGTGGATCCCTAGAACTTTCCCCCATTATGTAGCAGCAACCCTACAGCATCATGATGTTCAGGGTCAGTTACTCCTGCCAGTATGGTAGCTCCTTTCTTTTCTACTATCACAAGCAGCCCTAAATGACCAGGTGACAGCCATAGCTTTATTGTAAATGGAATTAATACTGTGTTGGAGGAAGCATCCTTCCTCTGGGAACCAGTACCTCTAAACCCACAGAACCAAAAGTTGTGTGGCCATATGCATATGGACCCACTTGTTTTCTTATAAGTGAGTCCCTGATGCTGAGCTATACACTCACAGACACTTTCGGCCTTCTGACTCCAGTAGCCCAAGGGCAGACTTTCATAGAAGAGTTACAGATTCCAGTCATTGGATGAAGTCAAGAGAGAGGCACAGAAAAATAATAAAAGAGATCCAAGGGGATGTGAGTAGAGGACCAACAGTGTTTGCTATGGAATCAAACAAGAAAGTGTCAGGCAAGCTATTGCTTCCAGGAGCTAGTAATCTTCTATCCTTTGTTCATTCAACAGTCAATACCTATTATGTGCCCTGCACAGTGCTCCATGCTAATGGCACAGAAATAAATTCTTCTCCTTCTCCTTTTTCTTTGAAAAGGAATCAAGTAAACACTAGTCAGGTAGTAGGAAAGTTAGCCTGGGAGGGAAGGTGGGCTAAAAAGGGTGTGTGATCAGTTAGATTACCGCTGAGTAGATAGCACTTTGTTCTGCTGAGAACTCTGGGATCCAGTGTTGAACATGCACCTCAATGTTATCCCACTGAAAGGATGAGGGAGCTGGGGTATTTGTACACCAAATCCTATTGGGCATTACTTGAAAGCTGCTCCCAAGGGGCATTAGTTACCTAGCACTTCAACTGTCTTGCCTGTGAATAGAGCAGGATCTGGTCCCAGAATAAATCCTCAGGAAAAGAGTCCCAGGGTTGACAGTGGCAGTTGGAAGGTGGGGCTTGAGAACAATGAAAATTTAAAGGCTAAAGGGACAATGGATGGGGCACCCTTTTGAGCAGTTGCATTAAAAGTCTTGAGATGGCTTTTTAACTAGATCTGAAAGATGAGTAAGTTTGCCAGTCAGAATATTAGTTCCAGGAGTTAGTAAGAGAAAAACAGAAATAATATCTTAGTTCTGTCTGATATAACAAAATACAATAGATTGGGTGGCTCATAAAGAACAGAAAGTTATTTCTCACAGTTTTGGAGGCTGGAATTCTAAGATCAAGGTGCCAGCCTGGCATTCTAAGATCATGGGTGGATTCTGCTGAGGACCTTCTTCCTGGGTGGGACTGCTGCCTTCTTGTTGTATCCTCACATGGTGGAAAGAGAGAGAGAGAGAGCTTGTCCCTTATAAGGGCACTAATCTCATTCAGGAGGGCTCCACCCTTGTGAGCTCATCCAAACCTAGTTACTTCCCATCACATTGAAAGTTAGGGCTTCAACATATGAATTTTAGGGGGGCACAAACAGGTGAGGAATGTCCTTCCAAATCTAAAGCATACACATATGCTCCTTTTGGAAATATGACCAGACAGGTGGGCAATGTCACAGTTAATGCTGTAGTATACTTTCAACTTCTAATGGGGACTCAGGTCTTCCTGTGCTCATCCCTCATTCTGCCATGCAGAAGAGAACATCATGAGTTAAAATCAAGGGTACTTTGGGGTCCTGGTACTAGGGGATAAAGAATTCAATGGAATGTGTAAAGAGGTTACAAGCTGTTACTGTACTTAATTCTCTTAAAAATGGTAAAAACAGTATCATTTATGGGAATCTGAGAACACACTCCTAGGTTTCTCTCTCTGTTCTATGGTTTTTTCTCCTTTTTCTGTCTTGAGCCCAAACCTTAAGGCCAAGTAGGAATCAAGGGAACCACAACAAAGAGAACCCCAAAACTTCCCTAGAGCCCCTCAAAGAAGGGAGCTAGGCTGGACCACATGGCAATTGCAAAGACTCCTTCTCCTGCTCTGGCCCAAGATTTAAATTAAAATCAGTCTACTTTGAGACTTTTATTAAACTTTATTCAACTCGTACTAATCTTGCCCCACATGTTCACATCCAGTATCTGCCAGGGTTCCAGCTAAAAACAGATGGCTCATAGAGGCAGTACATATTCAAGGACTTGGGAGCAAACAAGGCCACTGTGTCTTTACCATAGGAGATATTAATTCCAAGCAGCTCAGACTGTCCTCCAACAGTGATAAAAGTAACAGAGAAAAACATCAGAGCCGAAGACCACACACTGCCTATACTGCATGGCTCTCACCACATAACACAATTTCAGGGGTACAGACAAAATACCTTCTCTGACCACAAACTGTACCCTGAACTTTCACAATCCCTATGTCCACAGAGACACAACTGTGTAAGCCTTACCTGAAGTTTGCACCTCAGCAAAAATGGGCTTGTTGAATTTGAATGAACAAATGTTTATAGTTAACATTTTCAACAAATAATTATTGAAAATCTCCTATATGTCAGATATGCACTTTGTGTTAATTATTCAATGGTCAACAAAAGAGGCATTTTACTTTTCCTCATGGACTTTAGACTAGAGACAAATAAACATAAATATAAACAAAGACATAGCAAATTATGATAAATGTTATGAAGAAAGGTATACGATGTTATTAGTGGTATTAGCCATGGGCAAAAGGAGATAGTCTACTTCACACTGGGTGATCAAGTAAGGCTTCCCTAGTCAAGACCTGAAGCGTCAGTAGGAGCCCACCAAGCTTCAAGTTGGGAGAAAAATCTTATGCAAAACAAGCAAGGGAGCTCAGGAAGTAAAAGGAACAGAATAGACTAATGTGGCTGAGGTACAATGAGCAAAAGGAGGCAGGCTAGGCAGGATCAGCCATGCAGAGTCAGCATTTCTCCTGAATGCATTGTAATATTTCCATATAATGGTGACGTGATTCCACTTAGGTGGGTTTTTTGTTGTTGTTGTTTTGTTCTCTTTCTGGCTGTTAGGTAGAGAATATATCTAAAAGGTGGGATCAGCCAACAGACACATGAAAAGATGCTCAACATCACTCATCATCAATGAAATGCAAATCAAAACCACAATGAGACATCACCTCATACCTATCAGAATGGCTAAAAGCAAAAAGACAAGAAACAACAAGTGTTGGTGAGGATGTAGAGAGAAAGGAAACTTGTGTACTGCTGGTGGGAATGCAAACTGGTGCAGTTGCTGTGGAAAACTGTATGGAGTGCCCTCAGAAAATTAAAAATAGAAATACCATATGATCCAGTAATTCCACCACTGGGTATTTATCCAAGGAAAAGGAAAACAGTAACTTGAAAAGATACCTGTATCTCTATGTTTATTGTAGCATTATTTACAATAGCCAAGACATGGAAGCAACCTAAGTTTGAAGACAAATAGATAAAGAAAATGTCACACACACACACACACACACACACACACACACACACACTGGAATATTATACAGCCATAGAAAGAATGAGATCATGCCATTTTGAGACAACATGGATGGACCTAGAGGGTATTATGCTAAGTGAATAAATCAGACTGAGAAAGAGAAATACCATATGGCTCCACTCATAAATGGAACCTAAAAAAATGAATAAACAAATAGAAAGCAGAATCAGAACTATAAATACAGAGAACAAACTGATGGGTGCCAGAGGGGCAGGGGTGGAGGGTTGGGCAAATGGGTGAGTGGGAGAGGGAGATACAGGCCTCCAGATATGGAATGAGGAAATCATGGGAATAAAGAGCAGAGCATAAGGAATACAGTCAATGATACTGTAATGGCGATGTAATGGGACAGATGGGAGCTATACTTGTGAACACAGCATAATGTATAAAGTTGTCAAATCACTGAGCTGTACACCTGAAACTAACGTAACATTGTGTGTCAGCTATACTCAAATAAAAAATTTTTCTAAAAGGTGGATTAGTAAGCAGGAAAGAAGTGGGCTTGAGGCAAAGGCAACTCCTCCTTATGACCTAGTGTAGGCCCATCAAAGACAAGTCATCCTTGTTTCAGCCATTTGCTTAGGTTGGCCACACACAGGGTGCGAGTAGGACCAGAGGCAGCCCCTTTGCCTGTTGCCATTTCCAAAAGTAGACTTGGAATCAAACTGGGAGTCAAACACATGAATACAATGCCAAAGCCACCCATTTAGAAACGAATGAATGAGAGTTGACCAAACAGACACTATTTTATTATCCACAGATTAATCTCTAAATATATTTGGGTGCCTATGGCGGGGGTAGGGGGGCACTATTAATGCAAACAGAATTTGAAAATAGTTTTGACTTTAGTAGTTGCCCCACACTTGGTACAACATAAATTATCAATAAAGTGGTTTTCCACTGGGAGATTGTGTTTTACATATACAAAACTCATAATTTGTGTTTATTGAAAAGATTTACACACTGGAATGTTATTTATGTTTTTAATTTGTCTGCACCAGTAAATAACATCCCACTTAGCTAGCAGTTCCTGGGCAGAGTATTTGCTTCTGAAATACAGTGTCCACAACCTATTCTGGCCACCTCCACGCCTGGTACTGCTGATCCATAAAGCCATAATCAATGTACTCAATAAATATTTATAGACTAGATGGATGAATGAGTGCATCTTTACATCTTTTCTATTTACCAGGAGAATCAACCCAATACAGAACTTGCTTCACAGACTGTTATATCATTTAATTAACAACCCCAGTACCCCTTTGTATTCATGACTTTTATTTCACTGTAACTACCTGCCAATTTCTCATCTTTAATACCATTGTGCATTCAACATGCATTTTTTCTATTATAGCTTTTTAAATGTATAAAGCAGATTGTTATTATACATCAGCATTTGCTGATGATGAGGCGGCTCCTTAGAAAATTGGTTTGCACTCTTTTCCTTTCAAAACTTGTGAAAAGACCAAATGTGTGTAAAATGCACTGATAGGCCCTAAGGGCAGCTGTAAGGATGAACAAGGTCAAGCCCCATTTTTAAAGCCCTTTAAACCAGAGCACAACCCGGTTGGTGACTGAAATTTATTGATTCTGCCCATTAATATTTCTACAAACCATTCCCAAAGCCACAGCTCAGTGAAGGCCTTCATCGTCACTTACCTGGGCTATTACAATGGTCTCCTAACTGTCACTTTAAAAAGAAAGCTGTCTTTTCTTTCCTCTTCCCTTCACTTAAGACTAAAATATATTTTGAAAAAAGACAATATCATCAATCCAGGGCCTAGAGATTTTAATAAATGGGCTTTTGACATGTTACATCATAAATGAACCTTCCAAGTTTATAAGTGGTCCTTTGACAGGATGCATCATGTCAATCTATAGCTCAGAACCTTTACTGATTTAATCCATAATTCATATAGTAATGGATCCTGAAAATTCCATTGCTTCCTTTCTTCTAGCAAGGGCAACTCTGCTACAATTTGAGACTGATCAGTTGGTGCCATGTGGCTAAAACTGTGCAGTGTCCTCTGAATGAGTCAGTCCATGGACCCTCACCCAGTGTTTCTCAAACTTGGATCATGATTGAACCACCTTACTACTTCAGCCATACCCATTTATCTTTTGTACTATTAGCTGCTTAATTTTTAAAAATCAAACAAGTTTTAACTTACTCATAAAGGCAATTGTATACTAACAGCACAAGCAGAAAACCACAATCAATTGTCATTAAAAGAAGCTCCCACAGTTCCATCAAGGGCACAGTTCACTCACATAGCAACAGACGAAAGAGAATCACAATTTGGGAAAGACTCAACTAGCCAACTCTATCACCTCCACTGATCAGGAAGGGAGCTGGGGAATAATAATAGAACATTGTAGTAAATTCAAGACTGGCTTGACTTAGCATAAATAATCTAAAATTAAATTGGGCATGTGACCCATATATCACGAGGGTGTCCTCTGAGTCCCATGGTATCCGTGTTGGCCAGACCTCCCAGGCTAGGCCGGGCTTGGAAGCATTTGTTTCATTGTCTGCTTTTTAATAGAATCAGATGGCTTTCTTGAAAAATTGAAATCCTGGGAGGATCAGGAGAAGAATAAGGAGAAAAAAATGATTTGGGGTGAATAATATTAAAGATACGGGAAAAGAAGGAAAACACAAAGATACGGCAAGGAATCATAAAAGCAGAGCATGTGCAACCAGAAACCAACTTGGTAGCAATTACACTCTGCTCTCCTAGAACAATTTTTGCTTATTGGACAGGCACAAACCTGGAAATATTATTTGTACAGAATAAAGAATATAAAAATCTGAAATGTTAAGTGTTCTTAACTATGTAAACTAAATCAAAATAGCAGCACACTTTAGAAGAGATAGGTATTCTTTTGTTTGGAAGGTCTGGGTAGAGGCAGATTAAATTTCGGATCCCAGGGGCACCTGGGTGGCTCAGTCAGTTAAGTGTCTGCCTTGGGTCCTAGGATCAAGCCCCACGTCAGCAGGGAGTCTGCTTCTCCCTTTCCCTCTGCCCCTCCCCCTCCCCTGCCACTTGTGCTCTCGAGCACTCTCTCTCAAATAAATAAATAAAATCTTTTAAAAAATAACAATAATAAATTTCAGATCCTATGAATTTTTTTTTAATTTTGATGCTTTGGGATCATGTTATCAGAATGATATTGATAATGACAAAGACAATAACAATTTCTGGCATTATATAATTTTATATAACTCCAGTCCTTTTATTGACATATGCTAGACTATTCAACAGACTCTCCAATTTAGCCCATATCTCTTGAGCTAATCAAATTTCATTCTTCTTTCCCTGGTTTATTTCATGCTCCTACCCAGTGTATGTTTGCTCCTTCAGTTATATTTACCATTGGAAGTATAGCTGAAAAATGCATGCACACACTTCATTTACCACTTCTCCTGCCAAAAGACCTGCAGTATTCCAAGCCTGAAGCCAGGGTCTTCCTCCCAACACTCATGATTCCTCCAGACAAATCCACCTACAAAAGAAGAGAAGGACCAGAGAGTGCAGCACTCTGCAGCCCAGTCACCAGATGGATACCAACCATGGTTGGACCCTGCCAAACTTAGGACTGGGAACCTAGCTACCGCCCTCTTGGTATTTCTGCCATTTCCAGGCTATGTGGCTCATAAAACTAGCCCTAGGCCATTCGTGTTCTTGCTTGGAATTCTGATGGAACTGAATGAAAAGAACCCCAGTCCCCATATAACCACTGACAGTTCCTTGGCCACTGACCATCATTGAATCCTGTGTAGAGGACATTTTTCAACATGACTCAGAATAATCTTTTAGAACAAAGTGTCCTATGAGTAATATCAAACTCATTTAAAATGACGGTGACTTATGGAGCTCGTTTAGGGATTAGCAGCTAAAATAACTCATAACACAATTAGTTCTTTGAATTATAGGCTTTGTTTCAACTAAAGAAATGGGAAAATTTTTACTGGAAGTAACTCCAATAACCATATCAAGACAAAAAGACCCAATGCAAAGATAATTTTCACTCTTATTTTTTCCTAAGGAAACTTACTACCCTGGGATTTCACTTATGAAATCTATTAGTTGAGAGATTCTGTCCTCAGTTATATCAAAATGGTACGTATTTCAATCAAATAACATCAGCACATGTTTGAGTGCCTACTTTTGGAAGGCACAAACTGAGGCAATAGAAGAAACAGAAAGATGTGTAATGCATGTATGTATCCTCTGGCTATTGATAACTTAAATTAAGTTTGTCAAGTAAAATACAGAATGCCCAGATAACTGTGAGTTTCACATAAGCAATGAATCATTTTTTAGTATACATATTTAGTGTAAGTATGCCCCATATAGTATTTGGGATATACTTATATTTTTTAAATCTTCATTCTTTATCTGAAATTCAAATTTAACTGAGTGTTTTGTATTTTCATTTGCTAAATCTGAAAACCCTGTCTATAAAAGAAGAATAATTTAACAAATAGTTACTGAGTGCCAATTGTGTGCTGATGATTGGTCTTGATGCTGAATGGAGAAAGGTCAGACAAAAGTCCCTGTTCTCATGGACCTAAAAGTCTAACAATAAATAAGAAAACAAAGAAATAACTACAAAAACGTGCTGTGAAGGAAATCAGAAGAGAGCCGTGCAGTGAAGAATCAGAGGGGTGAACATCCACAATGGATGAACTTGTCACCTGCAGGATGAAGAGTCGCTAGCTAGAGGAAGATTGCAGGAGAACCTTCCAGTTCGAGCAACGTCATATGTGAAGGCTCTGGGGTAGGGTGGAGTTTGCTGTATCAAAATTCAGTGTGGCAACAATCCTCACTTCACTGCAAGACTGTTTTGTCCATTACCAGACAATTGTCCCTCTAGCACCTCCCGGTCAGCCAAGAATTGAGACAACAGAGACTTCTCCCACATATTTCCAACCCTCCCTTCTCCCCACCAGCATTAAAAATCACCGACTAAGAGGAACCAGTCACACCAAGCAGTGTGGGCCATGCTATGGGGTCAACCTTTAAATGAGTGATTAAACAATAATACTCTCAGTAATTAAGAGACAAGAATCAAATGAGAAAAAAGGCCACCTCAGCACTGCTTATCGGCCAAGTTCATGTTCTAGGCAGCTCTGAGGCCAGAAGCAGACAAGCTCACAGTTGGCCTCTTGGCTTGGAAGGTCATCCCAGAGACCGAGAACTCAAGACTTGAAGGCCACAAAGAGAAGCAGGGAAAACAGGCCCTGGGCCAGTCATAGGAATGGGGTGAGCCCAGGCTCATTGCCACAAAAGACTGTGTATCCATGGGTGGGGGGGCTAAAACGCACCCAGAAAGCCCTTTGCTCAACACATGAACGTGGCTTGGTGTTCTGGTAGGCACAAGGCTGGTCCCCTGTGAGTCCCCAGAGTGAAGACAGAGAAGCAGGGCCATGTATCCTCCTCTCCATCAATCCGCTCTCTCCCCATGTGAGTCTGGGAAGTAGACCTCTGCACTTCACTATGGGATGCAAAATAACCAGCAATACAAGTCTACTTTAGCAAGTCCAACTTTAAAAACCCAGATGTATTGAAAAGATTAATGGGAAAGAATGATATGGTTTGGTTTAGATAATGAGTCTTGCTTTATGACAAAATTTGCCAAGAGGTTACTGATGCTAGAGCATGGGGACTCAGGGCCCCGGATGACCTCTCCCCTTGTCTCCTGTTGCTGTCCGTGTACCTTGACCAGCTCTCATCCCTTGCTACCATTGCAAACACATCTTACATTTGCTTATGTTGTTCTCTGGGCCTAGAAGGCCTTTCTCTACTTGTGTGCTTAGGAAACTCCTATTGATGGGGTGCCTGGGTGGCTCAGTCGTTAAGCATCTGCCTTCGGCTCAGGTCATGATCCCGGGGTCCTGGGATCGAGCCCCACGTTGGGTTCCCTGCTCCTTGGGAAGCCTGCTTCTTCCTCTCCCACTCCCCCTGCTTGTGTTCCCTCTCTTGCTGTATCTCTCACTGTCAAATAAATAAAATCTTTAAAAAAAAAAAAAAAGAAAGAAAACTCCTATTGATACTTCAAAGCTCAACTCAAATATTCCCTTCTCTGTGAAGTCTTCCTTGCTGCTTGAGCCCCACTTCCTAATACATCACCTCCATGCCCTGACATGCACACTCACACAGGCATGAATCCTCAGTCTCTTTCTTAGGATCTGGAGTAGTATTTTACTCCTCTATTGCACCATAGTATTTTGCAATTCCTCTATTGCCATACTGTATTACCCAGTTAGCTGGTTACATCCTTCTTCCTTCACTTAACTGTGAACTCCTTACAAATTAAGATCATTCATCCTGATCCTGTGTTAACACAAACAAGACACATAGTATGTGCTCAATAAATACAGAAAGAAAGGAAGACACAGAAAGAAGGAAAAAAAAAGGGAAAGAAAATAGAAAATTAAGGAAAAATAACTTTCCTATTGAATTTAATATGTTATTAAAAATCACAAAAGTCTTAATAAAACCTAACATTTGAAGAATGCATCTGTCATTTAAAGGAATGTAAAATTATATGGACATTCTTTTTTTAATATGCAAGAAATGTGTTGCTGATGATTATTCACAGGTCAGGGTTTCTCCTGCTAGAAATGAGGCTAAATCAGGGACTCTGCTCTAACGAGAATATGGAAGGAAAGAGGAAAATTTCTCTCTCCCAGGAATTTGGGGAACAGATGCCTGTCTCAGCACACACAAAAAAATTGGCTAGTCTCTGGAGCCAAATTTATATTTGTTTGTTCTGCAAATGAATTATAATAAAATCTTAACATCTACATACTTCATACTTATTTTAAATCATACGACTTTTTTTTTATGAGCAACACTGTTTTTAACCTATTTTTGATTTTTATTCCCTGGCTAGCTCTACTATTACCAAGACAAGAGCATAAAAGAAAACTGAGGGAAAATGGAGTGTAAAAAAAAAAAAAAACCAGCAAAAATATTTTTAATTTTTTCTACCAATTATATGTTGGGTTATGTTATAAAAGATCACATAGGGCACACTTCATGAAAATAACTAAAAAAAATAATAGTTTCATCTTTCAGGCTGAAAAATCAGATGTTAATGATGAGGTAAAAAACGAAGTTACCTAGTGAAGGTGGAGTTCAGGAGGTCTTATTAGTAGCTCCGTATTACAATGTAGAAACGTCTTTATGTAGACTAATCATATTGCAAGTCCAGAGGAGATTTACAATCTGATTTGCCACAGAGAACTCCATGTAATCTTCGTTGAGGAGTGACACCATTTTATCTTTGCACGATTCCCTGTTTCTCACACAAGTAATTCTGTCCTTTCTACATTGTCAGCTCTGACAGGCTGATTTAATCTGCAGGATTCTGAATGCCTCTGACCACTGCAGCGAGTCATTAACCTTGACTCGCATAATTGAATTCAAGGTTGATTGCCTGTGACCCTCTGTGCTGAGGTCTTCTAAATGTACATATTCATTACGGGCGGCCTCACTAAACGGATTGCACAGGGAAAGCTGTAGCAGTCTGCCTGTTTGGTATGCAGGGGGCGCAGAGGGCACTAATTGCATGTTAGAGCTGAGGATTAGATTATGAAACGAGTGAGAAAATGAAGATAGATCCTCTGACACTGTCAGATTAGGGGCAGCAACGTGCGGGAATATGACATTGAAATTTACAGTGACATTAACAGAAAGAAAATTAGAAACAAATAGACATTGGACATTTTTTGAAAACCTTCATATTTTCTACCATCACCTAATAAACAGGATATGGGAGCTAAAGCCTGTATCTTTTCTCATTTGCATAATCGCAGCAGAACAATGGAATTTTTAGAAAGCTTTTTTGAAGACTAGGAAATCACATTATGGTCACTTTCACATTGCATGTTATGCAATACCTAGGCCTTTACACACCGAATGCCATTTTGAGTTGCCAAGAAAAGACATTCACACGACTTCAGTAAACCCGGAGCATATACAAATGTTTAAGTGTTCAAAATTATTGCAAACAATTCTATCAACCAATGCTATACGGTTCAATTTTAGCAAAGCCAGCTTATAAAATTATCACTATTTCTACTTTTTTATTGATTTTGTGTCACTTCATAGTTAAAACAGGGGCCTGCTTATTCAAATCAAGCAAGTCTTCGAGCACACAGGCAGATGCTTAAGATACTAGCAAATAGTTCTACAAATGGCTTCCATTTTCCAGAAGCAAAGGTCTCCACTGTTACAAGCACACCAACAAACAACTTGGTCAGAGGTGAGGCTGTGTATACATTTCAGGGACCTCGTTCTTTCCCATTTAGGTGTGAGAGGCTACTGGAGCAACTTTTCCTCATGCTTTTGCCAGTTGTTTTAGGATTTATTTCAGAGGAAAGGGCAGCCTGTCTTTCTTGAAAACAAAAACATACAAAACTTAATGGCATAGGACGTTTCAAAACAAAAAACAAAAGCCCGTGGTGTTTAATCGCAGCTAGAAATGAGTGTTAAGTTGGATAAAAGTTAAAGACTATCTCTGGAGAAGCCAAGTTCAGTTTTGTTTTGTTTTGCTTTTGCTTTGTTTTTGAAACAAGCCCACAGAGTGGTCCCTGGGGTTCTGTAAGATAATACTCCGGAAATGTTCTACAGCATTTTTAAATGGTTAACTTAGTTAACTTGCATTGATCTTTTAAAATGAAATTTATTTTTGCTACGTCAATAAACTCTAAATGGAAAGAGAAGTAACTTCCTAATAATTACGCCTTATTGGGAAGTCCCTCCCAGTGTAAGCAGTGAACTCATGAACCAAGCCTTGCGGTAAAAAGAAAAAGCCCACGGATGACTTCGGTGCTTGGGAACATTCATGCTTTTCAGAGCCTGCATGGATGATCTCCAGTGCACCTTCCTGAATGCACTGAATGATTACCTACTAAGAGTTGTATTTAATACCTGTCATCCAAATTTATTAAGTACATAATTAAGTCACCTTTCAAGTGAACCAACATTATTTTTTCTTTTAATCAAAGGCAATAAGGAATGCTGGTGTTCATGCTCCGGTACTTAACACGTGTGTCGAGAAGACTCCAATACCAGCTCTCTGGCATTGGGCCAATCACTCTCCATTTTAGATTGGCATACCTCAAGGTTTTTATGAAAATAGCTGCAAAATGTTACCTGATTTAAAGTATTATTAAGATTACTAACACTGTTTGTTATCTCTCATTGCTCAACAAACTGCCCCAAAACCTGGTAGCTTAACACCACAATAATTTGTTACTATTCCTGATTCTGTGAGTTGTCAGTTGAGACAGTTCTTCTGCTGGTCTAGCCTGGGATCTTTCATGAGGCGGCCATCATCTCTCTGGTGCCTTGACTGAGGTTAAATGATCCAAGATGGCCCTAGTAACATGTCTTGCAGTTGGTGCTCACGCTTAGCAAAGACCTCAGTCTATTCCCATCTATTCCTCAGTCCATGGCCTCTCATCCTCTAACAGGCTAAAATGGACTTTTTCACAACACAAGGGTGTCAGAGTTCCAAGAGGATAAAAGCAGATGCCACAGCCCCCTTAAGGCCTTGGCTCTGGAACCCATACAACATCATTTTGGCCATACTCTATTAGTCAAAGAAAGTCTCAAGGCCAGCCCAGATCCAAGAGAGTAGAGAAACAGACTCCAGTTCTTGATGTGAAAGTGGCAAAGTTACATAGCCAAAGGGCATAGACACAGGGAGACTTGATTCATTCAGGGCCATCACATCATAACAATCTACCCACTAAAATATATATGGTAATAATGCCACATTCATGTAAAAAAACCCTCTAATTTGTTGATATTAATTTGTGTCTTCTGGTACTGCCAAGGTTGAAGTTCCTTGCCGTCCTCCTCTCCCTATGTCTCACTCAGTGTGTAGATTGTTAACCTGTGGTCACTGAACCATAGGGCTTGATCCTAATTCTGATTCTGACAGGAATCTATGGACGCCAATACGGATTTCCCCTCTTCTAGCTTTGCCATCAGCATTTGGAACCGCTACATGCACATATGGCACAGTGATTGAACTTATCAAGCTTTGGGGGCACCTGGGTAGTTCAGTCAGTTAAGCATCTGCTTTCAGCTCAGGTCATGATCTCCAAGTCCTGGGATGGAGTCCCGCATCGGGCTCCCTGTTTTGCGGGAAGTCTGCTTGTCCCTCTCCCTCTGCCCCTCCCCCACACTCGTGTGCACGCTCTCTCTCTCTCTCAAATAAATAAAATTAAAAAAAAAAAAAACCGGTCAAGTTTATTAAAGCCAAGAAGCATAGATTTAAATCCCAACTCCATTAGTTACTATCTAGGTAGCCTTGGGTAAATTACTTCATCTCTCTAAACCTCAGTATCACCATCTGTAAAAGGGGACCAACAATAGTAACTAGCTCATAGTTGACACACACAGTGGGTGCTTAACATGATAGCTAACATGATAGTTTTTTGTTGTTTATTTTTACTGGAGTTTTTTTACCCAACTTTATTGAGATATAATTGACATATAACATAGTGGAAGTTTAAGGTGAATGATGTGATGATGTGATATATGCATTTGTTGTGAAATGATTACCACAATAAATTTAGGTAACTTATCCATCACCTCACATAGTTATCTCTGTGTATATGTGTGTGTGGTGAGAACTCTTAAGATCTACTCTCTTTTATCAACTTTTAAGCATACAATACAATGCTGTTAACTACCGTCCCCATATTGTACAGTAGATCCCTGGAACTCATTCATCTTGTAACCGGAAGTTGTATTCTTTGACCACATTCCCCCATTTCCCTCAGCCCCACAACCCCTGGCAAATACCAATCTCCTCTCTGTTTCTATGAGTTCAGTTTTTTTAGATTCTACATATAAGTGAGATCACACAGTATTTGTCTTTCTCTGTCTTATTTCACTTAGCATAATGCCCTCAAGATTCATCCATGATGTTGCAATTGGTAAGATTTCCTTCTTTTTATGGCTGAATAATATTCCACTGTGTACATGTACCACAATTTCTTTATTTATTCACCTGGTAGCTGTTATTAGTGGTATTTGCATCTGGACCAACATGGAGTATTGTTCTGGAGACCCAGGCTTGTCACTTGTCAAGGAGCTGAGATACAATCTGAGTTACTTATTCTATAATTTAAAATATACTTTAACCAACATTTTAATACTTATCAGATAGTTAATAACAGTGATATGAAAAAAGAAAGCTCCCTCACCTCTGAGGCTGCCCTAAAGCCAAAGGTAATGACGTGCAGCTGGCCCACTGAGCACCCATTCTAGATCTCATGAGACACAGGTGGGCGGCTTCTGCTTCCCTTTCTTGCAATAGGATATGTGCATGTGTCCTAACTGAAATATGACACTAGCCCTACACTTGTCCAACAAATGGCTTAGATCATCCACATTCTCTCCAGTCCTGCTTCGAGTGTCATATCTTCATCATAATGATCACCCATCGTGATTGTTTAGTATTCGACTTCCTGTCAAGGCAGAACAAAAAATGTGAAAGAATTTTGAAAACTATGTTGATGAGGTATGTTATTATTATTATGTATTATTTAAGACAGCCTCATCTTTTCCTTAGATGGAACAAGGAAAAGCCCGGGTTGCCACTTTCCTGGCACTTCCACAGTCTCTACCACTCTTTACTTTGAAAATGAGTCATCCTGGATCCAAGGTCAACAAGTCTCATGACACCAAAGAAACCAGCCAAATACTTATGAAAAGCAATTGTTGAGATTTTTACGTTTTAAAGTTAATTGAAATGACAACAAATGCATCGTGAGTTACTATACCCTTAAAAGGCATACAACAACTACTGATATTCAGTAAATGTTCATGGCATTTAAGACAGCAAAGAAAGCAAGCCTGGTGCCCATCTGGATTAAATAATGCTGCCTTGGGTTTATCCAGCACCTAACCTAGACTCAAAGAGACTCGGAGCACCTTATAAAATGTGTGCTCAGGGCCTGGGCCCCCACCATGAGACCTTAACCACTAGCCTGGAATGTGCTAGAGAAGAAGAAAATGGTTATGACCACTCACACTCCAAAGAATACCCCTCTTTTCTTCCTACAGGATACCCACACCCTCCTTGATACCATCCACACCCATCCTTGATACCTGAAGGAAAGTCAGCTCCAAGCAGCTCCCTCTACACCCACCCACAAGCATCCTGCCTGTCATCACGAATCACTTGTTACTTTCAGTTTGTGCGGGGGTTTTCTCTGGTTGCTGTTAATGTTTGCTTTTTTATTTATTTGTACTATTTGGAGGATGAAGAAGGGAGAACAGAAGCCAGAATTTAAACGGGTAAGAGACAAGAATACAGGTAGCTAAATTCAACAAAAATTAAAAAATCAAAAATAGTTTTCATGCCTTTGACCAAAGATGACTTTTCCTCTCTACATCTCTTCCAAGCAAGTGTGCAGTGGCATAATATAAGGCAAAAGGATTTTCTCAAGGTAATGACTTTGCAAGGCATTAGTTATCATAGCACCCAGTAAGTGAGAAGTTACAAGCTAGAGTACAGGGTCCCTGTCCTTTAGTAATTTATGTTCTTGTGGGGAAACTGGACATCAAGAAGTAAATAGCAACTGGTTGGCATGTGATGAGAGCCAATGGATGGGGCAGACAGCAAATGCTACAGGCAATCCATGGAAGGAGAGCAGCATTACCTAGCAGGTGGTGGGAGAATTACCAGGACAGGTATGTCTTGAACCAGACTTCGAAACAAGGGTGGTACATAGGCAAGAAGAGAGGAGAAAAGAGGGCTTCACAAGAAATAGAATTGCATGTGTTTATATTTGCATAACCATGAGGTTACCAGTTGCCCTAGAACAGAATTTTCAGAGGCAAGTGATGGGATAGATGTCATTCGTTAAAAGCAACACTGTAAGGTGTTTGGATCCCATTATCTCACTCACTATTCATAATCCTCTGGGGCAGACAAGTGACACAGAGATTAGGTGCTGTGTGTAGGGTCATCAGCCAGTAAAACGCAGAAGCAAGACAAGAATCCCGGCTTTCTGACTCGCTTTGTCATAGGGTTTTTGTGAGGCGTGGGTGAGGTAAATTGGGCGAAGTGCCAAGAACACTGCCTGGAGCATAGTAAGCCCTGAAGGAACGTTAGCTATTGTTGCTATTTTTGTCATTTTTATTATTCCAGATCTGAGGGCAAGGTAAGGAGTCTGAACTTTGTCCTCTCAGACACTTGTGTCCTTCCTCACATTGTCAAATCTGGCCTGTTCGGACTATTAGGATGCTTTCAGCAGCAAGGAGCAGAAAACAAGACAATAAAGAGACTATATCAGCTTGCGTATCTGAAATTTCCAAAACGAGTTTGAGCAGAGCTGTGACTCCCTTTCTCTGCAGTTCTCCAAATTCTGCCCTCCTTGATTTGTCTACCTTATCCTCAGGACAGCTTTCCCATGGAGGGGGGAAGAAATGGCTACCTGCCTCCCTCTGAAGGCCTCCCATCCACATACAAGACTGCCCAGAAAGAATGAGGGTTGTTTCCTTCCAGCACTGAGGGAAAATCCTAAATTGCACTCTGATTGGACAATCTTAGGTCATGTGCCTAGACCTGACCCAATCACTGTGGCAGGGGGTTGGGACTCCACGGATGAGCTTCGCCCACTCGGGGTCTTTTCCTAGCCCACCCATTCCCCGGGGCTACTCCAGGACCGGAGAGGAAGAGGAGGACGCATCGCAAAGTCCTCCTAGCTGGATGCCACCTCTAATATCACTGACTGAATATTTTTCTTTAAAATAACCCTCTTTTAAACAATCATTATTTCCTTCTAAGCCTTAATATCTGTAAAATCACAGGTGTAACAGCTGTTTCTTATTTAAAGTAAATAACTATGAAAAATTTTCAAACTGGTTCTCCAACTACAAATATCATCCCACTTATATCACTGCTGAAGGCTTATGTTCTGAGTTCCGTCTTCAGATTTCCATTCCAGAACTCTCTAATCTCAAGACCATATTTATACCCACGGCCAGTTTTTTTCCATTCTTTCCGAGTAACATTTTCTATGCTCTGTCTGGCCGAGATGGAAAAAACGCAATATCCAACACACTGCAAAACCAGCATAACTGTTGCCTAGTTGACTTTGCAAACAAAGGAGAGAAAAAATAAAAAATATATCCATTACATTGTGAAGCCAGCACCACTGTTTCCTGGTTGACTTTGCAGGCAGAGAGGGCCATGGCTTAGATGGCTGGAGTCAGTGGCAGAACCTCCTGCAGCAGCCTGTGAAAAGACAGGCTTGGCCAACCTTGACGTTATGGTTCCAGTCTTCTAATAAAAACATTCCATAGGAAATGGCTGCTGGTGAAGATAATGGCAGGAAAGACAGTGAGAAGAATTGGGACAGCGGGCCTGGAGGAAATTCTGAAACCATTACATCCATGTCATAAACTATCCTAGCAATAAGGCATAACTTTATAAGCAGGCAGGAGCCCAGAATAAGGATAAGGAACCCAGGAATTAAATTTACAACATCCATCAGGGTCATGGAATTTACTGCAAACCCCTCCTTTCTCTTAGTAGCTGTGGATCAGGCTCAGCAAGAGTTTCCCAGGCCAAAGCAAGCAGCTGCAGCCCCAACCAAAGAGTACTTTCTTTGGACCACTAAGGAATTCTTTCTCTCTAAGAATACAAGCTTAAAATCTTCATCAAAGGGATGAGATAGCCAAACCCAGCCCTCACATCCCAGGAAAGGGCAGGCATGCCAGCCTTACCCTAGAGAAAGCATACTTGGTGAACCGCACTCTAGGCTCAGAATCAAGAAATAGTATCCTGGCCCTCCCACTTACAACTGGTGTATCACTGACTGTTGGCTGCTCACAGGTTCTGTCTGTAAAGAGGGATTTGGCCTCATGGGAGCGAATTAAGGTAACCATGAGGAACCTTAAATATACAATGAGACAGATTATTCTTATTATTGAAGACTATAACCAAAATTAGATTTTGAGGGGCACCTGGGTGGCTCAGTCAGTTAAGCATCCCACTCTTAATTCAGCTCAGGTCATGATTTCAGGGTCATGAGATCAAGGCCCGCATCGGGCTCCATATTCAGTGGGGAGTCTGCTTGAGATGCTCTCCCTCTCCCTCTGCCCCTCTCCCCACTTACACATGCTCTCTCACGCACACATGCTCTTGCTCTCTCTCTCAAATAAATAAGTAAATCTTTTTAAAAAGTAGATTTTAAAGAAACATGTGAAAAGATACTTCCTTTAACAAAAAACTTGAAAATCTGGCAATATATTTAAACCAAATTGACATCCTCCCTGTCACGTATACACCCACCCACACGCACATGCATCACCAAGTCCTCTCTCATAACCACCTCACGTGTCCCGCCTCAGGAATGGATCCCACCACTATCTCTGCAGGATGGCTGTACAAGCATCTTCCCCATCTCTCTACCTCAGGTTCCACTCCATTAGAAACCTGCCTCCCTACTGCTTCCAATGGAATCTCAATCAAATGTAAATATGATCCTGTCCTTCCTCTGCTTAAAACACTAAGTGGGTCCAAAGCTTCCAGAGAAAGTCAAAATCCACCCCCCCAACACCAAAGCTCTCTGTGACACCACTTGCTGTTCATCACTCATCTCCCTCTACTCCCTCCCCTCCGCCCCCACCCCATGCTCTCTTCCTTTCCATTGTATGAACTGCAGAAAGCAGCACTGTGTTCTTAGGCCTCCATCCTCCACACATGCTGCCATCTACAAAGAATATTAATTCCTGCTTGTTTTTGAAACTCAGTTCCAAGAAACTGTCACACACATGGACACACACACACACACACATCTGGTTTGGGTTCCTCTTCTTAGCGAGTCCCTACAAGACTTCCTGTATGCTTGTTCAATGCATCAAATCAACAAAGTGTCCCATAAGGTTTGACCTAGTCTCCTTCTCTTTCATTTAGTTATAAGCTCTTTGAAGGCAGGAATTGTTTCATTTGACTTGGAAATATAGTATCTGGCCTAGCCCAGTATCTGGCATATATTCAATAGTTGTGGTTCTCTGGGTTAATCAGTATTTTATAGAGTGCTAGGGTAAGGAATTTGATATCCAATTTTAAATATGTTATTTGGTATAAGTTTGCTACCACTTCCTCAATATTAGGTGCCATTTTTATCAGTCATTCTTCACTAAAAAGGTGGGAAACATTTACTCCATGTTGAAAGGTGAAAATCTGGTTGTAACACTCCCCTATATCTTACTCTAAACTGACACAAATAAACAAAGCCTAGGAAAAAGGGTACACATTTCCTTGTAAACTTGAAGACTTATAAAGTGATAGCTGTCACGTGAGCTTGAAAAAGACACTTTAGTAATTTCCTGGGACTTGCAATTAGGAAAAGGACCAGATCGTAAAATATAACTCACAACCCTTTGAAACTTTCTGCTTACAGATTAGTCTCCTCGCCTTAAACCCAAGGTTTCTTGCTCAAAGAAAGCTAGAGCAAAGCACTTTGAGCTCTTAGGATGAAAAGAACTTTAGAACTGCAAAGCATTGTTTGGATTCTCCTGCAGACGTGTTATGCCTTTGCTGCCATATGATTCCACTTTGGATTGGTATCTGCCCCATCTTTCATGGATCCAGCATTGCTCCATTTCTAGCCTCCAGTCCTCTCTAGACTCGGGTCTCCCGGGTGGGCCTTCTTCTGAAGTCACCTGATGTGCCAGTCCAAGATGGTTGCAGTATCAGCCTTGACATGCAGCCCTAAATCTTTCAGACATCTGTAAACAGCACTCTGCGCTTTCCCTCATCATTTTATTTTGTCTACAGAAAAGGTTAAGCACAGTGAATGTTGTTGTTGGTGTTTTTGATTTGAAGTTTTTCTATGGTAGCAAATAGTGTTCATGGTTTTATCCCTTCATGATTCTCCAAAATCTAAGCCATTAAATCTCCTTTGGAAAACAACTGCTCTTAATATCTGCTGGATTTTCTTTAGTGAGCGTTAAGGTCAAAATCTGAATTCTAAATACAGAAAATCATTAAGTCGGTGCATTCTCAATGATATGTGGCATTTTTAGTCTCTCTGTTTCATCTGGTTCCATTCATGCAACTTATTCACATATCCATGCACTCAACAAAGATTTATTGGGCAACAATATTCAGAAATTATTGTGTTACACGTTGTAGATACCCAAAGGGGATGACGCCCTCCCTGACCTTAATCAGCTTATGGCTTATAGTAGAAATAGATAGGCAAACAATTACCACATAATATCCTGTATGACTACAGAGGGGGCACCAGGTACCATCGGAGCAGTAACAGAGGCCTGAACTTTTGGGGGAGGCAATAGTGGGGTGAGGAAAGGGGTCAATTCAGCATCCCAAGAGAAAGAATGACGCTTGGAGGACCAACAGATGCTGGCCATGAGAAGGGTAGGAAGAGCAAAACAGAGGAGAGACAAGAGAGAATATGCACAAAGATTCAACAGTGGGAGCACATAGTTCTGCCTTGCTTGAACAGAATGGCAGTGATGCTGCTGGGCATGTAATTATGGGGCTGGTCAGAAAGTGTTTGATAGCCCATGTAAGAAGTTTCCATTCTCTCAGGCAGGAGATAGGAGCCACTGCAGGATTTTGAGCTGGAGAATGACCAAAGGAGATCTTTGTGATAGAAATAGCACTCTGAGGGTGAATGGAGGGCAAACTGGAAGTAGGTGAGATTAAAGACATCAAGTCAAGGGTGTGGTAGTGATAATCTGTGAAAGAGAAGACAAGGGCCAGAACAAAGGCAGCAGCAATGGGAGTGAGAGGGGAACAAGAATGGAGAGAGACTTAGCCCGGAAGGGCAGCATCTTGCAGGGGAGTCAATATGGAAATTCCAAAGAGGACCCATGAGAAGATTGCAAAGCGGAGCCACCCTATCAGGGTGATGGTTAAGATCATCAGGACCTGGCCATCTTTGGGAGAGGAATTTCAGGAGGAGGAAGTGAGTCTCAGTCCTTCTCTACTTCACAAGAGATAATTGCTTGAATCATTTCCCAGGTTCACACATAGCAGGATTTAGCGCCTAGATTCACCAAAACCCAGATCAACACATTTACCTATTTATTATTTGTGCAACAAATAATATAGGATTTTTTGGGGGGGGGTGTCAGTATTTCCATGCTCTGCAAATCAACTCAGTTGGATTGGAATTCTTTTACCCCCAGTTCTCCTCTGATTACAGGATACTGCTAAGAGGTGGGTCACCAGTGAAATGTCTCAGTTGTCTAAAGATGGCCATCTTGTCAGGCTTTTAAAAAGACACATTAAGGGTGCCTGGGTGGCTCAGTCGTTAAGCGTCTGCCTTCAGCTCAGGTCATCGAGGCCCGCATTGGGCTCCCCGCTCAGCGAGAAGCCTGCTTCTCCCTCTCCCACTCCCCCTTGCTTGTGTTCCCTCTCTCAGCTGTGCCTCTCTCTGTCAAATAAATAAATAAAATCTTAAAATAAAAAAGACACATTATTCTTTGTCATCATTCATCAGCACAATTTAGCTTCCTTTTATACCAACCTATAGAAACAGATCTTACAAAGTGATGAAGATCTTACAAAGTATGCTCTCAAATCCTTGAAATACTTTAGAAAGTTTGCCTTATTCCAATGCAATGACTTTTTTTTTTTTTTTAGTGCAATGACTTTAGAATTTTGATAACACAGTTAGGAAGTGGTTACTTGCCATGTGCACTCTTGTGTAACACTCTTTTGTATAAAGAAAACTATCTGATCCCAGAATTACTGTTTCCTTGATTTCCCTAAAAGGGAGAATTGTGCTTAAAAGATTTTTTCCCTTTTATGTATAATTTTAATTTTTTTATTCAGAAGTGATGGTAAACCTCAGGCACCAAGTAAAGCAAGTGGCACATTAAGTTTAAACCCCAGAGAGTAGAAACAAGGTACAGATCTTGGAAGTAATGTGTTCATGGACAAGTCTAGAATCATGGCAGTTATGAGTTAGATTCATAAACCCAAGCTCATTGTTGTACCAATTCAACTAGCACCTACCAAAAAAAATTTTTTTTTTTTTTTTAATATTTTATTTATTTATTTGAGAGAGAGAGAGCGAGAGAGAGCACAAGCGGGAAGGAGCAGGAGAAGCAGGCTCCGCGGGGAGCAGGGAGCCCGATGCGGGGCTCGATCCCAGGACCCCGGGATCATGACCTGAGCCGAAGGCAGACGCTTAACGACTGAGCCACCCAGGTGCCCCCAAAAAAATTTTTTAATTCCCTGGAAAAGTGCTGATTGCAAGGGAGCTGCATAGTTTTAGAAAGAGATGCCTAATTGTAATCCAGATCAGAGATTTTTTTTTTATTGAAATAGGGCCTAAAAGAAAAATTTAAAGCTTGCGTTTGCTTTAAGCCAACTAAAACACATGCTAACTTTAATTTGCATTTTTATACAAATAGTATTGGGTACAGAAACAGCATAATTTTGCATTGGCAAATTTTCTCTGTATTCTTCTTTGATAAATTATTCTCTTGAAGGTATTTTTCAACTCCTACAATTTAAAATTTTTTAGATGAGTAATTCTACCTTCCATACAAAAGACAGGCTTTCCATTTATAAGCCTGTTACCTAGAGGCACAATTAAAATGGAAACATTAAATAGAAATAAAACATAATTCTTCGGCTCTTTTCATCCACCAGCTGGCTCATTTCATAGACTCCCTCTTCGGTGAGTTCCAAATACATTAGTAGTTAGTCCATCACCTATTTGCATATCCTTCAAATTATAAATTTAATTGTCCGAGTTCCAATTCAGGTAATCCTAAATGTTTTCATTTTATAAACAAAGCTTTTCTTGTGACTGTGAACTGGGACTTTGGATCAAATTTCTTAATCAGTGTTTTCTCCAGATAGAACTTCCCATTTCCCCAGCCTATAAGAGTTCTTCATGGAGCCCTCCTGTTCTCTCCCTGGCAGTGTGCCCATCTCAAAAATTCACCAATCACTGGAAATTTCTCTACAGCATCTCAGGAAAGCTTTTGCATTAAGAATAAACTTAAAGGGGCGCCTGGGTGGCTCAGTCATTAAGCATCTGCCTTCGGCTCAGGTCATGATCCCAGGGTCCTGGGATCGAGCCCCACATCGGGCTCCCTGTTCTTTGGGGAGCCTTCTTCTCCCTCTGTCCCTTCCCCTGCTTGTGTTCCCTCTCTCACTGTGTCTCTCTCTGTCAAATAAATAAAATCTTAAAAAAAAAAAAAGAATAAACTTAAAAACTAAAATGTCCCTTTTTTTCTAGTCTAAGGAAGAGTAATACTGATTGCCTTTATTTATTTTTATTATTAGGCACCTCGAGCTGCCTCTGATGAAGCTGTACTGCACTGATTCAAATATGTGGTGTTGTGACACCATGGTTATGATTTTCTGATGTTTTTCTGCAACTCTAACCATATGTAATTTTGAATTAAATGAAAGTTAAGTACTAAAACATTTTGCACAAAGGGAATTCGGATTCTCAATGTGCTTTTAATAACTGTTTGTGAAACATTTAGGAAAATCTATGGCAACACATTTAGGAAAAAAATCAAATTACTATTGCCTTAAGATGTTATTCTAATGTCTAAACTTTATGAAACATCCTGTGTGGCCCAATTGTTGAACTAATCTAGTCAGTAATACTTCAGAGCATACTGTATATATAGGACCTAAATTTAATTTGTATATATTTTTTAATAATGCTTCTTTAGGATATTTCTTTAAAACTCACTGAAAATGTTGTGGATGGTGCAAAAGATGTTTCATCAAATATTTCTGGAAAATTGCAAATAGAGTCTAATTAGAAAGCATTAAAATTAATTAGTGGAATCAGATTAAGAACCATGAAACAACCACTTCTTAAAAAAAAAAAAAAAAGTACTAGAGGTCTCAAGACTTCTGCCAAATCTAAAATAAAATGTCATGGTGTACCCAGGGCCTAAGGTAGACAAATGAGATCTTCACTGGAAAGTGGGACAACGGGAGAGGGCTTTCTGGAAAGCTAACTCTGCCAGTTGGTTGTGTAGACACCGCTTCTGAAGGTGCGATTTGAAAAATGAACTCCAGTTGAAATGTGACCTGAATTTCCATTTTCTCTCACAGACAGAAATGGCTATATACCTAATTTGGGAAAAATTCAAACCATAACCTTCAATGCGCAGCTCAGAATCTGTACTAAATGTGAATACCAGAATCACCTTTCATCCAGAAAGATGGTGTCCTTGAACCTAACCAGGAGATAATGAGCTTTCTTTTTCTCACATTTGTAATCCCTCACCCAAGGCTTCATTAGAATACAACCATCCCATAATACAGTTGTAGTCATTTATTTTGCTATTTATGCATGTTTTTTATTTCCCTCTGTGGCCATGAAAACAATTACAGAAACTTGTAAATTTTGTAATCTGTATCTATGAAGAAACAGTATTCTGTATCTATGAATTATGATGATCTAAAACAGAGTGGCAGCCAAAGGGCTTTACTATGAAAAGCTCAGATTTTCTAAGTAACTGATATGTCAGAACCATCCCCAGTGAGGCTATGACCAGAATTTTTATCCATCACTCATTAAATTATGACACTGTGTGACTTTATAAGCCCTGACTGATACAGCATCCTTATTAAAGGGTTTATTACCAATGATTGGAAATATGGGTATTCTGTTTGTACTTCACACACTTTTGTATTATTTGGGTATTTTTTAACAACAAGAATATATCAACTCTGTTTGATTGGAATTCCTTTACCTCTCAGTTACATGACACTTTCAAGTGTTTGCCATACCTAAGCATTGTTATTTGTTGAAGATGGGTGACGGATACATGTGGACTCATTATACTATTCTCTCTGACCTTATGGGTTATGGATTATTTGGCAATAGCCGTGATAAAAATGTTTTTTAAACTGTATCATTTTAGTAATTTCAAATATGCAGTTCTAGGGAAATAGGTTTTCTGCTATCTGTATAAGTCTATGATCACAACCCCTTACCTTATTTTAGAAGATGACACTTGCATGAAATGCATCTTTTCACATGCTCTGTATGGAAGGAAAAATCGATAATGCAATAATGACAAAGAAATTCCAAATAAAGGTGTTTTTTTTTTTTTTTTTTTATAAACATTGACATTTAATTTGACTTGATGTGCAGTCTAAAAAAGTACCCTGGGGCTGATTGCATTACCACCCAAGACTTGAAAATCTCTTAAAATGGGCCACTTAGGGTGCAATTGTCCTTTCAACCACTACCATAAAATGCCTAATCTCACAGGATTTTTTTAAGCACTCACTCTATTTAATAATGATAAGAAAAACTAACACTTCCTCTGTCCCCAATATGTAAGGGATGTGCTAAGTGCTTCGCGGTCATTGCCTCTGTTAATTCTCATGAAACCATGGGTCAGTACTTTTATGTTCATTTTACAGAGGACAAAACTGAGGTTAAAGGAGGTTAGCACTGGAAGGTCCCACAGTGAATCAGTGACTGGGTTGGGATTTGCCCCTAGGCCATCTGGCTCTAGAACCCATGCCCTGGGCCCAATCAAAAGAGGAAACACAAGATAAAAACAAGCCCAAATTGTGTGTGGTAAAGTAAGACCAGACAACTTTAATAAAATATGATGAAATAATTAGCAGATGTGGAGTGATCTAAAAACATGTTATTTTAAAGTACTTCTAGGTAGATTATCCCTTTGGTTCTAACAGAATCACAAGGCAAACAGGAGTCCCCATGTTACAGCCAGGAAGGGCCCAACTAAGAGCAGACTAACCTATGAATATTGATCAAGGACAGGGCCGGAATTATCACCCTGCTCTTCTGAGTCCAAACCCAGATCTAATTCCACAGCTGTCCAGCTACCTTTAAAGCATGGCTTTCACGGGATGCCTTTTTATTTCTTAGTATGATTATTTTGCCTGCTTCCTCCCATATCTTTAAAACTTCAAGTACTGATCTTTGAAATAACCTATTTTGGGGACAGGAAAGACCCTAGGCCATTTTGCATTTCCCAAGTCATTTGAGGTTTTGGTTTAAATGGTCTGGGGCAGGACTGGGACAAGGGTAGTGCTTTGAAGCCCAGTAAGTTATTCTAAATGGCATCCAGGGTGGAGAAGCCGGGCTCCTAGTGGATTGCTAAAACATAAACTGCCAAGCTAAATCAAGTTAGGCTCAGGCTCTACACAGAGAAACTCAGAAACTCAGCTTCACAGGTTCGCCCCTCAAGCCAAGAAGGCAAAGCATTCAGGGTAGAAAAACAAAAGAGCACAACACCAGCAAAAGTAAATCTGCCCTCTCAACCGAGGGAATAACAGAAATCTTCCAATTCCGCCACACGTGGAGGGTGTGGAGGAGATGCAGCATTCCTAGGTGCTTGGGGGGATATACTTACAGGTGTGACTACAATGTTGTTGAAGCCTCGTTATTAAACCAATTCTGAACAGATATACTTCGTGGCCCTAAAAGCTGCTGGTTCTACTCTGCTACATGTGAAACTAGAGCATTTGGAAGAAAAACATGAACACCCATGAAAAGAATAGAATGGATTGCCAAAGGGAATTAGTCTTTGAATCCACCCCAGCATCATTTCTTGACTATTCGTCTCCTAAGAATTGGTCAGCAATGAGATTTGGTATAAGTGAATACAGATGGTCCCAACTTACAATGGTTCGACTTATGATTTTTTGACTTTACAATGGTGCAAAAGCGATACACATTCAGTAGAAACTGTTCTTGGACCATTGAATTTTTATCTTTTCTGTGCTGGCGAGATGCGGTAGAATATACAGCATGATACTCTTGTGGTGCTGGCCAGCATAAGCGACCCACGCTCTGGGTCCACCCCGTGATCATGGGGGCAAACAACCCATACACTGACAACCTTTCTGTGTCCATATAGTCATCCTTTTTTTCATTTTCAGTACAGTATTCAATACATTAGATATTCAATACTATAAAATAGGTTTTGTGTTAGATGATTCTGTCCAACTGTAGGCTAATGAAAGTGGTCCGAACATGTTTAAGGTAGACTAGGCTAAGTTAAGCTGTTTGGTAGGCTAGGTGTATTAAATGCATTTTCAACTTATGATATTTTCCTAGTATTACACTACTATTGGGATGGAATCCCACAGTCTTGAAAGAAAGATCTGTATATCTGCAGTACTGGCCCAAACAACTAAAGGCACAAGTTGGGAAGAAAAGAATGAGAAGGTAGAATGAAGGAAGTAGGCATTGGACATGGAGGAAGAGTACTTCACACCCACAAGGATGGCTCTAATCAAAAAGGTGGACTTACCAAGGGTTGGTGAGGATGCAGGGAAATTGAAACCTTCATAAATTGCTGGTGGGGTGGGAATGTAAAATGAAACAGCCACTTTAGAAAACAGCTTGGCAGTTTCTTAAAACGTTAAGAGGGTACTTACAGTGTGACCCCACAGTTCTTAGGTATACACCCAAAAGAAATGAGAACATATCAGCAGAAAGCCTTAAAAGCAAATATTCATAGAACTATTCATAAGAGCCAAAAAGTGGAAGCAGTTCAAATGCCCAGCATCTGACAAAGGGTAAACAAAATGTATACTATGGACTGAATGTTGGTATCCCCCCAGATTCCTGTGTTGAAACCTAATCCCCAGTGTGGTGGTGTTTGGAGTTGGGAACCTTTGGGAGGTCATGAGGGTAGAGCCCTCATGAATGGTATTAATGCTTTTATAAAAAATGATCTCACAAAACAGATTCAAAGAGGTACATGCACCCTGATGTTTATAGCAGCATTATCGACAATAACCAAAATATGGAAAGAGGCCAAATGTTAATTGACTGATGAACATATAAAGAAGATGTGGTGTATATATATATATATATATATATATATATATACACACACACACAATGGAATATTAAACCATCAAGAAGAATGAAATCTTGCCATTTGCAATGACATGGAGCTAGAGGGTATTATGTTAAGCAAAGTAAGTCAGAGAAAGACAAATACCATATGATTTCACTCATATGCGGAATTTAAGAAACAAAACAGATGAACATAGGGGAAAGGTGGAAAAAAAAAAAAAAAGAGACCCCACAGAGATCCCTCATCCCTTCTGACATGTTAGGACACACCAAAAAACAAAAACAAAACAAAAAAAGACAAACAACAAAAACAGCCATCTAAAACCAGGAAGCAGGCTCTCACCAGACACTGAATCTGTCAACATCTTATTCTTGGACTTCCCAGCCTCCAGAACTCTGAGAAATACATGTCTACTGTTTGTAACCCATGCCATCTGTAGTATTCTGTGATAGTGGCCCTAACAGACTAAGACCATGTTCTACATCCATATAATGGAATACTACTAAGCAACATAAAGGAATGGACAATTGAAACACATGCATACACAAGTCTCAGAAGCCTTATGCCAAGTGGAAGACTACCTATTGTTTCATTCCATTCACATGAAATTTCTAGAAAAGGCAAAACTATAGAGGCAGAAAGCAGATCAGTGGTTGCCTAAGGCTGGGAGTAGGAGCAGGAATTGACTACAGACAAACACAAAGGTACTTTTTTGAGTGATAGGATTTTAAACTTGGATGGTGATGATGGATGCACAATTACATAAGTTGACTAAAAATCATTGAATTATACATTTACAATAGGTAAGTTATATAGTATATAAATTATACTCAATAAAGCTTATTAAGGTAAGAGAAGTAAAGAATAAGAATTATGGAGGGGGTAGGAACATTCAGGAAACAGGAGAAAAGAAAGACATACACAAATTCACTAAGAAGCCGCATCACCAGAGATTGTGAAAGCAGACACAGTGCTTCCCTGCATTCTGTGCTTTATTCTTTGTGTTTATATTTTTTGACTCAAATATTACACCCAAGAGTTTACAGAATTTTAGAAATATTTGGTATAAACAACATAATTTCAAATATTATCTCACTCTAACAGTGAAGAAAAATAGGTGAAGTAAAACATCACATACGTATTCGTCACCGCTTCTTTGTATGTTGCATTTTCCTGAGCATTTGGCTTCCAGATTCAAGTCATACATATTATATTGCCTTTGCACCAAGTGAATTATACCAAAGTTTTACACCATTTTCGGGAGCTTGCAGTACCTGTGAAGTCAAGCTGCTGTTTCTTGACATCACTGAATACCATTTCTCATGACCTGAAGAAAATATCTCCCTTTCCTGCCACTTTGTGTGTCGGTTTCTCCTGATGCCCACATTTCCTCTCCTTTTCGTTGTCAGTGGGAAATTTTTAGAAAGCAGAGACGAGAATGTAAGTCATATAGAACTATACTGTGTGTTAACAAACAAAACTTTTCCTCCTTCACTTCATGAAAATAAGGACAATAGCAACCCCATCAAAGCAAGGTGGGGAAGGGGGAGAGAGGCTCCTTCTCCCCACTGCTTTACTCTTCCTTTGCTTTGGTCTCCACTGTAGCTCACCTGCCATGTCCCTACCTGGCAGCCCAGCCTATGAATTACCTCCCCACAGTGTCCTATGCTTTACATTTCTTGTAATATACATGCAGTTTTGTTATCAAGTGATGCACAGCAAAGGAAACACGATGTTTTAAATTTTTCACTCAAGACCTCACATGATTCCTTCTCCACTTAAAAAAAAATACATCTAAGCTAGATTGAAGAATATTTTGGCAACTGATATTTGGGAACAGTCATATTGGAAAATTTGTCAGTTGCTGACAGTGTAACACTATGTTCTGTGTGCCTCTGACCTAAAGACTGCCACAGAGAAATAAATTGGAAATGTAAATTTTTTAAAAGGAGAATAGAGGTATAAACAGTTATTTCAAAAGTCTTTTCAATGACAAGGCTAAGAGGTGTTTGGAATGCTTGGCTACATTCTAATGCACACCCCATCTTGCATTCTGCAGGAATTCAGGCAGCTGAAAAGTGTACCATCCATTATTATATGTGGTGTCTGCTCATTCAGTGAGAGCTTGATGACATAGGGCAGGGTTTCTCAACCTCAGCACTGACATTTTGGGTCAGATTTTTTTTTAAGATTTTATTTTTAAGTAGTTATTCTTAAGTCCCCAACATGGGCCTCAAACTCACAACCCCGAGATCAAGAGTCACGTGCTCTACCCACTGAGCCAGCCACGCATCTCCTGGGCCAGATTATTCTTTATCCTGTAAGATGTTTAGCAGCATCCCTGCTCACTACCCAGTAGATGTCAGTAGTCACTCCCTCTCCCCACACCCCCACTTGCGAATTGTGGCAATCCAAATTGTTTCCACGTATTGCCAACTCTTCCCTATCGGACGAAGTCACCTCCAGTTGAAAAACTACTAGAGGCTCTCCCCAGTCTGAACCTGCAGAACCCCAAAACATTGGAATCAGGGCTAAACTGTGGACATAGAGGATCCAGTAAATGCATTCCAGGCTCTCTACAGAAAGGTATGAGCCCAGAGCTAAACGTCTAATATAATCTAAAAATATTTAAACACCCTGGGGGAGGACAGGGCAACACACCCTGCAGCAGCTACCTGGTTATCATACCTTACTTATGAACACTTGGGAAATACTGGAATTTAGGCTCTTGGATCACTAACTTACCCATGAACTCTCAAGCAGCAGTATAAACATCCATAGCAGTGACATAAAAAAAGAACCAAGTGTCACACTTTAATAATTAACAAATTTTCCAACCTACCCTTAATATCTGATACCAGGATTGTATTGTTCAATTTAGCTGAGATTCTTTTTTTTTTTTTTTTAGAGAAATCCAATCAAGAAGTACAAATGGGTAAAACAAACAAACTAACTAACTAAAGGATTTGACAAAAGAAACACGTGAAACTGAGCAGCTTACCAGACAAATGAAAGCTTCTCCCTCACCGGAGAAAATGGCTTTTGTTTCCCTCGGCCACACTCAGCATACAGACATTTAAGGAAATCTGTCCCTAAATGGCAATTTCTTTCCTCATGACAAAAGATCCTAAATATTTTTTGTTTGCGAGTAAAAAAAAATGCCCTCCTAACAAAAAACAGTTGTAGACGTTTTGTAATTCTTTTTAGAAAAAATAACCGAAGACACATAGTCTAATTCACTGCAGCTGAAATTTCATTTACTAACTAACCACACTAATGAGCTGCTGCCCGGGGACTTCTAATTAGATTCGCTGTATTTCTGTCGCTGACATTAATTTCCTTACTTCGACTCATAGAAAAAGTTTGATGTTTCCCGGATTTTTTAAGCAGGAAAAATTCAAGGATTCCACCAGTTTTTAACTAATCCTAAATTTGGTTTAACCGCACCAGTTGTATGGCATAACATATTTCTGAATCAGAAAACAACCTCGACATTCCTATACATGTCAATACTCATTTTATCAAGATGGCTGGTAAGCTTGTATTCGAAACTGTTGTTCATTATACTATTTGTGTTCTCTATATACACTCCCGGGTTAGGTCAGAAGATTAAGTCCATAGAGCCATAAAGCCATATTCTCCAATTCAAAATTACATTCAAAGGACTTTCAGAAGGTTGGCTTCCAACTGGTTTTCTATTTGCTAATTCCACAATTTAAAACGTTGTTCTGCTACTATTTTATTATAATTGCATTACACCGAACTTCCTGCATTAGTCTCAGCATGAAATTGAAAGGCGTACTTTTCAAATAAATCTTATGTGCATCTTCTATTACATCACTGAATAAATAAAAACAATGCAAGCCTCGTCCAGCTTATAAACACCAGATTTGCAAAGAATCCACAGATCTAAATAGCCACAGCTGCCCTACCCTACCCCCAGGCCATGTGCTGTCCTGATATGGAAGCCATTATGAAAACGCTCAGAACTTTTAGAAAGAATGCGGAATGCTATACAACAGGCATACAGAGATGACCCAGCATAGACCCGTCTCAAAATTATCTTCCACCATACAATGCCGGAAGTTTTCTGTATCTCTTTATCACAGGGTCTAATATTCTTCAAATTACAAATCTCTTTGAATTAACAAGCTTCTTTAAAATGCAAATGACTCCCAGAGAGGTAATTATATTCTTTAATTAATTAAGGCAGATTGCATTGCTCTTAATACCTAACTAACGTTATCCGGGATGAGGGATTACCGGGCAGTTAACAGCAGCTGAACAGTAGCAGCGGCGCGATGGGCAGCTGTCATGATAGTGGTGGTGCGCAAATAGCAAGCATTAACCCTGTGCCAGGCCCTGTGCCAGGACCCCTATGTGGACTGCCTCATTTAACACTCCCAAAAATCCTGGGAAAGAATTTCAGGGAGGCAAAGTAGTGGTTCTCAAAATACGATCCCCTGATCAGCCGCAGCAGCAGCATCTGGGAGTTTGTTACAAATGCAAGCTCTCAGGCTCCACCACAGACCTAGTTATCAGAAACTCGGAGTGACCTCAGCAGTCCGTGTTGTTACAAACCCACCAGACTGTTCTGACGCTCGCTAAATTTGCGACCCACTGGGCTAGATTTGTAGAGGAAGGTCACACGCAAGCACACATACGTACATGCGCAGACACACACGTATAGACTAAATCAGTCAGAGTTTCCAACCTACTTATGAACGAATACTGCGTTTAAGGGGAAGCAGTTGGTCCCAAAGAGCAGGGGCAGTTTGCAGCACATCCCAGAGTTGCTTCCCAAGGCCTCAGGATCCCCAACAGCGACTGATGATGTCTGTGCAAGCCAGATCCAAGGAGTGGATCCAAGGAGTGTGCGGCACCATAGTCCACTCTTTCAAAGGAGCGCAAACCATCTCTCTATTAGTGAGAGAACTGGCCGATAGCTGGCCTTTCCTAGTTCTTGGAATAAACTTAAAGACCACATTCTCTCTGTAAGAGAGTTAGGTTCTAAAAATTGCAGGGAAAATATTTTCTACTCCCTGTTTTTTCAAAGTAAAAATCACTCATTGCACATACTGCAGTTTTCCACTGTTCCTGGGTTTTAGATGCTAATATTTTGGCATCACAACGTTTACAATGCATTATTAAAATCTGGAGCTGTACTATTAAAATACCACCCAAGCTTGCCTGCTGAAATAATGAGAAGTTCATTAATACTCATTAAACTTGCTCAATAAAAATTAAAGAACTGTTACAAGTTTTTTAAAAGTCTCAGACCCAGGAGGAAAAGCTAAGTCAGCCCTAGCTGGATTGTTCGTCTGATTTCTCTGCCCCAGGCTAGGAGGAATCCCCACAAGCTCGTTTCCCCCACAGTAGTACAAGTAGTGTCCCTATTTCACAGTGCATAAACTT
The DNA here is from genome assembly GCF_004348235.1 of Phoca vitulina. NCBI lineage: Eukaryota > Metazoa > Chordata > Mammalia > Carnivora > Phocidae > Phoca > Phoca vitulina. The sequence continues at coordinate 1,478,061 of NW_022589713.1, read as the reverse complement.
AACTCAGAGAGGTTAAGCACATGTAGGAAATTGCAAAGTCTAGTCTAGAGAAACTGATGGTCAACTCCCAAATCCAAGCTGTAAACCGCTTTTGATTAAGCAGAAAGAGTAAGTGGGTAATTTGGGAGCATGAAGCATTTCATAGGGAGAGCAGTTTCCAAGGCAGCCATTTTAAGGGCAGAATAAAGGTACCCAGCAAGAGCGGGGGTGGACCAGAACAAACTATCCAGTTCAAAACTCACTGTGGCCAGTCCCATGCCCTGAAAAGGGAGAGGAGATGCTCTCTCTTTCACCATATGACTTTCTGCTCTCAACACCTAGAATTCATCCTTGTCCTATTGGTACAAGATTTCAAGTAAAGGTGAATCCCAGAGCTTTGGAAGGGTGGGTGGAGACCAGAATCAGCATTTAAAATCAATCTAGGAAAAATACACTCTGAGTTACCACCAAACAAACGAAAAACCAAGTTTTGGAAATAGCCCATTCTTAAAGCAAGGTCTACATAATTAATCATTCATTTCTTTTTCTTCTACATTTATGTATCATTTATACTGGCATTTCTCATGATCCTACACAGGTTATTTCCAGGTTGACCTATCATATGGACTCTCCACACTGCTCTGTGCTCCAGGTAACTGACCCCCATGCTTTACACAAGCTTCCTGGCCCTCTGGCTTTTCCGACTGAGTTCATCAAATGGGAGGTGATGGCAGGAGATCAAAGATGGGAGGAGTCTGGGGCACCTGGGGGGCTCAGTCAGTTAAGCATCTGTCTTTGGCTCAGGTCGTGATCCCAGGGTGTTGGGATCGAGCCCCATGTCAGGCTCCCTGCTCGGCGGGAGCCTGCTTCTCCCTCTCCTCCCGGCTTGTGCTCTCTCTCGCTAGCTCTGTCACTGTCTCTCTCAAATAAATAAATAAAATCTTTAAAAAAAAAAAAAGACGGGAGGAGTCTGAGTAGTTACTACCTCTATACCTCCTATGCCATCTCGGCAGGAGCTGTGTTAATTTACCTTGAGCCACGATTCCTGGGAGGCAACCCCTCCCCCACCACTATAGCTCCTATGGAGGTCTGGTAACAACTCCCTCCTCTTACTCCTTCTGGCATAAGGTGACTAACAGCTTTCCCTGTTCCCAGTCCCTGGGTACTTCACCATGTATTGGTGATTCCCTACATCTTGCCCACACTTTCGTAGGTAGTCCCTTCATTAAACTGTTCCCAGAGTGGGTCATCTCTTTCCTGCTGAGATCCTGAGTGATATAACCATAAATTTAGAAGCACAATGCTTTCTACCAGATCCCTATTAGCTTTTTTTTTTTTTTAATGAAGCTTCTTTCAATGCATCTGTTGGCATTAGGCTGCCAATTTCAAAAGTAGTATCACTCTATGAAGACTATGCGTGTAATTCATGTAAAATACTTTGTATAATAAGTGCTCAATAAATGGCAAATGGGATTAGTATCATTATTATTGTTATTGGTAACTTAATGTTTATTATTAGAATGAAACGCAATGGACATAATTCAGAGGAAGGCAGATTTTGAATTAATGATGAGCTTTTTAATAATTACAGGTCCAGCAATGAAATGGCCAGCCTTATAAACAGAATTTATAAAGTACTTTCATGTCTGTGGTCTCATATCATTTTCACAACAACCCTGTGAGGTAGGTGCATTATTAGCCTCTTGCTCAGATGTGGAAACTAAGACTTAGAGGACGACTTCCCCAACAACAGAGCTACCGAATGTTGGAGCCAGCATTGAAATCTTGCTATTGGGCCAGGTTCTACCCACCCATCCAGAGCACAAGGGGCAGCACAGTCCACTGTGCTTGGACGGCACTCCCCACTCCTCCTGCTTTAATTTGTCCACCCGAGTCACAGTTAGATGTGTTCTGGTTTGCCATATTGTAAAATCTTGCTCTGCAAGAAAAGGGAAACTAAAATGGAAGTAGGTTAATGCTTTAATAGATTATCAAGTGTGTGATGACTCAGGCTAGAGGGGAGGGAAGGCACTAAAGGGGAAGTATGTGATAGAGTCCCGATGAAATATATACTTCTTAAATATTTGACCACTGCTGAGAGCCACCTGGGAGAGAATGAGTAATCCGTGGCAAAGAACCCAGCAGAGTGGGGGAGTACATAAAACAGCAATAAGCCATGGCCTTTTTTCATCTTCAATCTTTCTAAACAACAGTGGACAAGAGCTTCATGGGTAATGATGCAAAAATTGATTGAGTGGGTTGTCCTTCAAGTTAGCTGAGCCTCTGTATCTGCATTTCCAACTGTTATCGAGGGTCTCAGAAATTATGGTGCAGATCATGAAATTTATGCTTGACAAATAATTATCAAGAAGAACAAGAGCCTTAGTAAACACCAAGTATTGGTGGGGAGAAACTTGGTGCTCAGCCTAACATTTGATTTTGTTAATATAAATAATATATTAACAAGTGAACAACTTGGATTCAATCCAAACCACTCTACTGTAAGTGCTTTGCTAAAACTTACCATTGGTATTTACTTCTATAAATAACAGCCATAATTGGAATAGTTTTCTAGATACGTCAGTTTGTATCTTATGACAAATATCCTTTTAAAGATCTTATCACTGCAAGCATTTTAGAGGAACCTTGGAATTAGATGGTTGGGGAGTGGCGTCTGACCACCCCTGCTGTGGGACAGAAGAGGGAGTTCAGGGGACAGCCCTGAGCAGGGTCTTGAAGGATGTGTAGGACTGAGGTGGGAAGAACGGAGAAGGATAAGGTCTCCCAGGCTCGATGTGGCAAAATGCTGATGATGGAGTCTGAGGCAGTCTGGATTCTGGAAGAGGCTACAGGACCTTAGTCCACCTTAACTGTCATCCACCCATCCAAGCATGAGAAGGCTGGGTAGAGACCTAAATGGGGGCAATGGTGGGTAATAGAAGAAGTACAGTGTCCAGAGTAAGACACAACTGCCTTCAATTTCTGACACCTCCACCCAGCAGTTGAATGGCCTTGAACAAGGTTCCTAAATGTTGTGAGTCTGTTTCCTCATCTGCAGTGTGGCAGTAATAATATCTTCCTCATGAAGCCCTTGAGGACTAAATGAGGGAATGTATATGATAAGCCCAGGACAATGCTGGGCAAAAATTTTGTCCTCAATATATTGTGGGGCATAGTTATTATTATTTTCTAAATGTCTCGAGGGCAACAAATTAAAAAATGCAGGATTCTTGGGAGATTTATTTCTCACATGCATTGCCCAGCTGATGTTTACTACAATGTTGAACTTCATATTAAGTTAAAAGGATGTGGCCTATTTAAGTCCACCATCCCTGGATTCAAATCTTAGCTCTCTACTTTCTATGTGTGGCCTTGGGAAAGTCAGATGACCTCTCTGTTGGTTTCCTCTTCTGTAAAATGGAAATAATAACTTCATTGCAGGACTAGGGTAATATTTGGGGAGAGCCTATAGAAAGTGAATAACATAGACTAGATGCTTAATAATAAGTAACAGCTGTTGCTATTCTTCTCTCTGCAGAGCTTCTGGCTACATTAATCATTCTGTTCTTCTCACCTCAAGTTTAAGATACTCCTTGAGTCATTTTCTCAGCACTAAAAGAAACTTTCCCCAAAAAGACAATGCCCCTTTCCATCCTCCAGGAGCAAATATTAATATCACACAGTGTTTTAACCTTCACAAAACATACTCAGATATGTTATTATATTTAATCCTTCAACAACCTCATGAGGCAGAATTAGCCCCATTTTACAGATGTGGATGTCCATTTGGAATGAGACTAACTGGATTGCCTATAGTCACTCAAGCAGGAAGGGGCAGGAAGCTGGCACTCAAACCAGTTCTTTCGACAAAGCTCACATCCCTTCAGCTCTCCCAGGCATCTGCCTCCACCAATCAGAGGAAAATATTCTTTGGCATGTGAGTGATCATTAAAGATGAGTTCACCATAGCGAGAAGAAAAGGCTAGAGTTTCTCACAGTATGAGTCAATTAATCAATGAGAACTCTAGCTTTCCATCACGTTTTCTACACCAAATAAGAATGCTCACATTCAGACATGAGTTTCTCAAAATGTAGACTTCTGTGGGCTTGTTAGCATCTACTCTTAAATGACCCATCTTGCTGAAAGTGTTAATGTTTGTGAGCACCTATCAGCAAAGGTGTGTGCTGCTGTCATTTCAACTGGAAGCTCTTCAGAGGCAAAGACCATATCCATTTGATGTTCCACATCCATATAATGTTCAATGGTGCCCAAAACTACAGTACATCAAACAGCAATTCAGAAGAAACTTGCATTTTGTCACCTACCAAATAGGGGAGTGACCTGCCCTTAGAACATTACAACAATAATCACACCTCATGCCCAGCATGGGACTAGGCTCTTCATACCCATTCCCTCATTTAATCCTCAAGAGCCTCATAAGGTAGATACTATTATTGCCACTTTACAGTATGAGGAAACAGACCTACAAAGGTTAAGAAACTTGTTCAAGGGCATTTAACTCCTAGGCAGAGGTGTCAAGATTTGAAGCCAGGTGTTTCTTATTCTGAATGCTGTGCTTTTTCTGCTACCCCACATTGCCTCCCATGGAGCCTGTACCCAGCCTTTTGTTTGGATGGATGCACATAACTTAGAGGTTAACTAAGACACCCAGTAGCCTCCTCCAGAATCCATATTGCTCCAGTCTCCATCACCAGCATTTCTCTTTCTGCAGTCATCAGCATGCTTATTCTGGAAGGTCTTCTCCCTCTCCATTCCATCACCCAAATCCTATATACCCTCAAGCTCAAGGCTTACTTCCCTGGGAGCCTGCTTACCCACTCGCAGCCAAATAAATGTCTTATCCTTTACCCACTAAGTCATTCTTAGCTGGACCCACATACATTAGCACTTAGTCACATACCATCACATAGTCTTTCTCACCTATTACATGATGAACTAGCATGATATGGTGGAGTTCTAGCCCAACTGACCATAGATTGATACTGTGACCTTCAGTAAGTTACTTAACCTTTCTGAGCCTCAGTTTTCTTATCTGTAAGTAAGTATTCTCCAAAGTTGTCTCTAGTTTAAAAATTACTTTTTCTGTGGCCATAAGTCTTAACTCCTTAAGAAAAATGCAAGTTTCTCAAAGGCTTATAGTTTTGTTTTTCCCTATAATATCAGACAGAGAGAAAGCATTGAATAAATACTTGTCAGGATTTTGACTGATGGACTAAAATATAGATTTCAAATGATAAACAAATAAGATAAATAACATCTAATAGCATGAAGAAAAGGATGTGTGAGAGATCTAATATTAACATTATAGTTCTAGATGGGCAGTCAGCAAAATAGGATAAAATTATTTTATTTGAAATAAAAAATAAACTGAAGATGACTCACTCATTATAAATAAAGTCCTCCAAATCAACCATTTATGATGAATAAGCAAAAATGAACCACTGACATAGACTTTATAGCAAAAAGGTAAACATATATTTGGCTTATACAGATAAGAGCCAATCTTTGTTATTTGTAGAGGAAGAAAACCAAATTTTTCAAAACATACCAGAGATTTGCCACTTTTTAACATTCAACCAAAACTGTAGCAATACATTAACATAAAATTTCCTTCTGTAGCTGGCCTCTATGTCAATGTCTTCACAGTAATAAATGGTTGAAATTGTGTAAGAAAAAAAAAGAATAAAAGTTGTCACCTTAGACTTACATGATGTTATATGTCACATATATCATTAAAAAAAATTGGTGGGGGAGCACCTGGGTGGCTCAGTCAATTGAGCATCTAATTCTTGGTTTCAGCTCAGGTCATGGTCTTGGGGTCATGAGGTCTAGCCCCTGTTGGTCTCCATGCTCAGTGTGGAGTCTTCTTGTCCTTCTCCCTCCCCCCAACCACTCGCGCTCTCTCTCTCCCTCTCTATAAATAAGTGAAATATTTAAAAAAAATTTTTTTAAGTGAAAGAATCAGTATCCAAGTCTTGTTTTGAATAAAGCTCCAATTTCTGGTGCTGGTTTTCAAAAAGGAAGCTAAAACTTGATTCACCTACTCTAAGCTACTTCTGAAACTATTCATGAGTACTGACCTTCCATTTTGTTCTTTCAAGAAATATTTTCTAAAATATTCTTTGCAGAGATTACCATCCTAATTTATAACATCAGTAGATTACAGATTAACTTCAATAATACTTAAATTTTTTTTTAAATTTTATTGTTATGTTAGTCACCATACAATACATCATTGGTTTTTGATGTGGTGATCCACGATTCATTGTTTTCGTATAACACCCAGGGCTCCATGCAGTACCAGCCCTCCTTAATACCCATCACCGGGCTAACCAATCCCCCCTCCTCCTCCCCTCTAAAACCCTGTTTGTTTCTCAGAGTCCATAGTCTCTTATGGTTCATCTCTCCCTCCAATTCCTCCTCCCCATTTTTCCCTTCCTTCTCCTAATGTCCTCCATGTTATTCTTTATGTTCCACAAATAAGTGAAACCATATGATAATTGACTTTCTCTGCTTGACTTATTTCACTTAGCATAATCTCCTCCAGTCCCATCCATGTTGATATAAAAGTTGGGTATTCGTCTTTTCTGATGGCTGAGTAATATTCCATTGTATATATGGACTGCATCTTCTTTATCCATTCATCTGTTGAAGGGCATCTCGGCTCTTTCCACAGTTTGGCTATTGCGGACATTGCTGCTATGAACATTGGGGTGCATATGGCCCTTCTTTTCACTACATCTGTGTCTTTGGGGTAAATACCCAGGAGTGCAATTGCTGGGTCATAGGGTAGCTCTATTTTTAAATTTTTGAGACACCTCCACACTGTTTTCCAAAGTGGCTGTACCAACTTGCATTCCCACCGACAGTGTAAGAGGGTTCCCCTTTCTCCACAACCTCTCCAACATTTGTTGTTTCTTTCCCTGTCCATTTTTGCCATTCTAACTGGTGTAAGGTGGTATCTCAGTGTGGTTTTGATTTGGATTTCCCTGATGGCTAATGATGATGAACATTTTCTCATGTGTCTGTTAGCCATTTGTATGTCTTCTTCGGATAAGTGTCTGTTCATGTCTTCTGCCCACTTTTTGACTTGATTATTTGTTTTTTGGGTGTTGAGTTTGAGAAGTTCTTTATAGATCTTGGATACCAGCCCTTTGTCTGTAGTGTCATTTGCAAATATCTTCTCCCATTCTGTGGGTTGCCTCTTTGTTTTGTTGACTGTTTCCTTTGCTGTGCAGAAGTTTTTATCTTGATGAAGTCCCAAAAGTTCATTTTTGCTTTTGTTTCACTAGCTTTTGGAGATGTATCTTGAAAGAAGTTGCCGTGGCCGATGTCAAAGAGGTTACTGCCTATGTTCTCCTCTAGGATTTGGATGGATTCCTGTCTCACATTGAGGTCTTTCATCCACTTTGAGTTTATCTTTGTGAATGGTGTTAGAGAATGGTCGCGTTTCATTCTTCTGCATGTGGCTGTCCAATTTTCCCAGCACCATTTATTGAAGAGACTGTCTTTTTTCCATTGCATGTTTTTTCCTGCTTTGTCAAAGATTATTTGACCATAGAGTTGAGGGTCCATACCTGGGTTCTCTATTCTGTTCCATTGGTCTATATGTCTGTTTTTGTGCCAGTACCATGCTGTCTTGGTGATCACAGCTTTGTAATATAGCTTAAAATCAGGCAACGTGATGCCCCAGCTTTGTTTTTCTTTTTCAACATTTCCTTGGTGATTCGGGGTCTTTTCTGATTCCATACAAATTTTAGGATTGTTTGTTCCAGCACTTTGAAAAATGTCATTGGAATTTTGATCGGGATGGCATTGAAGGTATAGATTGCTCTGGATAGCATAGACATTTTAACAATGTTTATTCTTCCGGTCCATGAGCATGGAATATTTTTCCATCTTTTTGTGTCTTCTTCGATTTCTTTCATGAGTGTTTTGTAGTTCCTAGAGTATAGATGCTTTACCTCTTTGGTTAGGTTTATTCCGAGGTATCTTATGATTTTTGGTGCTATTGTAAATGGAATCGTTTCTCTAATTTCTCTTTCTACAGTTGCATTGTTAGTGTATAAGAAAGCAACTGATTTCTGTGCATTGATTTTGTATCCTGCCACATTACTGAATTGCTGGATGAGTTCTAGTAATTTGGGGGTGGAGTCTTTTGGGTTTTCCACATAAAGTATCATGTCGTCTGCAAAAAGAGAGAGTTTGACTCCTTCTTTGCCAATTTGAATACCTTTTATTTCTTTTTGTTGTCTGATTGCTGTTACTAGGATGTCTAGTACTATGTTGAACAATAGTGGCGAGAGTGGTCATCCTTGACGTGTTCCTGATCTTAAGGGAAAGGCTCTCAGCTTTTCCCCATTGAGGATGATATTCGCTGTGGGTTTTTCATAGATGGATTTTATGAACTTGAGGAATGTTCCGTCTATCCCTATACTCTGGAGAGTTTTAATCAGGAAAGGATGTTGTATTTTGTCAAATGCTTTTTCTGCATCAATTGAGAGGACCATATGGTTCTTCTCCCTCCTCTTATTAATGTGTTCTATCACATTGATTGATTTGCGAATGTTGAACCACCCTTGCATCCCGGGGATAAATCCCACTTGGTCGTGGTGGATGATCCTTTTAATGTATTGTTGGATCCTATTAGCTAGGATTTTGTTGAGGATTTTGGAATCCATATTCATCAGGGATATCGGTCTGAAATTCTCCTTTTTGATGGAGTCTTTGCCTGGTTTGGGGATTAAGGTAATGCTGGCCTCATAGAATGACTTTGGAAGTTTTCCTTCTGTTTCTATTTTTTGAAACAGCTTCAGTAGAATAGGTATTATTTCTTCTTTGAATGTTTGGTAGAATTCCCCAGGGAATCCATCAGGCCCTGGACTCTTGTTTTTTGGGAGGTTTTTGATCACTGCTTCAATCTCGTTACTGGTTATTGGCCTATTCAGGTTGTCAATGTCTTCCTGTTTCAGTCTTGGCAGCTTATAGGTTTCCAGGAAGGCCCCCATTTCATCCAGATTGCTCAGTTTATTGGCATATAGTTGTTGATAATAATTTCTAATACTTGTTTCTATTTCCTTGGTGTTAGTCATGATCTCTCCCCTTTCATTCATAATTTTATTAATTTTGGTCCTTTCTCTTTTCTTTTGGATAAGTCTGGCCAGTGGTTTATCAATCTTATTAATTCTTTCAAAGAACCAACTTCTAGTTTTGTTGATCTGATCTACTGTGTTTCTGGTTTCTAATTCATTGATTTCTGCTCTAATTTTAATTATTTCTCTTCTAGTGCGTGGCTTAGGCGTCATTTGTTGCTTTTTCTCTAGTTCTTTAAGGTGTAGAGTTAGTTGGTGAATTCAGGATTTTTCTATTTTTTTGAGTGAGGCTTGGATGGCTATGTATTTCCCCCTTAGGACCACCTTTGCAGTATCCCATAGGTTTTGGACCGATGTGTTTTCATTCTCATTGATTTCCATGAATTGTTTAAGTTCTTCTTTGATTTCCTGGTTGACCCAAACATTCTTGAGCAGAGTGGTCTTTAGCTTCCAAGTGTTGGAATTTCTGCCAATTTTTTTCTTATGATTGAGTTCCAGTTTTAGAGCATTGTGGTCTGAGAATATGCAGGGAATAATCTCAATCTTTTGGTATCGGTTGACACCTGATTTGTGACCCAGTATATGGTCTATTCTGGAGAAAGTTCCATGTGCGCTCGAAAAGAATGAGTATTCTGTTGTTTTAGGGTGGAATGTTCTGTAAATATCTATGAGGTCCATCTGGTCCAATGTATCATTCAAAGCTCTTGTTTCCTTGTTGATTTTCTGCTTAGATGATCTGTCCATTGCTGAGAGTGGAGTATTGAAGTCTCCTACAATTAACGTATTGTTATCAATATGACTCTTTATTTTGGTTAACAGTTGGCTTATGTAGATGGCTGTTCCCATGTTGGGGGCATAGTTGTTTACAATTGTTAGATCTTCTTGTTGGATAGACCCTTTAAGAATGATATAGTGTCCTTCTGTGTCTCTTATTACAGACTTTAGTTTAAAATCTAATTTGTCTGATATAAGAATCGCTACCCCAGCTTTCTTTTGAGGTCTGCTGGCATGGAAGATGGATCTCCATCCCTTCACTTTCAGTCTGGATGTATCTTTAGGTTCAAAACGAGTCTCTTGTAGACAGCATATGCATGGGTCCTGTCTTTTTATCCAATCTGCAACCCTGTGCCGTTTTATGGGAGCGTTTAGGCCATTCACGTTGAGAGTGATTATTGAAAGATATGAATTAATTGCCATCATGTTGCCTGTGAAGACGTTGTTTTTATAGATTGTCCCTGTAAATTTCTGTTGTAGATCACTCTTGGGGTCTTTCTCCTTTTATAGAACCCCCCTTAATATTTCTTGCAGGGCCAGCTTAGTGGTCACATATTCTTTCAGTTTCTGCTGGTCGTGGAAGCTCTGCATCTCTCCATCCATTCTAAATGAAAGCCTTGCCGGATAAAGTATTCTTGGCTGCATGTTATTCTCATTTAGTACCCTGAATATGTCTTGCCAGGCCTTTCTGGCTTGCCAGGTCTCTGTGGATAGGTCTGACGTTATTCTGATGTTCCTCCCTCTGTACGTAAGGAATCTCTTCCCCCTAACTGCCCTTAAGATGGTTTCCTTGGTTCTAAGATTTGCAAGTTTTACTATTACATGCCGGGGTGTTGGCCTGTTTTCCTTGATCTTGGGAGGGGTCCTCTCTGCCTCTAGGACACGAATGTTTGTTTCATTCCCCAGATTAGGGAAGTTCTCAGCTACAATTTGCTCAAATACATCTTCTAGCCTTCTCTCTCTCTCCACTCCCTCCGGGATTCCAATGATTCTGTCATTGGAACGCTTCATGGTGTCACTTATTTCTCTGATTCTATTTTCATGGATTCTGAGTTGTTTTTCCCTGCCTTCTCTTTTCCCTTTTTATCTATTAAATTTTCTTCCAGGTCGCTTATTCTCTCTTCTGCCTCAGTTACCCTAGCTGTTAGATTATCTAGATTGGATTGGATCTCATTGATAGCATTTTTAAGTTCTGCCAATTCACCTTTTATTTCTGCCCTTAGAGACTCTATGTTGCCATTAATAGATTTCTCCATTCTAGCCATTGTCTTCACAATTGCTAGCCTGAATTCCATCTCCGACATCTTGGTTATATCTGCATCCATTTGTAAATCTGCAGCATAAGTCATAATCTCTGAGTCTTTTCTATTTTGGGGGCTCCTCCTCCTAGTCATTCTGTTGATGGGTGTTTGAGGGAATGTATAGAGTCCAAATTATTGGCCAGAACCCAAGCAAGATGCACCTGTTTTCTTGGGACCTTAGGGTTGCTGGCCTCTTGTTTTCCCAGCCTGTCTTCTGTGGGAGGGGCCTGCCGCACTGTTACTCAAGCAACCCTGTTTGGGCGGAGTTGCCCTGCACCCCTGTGGCGGGGGATGGGCTCAGCGGGAATCAGTTTGGGGGGCTTTTGTTCTCTGGCAGCTTTCCATGGGGGCTTTCTGTGTCGCTTCCATGAGTCAGAGCAGAAGAGACCGTTTCCAACCCTCTGCCTCAGAGCAGAGAGATCGCAGTCTGTTCTTCAGTGAGCTCTCCAGGCCACACCGTCTCCGTTTCTGTCCGCGCTGCTATAAACTGCCACATCCTGGGTTGTGAGCCCCTCCACAGCGCTCCCAGTCCTGCCTCCAGGTCGGGGCACGTCTCTGCCCTTTGTGCTTCTAAAACCACCAGCCGCTCCCAGTTCGCGCACGTGCGCGACCCCGCTGCTCTCGTTTCCGTCGGGGGGGGCTGCAGTTCGCGTGCGCGCGACTCTGCCGCTCCAGGTTTCCGTCCCAGGGGCTGCAGTTCGATGGCGCGACCCCGGCGCTCCGGGTTTCTGCCCCAGGGGCTGCAGTGCGCAGGCGCAACCCTGCCACTCCGGGTTTCCGCCCCGGGGGCTGCCCTAAAGTCCTTTCCCCACCACTACCGGTCTGCGAGTCTGTGCCCCGTCCGCAGCGCGCGAGGCTATCACTCACCGGCGGTGTAGGATCCCCACGGCCAGGCACCCTCCCGCTGCCGTTTATCCTCCCATATCTGCCCGCAGAATCACGGCTCTCCGCTTCGTACCTCAAAACCAACCGCCTGCGATATTCTGTTTGGAGAGATCCAGATCTTCTTACATCTCAGGCTGGTTTTGTTGGTGCTCAGAGTGGTCTGGTAGATATCCAGCTCAATTCTGGGGACCAGCTGAAATAGGGTCCCCTACTCCTCCGCCATCTTTCCCCCCATAATACTTAAATTTTTTTAAAGTTTCTAAAGAACTTATACAATTCAACACCAAAAAAACAAACAATCTGAGTAAAAACTGGGCAGAGGACCTAAATAGACATTTTTCAAAGAAGAGATCCACATGGCCAACAGACCCATGAAAAGATGCTCAAATCACTCATCATTAGGGAAATGCAAATCTAAACCACACTGAGATATTACCTCACAGCTGTTCAAATGGCTAAAGTCAAGAAGACAAGAAACAACAGTGTTGGTGAGAATGTGGAGAAAAAGAAACTCTGTGCACTGCTAGTGGGAATGCAAACTGGTGCAGCCACTGTGGAAAATAGTATGGAGCTCCCTCAAAAAACTAAAAATATAAATACCATATGATCCAATAATTCCACTATTGGGTATTTACCCAGGGAAAACAAAAACATTAACTAAAAAAGATATATGCACCCCTATGTTTATTGCAGCATTATTTACAACAGCCGAGACATGGAAACAACTTAAATGTCCATCGATAGATGAATGGATAAACAAAATGTGATACACACACACACACACACACACAAGCACAAACACACATATACACACACACAAACACACACTCTGGAATATTACACAGCCGTAAAAATGGATGAGATCACGCCATTTGAGACAACATGGATGGACCTAGAGGGTATTATGCTAAGTTAGACTGACAAAAACAAATATCATATGACTCCACTCATAAATGGAATCTAAAAAAAAATGAATAAAACAAAAAAGGAGAATCAGAATATAAATACAGAGAACAAACTGATGGGTGCCAGAGGGGAGAGGGTGGGGGTTTGAGCAAAATGGGTGAAGAGGAGAGGGAGATACAGGCCTCCAGTTATGGAATGAGGAAATCATGGGAATAAAGAGCAGAGCATAAGGAATACAGTCAATGATACTGTGATGGCGATGTAATGGGACAGATGGGAGCTATACTTGTGAACATAGCATAATATATCAATTTGTCAAATCGCTAAATTGTACACCTGAAACTAAGGTAACATTGTGTGTCAGCTATACTCAAAAAAAAAAACTATAAAAAAGAAAAAAAATTTAAATCTATCTAAATAGATCTTTAATCACTGCCCTTTATAAGAAATATTCTTATAAAGCTATCAGAAAGCATTTTACCTGTTATCTCCCTTTTATTGAAATATAATTCACATACCACAAAATTCATTGTTTTAAATTATACATTTCAATGGTTTTAGTATATTCACAAAGTTGCACAATTCTGTGGTGGGTTGAATGGTGACCCCTCAAAAGATAAGTCCGCCTGGAGCCTGTGAATGTGACCTTAAGATTGTAGTTAAGTTCATTGCATATGTAGTTAAGGATCTCGAGATGAAATCGTTTTAGCTTATCTGGATGAGCTAAACCCAATGGCGAGTATTTTCCAAGAAGGCACAAAGGAAGAAAAATACAGAGAAGGTGATGTGAGGTTGGAGGCAGAGATTCGAGTGATAGATCCATAAACCAAGGAATATCGAGACTTGCCAGCAGTCAGCAAAAGCTAGGAGAGAAGCTTTCCCTCAGAGCCTCCACAGAAGGAGCCAACACTGCTGATATTTTGATTTCAGACTTCTGGCCTCCAGACTGTGAGAGAATGAGTTCGTGTTGTTTCAAAACACCAAAGTGGTGGTTATCTGCTCCATAGCCCTAGAAAACTAATACAAATGCTCAGCACGATCTAATTCCAGAGTATCTTTATCACCCAAAAAAACCCATTAGCAGTCTTCCCCATCCCCCACCCCCAGCAACCACTAATCTATTTTCTCTCTCTGTGGATCAGTCTATTCTGGATCTTTAACAAAAATGGAATCATACAATGTATGGTCTTTTGTGTTTGGCTTCTTTCACTTAAAATAATGTTTTCAAGGTTCATTCATGTTGTAGTGTATATTATTCATTCTTTTTTTTTTTTGACTGAATATTATTCCACTGTAGATATATCATATTCTGTTTATCTATTCATCAACTGATGGACATTTATGTTGTTTCCACTTTTTGGCTACTATGAATAATGCTGCAATGATCATTCTTGTACAAGTTTTTGTATGGGCATGTTTTCAATTCTCTGTGGTGTGTATGTATACCCAATTCTCTTGGCCATATACATATCTATTTCATCTTGGTTATTTAAATGTTGCCATATAATTATTCACAGTATTCCCTTATAATCCTTTTATTCTCATAAGGTTGGTAATGATGTCTTCTCATTCTTGATTTTAGTCATTTGAATCTTTTCTCTTTTTTTCCTGATCAGTCTAGCTTAATATTTGTCAATTTTGTTGATCTTTTCAAAGAACCAACTTCAGGTTTTGTTGATTTTCTCTATTTTCTATTTTTTATCTCATTTATTTCCACTCTAACCTTTATTATTTCCTTTCCTATGCTATACTTGTTTTGGGTTTAGTTTGCTCTTATTTACCTAGTTTCTTAAGGTAAAAAATTGGGTTACTAATTTGAGATCTTTTTTCTCTGTTAATATAGGCATTTACAGCCACAAATTTCTTTCTAAGCACCATTTTAACCACACTCCATATGTTTTGTTATGTTGTATTTTGTTTATGTTCATAGCGAAATATTTTTTAACTTTCCTTATGATTTCTCCTTTTGCCCATTAATTATTTAGGGGTGTGTTGTGTGACTGTCATGTATTTGTGAATTTCCCAAAGTTCCTTTTGTTAATTCTTCTGAATTTCATTCCATTGAAATCAGAGAAGAGACCTTATATAATTTCAGTCCTTTTAAATTTGTTGATGTTTGTTTTTATGGCCTAACTATGGTCTATCCTAAAGAATATTCCAAAGGCACTTGAGAAGAATATGCATTCTAGTGTTGCACTAGAGTATTCTATAGTGTGAGGTCTACGTGATTTTTACTGATGTTCAAGTCTCACGTTTCCTTGTTGATCTACTTTCTCGTTTACTATCCATGAGTATTGCTGAATTGTCTATTTCTTCCTTCAATTCTATCACATTTTCTTTATTTTGGAGCTCTGTTGTTAAGTGCATATATGTCTATAATTGCCATTTGTTTTCTTGATGGATTGACCCTTTTATCATTATAAAGTATTTTTCTTTGTATCTATAACAATTTTGTCTTAAAGTCTATTTTGTCTGTTATTAGTATAGCTACTCCAGCTCTCTTTGGACTACTGTTGCCAAACATATTTTTTCCTATCTTTTTACTTTCAATTTATTTGTGTCCTTGAATCTGAAGAGTGTCTCTTGCAGACAACATATATTGGATCATGTCTTTTATTCATTTTGCCAACCTCTGCCTTTTAATCCTTTAATGTGATTACCCATAAGGTAGGGTTTATGTCTCCCATTTTGCTATTTGTTTTCTATATGTTTATGTCTTTTTTGCTCCTCCACCCACTTCTGCCTTTTTCGTGTTAAATATTTTGTTTGGTTTTCAAGGCTATTGCAGAGCTGGGGAGAGAGAAATGAAAATAGGGCAAGTTAAAATACCAAAAATCCAATGTTCTTATCAAGATTCAGCTGTTTTTCTTGAATACTCCTTGAATTGTTGCAAGCCTCTGGTTAATTCCAATAGTTTTGAAAAAAAAATGATTTTGACAGTTTTTGCCAGTGTTCTTACTGCTTTTTTGGAGGAATAGATTTTCAGATGTTTTTATCTGCCATTTGTCACTTGTATCTTTTACAATTAACCTCATCTAGAGACAAATAGGCTATAATTGCTATTATTACTAGTCCTATTCATTTATAGATGAAGAAAGTAGGTGTATATGTTTTCTATTGCTGCCATAACAAATTACCAGAAATTTGGCAGCTTAAAACAACATAAGTTTTTTACCTTACAGCTCTGTAAGGCAGAAGTTTGACATGGGTCTCACCAGGCTAATATCAAGGTGATGGCAGAGCTGCATTTCTTTTTGGAGTCTCTAAGAAAGAATTAATTTCCTTGCTCATTCAGGTTGTTGGCAGAATTCAGTTCTTGCAGTTATAAGACTGAATTCCCTATTTCCTTGCTGGCTGTCAGCTGAGGTCTGTTCCCTGCTTCTATAGGACACCCACATTCTTTAATTTGTGGCCAGCTTCCTCCACCTTTAAAGCCAACAATGGTGGTTCAAGTCCCTCTCATGCTTCAAATCTCTTCTGCTTTCCTCTTCCATAGTCCGATGTTGCTAACCTACCATCTGCCTTCCTCTTCCACCTTTAAAAACCCTATAATCCAGGATAATCTCCCTGTTTAAGGTTTGTAAACTTAACTCCATCTGCAAATTTCCTTTTCTGTGTAATTTAACATATCACCTGTTCCAAGGATTAGAACCTGGATATTTGGGTGGGAGCAAGGGGAGGGACATTATCCTACCTACTACCAGAGCTCATAGAAACTTCTGTCACAAAGCTAGTAAGTGGCAGAACTGAAACTAAAATATAGTCCTTCTGGCTCCTTGTTCCATGCTCTTTTTAACCACATCACCAATGTACAGTGATGTAACAGTCTAATTAGACAAGCTGCCTGTATGATTCCTGAGGGGATCATACTGAGTCTGGAATCATAGAACGTTATAGCTTGAAGCACCTCTGGGTCCAGCCCCATCATTTTACAGGTGAGGAAAATAAGGCCTGGGGAAATTAAGCTTCCATCTTCAGTTTCAAGACAACCCAAAATCACAATTCAGTTTCTCCTGACTTCTGGCTCATATGATTTTGTCAGTACAAAATTCTTTCAGTTAGGGGCACCTGGGAGGCTCAGTTGGTTAAGTCTCCAACTCCTGATTTTGGTTCAGGTCCTGATCCAGGGTCATGGGATCGAGCCCCACATCAGACTCTGTACTCAGTGGGAAGCCTGCTTGAGATTCTCTCTCTCCTCCCTCTGCCCCTCCGCTCTCACAATCTCTTTCCCTCTATCTCTCTCTCTCTAAAAAAATAAAAATTAAAAAAAAAATTCTTTCAGTATCCTCACAAGATACCTCAAATTAACCTTAAAATACTCCACTATTAACAGCCATGCAAAACTTGACCCATAAAACTTACATTATCCCTGTACTATCAACCATTTCCAGCCATCCATGCCTTTGTAACTTCTTCCCATTTAAATTTTATGACTTAAACTTTTTCTTACAACCATTCCAAGCCTCCATATAAACACAGATTTTTATATAGATTCTACCCCACAAAAGGATTAAAGAGGAAAGACTATATATATTTCATTTCTTTTCTGTGTGCTTATTGATTTCTTTTAAATCCCACCCAGAGCAAGTTTTCCCTTTATGGTTCCTCTCAATGACATCTCAAGTTACTTAAAAACAAGCCCAAGAGAGGCTGCCCACACCACCACACTCCACTCTGAGTCAATCCCATAGATCCTGTAGGCTCTGAGATGGAGAGTCGTGGGAGGGCCACTTAACTGAGGCTACTGCATTTAGACCCATCCTAGCCAGATCATGTCAGACCTACAGTGCACTCCATCCTCAGTCACCTGCACTCACAGAACAGAGGCCCGTGGAACCTAAATACCATTTCTCCCAGACTTCAAACTTACATGATTTTTCGCACCATATTAACCTGAATCCACTTCTCTCTAGGCTAATAATAAAATGAATATTTACAGAGCAGACGACCCTGGTGGTAGCTTTGTCTACCATCCCTAACCTGCTCAGCTCCAGCCCTGCCCATGACAGCACAGTATGTCCCTCTAACATCAGCTAGGACTCATTTAGGATTAGTTATCCTCCTCATCACCTGTGGATCCCTAGTGTCTACCCTACAAAAATTGGTCAGACCTTTGACATCATCCTCACCTCCCCACAGATTTCCATAAAATCAGGATCAACCAATTTGAGACCCAATGCCTTTCCCGCAGGTCACTTCAAAATTTCTCTTATCTTTGCTCAGTCTTTTGTTTTGTTTTTTGTTTTTCTTCTCTCTCAAAAGAAGACATCTCTCTTTCTGTTCAAAGCGAACCCTTCTACCTGTAAATTCACTTTACTCTCTTCCATTTCCTCTTTCCATGAATTGTGCTTGTTTTGTTCATCTCTACTTTGCCTCTGACCCCTTCTCTTTTGCCTTCAAACCTGCTCAATTCTCAATCAGTCATTCCCTTTCATTTTTCCTTCCTTGTGGGTGCTAACAAATTTCTTAAGAAATAAACTGAATTCTCTTCTTTGCCCTCACACTCACCCCCAACTCCCTATAACGTGGCTTCTATCTTAAGCTATTTTATTGACATGGCACATTTAGGCATCAAAAATGACTTCCTAATCATCCAATCCAATGTCCTTTATCCATTTTTTCTCCTTCTCCTTCGCCCCACCTTCCTGTCTAACCATTTGCCAACTCCTATGCCTTCTGTCTCCTGAAAATCTCTAATGTTTAGTTCCTCCTTCTTGCTCCTACCACACCTTTCCTGCAACCAGTCAAATATATACCATCCTCTCCAACCTGGAGTTTACTTTCCTGTTTCTAACTACTGAAATTCTATCCATGATTTAAAACCTTTCAATAATTCCCACAGACTGAAGTTCAGGGCTGCTATCCTCATCCTTGAATTCTGGGTATACACCTATTACTACTACCATTACTGAAAGTCAGTAGACTGGTTATTAGTCTGTTGACTACTGTAAGGGGAGGTCCCCTCAGAAATACTACTTTAGCAAGGAAAAGCATCCTAGGAAGAGAAATTTGCTGTGGGATATCCACACAGTAAATAACTCACCTGTAGATTGTTAAGAATCAGGTGGATTATGGATTCCAACATCTGCTTAGTTTATTGCCCTCATGCCCAAAACAATCTTTCATCTCAGTATGTAGCTGAGTTTGAAGAATAGCTCTGAGTTTCAAACACTCCAAAAGATTTCCAAATAACACAAAAATTTCTTACTAACATTACATCTTAAAAGTTGAAGACAGGGGCACCTGGCTGGCTCAGTAGGTAGAGCATGCAACTCTTGATCACAGGGTCATGAGTTCAAGCCCCACGTTGGCCATGGAGCCTACTTTAAAAAAAAAAGTTACTTAAAAGTTGAAGACAAATTTTAACTAGCCTAGCATAGAGCCATAGACAGCTGGAATAAATATAATTAAGCATTGATTCCATGAAACATGGAAAAAGATTCCTTAAGAGTCAGATTGTTTTTGTATACTATTTCTGTTTTGGCCACCGCTTTACCTCATGACTATTCTGTAAAGTAAGTGGAACCAAAGTGGCAAAAACATTGGAATTGGCACTATGGCAATTCTTCTCTATAAACAAGTTTATATAATCTAGTTTGCAAGCCTTGGATAGTCTGATAAAAAAAAATGAGGTGGTACTTAACTAAAAACATGTTTTTGTTATTGAAGATTTTTTTATGTTTTGGCAATGAATTATTCAATGCCCAAAATAGCATAATGAAAAAAAGGTGAACATGTTTTAAAGATACCTACATTCAGTATATCCTATAACCATGACCCCTTAGCTATCATGTAACTCTGTAAAGCACAATGTTATTAGGAGGCATCATTATAATATTCACCTTATAATCATTATGTCTATCCTGAAAATAATGTAAAAACTGTTTAAGAATAATCTGTAGACATTTAAACATGTAAAAATCATTCCCCAAAAGCCACAATTAGAATTACTCATTTTTAACACTAAAACTCTTAAGCTAAAGGAAGAAAATCAGAGGAAACTTGGAAAAACTTAAATTAGCTAATCAAACTAAAGGGAGGCAAACCATAAGAGACTTTTAAATATAGGGAACAAACTGAGGGTTGCTGGGAGGTGGGGGGAGATGGGTAATTGGGTGATGAACATTAAGGAGTACACTTGATGGCTGAGTAATATTCCATTGTATATATGGACCACATCTTCTTTATCCATTCATCTGTTGACGGGCATCTCGGCTCTTTCCACAGTTTGGCTATTGCGGACATTGCTGCTATGAACATTGGGGTGCATACAGCCCTTCTTTTCACTACATCTGTGTCTTTGGGGTAAATACCCAGTAATGCAATTGCTGGGGAATGGATAAAGAAGATGTGGTCCCTATGTACAATGGAATATTACTCAGCCATCAGAAAGGATGAATACCCAACTTTTACATCAACATGGGTGGGACTGGAGGAGATTATGCTAAGTGAAATAAGTCAAGCAGAGAAAGTCAATTATCATATGGTTTCACTTATTTGTGGCACATAAGGAATAGCATGGAGGACATTAGGAGAAGGAAGGGAAAAAGGAAGGGGGGGAAATCGGAGGGAGAGATGAACCATGAGAGACCATGGACTCTGAGAAATAAACTGAGGGTTTTAGAGGGGAGGGGGGTGGGGGTATGGGTTAGCCCAGTGATAGGTATTAAGGAGGGCACGTACTGCACGGAGCATTGGGTATTATATGAAAACAATGAATCATGGATCACTACATCAAATACTAATGATGTATTGTATGGTGACTAACATAACATAATAAAATAAAATTTAAAAAAAAATTTTAAATAAAGGAGGGCATCTGATGTAATGACAACTGGGTGTTGTATGCAACCGATGAATCACTAAATTCTACCCCTGAAAGTAACACTACACTTGAATTCAAATAAAACCTTGAAAGAAGAAGAAGAAAGAAAGAAAGAAATGAGAGTATGCTGCTCCTCCCCATCTTCCTTTTATTAGATCATATTTGGCAATCAGCCTATAAAATTAATCGTATCTGAGTTCTGAGTTTCTACAGAACAAAAAATAGGAAGAAAAGCTTTTTCTGGAAAGGGAAAGAAGATCTTAAAATGGCATCATTATTGATAAATTCTGAAAATGGAGTCTATACAGAGAAATGTGGGTATTTCAAGTTGGCAAAAATGTGTGTGTCAAGTCTTAGTGTCAGGTCCCATGTCATTAATGTCACCCACTGTGAAGGTCATTCATGAGCTACAATATTCTGGCACCTCCTCAACCACATACACACAGCATTGTAGAGTCAGCTGGTATAATGAAGGAATATAGGCTTTAGAGTCAGACAGTCCAGGTTCATATCTTGGCTCTGTAACTCACTAGCTATGTGACCTTGAGTGGAGCTCAGACTTTTCGCTTGCAAAGAGAAGTTAATATCAACTTCAGAAGTTGGGTGCTGGAATTAAATGAGATAATGTACGACACAATTTCCTGTCCTTTTTGGAAAAGTGATGGAACTGCAGCCTGACAAATGACAGCTCCCAGCATTAGAGAGTTAATAAGGAAAAGTTATTCTAAGCTGCTGGTTCAGGGATAGGCATCCTGTCCCAGACAACCCATCAGCCCCACTAATGGGATTTAAAACAGTTGCTACCTCCTCCTTAGTCGTGTAATGATTTCTGGACAGCCAGAGAGGCCCATTATCTGCAGTCCCTACTTCTGCACTGTCTGACGATAATGACTTCTTAGCACAACAGCAGGGCCGTGGTCTTCCACTTCCTGCTGCACCACCATACAAAGGACCCTGGTTGAAGTAAAAAAAAAATTGTCATCCCACCACAGAAGCCGGTAGTCTGTGAAATGCTGCCCACCAAATGCCGCAAGAGATCCTGGAGAGTTGTCCTCTAAGGCAAGTGTACCCTCTCAGGGGTTTCCTGGGACAAGGTGAATATGACAGATGATAGCATTCCAGTGAGAAAGTGAGACCCCAGCGGTTGGGGTCTCTGAGGTTGATGCCAAGGTACCAGAAACCTCCCCAGCCAGGTTGTTCTCACTTGCTCTCTCATCCCGCTCAGTTCTTACAAGATGGCTGCAGAGCCCAAGGGCTAAAAAAAAAAAACACAACACAAAACAAAAAAACTAACATGCAAAAAAATGCCACAAAACTCTGATTTAAAAATCAATATCCAGATACAATAATTAACTGAGGTTCCCATTAACATATTTTCTCTATTGTTTGTATTCTTTATCTTACTATTTTTATCTTGTTAGGTAAAAGTCACCTCAAATCTGGCTTAGTAGTAGGCAAGATATGAATCCTGAATTAATAAAACATATAGTGTAATAAATTAAGGGCTTCTACCAGGCTTAAGGGGATCCCCCCAAAAATTCCTGGCATTAATCATGAAAGGAAACCCTCACCCAAATTAAGGAAGATATAACATGTTCATTCTTTGATTTGATTTGTCAAATTCATGCAAATGTAGGACTCCAAATGAAAGGAAAAGGATGTACTTGGTTTTGGTTATAAAATGGATGCATGTGAATTTTTAAAAACTGATTTAAAAGCAGAAGAAAAATTTTCTCCTATTTTTTAACTAACTAAAAAAATTTCTCAACTGACTGTTTAATTCAAGGTAGATATCAAATTTATTAAATATTCTCTCTCACTTTAACAAAGAAACTTGTAAAGTTTAAAAACATTCAAGTGAAACTGAAAGCTCTATCAAATGCTGACTGAGTTTAAGTGTACATACCATTTTGGAAAGCATTCTGGCATTATATTTTAAGTGCCTGAAAATGTTCACTCTTGTTATTACATTTCTGGGAATCTATCCTAAAGAAATAATCCCAAATTCAGGAAGAAATTCTGCAGAAAGATATAACAGGAAAAAAAATGGAAGCAAGCTATAAAAATGTCCTATCACAGGGAAATAGTTACATAAATTATGGCATGCCTCTATGATCAAATAGCATTAATCATTAAAATATTCTTAGTGATACAAGAAATGATAACTGAAAATAAGCAGAATTTAAAGTGTGCATACAGTATAAGATCAACTATGTAAAAAGGACAGAAGTATAAAAAAATGTTACTAGTAGTTAATTTTAATTTTGTGATATGTATTTTTCTGAAATTTTCAAGCTGTCCACATTAGTATGTATTATGTTTATAATCTGGAAAAATGATATATTTTATCTGTGAAAAATAAATAAATGGGGTTAATTTGCAAAAGAAAAATAATACTTTTCACTGAGTGGCCTAACCTGTGCAGACTTGGTTACCAGGCATCCTGGATCCAGAAGAGGAGTGGCTGAGCAGAGGAGAGGGAAGTAAGCGAGGAGCATGAGGGGTCTGGTTGGAAAGACCACCCAGCTGGAGGGCTGGCCTCAAAGTGGATTGTCAGTTCCAAATCACTGGGTCCCACAGGGCAGGGTGAACTGAAGTGCAAGCCAGAGGGTCTGATTTGGTCAGTAGAGCTGCAGCATTGCTCAGAGCCCAGCTATGACCAGAAAATAAATCAAACAATTAAAACTGACCAGAAATGACACAAATGATAGAATTAGTAGACAAAAACATTAAAAGTTATTGTAACTACATTCTGTGTGTTCCAGAACCTAAAAGAAAGATTAAACATGTTAAATAGAAATGTGGAAGATATAGAAAGGCTCAGGTCAAACTAGAAATCAAAACTATAATGTCTAAAAAGAATAATAGTGGAATGGGGTTAGAGTACATTAGACACTGGGGTGCCTGGGTGGCTCTGTCGGTTAAGCAGCTGCCTTTGACTCAGGTCATGATGTCAGGGTCCTGGGATCGAGCCCCACATCAGGCTCCCTGCTCAGTGGAGAACCTGCTTCTCCCTCTCTCTCTGCCTGTCACTCTGCCTACTCGTGCTCTCTCTCTCTATGTCAAATAAATAAATAAAATCTTTTGGAAAAAAAAAAAAAGAGTACTTTAGACATTTCAGAGGGGAAAAAGGACTGGTGAACTTGAAGACATAGCAATAGAAACTATCCAATATGAAACTCAGAGAGACAATAAAGACTGCAAAAAAAAAAAAAAAGTGAACACACCCTTAGTAGGCTGTGGAACAATGTTAAGTGGCCTAATATACATGTAACTGACGTCCCAAAAACAAGGAAAGAGAAGAGGAGACAGAAAAAAAGTATCTAAAGAAATAATGACCAAATTCTTTCAAATTTGATAAAATGTATAAACACTCAGATCCAAGTAGTTAAAAAGCAGCTCAACAAGCCCTGGCACTAGAAAATTAAAGAAAACTATACTAAGACATATCCTATTTAAATTGCTTAAAACCAAAACTAATGATGTAATGTATGCTGATTAACATAACATAACAATTTAAAAAAAAAACCCTCAAATAAATAAATAAATAAATTGCTTAAAACCACTAATAAAGAAAAAAAACTTTTAAGAATCCAGAAAAAAAAAAGATATGTACATGGGAACAAAGATAAGGGAGATAGCAGATTTCTTGTTGGAAGTAAACCGACAATGGAGCAGTATCTTCTCGTATTTTTAAATCAACCTAAAATCCTATACACAGCAAACATATCTTTAAAAACAGAAAGCAAATAAAGACTTCTTCAGACACACAAAAGCTGAAAGAATTTATCACCAGCAGTCTTTCAGGCAGAAGGATAAGGATACCAGATGGAGGTATGGATTCACACAAAGGAAAGAAGAGCACCAGTTTTATAAGGGTTAGCATAAAAGATCTTCTTTCTATTTCTAGATCTATTTAAAAGATAACTGACTATTTAAAGCAAAAATGGTAGCAATGTATTGTTAGGTTATTACATATGTAGAAATAAAATGTAAGATATAAATAGCACAAAGTCCAGGATGGGAGAAATGTAAGTATGCTGTTGCAAGGTTCTTATACTCTAAATAAAGTTTGGCATCCAATATGGGAAGTGTGGCATCCCTAGCTTATCACCATAAACCCTACAACAATCACTAAAATAATTCAAAGAGTTATTAAGTTAATAAGCCCATAAGAAATTTAAAATGGATTCATTAAAAATATTCAACCCAAATGAAGGCAAATAAAGACAATAAAGGAGAATAAAGAACAAATGAGAAAATAGAAAACAAAAACAAGATGGTAAATTTAAACCCAGCTGTAGCAATAATCACATTAAATGGTCTAAATACCCCAATTAAAAAACAGCAATTGTTAGACTGGATTAAAAAACAAAAGTGTCAAATATAAAGACACAACTAGGTTAAAAGTTAAAGGATGGGCAAGCATATACTATGCTAGTATGGATTTTAAAAAGTTGGAGTGGCTATATTAATAATAGACATAGTAAATACTCTTTCTTTGTAGAGCAAAGAGGATTACCAGTTGTAAAAAGGGTCATTTCACCAAATTTGTCTCAGATGGCTCCAGCAACACCATCTTGGTCTGGTTTGAACAACCTGTGCAGGTAGGGCAGGACACCTTCTACACAGCCAGTGTCGCTCTGGATAGCAGTGAGCTCAGCTACTTTGGGCAGGGAGGTATGCAAAGTACAGGTGGGAAGGTGGTCTTCCTGTTCCAGCGCTCCTCAGACAGCAGCAATGGGATTAGGGGCTAGGTTAGGCAGATCCCCAAGCTCATCTACGCCTGAGATGCCATGCTGTGGCCTGGATGCGCTATGATGGCACCAGGAGGAGGCCTTTCTCTGCAGCCGGTCCCCCCAGGAAGGAAAGTGTAGGGGACAGCTACCCTTTTATTCCCCAGCCAACTGCCTTTCTGACATCATTAAAAGCTTCACTTACTTTGAAAAAAAAGTGGGGGATGGTCATTTCATACTGATAAAAGGGTCAGTTCATCAACAGGACATAACAAACCTAAATGATTATGTACCCAATGACAAGCTTCAAAATGTATGAAGAAAAACGATAAAACTGCAAGAACTAAACAAATCAACAACTGTAGGTAGAGATCTCAACATTCTCAGTCAATAATTGATAGAACAAGTAGGAAATCAGTAAGGATATGGAAAACTTGAAGCAGGCTATCAACCAACTTGACATAATTAAAAATTATAGACCCCTGCACCCAACACCAACAGGATTATTTTCAAGTGCACACAAAACATTTACCAAGAGAGACCATAATCTGGGCCATAAATCAAGTCTTAAATAATTCAAAAGGATCCAAATCATACAAAGTATGTTCTCTGAACAAAATAGAATTAAATTAGAAGTATAATTAAATTAATTAGGGGCACCTGGGTGGCTCAGTCGTTAAGCGTCTGCCTTCGGCTCAGGTCATGATCCCAGGGTCCTGGGATCGAGCCCCACATCGGGCTCCCTGCTCAGAGGGAAGCCTGCTTCTCCCTCTCCCACTGCCCCTGCTTGTGTTTCCTCTCTCACTGTGTCTCTCTCTGTCAAATAAATAAATAAAATCTTAAAAAAAAAAAAAAGAAGTATAATTAAATTAATTAAAACAGAAAATCCCAAATATTTTGGAAACTAAATAGCACACTTTCAAATAAACAATGGATCAAAGAAGAAATCAAAAAAGAAGTTAGAAAGTTTATTTTGAAGTAGATGAAAATGGAATCACAACATATCAAAATCTGAAATGTAGCTAACAATATCTGGAGGGAAGTTTCAAGCACTAAACACCTATATTAGAAGAAAATAGAAGTTTCAAATCAATGATCTTATCTTCTACCATAAGAAACTAGAAAAAGAAAACCAAATTAAACCCAAAGTGATCAGAAGAAAGCAAATCAAGATCAGAACAAAAATCAATGAAATAGAAAAGAGAAAAACAATGGAGAAAAATCAACGAAACAAAAAGCTGGTCCTTTCAGGAAATCAATAAAATCAATAAATCTCTATCGATACTGATTAGGAAAAAAAAAAGACACACAAATTACCAGTATTAGATATGACTGAGGTGACATCATTACAGATTTCGCAGATATTTAAAAGATAGCAAGGAAACACTATAAACGACTTTATATTAATATATTTGACAACTTAGATGAAATAATCAAATTCCTTGAAAGATACAAACTGCCAAAACTCACTCAAGAAGAAATAATCTATTTCTTTATTAGATAGTCCTGTATCTAGAAATTGAATTTGTAGTGAAAAACCTTCCCACAAAAAAACACTTCAGGCCTAAATGACTTCAGTGATTAATTTTACCACACATTTATGGGAGAAATAATACCAATTTTATATAAGCTTGTCAAGAAACTTAGAAATCAGGAAAAAGTTCCCAACTCACTTTATCAGGCCAGAATTACTATGATACCAAAACCATACAAACACAATTCAAAGAAAGCAAACTGCAGACTGGTATCACCCATGAACATAAAATTCATGACAAAATTTTGCTAAATTCTTGATAAAATTTAACAAATCAAATCCACCAACATGTAAAAAGTATAATACATCATAATTGAGTTTTATCCTAAGAATGGAAGCTTGATTTAATATTCAAAAAAGCAGTTAATATAATTGGCCATATTAACAGATTAAAAACTAAAAACTGTATTATTTCAAAAGATGCAGAAAAAAACATTTAACAATCCAGCATCCATTCATTATAAAATCTCTTAGAAAACTTGGAATAGAAAGGAACTTTCTCAACCTAACGAAGAACATCTACAAGAAAGCCTATAGTGAACGTCATAGTTAATGGTGAATATCTGAATGTTTTCCCTCTAAAATCCAGAACATGGCAAGAAGAAGTATAACTGTCTTTATTAGCAGATAGCATAATAATTAACATAGAAAAGAGCCTAGAATAAGCAAAAACACTTTGAAAAGAAAGCATGAGTTTGAAGAACTTACACAACCTGACTTACAGAGTCCAGAATTAGACCAACATAAATATTTTTATTTGACTATAGTTGACATTCAATGTTGTATTATTTGGGATATACAAAATGATTCAGCATCTCTCTACATTATGCTATGCTCATAACCAGTGTAGCTACCATCTGTCACCATACAATGCTATTACAATATCACTGACTACATTCCCTATGCTGTGCCTTTTATTCCCATGACTTCATTCCATAATTGAAGGCCTATATCTCCCACTCCCCTTCACCTATTTTCCCCATCCCCCCACTTCTTGCAACCATCAGTTTGTTCTCTGTATTTATAGGTGTGATTCTGCTTTTTGGAGGGAGGTAGGTGAGGGATGGGCCTGAACAGGTGATGGGTATTAAGGAGGGCACTTGTGTTGAGCACTGGTGTTATATGTGAGCGATGAATCACCAAATTCTACTCCTGAAATGAATATTACACTATATGTTAACTAACTAGGATTTAAATAAAAATTTGAAAAGAAAAAAAAATGAAAAAATTGATAATATCAAGAGTTGGCAAAGATTTGGAGCAAGTGGAATTCTCATACATTGCTGATGGGAATGTAAAATGGTACAATTATTTTGGAAAAGAGTTTGGCAGTTTCTTAAAAAGTTAAACATAAATTTAGCATGTGACCCAGCCATTTGTATATATTAGGTAAATGCTTAACAAATATGAAAACATGTCCAAACAAAAACTCATGTGTAATGTTCATAGCAACTTTATTTGTGTTAACCAATAATTGGAAAGAAACCAAATACCCATTAGCAGATGAATAGATAAAGAAATTGTGGTATGTCCATAGAGTGGAATAGTACTAGCAACAAAAAGAATGAGCTACTAATATGCAAAGCATCATAGATGAATCTCAAAGTAATAATACTGAATGAAAAAAGCCAAACCACACCAAAAAAAGAATACATACTATCTGATTCAATTTATATAAAATATTAGAAAATAAAAATAAATCTAAGGTTACAGGAAACAGAAAGAGGATGTCTAGGGATGGAGTGGGGTGCAAGGAGAGGGGGAAAGGGGGATCACAAAGAACCACAAGGAAAGCTTGATTGGTGGTAGATACATGCATTGTCTTGATGGGAGTGACCACCGGGGGACACATATGTCAAAGATTATCAAATTACGCTCTATAAATAGGGCCAGTCTGTTGTACATCAATTATCCTTCAACTAAGGTTCTTATTTAAAGCCAAAACATGGAATATACCCAAAAAAGACAAACCAGGTGAGGTGCTATAGGTGTGGGAGGAGGGAGTTTTGAGGAAACCCAAAAATGTCATAAAGGGAGTGAGGACGTCAGAGAAAATGCTTAGGAAGCAGGATCCCTATAAGCAGACTTTACCTACTTAACGATTTTGCCTGAGCAGCAGAGTATACCATCAATGGATGAATCCAAACGTCAAGTTCAATTAAATATTGTACTTAGCAAGTGATATTTTCTTCAGCTTCATTGAATTCTTTCAGCCTTTAAAGCCACGGTGATTTCCATGATTGTTAAATCCCATAGAAAACCTAGAATGATGACAATGACCAAAGGGAAGGATTTGCGACTACACCCAGATGAAAACATTTGATTACGTGTTTGCCTCCTCAGTTCAAAAAAAGCAAGTTGTGTCTGGCTTTTCCACCAGCTTTTCTGAAGTATAAAATTGCTGACCCTCATAAATATGGAAGAAAGAAAGGAAGAGACAAGAGCGCACAATGAAAAAGATTGGAAAGTTGACTTTATTTTATAACAGGAGGGCTAGAAATCACATGCCGTCTAAAAGATAACCACAAGAACATAACATAAACTTTCAACTTTCAACTATGTCTGAAATCTATAAACCTGCAATCAGATCTACTATTGGCAAGCCACAAGGACTTTGTGTGACACGGCGACAGAGGCAAAACAATCCTTCAAAATTGGAATACGAGGCCTGGCTGCTGATGTAAAAGTGAACAATGATTAAACTATCAATCAAACAGATTTTTTAAATATGTTGTGTGTCATAGCTAGAGATTTCAAATCCAGGACAAAATCTGGTGTTAGTTACAAGTGGGATGAATTGGGTGGTCTCTTAGTACACAGATGATCACAAAATCAGCACAATGTGGAAATCAATTCAAGGACTCTCTTCTTCATCTCAGCTCATGAAGATTCCAAATTAATGAAAGCAATGTTACAGATTTATGAGCCATGGCCCTGCAAAGTGTTTTATGCTATTTTCCAAGTTATTTACCATGTTTCAAAGCAAAATCATTTAATATGAACTCCATTCTCTAACTATACCTAAATATCTTTACTTCTTAAACAATTGAATTTGTGGTTATTTTTTCCAGATGCACAGCACTTCCAAAAAAAACAAAACAAAACAAAACAAAACAAAAAACACTGGGTAAATTTCATCCCTGAACCATCTGGAGAGTCGGAAGAAATGGGGTTGGTCTCAGTGTCAATTCTCTCTAGAGCCTATTTTATGCTCACTCATATCCAATTGGATATCCCTCCCTATATGGGAATATTTAATTGAAATATTACAAGCTCCCATGTGATCACTTCCTCCTCAAGTTTGTTTCCAGGGAAAACTCTTCCTCTGCAGTTGAATGTTGTACGCTGCTTATCAGAAAATGAAAGCACAGTGTGATTCTCTTTATGTTACTACCGCCAGAAACCAAATCCAAATTTCTTGCCGGAACATCATCATCTGCCTGGCCTTAGTGCCTAACAGGCAGGGAACTTTCTCCTTCTGAAATACGACCTCTGCTTCTTAGCAGGTATTCTGTTTCAATGTGCAAGCCACTGTAAGATCTTTCAGGAATAGACAAAATGTGTAACTAAAATAAATGCAATTGAGAGCAAATATTAAATAACATTTTATGTTTATACCCTGCAGAAGCTTTCATTCATCTCACAAGTATTTGCATTCACTATTATGTGCCAGGCACAGCATTAAGCACTCATATATGGAAATGCACAAAAGTTGGTTCCCACCTCAAGGGACTCATAGGCTAGTGGGAGAAATAGACAAGAAAAGTGAAATTTCTACGGGTGGTTGCAGAGTTTCACAAGAAGGAAAGAGTTTTAGGGATTCAAATATCTCATTTCATCTAAAGCCATGCCCCCTTAGAAAGACAGTATTAAGAATTACAAGGGACAGCATTCTTCTGTTGTGTCCTCCAGTTATTTCTCCAACCTTAATACTCCCTTTTGGTCGACATCTACTCACCTCTCCTCACCTGAAGACAATGACCCCAATTTCAAATGTTCTGGTGCAATTCTGAGACTTCATACCAGATCATATGCCCTATGTTTCAGAAATGCAGTTCCCAGATGCATTCATTCCTACCTTCATGCTCTGGCTCGGGCTGTACCACCCAACCCGAAAAGCACTCCTGCCTCTCTACCACCTCCTTGTCCATCCAATTCTTTAAGTAACCGGCAAGGCCCAGAGTACCATTTTTTTTCCTTCACGCTACAATCGTCTCTGTTCTCTGAACTCCTGATGCACTTACGAGAATTTAGTCCCGCTTTTACCCTCCAGTTGTTTCCTGTATATTAGTTTTAACCACTCTTTCAGAAACCGTGGGCTCTAATAATGCTCAGAACACAGTAAATGCTCAAAAAAATATAGGTTAATCCTAATTTATGTGAAAATTGAGGTCCAGTGGGACTATAATTTTTCCAAGGTAACAGGGCTAAACAATAAATGCACTTTCAATGCTACCATTTATCACGTACCAATACGCCAAGTCATATGTTATTCAAAATTAAAGTAAAAATAGATTCAGGGTTCTTTAGCTTTCAAGCAAGCATTTATGTCATATGTTTTACTCAAATCCACCATATTATGATGATAATACATTTTATTTGTTGAGTATATATTTGGTGCCAAGAGTTGTATATCAGCTATTTCACTTAATCTTCATAAAACCATCTGTAGTAAATATTACCATTCCCCGAAAAGGTTAAAGAATTTGTTCACATGCTCATTGCATAAAATTGAGGCAAGATTCTAAGCTAGGTCTCTCTGGCTTCAAATCTTTTGTTCTTCACCACTCTGCCCCACCTCTGAATTACCAAAAAAAGTCCAATCTTACATTAATTCATTAATTAATAAAAGTGTATGAGATTTGTTCATGCAATCCATATTATACTGAGCTCATACCATGGTCCACATTATGTAGCACAAACCAGAGAGTGGAATTTTCCATAACATTTTAGTCCTTAAACCTACAATTATCTAGGTTAATTACATAAAAATCATGTAGTCAGGTTGTCCAGGTTGTCTGGACAATGAGCAACTAAAAAAAGAACTTTGTTTGTTTGTTTTTATTTAGAGAGAAAGAGAGAGAGAGAGCACATGTGTGCGTGAGTGGGGGGGAAGGGGCAAGCAGACTCCACGCTGAGCGTGGAACCCAATGTGGGGCTCGATCCCATGACCCTGAGATCATGAGCTCAGCTGAAATCAAGAATCAGATGCTTAACTGACTGAGCCACCCAGGTGCCCCAGAACTGTACTTTGTACACACCTGGTGGTCCAGACTTTAAAATTGTTTTATTACAGGGCGCCTGGGTGGCTCAGTTGGTTAAGCGACTGCCTTCAGCTCAGGTCATGATCCTGGAGTCTCTGGATCGAGTCCCGCATCGGGCTCCCTGCTCAGCAAGGAGCCTGCTTCTCCCTCTGACCCTCTCCCCTCTCATGTGCTCTCTCTCTCTCATTCTCTCTGTCTCAAATAAATAAATAAAATCTTTAAAAAAAAAAAAAATAAAATAAAATAAAATAAAATTGTTTTATTACAGTGGGGTGTGTGTGTGTGTGTTTGGTATTTGGTGTTTTTTTTTAAATAAACTGATAGATCCTCTAGATTTCAGCCTGAAGCGCTCATTTCTTTGTCTTTCTCCTCTGGTCAAATCACTGCATCTAATTAATTGTGCAGGTTGTGAGGTGGGTTCCCCCCCCCCCCCCCCCCCCCAGTCCATTGCTAGTTTCACAAGTGGTGTAATAATTACCATTGGGTCAGGTAAATTTATTACAGAATGCATTTCTTCTACACACGCACACATTTTATTAATGCAATTGGTAATTATTTACTTATTTACTATCAATAGTGCCTCAAAGTCGGTGGGACCTTAATTACTTCCTAATTATCCAGTCCTCTATTTCTTTATAAAGATGGACTTGAAAACAGCAGTTCAATAGCTCAGACATTTTACAACTAACATTGATTTCTTCTCCCTCCTCATTTATTGATGGACCATTGTCTCTCTCCTGTATTTCTTCTTTCCTGATAAAGTTGTAAATGACTCTGCTTATTCTTTTTAATTCCTTCAGTTAGCATTAGCTCAGCCGGGCACTTTATTGTACGTGCCTTTCCTGGCTGTACTCATTCTATTGAGATTCTCTTGTTTGAATCCTTCCCTGTGATCCATTTCCAGTAAATGTTCCTTTCACCTTTAAACTTTTCTGTTTCATATCCTATAAATTGTGTGCCCCCTTCCACAAAATTATACTACAAAATCATCATCCTTACCTCGTGCCAGCATACACTCTATTGCTTTTAAAGTTGTCCCTTTTCTTCTTTTTTGTAGCTTTCATATCCCTAAAAGTTGCAGATACTCAATCACTTACATATTTCCCCAGAAAAAAACAGATTCATCAATGACTAGCATATGTATTTACCTCTAGTAGCCTGGGGAAAACAAAAACAATCAGAATAATTCTATAAAAAGGAGCTTCATCAGTTTAATCTTTTCAAAATTTCCACAAACACAGCCATTCTGCCCCAGGTAAGATTCTCCTCAGTGATTTGCTCTGTCCACAGCACAAGACCCTTATCTATCTCCGTTCTCATTCCAAGCTCCAACATGTGCTACAAACTGTGAGTAATCTCTGCAGAGTGAAACAGAAAGGGAGATAACATTTCCACTTAAATAGCAGTGAACATTTCTTTACTAACATCTACACCTTTGGTGGTAATTTTTTGGTGTGCTGCTTTCCTTTCTGAAAGTGACCTTTCTCCTGCTTCTAAGTATCCTAAAATGTGAAAGACAAAAACAAAAAACTAAAATTTTAAACTTAATCCATGGCATGAAACATGACAAAGTACAGTATGGTGTTCGTTTCCTATGGCTGCTATAACAAATTACCATAAGCTTGGGGCTTAAAGCAACACAAGTTTGGGCGCCTGGGTGGCTCAGTTGGTTAAGCGACTGCCTTCGGCTCAGGTCATGATCCTGGAGTCCTGGGATCGAGTCCCGCATCGGGCTCCCTGCTCAGCGGGGAGCCTGCTTCTCCCTCTGACCCTCCTCCCTCTCATGCTCTCTCTCTATGATTCTCTCTCGCTCTCAATAAATAAATAAAAATCCTTAAAAAAAAAAAATAAAGCAACAAAAGTTTATCATCATAGAGTTCTGGAGGTCAGAAGTCTGAAGTGGGTCTCACTGGGCTAAAAATCAAGATGGTGGCAGGGCTGTATTCTTTCTGGAAGAGAATCCATTTTCTTACGTTTTCCAGCTTCTAGAGGCTGCCCACGGTTTTGGCTTCTGGCTCCCTTCCGTCTCTGAGCAAGCACCCGGTGGATGCATCCTTCTCACGCTGCATCACTCTGATACTGACTCCTGTTCCCGTCTTTCACCTGTAAGAACCCTTGGGCCCACTTGAAAAGACCAGGACAATCTCCTCATCTCAAAATCTGCTGATTAGCAACCTTCCTTCCTCCTTGCCATGTAACATAATATATTCACACATTCTGGGGATTCAAACGGGGACATCTTGGGGGTGGAGAAGGGGCATTATTCTCCCTATTATAGCTTTGAGTAAATTTGAGTATGTTATTTTTTAAAAAAAGAAAAAGAACTTGCATTTTCAAAGACATTTATCCCCTTCTAAACAGACACTGGGGGAGACCTCATACTTATTCTAATCTTGCTACAAATGATAGAGGGATTGGGGAGTGGGGTGCTGTCTTCAAGCTCAATAGAACATTCTTACAATAGCCACAATTTGAGCAAACTTTTAGGCATTTCTGAATTTGTGAACACAGCTAACAGTCATTTGAAAGCAAATGTACTGACTCTGATACATAATCAAGAAGGTAACACTTGGAGTCAAAACAGATGAAAGCCATGAAATGCTGAGATTGATGTTTCCAGTAGACTCATTTTTCTTATGAATAATAACAATAGTATCATAATAATAAGAAAAATAACTAATTGAGCATTCACTAGATGCCCAATAATGTTCTGGGAGCTTCACATTAATTATCTTAACAGCCCTGTGAGGTAGGTACTATTATTAACCCCATTTTACAGGTGAGCTTAATGTCTTTAAGGTTACTGGGCTAGGAAGTAGAAGAGCTAGGATTCTAACTCAATAAATTTGCTCTTAACCCTGTCACCAGCCACATACCCTCATAATTCCATTTTCTTTACAATTAACTGCCCACCCACATCCCCCATTTACTTCAGGAGCAAAACAGCCTGCTAAAAGGCAGAAAAATTATTTA
The DNA here is from genome assembly GCF_004348235.1 of Phoca vitulina. Lineage (NCBI taxonomy): Eukaryota > Metazoa > Chordata > Mammalia > Carnivora > Phocidae > Phoca > Phoca vitulina. The sequence continues at coordinate 1,442,770 of NW_022589713.1, read as the reverse complement.
AATACAATACTAAAAATAATTAAAAGCTAAAAAGTCAGATGACATATTTATTTGGTTTGTGCTTTGTGACATTTAATTTAAAATAGCATCGTAACCACAAAATTAGACAGAAATGAGACAAAGACCAAGAGATGACTCCAAACAGATTCCTAAAAGCATTCATCTAAAAAAATCTAGTGCCTCAGATTTTCTTCCCAGCATTTCTGGGAGTATACATTAAGTACTTAAAAATTTTAAATGTTACTCTGCCTTAGAAAGATCATCTCTAGCTGTCATCTTTATTGACAAGTAGGGGGAGGGGGCTTTCAGTCCTGGAGGTAGGTCAGAAAGACATAGGCACCCACAATATGACGTCTCAGTATCCGTGAAAAGGCTGAGAGAAGCCAAATCAGCCTGGCAGGCAAATGAACTCCTCTGAGGCTCCGACCTAAGCAGCAGCACCGAGAAGACACCTTAAGCCTAGAGGGTAGGGGCTTTGGGGGGCACATAATACTAAAGGAAACATATATAGTCACCTCTTATCCCTACTAAGCTAAGTATGTAAAGTCAACTTTACCCCCATAAAAATTCAGCCAGTCACCCTATCCATTAAGGTCACAATAGGGAAAATCCAAACTCATTTCAAGTGACTTGTGGGAAGTCTATGTCTTCCCTGGGATTTCTGCAAATTCCCAGAATTCTATTGTCATAAACACTTCGAGCATTCAGCTCCCACCTCTGCTCAGCTACTTCAGTTTAAAGATCATTGTGCCTTCCCTGGCCAGTTATTTTTCATACTACATCAACCTAGGCATAGATCTCCATCCCTTTCCATCATTTACGCACATACACACACACAGCAAAACACTCATGGCACATGGCGCCCGTGTCTGAATGTCTGGGAATGCTGAAAAAGAATATATCACACAAAAACTCACATTTGATATTAAAAATTTCCATTCATAACCGTTCTTGGCTATTCTCTACGTCTCCTCTACCTTTCTCACATCTTGCCTCTTACACCAGCCCAGTCAGAAGCAAAAATATGTATGTATTTTGTGTATGTGTATACATGTGCATATATATATGCACACACATACACGTTCCTCCCACCTTCCTCTGCAGAATAACTTACCTCCCTCCAGTTCCTCAATATCTGGATTACCTTGGAGTAACCGAAGTCCAGAATTCTGATATTACCATTGTAGAAGCCCTGGTTAAGTTCTTGGACAAAGACCAACTTGTCCTCCATTTCCAATATGGATGTTATGGGGCAGGATGGGAAGTTCTATTTACATAATAGGTAAGCAGATAAAATAATAAACAAAGATGTTATCAGCTACACTATTTTAGTTCCTGCCCTGTGTATTACCTGCCCTGTGTATTACCTGCCCTGTGTGTTACCTGCCCTGTGTATTACCTGCCCTGTGTATTACCTGCCCTGTGTGTTACCTGCCCTGTGTGTTACCTGCCCTGTGTATTACCTGCCCTGTGTGTTACCTGCCCTGTGTGTTACCAAGCTGTGCCATATCCTAACCGCCTCCTGGAATTGCTCTCTTGCTTTCCAATTCCACAGTACTTCCCAGAACCAACTGTGCAGTACCTGGACTATCAACACTCTCCACAGACTCCATTGTCTCCCCATCCAACCCAGACACTGCTGCTGGAATCACCTTCACAAATGCTTGCTTTGTAATCTCATTGCTTGGTTTAAGAACACAAAAGTTCCCTTTTTCCAAATAGAATTTTTTTAAATGTAAGCTAACCTTCATCTGACCATTTATCTAACCAGCCCCATTCCTTTTCACTTCTCTCTACAAATCCACCTTGTGGCCAAGCAAATCTATTTTCAAACCCCAGTCAGGAGGATTTACTTAGACTCAAAAGCCTGTTTGTTGTTACTTGCATGTCAATTTCAGTTCTAAACTATTCCTTTCCCTTCCTCATCCACACATATTCATTGGCACTTCAAAATGAGGTCAATTTCCTATCCTATAGCATGTCCCTGTTGATACCATCCAACTGCTCAGCCCTCAGGCCCTTTATCAGTAAAGGACTCTGTCGTCCTATTTATCTAAACAAAATAGCTATCTTTAATTGAGCATGTACTGTGTGTTATGCACTTTGCATGAGGATTAGTTCATTTAATCCTCCCCACCAAAAAATATTAAACATGTGTATTATTATCCCAGTTAACAGATCAGGAAACTGATGCATAGCTAGAACATGGCAGAACAAGGTTTTGAACGTAGACTGAGTCCATCACCTGTGACTTAAGCACAATACTATAAAAGTCTAAGCCAATTATGAGTCATTTATGTTTGTATCATCTTTTAATTCATCTATACCATGAACTACTGAAAGTAATGGGATGATTCCTTCTACCCTATTTATTTCTATTTCTTGTCTCTCTCTGTCTCTGTTGTTCTCTCTTGTGGATATTTGACTTAAAAATAGGGCCATAGAAGACAACCAAAGTGCAATGATGTAATGGTATTTATTATTCCCATAGATAAAATTTGGTTACTGCTCTAGCCAATCTATCAATACCAGCTGTCCTCTAGTTCTGATTTGAAGAATTATCACTTAAGAATAATAGATTTATATCTAAAATTGTTACAAGTTGTACTCTAGAAGCCCTGAAGAGGCAGAATTGTTAGAAATTCTGCAAAATCAAATTCTTTCCAGACAGCATGGGAATATCATCTGCTCTTTTTCCTTATTTTCAATGAATAAAAAATAAGAAATGTAGCACTTCTATAGAATCAAATTTCTTCAGAAGAAAAACTGGAGAAAAGTAGTTCTAAACTAAAATATGTAAAAATCAGTATTTGTTTGCAAAAGTCCAAGAGGGAACTAATCTGTCTTTCCTCCCCAGACAAAAATAAGAGCACATAACAGCCTTCTTGATAATATAGCTGAGTAAATATTGCCAGAATTTATTCTACAAAGAGTCAAATAGTCCATTTCTTAAAGCCATTAGTGTTAGTAAGCCTGTACATGTTGAATAGCCTTAAGGAATAAAATTAATCAAAGAAAACAAAATCATATTTCTTCCTCAAAATTGTAATAGGAGAAAATATGTAAAAGGGATAGAATAATCAAGGATTTATTTTATAATCACCCCTCAAAAAACCCACTCCCACTAAAGCAAATCTTAAAACCCTCTGTAAAAACAATGGATATTTGATAGCTGTGGACTTTTATTCTACCCATTCTTATATTTACATAACGATACCTACATTCAATTTCCAACTACCAACTAGTAGAGTTAGGTTGGGGGATTTACATTGGTTAATTTGTAACCCCTGCCTTACAACTAGTCTACTCAAAAAACGCAAAATAATTTTTATGTTGCTCTTTGTTAAAGGGTATAAAGAAATAAGTCCACTGGCAGGAAAAGCAGTTATGTAATACATTCTAGGGTATCCTGCAAAAGTTTTTCAAAATACGTGTTACTTTGACTTATCTATTTGTCAGCTCTCCTCCATAAGCAAAAACTTGGAATAGGTACTTGGAGATGCATTTCTTTTTCTTCTTCTTTTTTTTTTTTTTTCAAAAACTGGGTATAATAAAATGAACTAAAATACTTTCATAGAAATTGTGTTTATTTTAGATTAATTTGTAGAATCTGGCTTATTCACTTAAAACTGTAAAAACATTTTTACTATCAGACTCTCTTGACTCATTTAATGACGAAAGTTAAAGACTTCATAACAGTTTCATGCGCCTAGATGTTTTTGCATACTTCATTATGAAAACAGAGTTTAAAGATAAACACCAACCTTTGATAACGTTGATAAATCACTTCAGTGGATAGAACAATCAATGGGACGTACCAGAAAAGAGAATACTTTTAATTCTCAAAATACTCAACCTTAAAAATACTTAATACTATGTAAATGTAATAAAGATTATCCAATACATTTCATAGTGATTTAAGCAGGGGACGATCAGCACGCAAGAGGGAATGAGGGAGCGTGTTGATCCAAATAGGCATTTGGTCATTTAGAGGAGGAGGAGAAGGAAGGTAGTTAATGCTTCTTGAGCACATCCAATTTGTTAGATATCATTCCAAGTAACTTGACATGAATGACTGTGTCTAAGCCTATCCTTATCCCCATTACACAGATGAGGAAATGAAACAGTAGCTAGCTCATGCTTGCGTTTTCATTTTGTTTTTCTCTGATTCTTTTGAGGAAACAGTTTGAGAGGAAAGAGAAGGAAGAAAAGGGGCAGCCAAGTGGATAAAGTAGCAAATACTTCCTTTTTAGCGGAAAAAGAAAATGTGTTCACTGTACATGTTATCTACTTGGGTTTGATACTTGTTTTCTAACCAAGGACTCAAACTGAGATCAGTGGGAGAATCTTCCCTTTCTAAGAGTACGGGAATTTCTAAACAATACCAGGCAGTGCAGAAATCTGCCCAACTGAGACTCTGCAAAGTAAATAAAATAAATAAACAAATAATGATAACAATAAAAAATAAATCACAAAAAGAGAATTTTTCTTAAAAGACAAATTAGAAAAATCCCCCACTCCCGGTAGATCAGGTAGAGAATTCTATATTCCTCTGGACTAAAGTCACCCAGGGCTTGGACCTCAGCACCAGTATTGCCTCCACTGGCCGAGAGCTCTTGTGCAGTGCACAATCTACACTATCACATGCTGAGTCCTGGCACCAGGTGGGTAGGTCAGTTTTGTTAAAAGCCTTCATGCTCTAACACATTTGGGAGCCTCATTTACTGTCCTCCCATTACAGCCTTGAACCAAAGACCCAGCAACACCTTTCTGGTCATGGCACATCCTGCTCCCTTGCCGAGAACACCTCCTACACCTTTCCTTGTCTACCTGGGGGACCACTACTCACTAACTTAAATGTCACTTCTTTTGGGAAGCCCTCTCCAGAGGAAAAGTTAAGAAAGAGAACACAGACCAGGCAGGAGATTGATGTTGCCTGAAGGAAATATTTAGTAGCCAAGAATAGCCAAATCTTGGTCTGAGAACCAGACTAAAAAAAGGAAATGTCTTGGGTTTAATCCCTTCTTTCCTCAATGTGCTACAATATACATAGTGAGTAATACAGTGCTCATGTGCTTCCAATATTTACTCATTCTATGTATGTTTCTGGAATCCCTATTTCCAAATGGGAAAGGTTGGGCTTTGGAGTCAGACAGACCTAAGTGTTGTTCCTTGATGAATTTCTTGAAGCGTCAGTTTCCTCAGATATAAAATGGGCATAATAATATGTACTCTAGCAAAGTGTCATACTACATGCTTTCTAAAAGTTAGTCCCTCCCATTCCCTTAGACAAAATTAAAAATATGCTTACTTTCCCCCAATCCTGCTAATATGTAAACTAGGGCCAAAACCATGTCTTGTTTACATAGATTCTCTTTGTGTAGTCTCACCACCATCCCCACACCATCACAATATCTTACACATAAATATTTGTTCAATAAATATTTGATAAATGCATACAAGGCTGAATATAGTCCCTGCCCTTAAGAACTTTAACAATTTATAGGAGAGATACCAAAATTTTCCGTAATAACTACAGTATGTAACAAAGCCAACACTGGGATATTAAGTACAATGAAAGTTGTTCCTTTCCTCATCTCTGATACTCATTTATTCATAACAAATATTTAAAGAGTATACACCTTTAAGAAAAGAGTGTGTGTGGTAAGCAAGTCACTGTACATAGTAGGAGCTACAGGGGGAGGAGAGCAAAACTGAAGGGCAGTCTCTGCCTTAAAGTCTAAATGAGGACAAGAAACACATGTCTAAGTAATTAGAAGGCAATATGGACTCTGATGATTACCAAAGTGACATTCCAGAGGAATTTCGTAGAGAAGAGAGCAGTGTAAAACGGCGAGCCTATGATTTTCCTTGTGCTCACATATAACTTTATGGGAAGGCGAGAGAAAACAGTAAATACAAGGACAAACTAAGGACAAAAGCTAAGGAAGGATGGGCCAAAGATAGTGGCTTTATTATTTTGATGGTCAATACATACTGTATTGCAGAACAAAAAGGAGTGGAAGCTAAACACCAAAATGCTAACAGGTGTGAATTCATTGTGATTAGATTGTAATTTTTTTCTAGGCATGTGTATCTTTTTTCTTTTCTACATTTATTTATTCACCATAAATTAATTGGGCTTTTTTTGTTTTTTTTATTTTGTTATGTTATGTTAATCACCATATCTTACATCATTACTTTTTGATGTAGTGTTCCATGATTCATTGTTTGTGTATCAAACTCAACACCCAAAGAACAAATGATCCAATCAAGAAATGGGCAGAAGACATGAACGGACATTTTTCCAAAGAAGACATCCGAATGGCCAACAGACACATCAAAAAGTGGTCAACATCGCTCGGCATCAGGGAAATCCAAATCAAAACCTCAATGAGATACCACCTCAAACCAGTCAGAATGGCTAAAATTAACAAGTCAGGAAACGACAGATGTTGGCGGGGATGCGGAGAAAGGGGAACCCTCCTACACTGTTGGTGGGAATGCAAGCTGGTGTAGCCACTCTGGAAAACAGTATGGAGGTTCCTCAAAAAGTTGAAAATAGAGCTACCATATGATCCAGCATTTGCACTACTGGGTATTTACCCCAAAGATACAAATGTAGGGATCCGAAGGGGTACGTGCACCCCAATGTTTATAGCAGCAATGTCCACAATAGCCAAGCTGTGGAAAGAGCCAAGATGTCCATCAACAGATGAATGGATAAAGAAGATGTGAGATATATATATATATAATGGAATATTATGCAGCCATCAAAAGGAATGAAATCTTGCCATTTGCAACGATGTGGATAGAACTGGAGGGTATTATGCTGAGTAAAATAAGCCAATCAGAGAAAGACATGCATCATATGATCTCACTGATATGAGGAAATCTTAATCTCAGGAAACAAACTGAGGGTTGCTGGAGTGGTGGGGGGGTGGGAGGGATGGGGTGGCTGGGTGATAGACATTGGGGAGGGTATGTGCTATGGTGAGCGCTGTGAATTGTGTAAGACTGTTGAATCACAGACCTGTACCTCTGAAACAAATAATACATTATATGTTTAAAAAAAAGAAGAAGAAGAAGAAGAAGAAGATAGCAGGAAGGGAAAAATGAAGGGGGGGATATCAGAGGGGGAGATGAACCATGAGAGACTACAGACTCTGAGAAACAAACTGAGGGTTCTAGAGGGGAGGGGGGTGGGGGAGATGGGTTAGCCTGGTGCCTGGGTGTCATACACAAACATAAATTAGTTGTTGAGTCTATAAGTTAGAAGATAAAAACCATTAGTCTTTCTTAATGTCCTTTATGATGACATGCTACCAAATAATCATATAAATGAATAAGGCACTTTTCATGTGCTTACCCTGTGCTTATGTTTAAACATAAGAATTTCTGTGATTCATTGTTATCCATTTCCTTGTTTCTCTTGGAATCACTTAAAATAGATATTTTTCAAATTTGGTTGATATGTTCAGTATATGCTATTTACAAAAAAAAAAAAGAGAGAGAGAGAGAGAGACCTGTTATCTTTCTGAGCTAGTTTATTAAATTATCCAGCCAAAAAGATTAAAACTAAGATGATCATCTCAATTGCTTTTAAGTGTGACAATATATGTTACCTAAGGATGTGAAGGGATTGGAATTCCCATGCCAGCATGAAATGGATTATAAAATTGAAAATTAATATGGTTTATGGTCTAGGAATTCTATGTATTACACCCAAGGAGATGCACACAAGAAGTTTATTGCAGCATTATTTATAAAGGCAAAAACTGTAAATAATCTAAACATCCATATAATGGGATTGGATAAATAAAATACAGTATTTGATGATTGTATAGTACAGAAAAATGTAGTATTTGATTGAGTCCATCCATGATGGAATACTATACAACTGTTAAGAAGAATGGATGAGGTCTACATAATATCTACATGAATACATCTCAAGACATAATGTTAAATGCAAAAAAGCAAATTGCAGAAAGATAGAGTGTTCCTTTTATGTAAATTTAGAAGGTATACCAGCAATACCTATGGAGTTGTGCTGCCCAATATGGGCATGTGGCTACTGAGCATTTAAAATGCGGCCAGTGTGACAAAGAAACTAAATTATTTTATTTTATTTCTCTTAATTAATTAAATTTTAAAACCGAAATGATGTAAAATGCTTTTTCCATTAGACACAACCTTCATGTTTGATGGTATTACATTTCACTCTGTTGTCATGTAACATACTGTACTGTGGTGCGTGTGTACATTTTGCTCTTTAAATGTGACTACTAGAAAATTTTCAATTATACATGTGAAATGCATTATATTTCTAGTAGACAGTATTGGTATAGATTCTTCCTAAAGAAGCATAAGCATATTTAAAGCTGTTTCGAACTGGACTGAAAGGATCCATACTAAACAGGGACGGAGGAAGGGGGGGTAGATGTGGGAATTGGAATGAAGGAAATTCTACTTTCTATGGTACTGTTTCCTTTATTCAAAACCAATAAAGCAAAGGGAATGTATGAAGCAAATATGGCAAAATCTAAGGAATGAGTATAAAAGGGTTTATCTACCTTTGTGTGTGTTTGATATTTTTTATAATAATTTTTTTGAAGATTTTATTCATTTATTTGACAGAGAGAACAAGCAGGGCGAGCGGCAGGAAGAGGGAGAGGGAGAAGCAGACTCCCCAAGGAGCAGGGAGCCCAATGTAGGGCTCGATCCCAGGATCCTGGGATCATGACCTAAGCCGAAGGCAGATGCTTAACCAACTGAGCCACCTAGGCACCCCTATAATAAAATAATTTTAATGGTGAAGCAAATATGCTACAATTGTCAATTTTAGGTCATGGGTACAAGCAAATTTATCATATTATTCTTGGTACTTTCTGAGAGTTTTGTTGGTTTACTGTCTTTTTTAGTTCTTAGGGTTTTTTTCCTAAGATTTTTCAAAAATAAAAAGGGAGTGAATAGGAATTCTTTCTTAAGATACCCTTTCCTTTTGTCTGAGCCTGACTACCTCCCACGTGTCCCTCCAGATTCTGTTCAGGGCTTACCTTGTAGAAGAAGCATTTCCAGGATAGATGAGGCATCCCTCATCGAGGCTCTCATAATATCCAGGGTACTTGCCACGTTATATTGAATGTATTTGTTTATTTTTCTCTGATGGCTGATAATGTCTGATTCATTTTGTGTCCACAGAGCCTTGCTCCCTATCAGGTACATAACGATGCTTGTCCAGTTGGTTGAGTTAATCCAATGCTTTGGTTCAGTGCACACCATATCAAGGTGCATGAAATGTCCCAGCTTGTTTAATTTTTCCCTTTAAGCCCCATATCCCACTCCCATTCCCCTCCTTCATAAGCAACCACTTTAATGCATCTAAAGTGCATCTTCTTCTCTGTATGTTCTTGTAAAATATATTCCTGCTCTGTGGGCAGAATGTTTAATGCCTGTAACTGATATTGTTACCAATATTGCTTTCTTTCATTCCGAACTTACTTTTTTCACTAAGCACTATCTTTTTAAGAGGCATCCACTTTGCTATGTGCACATTTAAACTGTTGTTTTTAAATGATGTATAATACTTTATGGTGTGCATTCACTACATGTAGCTTCTCCACTTTGCAGGACGCTAGGCTACTTCCAACTCCCCACCACAGAAATTATAATGCAGTATTCCCTTACTATTCTATGAGAACTTCTTCATGTTAGATATGCAGGAATCGACCTACTGGACCACAGAGTATGCATATACTTAATCTGACTAAATGCTTTCAGACCTTTCACTATTTCTTTATTTTCATTTCCCTGATTTCAAATGAATTTGAGTATCACCTGTATATAATAGTTGTAATCCTTTTGAGTTTCCTCTTCTATAAAATGTTCACTCATACCTTTTGCCCATTTTTCTATTGAACTTGGTCTTTGAGCTGTCTCTTCTGTTCCGTTCTTTTATGTTTATTTGTCTATTCATATCAATACCATACTTTATTTATTATTATGACTTTGTAGTATGTTTTAACATCTGACTGGAAAAATCTCCTCCATACCTTTTTTTTTTTTTTAAACATTTGTTTATTTGACAGAGAGAGCACAAGCAGGGGGAGCAGCAGAGGCAGAAGGAGAGGGAGAAGCAGGCTCCCCACTGAGCAGGGAGCCCGATGCGGGGCTCGATCCCAGGACCCTGGGATCATGACCTGACCCGAAGGCAGACGCTTAACGACTGAGCCACCCAGGTGCCCCCCTCCATACCTTTTTTTAAGGTTAACTTCTATAGTCATAGACATTTATCCTTCCATATACATTTTTCTTCTTTATTTACTAAAATGTTATCATAAATAAGGTTTAGACTTTACCAAAGCCCTTTTCTACTTAAAGAAAATTGTGAGGGGCACCTGGCTGGCTCAGTTGAAAGAACATTCGACTCATGATCTCAGGGTTGTGAGTTCAAGCCCCATAATGGGTGTAGAGATTACTAAAAAAAAGAAAAAGAAAAAGAAAGAAAATCGTGAGATGTCAATTCTCCCTAAATCATTACAGAATACAATGCAATCTCAATCAAAATACCAGGAAGGCTTTTTTTTTTTTTTTTTTAGAAATTGACAAGCTGATTCTAAACTTTATGTGAAAATACAAAGGACCTAAAATAACTAAGCGGTCTTGAAGAAGCTGGAGGGCTTATACTATCATGCATCATGACTTATTGTAAAGCTACAACAACTAAGAAAGTGAAAGACTGGTGCAAGGATGAACGTATTGGCCAAAATAGAACAGGGTCCAGAAACAAACCCACACGTATACAGTTATCTGACTTACAAAAAGCGGCACCATTGAATTTCAGTGGGAAGAGAATAGTCTTCAGTAAATGGTGCTAGGTCAGTTGGATATCCACTTGGAAAAAGTAAACCCTAACCTCTACCTCACACATGCAAAAAGATTAAGATGGATCATAGAGCCTAAATGTGAGAGATAAAACAATAAAACTTCTAAAAGATAACATAAGAGAATATCTTCATTACTCTGGAGTAGGAGACGATTTCTCCAACAATACCCACAAGCACTAATCATAAAAGAAAAGATTGATAAACTGGACTTCATTATAATTAAGAACTCCCGTTCATCAAAAGACACCATTAAGAGAGTAAAAGGACAAATAATGGACTGGGAAAATATATTCCCAATCCATATATCCAATAAAGGATATGTACCCCCGACAAAATACTCCTACAAATCAATAAGAAAAAGACAAACAACTCAATTTTTTAAATTTGCAAAGATTTGAACAAGCACTTCGTAAAAGAGAATATCCAAACAGCTAATGAGCATATTGGAGAAGTTCAACTTTATTAACCATCATTAATCATTAGGGAAATGTAGATTAAAGTTGAAATGAGACACCATTACTCCACCATAATTACTAAAACTAAAAGGATTGAAAATTCCAAGATACTCTGAGGGGAGGATGTGGGGCAACTGTATACATTCTCCTACAATAGTGGGAGTGTAAATTGTTGAACTACTTTAGAAAATTGTATACACTATGACTCAGCAGTTCCATTCATGGGTTCACACCCCAAAGAAATGAATACTTATAAAACATATTTACAAGAATATTCATGGAGGGGCGCCTGGGTGGCTCAGTCGGTTAAGCATCTGCCTTCGGCACAGATCATGATTCCAGAGTCCCAGGATCGAGCCCCACATCAGGCTCCCCTCTCTGCTTCTCCCTCTGACCACCCCCCATGCTCTTTCTCTCTCTCTCTCTTGCTCTCTCTCAAATAAATAAAATCTTTTAAAAAAAGAATATTCATGGATGCTTTGCCCATAAGAGCCCAAAACTTAAAATAACCCAAATACGCACCAAAGTAGAATGAATAAATAGTGGTATCACCGTACAATAAAATAATACACAGCAATGAAAAATTTACAGCATATACAACATGAATGAATCTCATAGACATAATGTGAAGCAAAATAGGCCAGAAACACAAAAAAATATCATATGGTTCCATTTATATTAACTTGGAGATGGCATGAGGGAACTGCTCAGTTCTAGAACTGTTTCATATCCTGATCTGAGGTTACATTGGTGTGCATGGATATGGAAAGTCATTGAACTGTGCACTTAAGATTATGTACTTCTCTATAAGTTATGCTTCAATAAGAAAGTAAAAAAATAAAGTCATTATTTAGGATTTTGCATCTATATTCATAGGTGGAAGGGGCTATAATTTTCTTTTCTTGTATTATCTTGCCTGGTTTGGACATCAAAATTATACAAGCCTCAGAAAATAAGCTTGGTGGCTTTCACCCTTTAAATGGTTTTTGTACAATGGAAGAACCTCTCACAGTCATTGTAAGGAGCAATTAAATAATATATGAGTACATCTTGAGGAACACAAAGTTCTGAAACATATAAGGAATCATTCTCTTTTCATTACCATTGCGTTTCAGTTTTTCTCTTATATATGTCAATAGGCCGTCTGAACTGTTCACTCCACATTGGAAATCATTTCTATGCAGTTTCAACAAGGATACCCCTTAAGATTCTAAATTAGTTTCACTTGGAAAAAGAGCAAGAGAAGGGTTTATGGATGTGAATATCAAGTACAGATAATAGAAGTTAACAGAGAGACATGAATAAAGTTCTGAATGTGGTTTGGATAAAAATACATGAGAACTCACTTGTACTTGACTCTTAGCCTAAAAAGGAATATTAAATAAGTTATGATCCATTTCAATTTTCTTTAATTGTGGCACATTTGCTGCTCTCCAAATTGCCTTTAATATGAAAAATGAAATAATTTCAAAACACTGAAGAGATTATATAGATGCCTTGCTTTAATAATTCTTGTGTACTTTTCTAAGTCCTAAAAAAACCAAAATGTGATGTTTAAATATAATTATAATGAGTGAACAAATCACCACATTTTTCTGTATTTTAGCTACTCTCAGTCTTGAGATTTGAATGGCAAACTTCCAGGGAAAGTGTTAGAAGAATTGGCAAGGAGAGCTAGGGTAGTGTCGGGGGTTTTCACATTACATTTAATCCACAAGAAAACCCCAGGGAGGAAAATATTATCCCCACTTAACTTATACAGAAACTGAGATCAGAGGTTAAGTGACACGTGGACAATCATATGACCAGGAGACTCTCACACCAGGACTTGAATCAAGGTCTCTCCTTCTCCAAGGCCCACCCTCTTTCCACTATACCAACCAGGGTGGGCAGAGGTTCCCACCCCATTCAAAAATGAATTGGTAAACACTGAAAAGTGACTCAGAACAATCACAGACGCACATTAGCTGCAACAGGCACATTTGAATGACATCTGAACATCTTGTGGTTTTGAAAAATTATCCCTTTTCCCAGGACGAGCAAAGTCCAAGTCCGTTACATGTCATACATCTTCCAGAAGACATAAACATTTTCCCGTTTCTTTATTTCTCTGACTTGGCAGGCATAATGAAAACAGAACAGCTTACCAGTAAGCATTGGTTTCTCTCTTTTCAGTAGACTCTATTAAAGCTTAAGTAAGTGACAATCATAATACTATTAAAAATTAAAGAATGATAAAAGTTAAATGTTTTCAATACATTCAGAAAAACCACAGGTAAATGTAAATCAGAGAGATAGGCAGAGAAAGGGACTGTTGTTTAACCGAAACTTCCATCCAACAATAGATCACCAAGTACGCCCTTTTCAGAAACTTCCTAATGAGATAGTTGCATCAGGTCACTTCCGGTGCATTCACACCAACAGTGCATGGGGCTGGTTGGCCCAGGGCAGTAGGAACTCCTGGCTGGAGACCTACAGAAATGCAGTCACGGTCTGGCCCTAGGCAAATCACGGAGGAGGAGCTGAGGAGGGTGACATGGGAACTCAGCCCTGGGAACTCCTAGCCTGATCAGAACACAAATCATTTAACAATCATTATCATAATTACTGCTAAATTATTGTTGTGCTGAGGGACAGGGAGAAGGCCTATTTTTGCACTCTGATTTCACTGAAGCTTCTAAGATGACTATTTAAATTTCCAGAAGAACTAAGTTCCTTTCCCACGATTGTCTCAGAGAAGCCAAGCCTTCCCTTGTGACTTTTAATTCTAGTTTCTCTAATCTTAATTTTTCAGTGGCCTTGGGCAAGGCATTGGAGTGTTGGATGCCTTAACTCCTCTAGTCACCAGATAGCAATAATGGCACCTGCTCCCCTTAGGCCGTGAGACTGATAGCTCAAAGACTGTTAAGCACTTTGAAAAGGAAATAGCTGTGGGAAAAAAAATTATCATCTTTAGGGGAAGGTGCAATGTAAATAGCATCTTCAAGTCTTTTAACTGCCTCTTTCAATTTATTATGAACTTCTCTCCGCTCTTCAAAGTTACTCAACTCTTTCCCACCTCAACGCCTGCCCACGCTTAGATCCTTATGCATGAAAAATGATTCCCTCATCTTGACCCTGATCCACCACTCCTGATTAACTCCTATTTATCCCGATGTCTCAATTTAAGTGTCTCTTCCTCAAAAAAATGTCATAAAGGCAGGACAATATCTGTCTTGGTCACCACTGTATGGCCAGTGTCTAGCACAGCACCTGACACATGGAGAAGACTCAATCAACATTTCTTTTCTTTACTTAATTTAATGAATGGATGTGCGATCTTAGGCAATTCATCTAACCACCCTGGGCCTACATCTTCTCATTAGCAAAATAAACAGCTAAAATAAATCATCTCCAATGTCCCTTCAGTACTAACATTCTGCGATTTTGATTTGGGGATCAGCATCTTCTCATTGATTTTAAACTCTTTTTTCATTTTATTCTGCCTGATGGAATCTACTTAACTACCAAGATCATTGTGGTGGTTAATTTTATATGTCAACTTGGCTAGACCATGAGGTGCCCAGATATTTGGTCAAACATCATTCTGGATGTTTCTGTTCAACATGGTTTGGATGAAATTAACATTTAAATTGGTGGACTTTGAGTAAAGCAAATTGTCCTCCATAATGTAGGTGGGCCTCATTCAGCTGAAGGCCTGAATAGAACAAAAAGACTAGCCAAACCCAAGCAAGAGAGAATTCTCTAGGAGACCGTCTTTGGACTTTGTCTACAAAATCAGCTCTTCCTGGTTCTACAGTGGACTGCCTTCAGATTGAAACTGGAACATTCAATCTCCTGGGTCTCCAGCCTGCCAGCACACCCCACAGATTCTGAACTTGACAGCCTCCATAATTGCGTGAGCCAACTCCTTTTAATAAATATCTATCTATCTATCTATCATCTATCTATCTATCCACACATTCGATTGGTTCTGTTTCTCGGAAGAACCCTAATATAATCACAGTAGCCCTTCCTATCCCTAGAGAGCTATATAGTACTACTCTAAATCCAGGAGACCAGATTCGGACTCCAGATTTGAAGACCTGAAGAAAACTGGTACTGGGTACCCATCAGAGTCAGCAGGAACATTACTAGGAGCCAGGTGTCAGCCTATCCATCTCTCTTCTGTCCACCAGTCTCCCAGGCTGGCACTGACCCAATGTAGAAGTGATGTGAACAGCTCCAGTCCAGGCCAGTGGGTAGGATTCAGCTTTCTGCCTTCATGCCTCACTACATTCTGAGATTATCTTGGTTCTAACAAAAGGACCCAGACTGACCTCCATTCTGGGCCTTCTTGTTCTTGACAGTCTCCTTCCCAGCACCAAAAACAGCATCCTGAGTCAAAGCCCAGAACAGTCGTCCCTGTTACCTGTTGACAAACTTCTCTGATGACAAAACCCTCCAAGATCCTGGAGCGTAGCTTCCTACTGCTGTGATTTCCCGGTTGCTATATTCTTTCTATGTGCAGGTCTCCGTGGATGCCAGTTGAGTTGCTGGACTTCAGCTTGCTTCCGTTACCTTCTAAACCATGATTTGCCTGTCTCTAGTTGTAGAGAGGAAAGAGTATAGATTACGGAGTTAATTCAGACCCAAGTTCAAGTCCCCACTCCATTTTCTTACTATGGGAACTTCGGTAAGTTTCCTAATCTCTCCAAGCTTATTTCTTCACCTATGAAATAGGAATAACACCACATCAAAAGAATATTTGTAAAAATTACATAAATTGAACATGTGAATATACACAGAACTACAGCTAATAATTAGCACTCAATACATAGCTTCCCTTCCTTTACCCCATTTTCTGTCTCCATACGATGGGGTACTATGAAACAATAAAAAAAGACTGACTAAGATCTATATAAATTGCCATGGATAGGATCTCAAACATACATGGTTAAGTGAAAAACACAAAGTACAGAGCAGTGTTCACAGAGGATTGCTATTTTTACAATAAAAAAGTTGTAAATATCTATTTAGATAGCTATTTCCATATATTTCCAAAAAGAAACAATAGTAGGATAAACCAAAAACTAGTATAATTATTATAATGGCTATTTCTATGGGAACCAAAGGAATGGGGTAGAGATAAGCATGAAAGCAAGAGGTATGTCTATGAAAGAAACTTGCCTGATAACTTTTACTTTGGAATATGCAATTATTTTATAATGAAAAAATAATCAAAACGGGAAAAACAAAATCTCTAAAACTGGAAACACACTGAAAAATAATGAAGCTAATTTTTTAACTGTGATAAAACATGACATAAAAATTACCATTTTTACCATTTTTAAATGTACAGTTCAGTGGCATTAATATATCCATATTGTTTTGCAACCATCATCATTATCCATCTGTAAAACTTTCTCATCATCCAAACTGAAACTTTGTACTCATTAAACAATAACTCCCCATTCCAGCTCCCCCAGCCATTGGTAACCATTATTCTGCTTCCTGCCTAGCACAGTGAACTTGACTATTCTAGGTACCTCATATAAATGGAATCATACATACTTGTCCTTTGTAGCCAACTTATATCACATAGCATAATGTCCTCAAGGTTCACCCATGTTGTAGCTTATTTCAGAATTTCTTCCTTTTTAAAATTAAATAATATTCCATTGTTTGTGTATGCCACATTTTGTTTTTTCTCTACACATTCGTCTATGGGATCTTGGGTTGTTTCTACCATTTGGCAACTAGGAATAATACTCTATGGACTGAGTCTGGGTGGCTCGGTCGGTTAAGCTTCTGCCTTCTGCTCAGCTCTTGATGCCAGGGTCCTGGGTTTGAGTCCCACTTCGGGCTCTCTGCTCAGTGGGGAGTCTGCTTCTCCCTCTCCCTCTGCTGCATGCTCTCTCTCTGTCAAACAAATAAACAAAATCTTTTTTAAAAAATAAATAAAATACTCTATGAACATGAGTGTACAAATATCTGTTTAAGTCTCTGCTTTTAATTTTTTTAGGTATATAACTAGAAGTGGAATTGCTGGAATTGAAGTTAACTTTTAATCAAACTGGTATCATAAGCACACGGGGAATAATTATTTCCAGTAATCTGAAAACAAAAATCACTATGTTTTTACTGTATCTCCCTAAAAGGATATATCCTAAAACAAAAGAATAGCAAAAAAAAGTTTTAAAATAAGAAATTATATTAAATATAAACCAAATAAAGAAATAAAAAATAAGTAATTATATCTATGTCATTGGGAATCCCAAAATTTTCATTACAAAGTAAATAAATAGCAACATAAAATCAAAATGGCAATTTTATACCTTCCCAGGGACCAGATAGACCCCCTTTTTACTGGATTCCAAGCTTCATGGAAGTTATCTGGCAAAATTAGAATGTATATTACAGCAAAACCTTTCATATTGGGTCATAAGTACTGTATCCTCGTGAATTGTTTCTGTCTCCCTGGAGAGTGTTTGTTTGTAGAAAACAGACCTTCACAGCCCACACATAGTCAGTCTTCTAGGTCAGCACTGAAGAAACCCTGACGCATTTTCTATACTTCATAAGGCTCTCTTCCCCGCCACTTGCATTCATCTTGACAGCACTCTTCTTGTTGAACATACTTTTCAATGCATTACAATTCCCAAATTTATAATTTCTTTTTCATTGCTTATATTGTATATTGGTTTCCCTCTGTGGCGTAACTTTTTTTTAAGATTTATTTATTTATTTTAGAGAAAGAGAAAATGAGTGGAGGGGAGGGGCAGAGGGAGAGGGAGAGAGAGAGAATCCTCAAGCAGACTCCCCACTGAGCACAGAGCCTGACATGGGGCTCAATCCCAGGACTCTGCATACATAACCTGATCTGAACTCAAGAGTCGGCCTCTCAACTGACTGAGCCACCCAGGCGCCCCTGTGGCATAACTTAATTATATTCAAATATTAATGCATATTTTTTCTATTTTAGATATTTTCATGCAAATGTTAATGAATATGGCACCACCGTTTAGTCTGAAGACCCAATAAAAATTTGAATAGGGCCATATCAGTTTTTGCCTACTCCGTAGATTTACAATTGGTATATGCCCTTAATGATAACCCTGCTAGTAAGTTAGCTAGTTCATAAAGTGAATTGTAGTGAAATTTGTACTCCATTCTGGCTCATCCCTAAAGGTTCTGAAATAATCTGCTAGGAATTGTCCCAATAAACAAGGCTAACATTTTTTCAGACTAAAGGAAAGTCATATTTTCCATATGTGAAAAATATCTGAAATGCAAACAGTCAACTCAAACTCCGGGTAACCAGTTGGGTGTTGTTTTATAAACATAGTATCAAATAAATTTAGTCTATATGGATTCTCACAACAATCAGCAAGACCTCCTCCTTCTCCTTCTCTCCTTCTTCAGTCTGCAGACACCAGCAAATTAACAGCCAGCTATCAACACAGAAGTCACAGCAGCTCATAAAAATAACAGGAGAAATATAACAATACCTCTATGATGGAACCTTTAGCGAAGTAAGACTAGAACAAAAATGAAATGGCTTGTGACATTTGTTGTGTCACACAGTTTGAAGGACAGGATCTATTTTTACTTTATGTTTAAATCTATTTTTATTTTATGTTTAAATCTACGGCAAAATTCAAAATCCAAAGGAAAAACTAAATAACTTCTACACAAAAACAACCTAAGTGTTCATACATAGGAGAATGATGGAATAAATCACAATACATCCATCCACACATGGGAGAACTAAAAAGAATGAGGAAAACTGTTGTGGTGAAATTTCTAGGATATATTGTTAAAGAGTACCTATAATTTGACACCTTTTCATAAAAATTAAGGGGAAATAAGGAAATATACATGTGTCTCCTCATTTGTTCAAAAAGAAATACAGGGAGGAGAAGCCAGAGGCTGTCGCAATTGGTTGAGCACCAGGGGGAGGAGAGAATCAGGGAAGCAAATGGAAGGAATGGGTGGGATGGAGGTGTTACTTTGAGAATGGCTTTTTGTATAGTTTTGTCTTTTAGAACTACAGTAATGTTTCATATGCTTAAAAAAAAAAAAGGAAGAAAATGAATAACACTAACAAATAGGAGAAGGGGAAACTTAAAATGTTTATCCATTGTTTCTTTTTTTTTTTTTTTTTTGCCAAGAACAATATTCAGTGCATATAATCAGGGTGCAGCTTGCTTGGTGGTTTTAGAAATGTTCTCCTTAGGCTTTGGAGTCTATTTTTTTTATCTCTACCACCATGAAAACGTAGAGTAGCAATAATTTGGCTTCCAAAATCTTATTAGAATAAAAATTTTGAAAAAGCTTTCCTTTCCTTATAGTCAGTGAAATAATACTTCTGTAAAACCCAGAATCTAATTTTTTAGATATGCACATAATTGGGTACTTCATAAGTGACATTTGAAATCAGCCTCGGGTGGGCCTAAGTTTGCAGATTCAAAGTATATACCGTGTTTTTGTCCTTTTATAAAGACATTGCATTCCTTTTCTTCTGCTTTATTCAGTGTGGAGTCCTCCATGACAAACCTCCTGATAGTCCCTCAGCTTACCCAAAAGAAATGAGAATTGTCAGAAGGTACCTCTAACATCACAGATAACATTTAGGATAAACTCTTTAAATAAGATGCCATTGGCCTCTCTTGGAATAGAACACTATTGGTTCTTTCTCAAGTCATTCTCTTTCCTGTCCATAAAATAATCATCTTTTTTTTCATTTCATATTTTGTAAGAGGCTTCATTTATCTTAAATTTGAAAGACTCAACTTTTAGTTCCAGAATTTATCTGATAAATCATATTTTCTCCATCAATAGATAAATGAATATGCCTGAACTACAAAATTATACATAGCACATGCTAGAATTGAACCCTATCATCAAGGATCACTTTGAGACAATTTGAGATATTTTTTATATATATATTTATTTGAGAGAGAGAGAGAGCAGGGGGAGGGGCAGAGGGAAAGGGAGAGAGAGAATCTCAAGCAGACCCTGCGCTCAGCACAGAGCCCGACTTTGAGACAATTTGATCTTTAGTAGATGATCCCCTTTTTCCAGCTAAATATTGTCACTGAAACTACTATCGCTATAGCAAAACAAAACCACATCATCCATAAATTCAACTATCTGTGGTATAATAAGACGATAAGCATCTTTTATGGTACTAACAATGGGATTCCACATTTGAGAAGGGTTTAGACAAAATAATCCTCTAAAATCCATCTCAACTCTGAAATGTACAGTTTATGAACTATATCATAAATCATAAAATCATAAAACAACTTATTGATTCCTCTTTAAAATCGAGAGCTAAGGTAAGAATTTACACAAACCTGCAAGCATTTTCTGTAGCATGTGAGCCCTCTATATATACAGTCAGCAGGTCCATTTCAAAAGATAAAGTAATAACCATCACTCATCGGAGAGCAAGGTAGTCAAGTGGGCATAGGAGCCTGACCTGAGACGGAACCAGTCACACATTCCATAGCTCAGGGCCTTTCTTCCGAGACCATGTCTTTCTCAATGGCGCTTCCATTAGTAGAAGGGAAATGGCCAACTCTGCTTCAAAGAGGAGAGCATAGATTTTCCTGCTGCCCTTAAAGCAGCGGGTGACACAGCCTGGCCTCCTCTCGCTGGACTTTTGGCTTTGTACTGGACATATTTTTCTTGCATTCCTTTTCAGGGTCTCATTTTCTGTACATATTTGTGCTTGGAAAAATGTTATGTATACATCTTCATTGCTACAAATGAGTAGTCTTTTCTTCTCTTTCTGCCTTTAATGATCCTCAAATTCATTTTATTAATGTGGATGAGACCTTACTAAGCCAGAGTATTGATTTAAAATTTAAACCAAGAAACAAAAGTTACTAGCTTGAAAATTAAATACTTTAATCTAAAATATAGTAATTTTATCAAAAAGGTATGATCACTATCTAATAAGATACAAACATACACACACAGAGAGAGCTCACATTTAATGCACAACACGCAGCTTAGCATTTATAAATTTACAACAAAACTAACCTCATTAAATGAATCGTATTGCCTCATTGATTTACTAGAAGATTAGAACTAGTCAGTGACTGTCATGAAATCATAACTGGAGAATTAGTAAATCTTTTTTATCATACTTATTAATGGAGTATAACACTTTTGGAAAATGTTAACAGTAAAATATTTTAATTGTATAAATATAAGTAATGTGCTGTGTTAAAATGATTCCCTTAATAACCACTGAAAGTGAAATAATTGTATCACAAGCTTAAATAGCATGACTGTCTTTCTCATCCATTTGCTTTTATCATATAGTTGTAGAAATTTCTAAACTTTTTAGTACTTTAGGGAAAGCTTCCACTAATTCTAATTTTGTATCCCACTGAAAAAAAAGGATTTCACCATTTTTAAACTTTGTACCTGTGCCAATCAATGGATATTCAA